>NW_020628818.1:13248633-13898656 GCF_003573695.1 Papaver somniferum
TAATAATAATTTCTGAAATATTATTTATAACCAATCAACTTGAAGTAATAGTGAATCCCGAGCCTTAATCTTTCTAAAATCTTGACATTACTATTAATTTCCTTCATTTATTTATCTGTTTAAATTTTAAAAAAAAAGAGTTACCTTCACAAGTTCGAAAAGAACCCAGTTTTCACCACTATCTACAACAACATTTGAGTTACATCAGCAGTCTTGAGCTTTTTAATTTTTCCAGTTAGAACACAGTTTGCTCCTTGTAGAAGTAACTTGATTCTCCAACATTCCATCCTGCTTTTCTTTTTCGAATGTCAGTGCGGAAGTGCTTGATTGGTCCCCAACTGTCTGTTTGAATCAGAAATTTAGACAAAAATACAAAAGCTATGACTCCAACCTTTTGTAAGCAATCCAATACATAAGAAACTAAGATTTTAGTCTATTGGTGGGGAGGAATCCGAGTCTGAGTCATTGAGAGGCCAAGATAAGAACGTAAGGATAAGCTAAGGTGGTGCCATTGCTGGAGTGACCGCATCATTGAATTCATTTATCATAAAACCTTGAATTATATTTTTCAAGTGAGAAATCAGGTAAGTTTTCCAGTTTAATCATCTAAAAGTCTGTTCTTCAATATCTCTACACTATGTAGCAGACCCCATAAACTGGTTCATTTCATCAGTTCTAAAATGATTGTTTCCCAAAAGACAATCATGAATAACAATTATAGAAAAAAACAAACTTGTTCTTGTTAATGCGCATACCTTTACGTGAGATTGAACCAATTGTGTAATAGCATTGTCTAAAGCCGTTTTCAACGCAAGCCTTTCATTCTCATCAGCTAACTAATCACCACAACGGATTACAAACAACACAAAACAAAATTAGGAGTCTGAAAATGAGTAAATCAAAATTAAAAATTGGAGTAACAAGAAATGACAATGATACTCACATGTTGTTCAAGTTGATATAGGTTTTGCAAGGTGCTAAACCTTTTTAAAAATGATGGAAGATCTTCAACAACTATATCCATATTAACTTCTTCACGGTTCTGCATTTGAAGATTGTTGAGGATAATCAGAGAATCCAAATTGAAAACATAGTGAATGATGCACAATTCTTTTATAGATGGACGGATGTGAATGTGTTGAGTCATGAATAGTCACAATGTTTGACGAAAAATCACAATGGTTCAAGAAATAACCAAATCATTTCAACTATGAGAATGCAAACATTGTGATGTTTCATCAAACAACACAATGATTCAAGAAATAACTAGATCTTCTCTACTACAATAATGAAAAGGCAATATATATAAATCTACTCAAACTCTAGATTGAGGGTGCAGTTGATTCTAGGTTTGGACTAAATCATCCAATTGTAGGTTACGTTCTTTAATACTCCCCTCCTCATCTGTTCCAAAACAAAACAAAATCAATAACAGAATATCAATATCAACTAAACCTATTACTTCTCATAATCATCAACAACGTCATCCACAACTTCACCAAGAAATTTGAGCTTTAATTAAAAATACTGAAGATCTAGGTGATAATAATAATCCAAGAGCTACTAGTACTGCTACTGTTACTTGAATAGAATCACAAGAAACCGATGCTAATGAAAACCGAATAAAATAAAATAAAACACCCAAGAACCCATGTTACTAGACAAAAATCAAGAAGTGAATTGAATTACCTAGGAAGATTATTGAAGAAAGTGAAGGGCCTCTTGACATTGGTGCTCTCTTTAATCGAAATTGAGTATTTGAATTTCCCATCGAACAAGTTACCACCACCACTACAATTTCTGGTAGAATCTTCATGGGTTTCTGGGTTCCTCCCAGTTTTGTTCTATTCTGAGTTTTTTTTTTTTTTTTTGTAATTCGATGATTTCTTGGGTTAGTTGAATCGTTCTTCAACGAAAAAAAAACAAGATTGATTGATCGATTGATGCTTGGTTTTCGTTGCTCAGGTTTTCTTTCTTTTTTTCTTGAAGGAATTTTTGTGAAGGGTTTGATTGGATTTCTGATTAAAACCAAAATATAATATCACGGCCGTGTCAATTACACTCTACTTACACCGTATTTTTGCGGTGCTTTTTATCTTACACTCTTTTTGCACCAAAATATTATTGTTATTGCTATGGTTGTTCATGGTCGGTTTTGGCTCGGTTTCTAACCAAACCAAAACTGAAATCAATATTATCGGTTTCTAAAAATCTAAACCAAACCAATCCATTAATCATTGGTTCGGTTTCCAAATGGTTCGAGCCGGTTTCGGTTTGTCCCAGTGGTTTTTGGTTAATCGATAATTATGTCAAACCAAAAAAAAAAATCACAAATTTACAAACAAAAAGATCGTAGCTGCCGATAGTATTGGTTTACACAAATTTATAGACAAAAAATAAAATAAAAAATATTAAAAATAGTTAAACCTTACTTTAAATCTAGAGATGAAAAGAAGATATATAGTATATCTTAATTTAGTTATTGACAAAAAAGAAGGAAGACAGGAAGAAAGAGTCGAGTAACAGCAGTAGCTGGTGTAGTTGGGAGTGGAGAAGGGAGGCGACTTAGAGAGGAGAAAGAGGGAGAGTATAATAATGGAATATTAGATTTAGGGTTTTTGTTTATCCTCTAAATTAATGGGTAGAATCTAATACTTGTAAATCAACGGTAGAAACCAAATTTAAAAATTAATCGGTTTTCCAATGGTTTTTGGTTCGGTTTTAGAGTTTAAACCAAACCAAAACCAACACTATCGGTTTTTCACTTTCTACATCAAACCAATCCATTAGTAAATGGGTTCGGTTTGGTTTCTTCCTAATTGGTCTGGTTCGGTTCGATTCCAACTGAAAACCAAAACCATGTTCAGCCCTAGTTATTGATGGTCTAACATGGTGGTTCTGCCATGAAATTCTGAAAAAATCTGTGTATCTTTACCTAATTCATTGTTTGGTTCATTTGATTAATTGTGTTTGAATTGGTAGAAAGAGAGACACAGTGTTTGTGCTTTAATCAGTGGAGTCTTTGCTGTGTATTTTAATACAGAAATGTTTGTGGAAAGTGTTGAAACAAACAAATTTTATTAATACCAATCCAAAAGATTACAACAGAAAAGAAGTCTGACAGAACAAAAAGCTAAACGAAAAATCATCGGGATACAAGGATCATCCAAGAACTCGGGCATATAGTGACTAGTACAGAATTGATTGCCTTGGTTGAAGTTTGTATTGCAAATCAATTAGTACGACGATGACGACGTAGACCTCGTCGGGACTTTCGTGCTCTCCCGTGTGTTGCTTGTGCGCCTCAGAACACACTCTTGTGTTCGTATGAGCCCTTATCCAGTCCATAACTTCCTGTTTGGATCAGAAATGAAATTTAGACTAAAAAAAGAAGAAAACTAAGATGCTATGGCCAACGTATCATCTGAAAATGATTGTTGCCAAAGTGATAATCCAGAAAAAACATCATGAGATGTTGAATATTGTACGTACCTTTGGATGAGTTTGAATATTGTTTAAGATCCATTCCAGTTCCAGGACAAGTCTCTCATCTTCAGTCAAGTCTAACTAATCACCAGAAAGGATTACAAACAACACAATTAGGGTTTTGAAAAAGGAATAAAATCATTATCCGAAATTAGAATAACAAGAAATAATGACGATGATACTCACGTTTTCAGAAAGACGATCAAATTCTTTAAAAGTCCCAAGACTTTTTTCTAATGATTTCCCAGTCATCTTAATCTTGTTACTGCGCTGCGTAGATTGCTGGGACAAAACTAAGTATACAAATAGAAAATATAGTGAATGATAGCAAGATTGTTATGCCATATATATAGGGATGGAAGTGACTTGTGTTGAGACTGTTGAGTGAATAATCGCAACGGTTCAAGCATAACTGAAACAAGGGAGAACAAAAAAATATCTCAAATGAAACATCGTGATGGTTGGCAAATGGAACATCGAAACATCGCAATGGTTTGCAAATGAAACATCACAATTCCACCAAGTGTGCACATTTACAGTTATGGCTGCTTTCCCACTGAAAGTTTTTCAGTTCGTTAATTTTTATGATGATCATTAATTATGATGTGTGGTGAATGTGAAGTTCGTAGCGTATTTTCATGATTTAACATTCATCGCGTTTTCTTCCCCTGCCAAGATTGCTAATTAGCGTTTCCTCTCCAAAAAAATTGAAATTAGTGTTTCTTCCCCTCGTTAGCTTTTCCATCCACTGCTCGGTTAGCTGAGTCAGCACATGTGCACGCGCGGCAAAAACTGTACCCGTGTCCCATGTGTTACAAAAAATACCCCCTTCTTCTTCAAGTGATTAAACCCAAATCTTTTCCTGAAACTAGTACTTTGAAATTTGACAGTTGCCATCGGCAACAAACCCAATCCCAGTTCATCGGCTTTTCACCTCACTAGCACCTTTCTCCCATTCTCAGTATCATGTTCTATCATTCTCCAACTCAGAAACATCATCAGTTTCTTCTCTTGTCCCTAAATCCATCTAAAACCCCATCTCAGTTACCAATCTCATATTATTATCAAACCCGAACTTTTCTACTACCCATCACTGATAACCATTCAATTACGATAGCCCATTCATCCTTGGACCATGAATCTTCAATCGAGCCACAGTAAAACCTAGATCTAACAGTCAACAATATCCGGTGAATTAGAGATTAACGCGTTCTTCCATCTTCTCGAGCTCCTTATTTCCTCTGAATTTAATGGATTTCACTTCTCCATCTTCTGTATTCTTCACTCTAGCATCAGCAGAAGCAATTTAAGCGATTCAAACCCTTAATTCTCTACGCAACCATCTCCCTCTGCGTCTTTGTGTTATTTCAGGTGCAATTTCAGCAACAAACCAATTCTCGACATCATCTCAATCTCGGAGAACCAAATTTGAACTGAAACATCTCAATCTCGGTTGCATCTCAATCTTGGCAACATTTCAATATCAACACCTGGTTTTAATTGAACTGAAAAATCACAATTTCTTACTACTTCCCTCAATCGAAATTCAATTTCATTAATCAACAAAAATAAAAAACCCAAATTTTTAGGGTTTCTCGGAAATTTAATTTCAAAGACATGTTCTTCTGAAATTTCAATGTGTTTGTTTCTTGAAAATAATATGTACTGAATCGTTGAATTGGTTTTAAGAAATTGATTGTAGAAAGAGGAGATCTCATCTGTTCAATTAGAAGAAACTGGAATGATGATTCCATGACATCGATGGAGGTTTATTTGGTGTTACATGATAGATGAAGAAGATGACTGAATGCATTAAAAGATGGATATGTTGGGGTTATCTCAATGGGTTTGCAGATGGAGAAACGAGGTTGAGATCATGAAGGTTCTTGTGTTGATTACTACAGATGGTTGAGTTTGAAGTGAGTAATAATGGGGCTATGACTGAAACTGGCAGCAAATTGGTTTCGTATGGATACTATACAATGATGTGTATGCTCGAAAAAGGGAGTTGTGGTTTTGATTGTTTCTCAGATTGAAAATTGAGATGACGTCGAGTGAAACTGATGAAGAATTACGAAAATCAGGGAAAAAAAACAGTGAGATGCTATTGCTGTGATACGATCTAGTCTAGGGTATTTTGGGAAGGACGGAAAACACGTGTACAGTTTTTGACATGCGTGCACATGTGCTGACTAAGCTAACCGAACAATGGATGAAAAGCTAACGAGGGGAGGAAACACTAATTTCAATTTTTTTGGGGAAGAAAGAGAAGAGAAGAAGAAGAAGAAACGCTAATTAGCTATCTTGGGGGGAGGGGAAACACAAAATTGCCCTTCATCCGAAAAGAAGAAAAAGAACAAGCACTATCCTCTTTTTGCTGTAAAAGAGAAGGCAAAAAACTGCCAAAAGAATGGCTAAAAAAGAGCCCTTTAGCTGTTCCATCTCCCCTAGGATCGTCCAAGAGTTATTGACGATCTTTGACTGTCGGCAAGATCTTCCGGCGAGATCAAAACGGTGCTATTTGCTACCGACGATCTTTGATCCTTGGCGTAATTTTCCGATGAGATCGAAACGATGCTGTTTGCATGTGGAGTCACGTTTATCATGTTGCAGCCCACATCAAAACCATCGAAAAGTTCGTTCAAAGTCGAAGTTTTAAGATCATAACAGTAGAGAGTTGTAACGCAACGCAATAGAAGTTGATCGTTCCTTGTAATTGCCACGAGGTCAGCGACCCATAGATCATTCCAGTACTGCTCTTCCCATCCTATATTGAACTCCTTGATCCAATGCCACAAATTCTTGTCGTTATAGTTTTCTTTCGTATCACAACCATTAGTGTTTGTTCTCTTATATGCCCAAATAACCGTCCAGTGTTTATCATAGAATGTATCCACGAAATACAGATTCTTCCCTCCCAGCAACTTGGGGCCAAGCAAATTGGGGCCAGGGTCTTGTAGGTATTTGACATCTTCAAGATTTGGCAGCCGGAGAAACTGGAGAGTCTCACCTTCCAAGTCAAAAGCTGCAATTGTATAATCTTGGGGGTCATGTGTGTTTACGGCTGCGGTGCAGCCAGTGAATAGATCCGTTGGCATAGATACCTTCTGGATACAACGGAGAAGTCTGGATTGATTCATTTTTTGTTCTCTGTTGAAAATTGATGGATTCTTTGTTCTCCACTCACCAGCACTGCCACCGTCTACGGTATAACTTGGACATAGCACTTCTTCTTCTTAGTCTCTTTATACACGTCCAAGTAAATTCTAACAATCTTGTACTCGTTGGTCGAATGACAGTAACCAAACCCACTAATATCAGTCGGACCCCAATTTTGCACTATAGAAGACTTGCTAGGAGGAGCATAAACAAATTCTCCCGTTAAGGGATTAGCAATTAAAAAATTTGAATTGTGTGTCCGGAAACAAACCAAACCATTGCATGACCCAAGCATCCTATCTATGTGCATTAGACATTTGCCACCACTGTGCAACTTATCAAGACTATCATAATAAGAGTTGTTGTTGTTCGTTTTCCCACGAATTATAGGATCATACAACAGCTGATCACCATAGCATAATTGGTTTTTGTTATCATCCTTGTACGAGAAAAAGAAAAGCAAACCTACCTTATCAGTCTTACTACGGAGGAGAAATCTCCATGTTCTGCATACATGTTTGGCCTGTAAAGCTGTCTCTATTGGTAATCGACTAAATACGTTCTCCACGATGAGATCTGTGTGAAGCTTCTCCATATATAGTTTTCTTTCTTCTCTACCCAAAAACAGACCGGCCGGTGTGTCCCTTTTTATAGATAAGACTCCAATAGAAACCCACATTAACAAGGGAACCGCTTTCGTAATCAAGGAGATGAACTCTGATTTTTCGGTATTTTTAGAATAAAAATATTTTTCATAGATAAGACTCCATCGGAAACCCAGACTCTCACTACAAGTTTTGCGACAGTAAATTTAAGAAAAGACTCTGAAAGCTTCTTCGTACTAGATAATGCAAAACATTCCATCAAAAAGTAAATTTTCACCCATTTGTAAGTACATTTGGGTATCTGACTCCACGGGTAAGCCGGATACTTTGCCTCGCAATTCATCCTTTGCTGCACTCAGCTACATTTGTGCTATCCTTAACACACCCTCAATTGCCCTCACCGTTGATTTCACGGCTCGGAAACTCTGACCTTGCTCCTGCAGTTCGGCCTTAAATTTCTGCATCCCACCAAGCAGTCCAAGCCCCTTTTTCACACTCTCAAATCTTTGGCGAAGCCATTTCACATTGAATTCAAGTCTCTCTGCCATCTTTATCTTCTCTTCCCACAGTTCAATCATTTCATTTGACAAATCTATAAAATGGCATTGATGCATATCCATAGCGGAGTTCATTATATCTTTGACCACCATCACGAGGATATAATACGACGAGGCTGGTATAACTTTTGTGGAAGGAATATGACCATATTTCAGCCATATTTGTTCATACAGAGGCACTTGTTTTTTCAAGATACTAAAGCCTCCAATTTCTTCATATAAACCTTCTTCGAATTCACTACCTTCAACATTACTTCGTCCCCCCTCAAAAGGTTGTCCGGCGTCAGGATACTCCCCCAATTGCAAACTAGTTTCACCATCATTTGCTGTATTTTGCTTTTCAGGTTCTGGCTCTGGAATCTTGCCCACTTGTACTCTTCTCTTTTATTTCATCATCTGCTGTCTGCTGTGACTTTGCAAGTAACCTCAATACTAATTTCACAAGTATTATTTACAATATATCCATTCTTAGGGTCATGCAACCGACTAAGAGGCAACAATTTCAAAAAACCCCACATCTGTCCAGCATTTCCAAATTGGTATTTGCGTCCTGCAGAATAAGAATTTGTAAAATTACTTGACTGAAATATTTCCAGGTAAAAAAAAAATGTAGATAATTACCATCTCTCACTGTTTTACTGGAATTAGATGTACAAATAACGGCAAAACTGAACTCAGCATCAACCGGTAAATTGGTTGAGTCCTCAAGAACAAGAAACGCTGTTAAGTGATCATACACTTCACCGAATCCCTTCGGGTAAATAACTGCCTTCCTACTCAGATATGTTGCAACAAAACGAACAAGTTCATTAAGCAAGAGATAAACAATATGAACAGTTAAATAACCAAATCAAACTAGTGTAGGTAAGGAGAATATGGAAGTGCATGGAGTCTAAGACAGTACCATTTAGTGCCACCAGCTACGAAAACATCAGAGTAATGATGTACTTCATTATTCAACTTAGAAAAGTTATTAATCTTCCAAATAAATTTGAAAGTTGCAGGGAGATCAACTACCTGAGTTCCCGCCATTGACTGCAAATAGTGAACCTGGAAGAAGCTTTTTAGATGATAACCAACTAAAGAGAACAATTGTTATTAGTATTTACGAGGGAGTAATGTACCAGTCACTCTCATTTCATCAGTTAACTGAACCTAAAGATATCTAGTGGTGAGAGGATGGGAAGGAAGCGCCAGTGCTACATAGTTATTAACGGGATTTTTTAATGTATTTTTTTCATGGAAATTTGTAGAAACCGTTTAGATAGCCAATCAAATTATGTTTTCAGGGAAAATCCACCCCCATGTGTAACAAATGATATGGACCTATGACCACGGGATCTTTTTTTGATACAAAAGAATTTTATTAAAATCAGGAGGTTACACTTATCTGGATCCACCCAGTTTTGCAGTTCTAGACTGATCATCCAATGATGGCAGTAATTAAGTTTGTTCATTAACATACTTTATTAGGATTTCGCTGTCTGACTTAAAAATAAGATTTTTATTATACGGAAAGTTAAAACGGTTTGGGGAAAGCTGATTATGGTCAAACAATATTGATTTTGGGGAACTAAAATTTCTTAAAAACTCTCGGATCACACATCAGTCTCCAGCCACAATTTTCCGTTAATAGTTTTGATCTGATTAATAGGGTTTAAGTTTGTGTTCCAATCTATAAAACAGAATCTGCAAATCTAGCAATTACATATGCATGGGTTAAAATCTCAAATCATCTTCAAAACCGCGAATCATCAATATGCATGGTTAAATCTCTAACACTACGATGATTAGAAGAGTCGGGATACGAGAATGCATGGTTTTCTCATAGTCAAATTTCACAGTAATTATCAGAAAAGGAAAAAACGAAAACATAACTGAGATGAGTACCTAATGTCATCATCACAGCTTCTAAAGCCATCAAAATATATACGAATACAAATTAATACAAAGAAGAGATGCTATGATAGAGATTTTTTTGATCATGATTGTGCTGACAATACTTAATGATGATTTACAAAATATAAGAGATTACTTGATTGTTGAAAAAGAATCAATTAGATATCCAATATGGAGAGCCAAGATTAATCAATGGTGATGGTCCTGTTAGACACCGATGGTGGTTTTTGAGGATGATGTGGTGGTGGAAAGAGAAGGATCAATATTAAGAGTGCCGAGCTGTTTATATTTCACTCCTCATTGACTAAAAGTCCGATCTCTTGGACCAGGAATCAGCTTTTCCCCTAAACATTTTAGCTTTTCCAATAACAAAAAACACAAATAACTGCTTTGAATCCTTTTATGACTGCAAACTTTACAACTTTAAGCATGGCTCTACACTCCAGCTCCTCTACTTTAATCCCAACTCTCATTCCTCCGTTGAAATATTTTCCTTGAGCACCAATGCAGTCACCTGCAAAATTCTTCACAATTAGACCAATGCCTCATTGCAAAGAAACTTGAAAAAAAGAAGCATCAAAATTGATTTTCAGAAACTCATTATCTGGAGACTTACAAGTCGGTCTCTGAACTAAACTATTCACATGGATATTTGGTTTAAACCGGTACTAGAAAGTTTATTAATACAATCAATGAACAAAACCCTGTTAGGAGTAATGTTTTGAAAAACCTTGACACACCTATCTTTCCAAATAGTCCAAACAGACACCATAAGAACTTTGTTAATATCCAATCTGTTAATCCCACTGTCAAAATTCAAATTAGAACTTAAAACCATGCTAGAACCCAACTGCTAAAAGACCCATGTTGAGACATAACAATACCTACATTTATATTAACATCCAACTAGATAAACCTAACATATGGACAGTTCAAAAATAAGTGATCACTAGTTTCCAAAGATTGATTGCATAAACTACAATGCACTTCGATATCTGGTTTGTATCTTGAAATCTTATCTCTGGTAGGCACTATATTCCTAATACATTTACAGAAAAATTATTTAACTTATGAGGTAATTTAATTTTTCAGAGAGATTTCCAAACCTGAGTAGGAATTGATTGAGTGCATACATCAAAGTTAGTCATTCTTGTCAAAACATGATAAACACTTTTAACAGAAAAATGACTCTTTCTATCTGGTAACCAAATAAAAGTATCATTTCCAGTAGCAGGTAGAGACATGGCTAAATTTTTATAAGCAATATCTTCAGGGAACAAATAGTGAATTAAATGAACATTCCAACTTCTAGTACCATCAATAAAGAGATCAGAAACATACACATAATCCACAGTATTGACCAGACCTTCAGCAGGAGTGAGAGGACTATCTAATCCAACGACCCAACAGTCTAACCAGATTTTGGTTTTAGTGTCACACCTAATAGCCCAAAAATTCTTCTTCTTGATGATATCAATACATCTATAGATTCCTCTCCAAATCCAGGAACATCTCTCATTGAGATTCTCCAAATGAAGAATACTACAATCTTTAAAGTATTTAGCACTTAGAATCTTCACCCACAACTCATCATGATCAGTTATAATTTTCCAAATAAGTTTGCAAATAAGAGCAATGTTAAAAGTCTCTAAGTCTCTAAAACCTGATCCTCCCAACTCTTTATCTTTGTTAATGCTATCCCAAGAAATGAATTTTATACCTGTTAGAGCATTGCTCGGTCGAACTCGCATGCGTTTCTATCTCATGCATGTTTGTCAATGTTAGTGATCAAAACTATAAGTATTGATTTCTATTCTATTATAGCTAAGTCCCGAACTAGGATAGAAAGTGTAGTTGAGAACAAGGACTTCATGGAGATTCATCATACAAGTAGAAGAACTACTCAAGTAACCGGTGGAACTTCTCGACAAAAAGGTATGTGAAGACTTGAACTTATCTATCACTCAAAAATCTATCTACTCTATCTCCTACTCTTTGAGACAAGAATTCGTATGCTTTATATATAGAATTTGATTATACACATCTGGTATTTTGAGCCGAGTATACCTCGCCTATCTATATCTCGAAATATGTGTTGGTAAGCTTTTCGCTTCGATCAAGTTTACCTTTACCTAGTGACGAAAGTCATGATATGTTTCAATCATCTTGAAAATTGTTTTGACGAGAAATGGTGTAACACTAGTGGAAAAGGTTTTTTTTTTCCACCCACATCCACGACCCTCGTCAGATGCCAAGTTTGCTTCTTTATCTAGAAGGTTAGAAGCGTTAGAAATGGGTCAACCTAAAAATAAGTCCCTTGTTGAACATAATAGAGCCTCTCAAATCTCTAGTTGTGGAATAGAGCCCGATAACTCATTTTGGGAAGGTCAGGTTAGTGAAGAGCAAGCTCATGCTGTCTATAACAATGGTAGGTTTGAGAACCGTCAGAAGTTTGACCCCTACTCAGAGACCTACAACCCTGGTTGGAGAAACCATCCTAATTTCTCTTGGTCTAAGGGCCAGAATCAAGGCCAGTCTAGTAATTCTCAGCCTCCCAGGTTTTGGTTATACTAAGAACCCTTCAGGACAGACCCAGAACCCATCTGAGAATAGAATAACTAGCTTAGAGGAAACCCTTAGTATATTAAGGAAGAGCCAGGAAATGCTATCACAAAGCCAGGAAATGTTAGTAAAAAGCCAGGGTAATTTTCAAGAGGAAACCAAACAGAATTTTAAGAATAATGCCCAGTCTTTTGCTAAATTAGAACTTCAAGTCGGCCAAATAGCTAATATATTAATGAGAGAGAGGAAGGAAGGTTCCCTAGTCATACTGATCCTAACCCTAGAGGAGAGAAATCGTACAGTCATGTTAACTCTGTTATGACCCTTAGGAGTGGAAGGAAAGTTGATAATAAGGTCGACATACCTGAAAGTGAACATGTTGTAGTTCACCCTTATGAGCCAGAAAATGAGGAGACTGATAGAGTCTCCAAAGAGACCAATAAGGGTCCTGATGAGCCCGACTTTGTTCCCAGAGCCCCGTTCCCCCAGCTGCTAGTTCCGACTAAAAGGGAGTCCAACTTTAATGATATATTGGAGGTTTTTAAGCAGGTTAATATCAACCTTCCATTATTAGATGCAATTAGGCAGATTCCCTCTTATGCCAAGTTCCTTAAGGGCTTGTGTACACGAAAGCGTAAGCTCAGTGTCCAGAAGAAAGCCTTCATAACTAGTCATGTGAGTTCTATTATTCATAATACCACTACTCCTAAGTATAAAGACCCAGGGTCCCCTACCATTGCTTGTACAATAGGTAAGTACCGTGTTGAGAAAGCGTTGCTTGACTTAGAAGCCAGTGTGAACTTACTGCCATACCATGTGTACCTTAAGCTAGGACTTGGTGAGATGAAACCTACCCAAATAACACTTCAGTTAGCTGATAGGCCCGTTAAAGTTCCTCGTGGTGTGATCGAGGATGTTATCATAGAGGTTGACAAGTTTATTTATCCAGTGGATTTTATTATCCTAGATACCCAACCTGTCCCTGACCCAGAGAACCAAATACCAGTGATTTTAGGTCGCCCGTTTTGAGCCACGTCTAATGCGATCATAAACTGTCGAAATGGTATTATGAATCTATCTTTTGGTAATATGACTATTGAGTTGAATATTTTTAATGTCAATAAGCTACATTCTGAGCTAGATGACACGTGCATTGAAGAGGTCAACATGATAGGAACCTTAGTTCCGATGTCTGTACCAAACACCGAATCGGAAGATCCATTAGAGAGTTTTCTAGCCCGTTTTAGCATGGATTTCGACGATGATAGCAATATTGAACAAGTAAATGCTCTGCTGGATTATATTCCTATGTTAGATACCGATAGATGGAAATCTAGGTTTGAACCATTACTAGCTACCGAATCTACCTTAAGCCCTTATTTCGAAGAGCCTAAAGATCCTCCTAAGTTGGACCCCAATTATGCATTTGTAGGCCCATCTGAGATTTTGCCTATAACTTCCAATTTGGATAGTGATCATGAGATTAGGCCAGTAACCGTTCTTCAACACAATAAGGAAACTCTAGGGATGACCATAGAGGATATGAAACATATAAGTCCTATAGCTAGTATACCTCAAAATAATTTAGAGGATGAACCACCTGATTATAACTCAGAGAAAGCAATTGACCTTTTTCAGGAACCGGATGGTCTAGAAATTAGGAATATTGTGACTAGTTTATCTAGAGACACCCAAAACTCTAAGTTTGGGGGGTAGTGAACTAGAAGAATCTCTAGAGTATTTTAAATACTCTCCGGATCCGGAAATTCAATCCATAGTTAAAGGTCTTACGGAGAATAGTGATTACCCTAAATTTGGGGGTAGAGATTGTCAATTATCCCCAGTAGAAGTCCCTAACTTGGGACTCAAGCCTAGTGCATCTGAGGTATCGCTTGAGTCTATTCAGACTCCACAACCTGATCCGCCTGATACTGTTCAGGAGGAAATCCATATATTAGAAACCCGTTTTTCGGATGAATCTATTTTTCAAGACACTCTTATGAAGCCCAACTGGAGGCTCTGGATAGATCCGGTTGTCTTGCAAGAAACCTTAGATGATGATGTGCTCCTTCTGTTCATTTTTCTGAACCAGTGCAGTTGTCTCATATTGGTGTTAGATCTATTTGGTATTATGGACCCACAACTTTTTCGGCTATTGGTATATGACTTTGGAAGGTGAAGATTCTTTTTGAGGTATTTGATGTCTGGCTGAAGACTTTAAACTTAGCACTTCTCGGGAGGTAACCCAATATCATGCAACATGGTAATCTCTTTCCTTAACTCTTTTTCTTCAAGTGGTAACAGTTTCTCATTGTTCATGCTTTTAATTTTATCTTTAGAACATCGAGGACAATGTTAGATTTAAGTTTGGGGGTGGGGAAGAAACTTTTTGTTAGCTTTTAGTTGCAATAAATAAAATCCAGAGCCTAGAAATTTATGCGTATTCAGGATGACACTAACTAATCTAAGTGGATGGAAGCATCTTGGTTGTAGGAGTTGAGGAACCAATCTGATTACATGGAAACATCTATAAAGTCTATTCATAAAAGCACAGAGCTCAGGTGTTAGAAATAACATGATAGTTGCACCATATCTCGTCGAGTCTTTTTCATTTCTTTTTTTCATTTTTTTTTCATCTTAAACTATGTTTCTCTAAGTGATTAGGTGGGGCACACGATTCAAGTTGTTACCACTGCTAGGGTGAATTAGAGTGACTGAGTTACTAAAAAAAAAAAAAAAGACCGGACCAGTTAGACCAATCGGAATAAGTATTAACACTTGGATAGCAATATGCGTGTGTTCTCCCTGTTTCCGTCGCCTAAGCAAGGTGGAATGCAGGACCCGTGGGAATTATCGTGTAATCTGCTGACAAGAAGCATGCGCTTGGATCAAAAAGATCTACTCATGCCGTTAAGTTAAAAAAAAAGAAAAAAAAATGGTTATTGTTCTGTGTAGTCAACTGCTGGTTCCCTTGTATTTGCCAGTTTGTTGACCTAGAGTTAGGTTATCGACCACTGGTTCCCTTGTATATGCCAGTTGTGTTGATATTAGTCAGACCGGTATCGCAGTCCATTAGGATAGTTTCATTCTGGCAGTGGCCTTCAGACAGATATGTGAAACATCGATCATTTGGCTAACATCAAAACCATCTACATTTTTCTATTTCCATCTCCTTTTTTCTATCCATATGATTAGTTTGACTCTGAATATGATGTCCATAGTGCAACTATCTGAGTAGAGCTCTGTCACTTTATACGAATTTTAGTATGCTTGAGTGTAAACTCGTGTACAACAATTGGAATTTCGCATCAGGTTACTTCCTCCTGTAGTCAGTGATTGTAAGCCAACCAAGGAGATTCGTTGTAGATAGCTAGGGTCTGGAGTAAAGGTTTTGTGGGTACACCTCTGGTAAACCCTCCGGAGACAACACTCCGCCACTAGGGCCACCTAGTGGTTTAACGACTTACTGCACGTGCTAAGTGTAGTCATTTTATTTTATATTAGATTTGCTCGAGGACTAGCAAATAATAAGTCTGGGGGTATTTGATAGACACATTTTTGTATCTAATTTGTCCTCAATGTCCGTATTGTTGGAATTCTATTTTTGTACTAATATTGTGTTTTTATGTATTTTTAGGAAATAAACATTTTTGGAAAGATTGCTCGAAAAATTATGCGGGGCATCCCAGGAGGACATTTGTTATTCGGACTCTCATTTTGGTTAAGGGGCAACCCAATTACTAAGGGGCACCTCAGTTGGGCATTTGCTATTTACACTCCACAGACGATTAGGGGCACTTCATCTCTTTAAATTCAAAAACTTTTTTTTGGCGGGAAATGAAGTTCTCAACGGTTATAGTTTCAATCAACAAAATGAAGGTGTTTTAGGGAGATTCAATCGCTCAAACTTGGTAGGAAGATGTGATATGGCATGAAACACATTATGGGCAGTGGGTTCGATCAGAAGTGGCTGGAAAACGTGTGATGATCCTTGAGCCCAAAACAGAGCACGTGCACTGTAACACGAGCAAAAATGGAGTTCTTGTGTGCATGGAAGAGTCCTACTAGCGTTGGAAGAGTGTTGAGGCGTGGAGAAGACATTTGGGAGCGTGCAGGATCAAAGTTAACGCGTGCATGGGATTAAAAATGGAAATTTTCGTTATTATTGGCAGCCGAGAATATTTGGATTAAATGGAGAATATATGCAATCAATGGTGGTATTTTTTGGATCCAATTCACTATAAATACAAGGCAAAACAGTTTGGGAAAGGATAGCAAGTTTAGAGAAGTGATTGGGAGAGAGTTAGAGCCGAGAGAATCGAAGGAAAGGGTCGACAACAAGAAGAGTTCTGTTGCTGCTCAGCTAAGAACACGAAGAACAAGGACCACCCAGGAAAGTCGTAGAGAAGTGTCGCTTAACTGCGACAATTCCCAATTCCTTTCCCGTGATTTCACAACAACGTCAACTGCACTTCTCATGTGCCGTTCTTTTCAGACGTTTCCTGTGTGTTGCAAAGGACGGTCATAAATTGATTTTCTTGTTATTTCATCATTTGTAATCAACTTGTGAGCATCAATAAAGTCTTTTGAGTATTTTTCCAACATGATGAGAGGCTGAATTCTTGGTGATTGAGGCAATGGAGGATCTATTCATTCATGTGTGATTGGTAATATTTTTATTTATAATTTCGTTAATTATTTATTTTATTTAATTCACTTGGATAAAAATATAAAGAAAGGATAAAATGGTTTTCTTAATTATTTGTGAATCAGTTTGATGTTTTATGCTTAGAATATATTCTTTGATAAATCATGCTTAAGGATTACAACTTAATATTTGGACACCTTTTAAATTAAAAAGTGATTTAATAAGAAAAAGAGCTTAATATAATTTCTGAAATATTATTTATAACCAATCAACTTGAAGTAATAGTGAATCCCGAGCCTTAATCTTTCTAAAATCTTGACATTACTATTAATTTCCTTCATTTATTTATCTGTTTAAATTTAAAAAAAAAGAGTTACCTTCACAAGTTCGAAAAGAACCCAGTTTTCACCACTATCTACAACAACATTTGAGTTACATCAGCAGTCTTGAGCTTTTTAATTTTTCCAGTTAGAACACAGTTTGCTCCTTGTAGAAGTAACTTGATTCTCCAACATTCCATCCTGCTTTTCTTTTTCGAATGTCAGTGCGGAAGTGCTTGATTGGTCCCCAACTGTCTGTTTGAATCAGAAATTTAGACAAAAATACAAAAGCTATGACTCCAACCTTTTGTAAGCAATCCAATACATAAGAAACTAAGATTTTAGTCTATTGGTGGGGAGGAATCCGAGTCTGAGTCATTGAGAGGCCAAGATGAGAACGTAAGGATAAGCTAAGGTGGTGCCATTGCTGGAGTGACCGCATCATTGAATTCATTTATCATAAAACCTTGAATTATATTTTTCAAGTGAGAAATCAGGTAAGTTTTCCAGTTTAATCATCTAAAAGTCTGTTCTTCAATATCTCTACACTATGTAGCAGACCCCATAAACTGGTTCATTTCATCAGTTCTAAAATGATTGTTTCCCAAAAGACAATCATGAATAACAATTATAGAAAAAAACAAACTTGTTCTTGTTAATGCGCATACCTTTACGTGAGATTGAACCAATTGTGTAATAGCATTGTCTAAAGCCGTTTTCAACGCAAGCCTTTCATTCTCATCAGCTAACTAATCACCACAACGGATTACAAACAACACAAAACAAAATTAGGAGTCTGAAAATGAGTAAATCAAAATTAAAAATTGGAGTAACAAGAAATGACAATGATACTCACATGTTGTTCAAGTTGATATAGGTTTTGCAAGGTGCTAAACCTTTTTAAAAATGATGGAAGATCTTCAACAACTATATCCATATTAACTTCTTCACGGTTCTGCATTTGAAGATTGTTGAGGATAATCAGAGAATCCAAATTGAAAACATAGTGAATGATGCACAATTCTTTTATAGATGGACGGATGTGAATGTGTTGAGTCATGAATAGTCACAATGTTTGACGAAAAATCACAATGGTTCAAGAAATAACCAAATCATTTCAACTATGAGAATGCAAACATTGTGATGTTTCATCAAACAACACAATGATTCAAGAAATAACTAGATCTTCTCTACTACAATAATGAAAAGGCAATATATATAAATCTACTCAAACTCTAGATTGAGGGTGCAGTTGATTCTAGGTTTGGACTAAATCATCCAATTGTAGGTTACGTTCTTTAATACTCCCCTCCTCATCTGTTCCAAAACAAAACAAAATCAATAACAGAATTCCAATTATCAACTAAACCTATTACTTCTCATAATCATCAACAACGTCATCCAAACTTCACCAAGAAATTTGAGCTTTAATTAAAAATACTGAAGATCTAGGTGATAATAATAATCCAAGAGCTACTAGTACTGCTACTGTTACTTGAATAGAATCACAAGAAACCGATGCTAATGAAAACCGAATAAAATAAAATAAAACACCCAAGAACCCATGTTACTAGACAAAAATCAAGAAGTGAATTGAATTACCTAGGAAGATTATTGAAGAAAGTGAAGGGCCTCTTGACATTGGTGCTCTCTTTAATCGAAATTGAGTATTTGAATTTCCCATCGAACAAGTTACCACCACCACTACAATTTCTGGTAGAATCTTCATGGGTTTCTGGGTTCCTCCCAGTTTTGTTCTATTCTGAGTTTTTTTTTTTTTTTTTGTAATTCGATGATTTCTTGGGTTAGTTGAATCGTTCTTCAACGAAAAAAAAACAAGATTGATTGATCGATTGATGCTTGGTTTTCGTTGCTCAGGTTTTCTTTCTTTTTTTTCTTGAAGGAATTTTTGTGAAGGGTTTGATTGGATTTCTGATTAAAACCAAAATATAATATCACGGCCGTGTCAATTACACTCTACTTACACCGTATTTTTGCGGTGCTTTTTATCTTACACTCTTTTTGCACCAAAATATTATTGTTATTGCTATGGTTGTTCATGGTCGGTTTTGGCTCGGTTTCTAACCAAACCAAAACTGAAATCAATATTATCGGTTTCTAAAAATCTAAACCAAACCAATCCATTAATCATTGGTTCGGTTTCCAAATGGTTCGAGCCGGTTTCGGTTTGTCCCAGTGGTTTTTGGTTAATCGATAATTATGTCAAACCAAAAAAAAAATCACAAATTTACAAACAAAAAGATCGTAGCTGCCGATAGTATTGGTTTACACAAATTTATAGACAAAAAATAAAATAAAAAATATTAAAAATAGTTAAACCTTACTTTAAATCTAGAGATGAAAAGAAGATATATAGTATATCTTAATTTAGTTATTGACAAAAAAGAAGGAAGACAGGAAGAAGAAAGTCGAGTAACAGCAGTAGCCGCTGTAGTTGGGAGTGGAGAAGGGAGGCGACTTAGAGAAGGAGAAAGAGGGAGAGTATAATAATGGAATATTAGATTTAGGGTTTTTGTTTATCCTCTAAATTAATGGGTAGAATCTAATACTTGTAAATCAACGGTAGAAACCAAATTTAAAAATTAATCGGTTTTCCAATGGTTTTTGGTTCGGTTTTAGAGTTTAAACCAAACCAAAACCAACACTATCGGTTTTTCACTTTCTACATCATAACCAATCCATTAGTAAATGGTTCGGTTTGGTTTCTTCCTAATTGGTCTGGTTCGGTTCGATTCCAACTGAAAACCAAAACCATGTTCAGCCCTAGTTATTGATGGTCTAACATGGTGGTTCTGCCATGAAATTCTGAAAAAAATCTGTGTATCTTTACCTAATTCATTGTTTGGTTCATTTGATTAATTGTGTTTGAATTGGTAGAAAGAGAGACACAGTGTTTGTGCTTTAATCAGTGGAGTCTTTGCTGTGTATTTTAATACAGAAATGTTTGTGGAAAGTGTTGAAACAAACAAATTTTATTAATACCAATCCAAAAGATTACAACAGAAAAGAAGTCTGACAGAACAAAAAGCTAAACGAAAAATCATCGGGATACAAGGATCATCCAAGAACTCGGGCATATAGTGACTAGTACAGAATTGATTGCCTTGGTTGAAGTTTGTATTGCAAATCAATTAGTACGACGATGACGACGTAGACCTCGTCGGGACTTTTCGTGCTCTCCCGTGTGTTGCTTGTGCGCCTCAGAACACACTCTTGTGTTCGTATGAGCCCTTATCCAGTCCATAACTTCCTGTTTGGATCAGAAATGAAATTTAGACTAAAAAAAGAAGAAAACTAAGATGCTATGGCCAACGTATCATCTGAAAATGATTGTTGCCAAAGTGATAATCCAGAAAAAACATCATGAGATGTTGAATATTGTACGTACCTTTGGATGAGTTTGAATATTGTTTAAGATCCATTCCAGTTCCAGGACAAGTCTCTCATCTTCAGTCAAGTCTAACTAATCACCAGAAAGGATTACAAACAACACAATTAGGGTTTTGAAAAAGGAATAAAAATCATTATCCGAAATTAGAATAACAAGAAATAATGACGATGATACTCACGTTTTCAGAAAGACGATCAAATTCTTTAAAAGTCCCAAGACTTTTTTCTAATGATTTCCCAGTCATCTTAATCTTGTTACTGCGCTGCGTAGATTGCTGGGACAAAACTAAGTATACAAATAGAAAATATAGTGAATGATAGCAAGATTGTTATGCCATATATATAGGGATGGAAGTGACTTGTGTTGAGACTGTTGAGTGAATAATCGCAACGGTTCAAGCATAACTGAAACAAGGGAGAACAAAAAAATCTCAAATGAAACATCGTGATGGTTGGCAAATGGAACATCGAAACATCGCAATGGTTTGCAAATGAAACATCACAATTCCACCAAGTGTGCACATTACAGTTATGGCTGCTTCCCACTGAAAGTTTTTCAGTTCGTTAATTTTTATGATGATCATTAATTATGATGTGTGGTGAATGTGAAGTTCGTAGCGTATTTCATGATTTAACATTCATCGCGTTTTCTTCCCTGCCAAGATTGCTAATTAGCGTTTCCTCTCCAAAAAAATTGAAATTAGTGTTTCTTCCCCTCGTTAGCTTTTCCATCCATGCTCGGTTAGCTGAGTCAGCACATGTGCACGCGCGGCAAAAACTGTACCCGTGTCCCATGTGTTACAAAAAATACCCCTTCTTCTTCAAGTGATTAAACCCAAATCTTTTCCTGAAACTAGTACTTGAAATTTGACAGTTGCCATCGGCAACAAACCCAATCCCAGTTCATCGGCTTTTCACCTCACTAGACCTTTCTCCCATTCTCAGTATCATGTTCTATCATTCTCCAACTCAGAAACATCATCAGTTTCTTCTCTGTCCCTAAATCCATCTAAAACCCCATCTCAGTTACCAATCTCATATTATTATCAAACCCGAACTTTTCTACTACCCATCACTGATAACCATTCAATTACGATAGCCCATTCATCCTTGGACCATGAATCTTCAATCGAGCCACAGTAAAACCTAGATCTAACAGTCAACAATATCCGGTGAATTAGAGATTAACGCGTTCTTCCATCTTCTCGAGCTCCTTATTTCCTCTGAATTAATGGATTTCACTTCTCCATCTTCTGTATTCTTCACTCTAGCATCAGCAGAAGCAATTTAAGCGATTCAAACCCTTAATTCTCTACGCAACCATCTCCCTCTGCGTCTTTGTGTTATTTCAGGTGCAATTTCAGCAACAAACCAATCTCGACATCATCTCAATCTCGGAGAACCAAATTTGAACTGAAACATCTCAATCTCGGTTGCATCTCAATCTTGGCAACATTTCAATATCAACACCTGGTTTTAATTGAACTGAAAAATCACAATTTCTTACTACTTCCCTCAATCGAAATTCAATTTCATTAATCAACAAAAATAAAAAACCCAAATTTTTAGGGTTTCTCGGAAATTTAATTTCAAAGACATGTTCTTCTGAAATTTCAATGTGTTTGTTTCTTGAAAATAATATGTACTGAATCGTTTGAATTGGTTTTAAGAAATTGATTGTAGAAAGAGGAGATCTCATCTGTTCAATTAGAAGAAACTGGAATGATGATTCCATGACATCGATGGAGGTTTATTTGGTGTTACATGATAGATGAAGAAGATGACTGAATGCATTAAAAGATGGATATGTTGGGGTTATCTCAATGGGTTTGCAGATGGAGAAACGAGGTTGAGATCATGAAGGTTCTTGTGTTGATTACTACAGATGGTTGAGTTGAAGTGAGTGAAGAGTAATAATGGGGGGAATGACGAAACTGGCAGCAAATTGGTTTCGTATGGATACTATACAATGATGTGTATGCTCGAAAAAGGGAGTTGTGGTTTTGATTGTTTCTCAGATTGAAAATTGAGATGACGTCGAGTGAAACTGATGAAGAATTACGAAAATCAGGGAAAAAAAACAGTGAGATGCTATTGCTGTGATACGATCTAGTCTAGGGTATTTTGGGAAGGACGGAAAACACGTGTACAGTTTTTGACATGCGTGCACATGTGCTGACTAAGCTAACCGAACAATGGATGGAAAAGCTAACGAGGGGAGGAAACACTAATTTCAATTTTTTTGGGGAAGAAACGCTAATTAGCTATCTTGGCTGGGGAGGAAACACAAAATTGCCCTTCATCCGAAAAGAAGAAAAAGAACAAGCACTATCCTCTTTTTGCTGTAAAAAGAGAAGGCAAAAAACTGCCAAAAGAATGGCTAAAAAAGAGCCCTTTAGCTGTAGTTTCCATCTCCCCTAGGATCGTCCAAGAGTTATTGACGATCTTTGACTGTCGGCAAGATCTTCCGGCGAGATCAAAACGGTGCTATTTGCTACCGACGATCTTTGATCCTTGGCGTAATTTTCCGATGAGATCGAAACGATGCTGTTTGCATGTGGAGTCACGTTTATCATGTTGCAGCCCACATCAAAACCATCGAAAAGTTCGTTCAAAGTCGAAGTTTTAAGATCATAACAGTAGAGAGTTGTAACGCAACGCAATAGAAGTTGATCGTTCCTTGTAATTGCCACGAGGTCAGCGACCCATAGATCATTCCAGTACTGCTCTTCCCATCCTATATTGAACTCCTTGATCCAATGCCACAAATTCTTGTCGTTATAGTTTTCTTTCGTATCACAACCATTAGTGTTTGTTCTCTTATATGCCCAAATAACCGTCCAGTGTTTATCATAGAATGTATCCACGAAATACAGATTCTTCCCTCCCAGCAACTTGGGGCCAAGCAAATTGGGGCCAGGGTCTTGTAGGTATTTGACATCTTCAAGATTTGGCAGCCGGAGAAACTGGAGAGTCTCACCTTCCAAGTCAAAAGCTGCAATTGTATAATCTTGGGGGTCATGTGTGTATTTACGGCTGCGGTGCAGCCAGTGAATAGATCCGTTGGCATAGATACCTTCTGGATACAACGGAGAAGTCTGGATTGATTCATTTTTTGTTCTCTGTTGAAAATTGATGGATTCTTTGTTTCTCCACTCACCAGCACTGCCACCGTCTACGGTATAAACTTGGACATAGCACTTCTTCTTCTTAGTCTCTTTATACACGTCCAAGTAAATTCTAACAATCTTGTACTCGTTGGTCGAATGACAGTAACCAAACCCACTAATATCAGTCGGACCCCAATTTTGCACTATAGAAGACTTGCTAGGAGGAGCATAAACAAATTCTCCCGTTAAGGGATTAGCAATTAAAAAATTTGAATTGTGTGTCCGGAAACAAACCAAACCATTGCATGACCCAAGCATCCTATCTATGTGCATTAGACATTTGCCACCACTGTGCAACTTATCAAGACTATCATAATAAGAGTTGTTGTTGTTCGTTTTCCCACGAATTATAGGATCATACAACAGCTGATCACCATAGCATAATTGGTTTTTGTTATCATCCTTGTACGAGAAAAAGAAAAGCAAACCTACCTTATCAGTCTTACTACGGAGGAGAAATCTCCATGTTCTGCATACATGTTTGGCCTGTAAAGCTGTCTCTATTGGTAATCGACTAAATACGTTCTCCACGATGAGATCTGTGTGAAGCTTCTCCATATATAGTTTTCTTTCTTCTCTACCCAAAAACAGACCGGCCGGTGTGTCCCTTTTTATAGATAAGACTCCAATAGAAACCCACATTAACAAGGGAACCGCTTTCGTAATCAAGGAGAACTTGATTTTTCGGTATTTTTAGAATAAAAATATTTTTCATAGATAAGACTCCATCGGAAACCCAGACTCTCACTACAAGTTTTGCGACAGTAAATTTAAGAAAAGACTCTGAAAGCTTCTTCGTACTAGATAATGCAAAACATTCCATCAAAAAGTAAATTTTCACCCATTTGTAAGTACATTTGGGTCTGACTCCACGGGTAAGCCGGATACTTTGCCTCGCAATTCATCCTTTGCTGCACTCAGCTACATTTGTGCTATCCTTAACACACCCTCAATTGCCCTCACCGTTGATTTCACGGCTCGGAAACTCTGACCTTGCTCCTGCAGTTCGGCCTTAAATTTCTGCATCCCACCAAGCAGTCCAAGCCCCTTTTTCACACTCTCAAATCTTTGGCGAAGCCATTTCACATTGAATTCAAGTCTCTCTGCCATCTTTATCTTCTCTTCCCACAGTTCAATCATTTCATTTGACAAATCTATAAAATGGCATTGATGCATATCCATAGCGGAGTTCATTATATCTTTGACCACCATCACGAGGATATAATACGACGAGGCTGGTATAACTTTTGTGGAAGGAATATGACCATATTTCAGCCATATTTGTTCATACAGAGGCACTTGTTTTTTCAAGATACTAAAGCCTCCAATTTCTTCATATAAACCTTCTTCGAATTCACTACCTTCAACATTACTTCGTCCCCCCTCAAAAGGTTGTCCGGCGTCAGGATACTCCCCCAATTGCAAACTAGTTTCACCATCATTTGCTGTATTTTGCTTTTCAGGTTCTGGCTCTGGAATCTTGCCCACTTGTACTCTTCTCTTTTATTTCATCATCTGCTGCTTCTGCTGTGACTTTGCAAGTAACCTCAATACTAATTTCACAAGTATTATTTACAATATATCCATTCTTAGGGTCATGCAACCGACTAAGAGGCAACAATTTCAAAAAACCCCACATCTGTCCAGCATTTCCAAATTGGTATTTGCGTCCTGCAGAATAAGAATTTGTAAAATTACTTGACTGAAATATTTCCAGGTAAAAAAAAAAATGTAGATAATTACCATCTCTCACTGTTTTACTGGAATTAGATGTACAAATAACGGCAAAACTGAACTCAGCATCAACCGGTAAATTGGTTGAGTCCTCAAGAACAAGAAACGCTGTTAAGTGATCATACACTTCACCGAATCCCTTCGGGTAAATAACTGCCTTCCTACTCAGATATGTTGCAACAAAACGAACAAGTTCATTAAGCAAGAGATAAACAATATGAACAGTTAAATAACCAAATCAAACTAGTGTAGGTAAGGAGAATATGGAAGTGCATGGAGTCTAAGACAGTACCATTTAGTGCCACCAGCTACGAAAACATCAGAGTAATGATGTACTTCATTATTCAACTTAGAAAAGTTATTAATCTTCCAAATAAATTTGAAAGTTGCAGGGAGATCAACTACCTGAGTTCCCGCCATTGACTGCAAATAGTGAACCTGGAAGAAGCTTTTTAGATGATAACCAACTAAAGAGAACAATTGTTATTAGTATTTACGAGGGAGTAATGTACCAGTCACTCTCATTTCATCAGTTAACTGAACCTAAAGATATCTAGTGGTGAGAGGATGGGAAGGAAGCGCCAGTGCTACATAGTTATTAACGGGATTTTTTAATGTATTTTTTTCATGGAAATTTGTAGAAACCGTTTAGATAGCCAATCAAATTATGTTTTCAGGGAAAATCCACCCCCATGTGTAACAAATGATATGGACCTATGACCACGGGATCTTTTTTTGATACAAAAGAATTTTATTAAAAATCAGGAGGTTACACTTATCTGGATCCACCCAGTTTTGCAGTTCTAGACTGATTCATCCAATGATGGCAGTAATTAAGTTTGTTCATTAACATACTTTATTAGGATTTCGCTGTCTGACTTAAAAATAAGATTTTTATTATACGGAAAGTTAAAACGGTTTGGGGAAAGCTGATTATGGTCAAACAATATTGATTTTGGGGAACTAAAATTTCTTAAAAACTCTCGGATCACACATCAGTCTCCAGCCACAATTTTCCGTTAATAGTTTTGATCTGATTAATAGGGTTTAAGTTTGTGTTCCAATCTATAAAACAGAATCTGCAAATCTAGCAATTACATATGCATGGGTTAAAATCTCAAATCATCTTCAAAACCGCGAATCATCAATATGCATGGTTAAATCTCTAACACTACGATGATTAGAAGAGTCGGGATACGAGAATGCATGGTTTTCTCATAGTCAAATTTCACAGTAATTATCAGAAAAGGAAAAAACGAAAACATAACTGAGATGAGTACCTAATGTCATCATCACAGCTTCTAAAGCCATCAAAATATATACGAATACAAATTAATACAAAGAAGAGATGCTATGATAGAGATTTTTTTGATCATGATTGTGCTGACAATACTTAATGATGATTTACAAAATATAAGAGATTACTTGATTGTTGAAAAAGAATCAATTAGATATCCAATATGGAGAGCCAAGATTAATCAATGGTGATGGTCCTGTTAGACACCGATGGTGGTTTTTGAGGATGACGGTGGTGGAAAGAGAAGGATCAATATTAAGAGTGCCGAGCTGTTTATATTTCACTCCTCATTGACTAAAAGTCCGATCTCTTGGACCAGGAATCAGCTTTTCCCCTAAACATTTTAGCTTTTCCAATAACAAAAAACACAAATAACTGCTTTGAATCCTTTTATGACTGCAAACTTTACAACTTTAAGCATGGCTCTACACTCCAGCTCCTCTACTTTAATCCCAACTCTCATTCCTCCGTTGAAATATTTTCCTTGAGCACCAATGCAGTCACCTGCAAAATTCTTCACAATTAGACCAATGCCTCATTGCAAAGAAACTTGAAAAAAAGAAGCATCAAAATTGATTTTCAGAAACTCATTATCTGGAGACTTACAAGTCGGTCTCTGAACTAAACTATTCACATGAGATATTTGGTTTAAACCGGTACTAGAAAGTTTATTAATACAATCAATGAACAAAACCCTGTTAGGAGTAATGTTTTGAAAAACCTTGACACACCTATCTTTCCAAATAGTCCAAACAGACACCATAAGAACTTTGTTAATATCCAATCTGTTAATCCCACTGTCAAAATTCAAATTAGAACTTAAAACCATGCTAGAACCCAACTGCTAAAAGACCCATGTTGAGACATAACAATACCTACATTTATATTAACATCCAACTAGATAAACCTAACATATGGACAGTTCAAAAATAAGTGATCACTAGTTTCCAAAGATTGATTGCATAAACTACAATGCACTTCGATATCTGGTTTGTATCTTGAAATCTTATCTCTGGTAGGCACTATATTCCTAATACATTTACAGAAAAATTATTTAACTTATGAGGTAATTTAATTTTTCAGAGAGATTTCCAAACCTGAGTAGGAATTGATTGAGTGCATACATCAAAGTTAGTCATTCTTGTCAAAACATGATAAACACTTTTAACAGAAAAATGACTCTTTCTATCTGGTAACCAAATAAAAGTATCATTTCCAGTAGCAGGTAGAGACATGGCTAAATTTTTATAAGCAATATCTTCAGGGAACAAATAGTGAATTAAATGAACATTCCAACTTCTAGTACCATCAATAAAGAGATCAGAAACATACACATAATCCACAGTATTGACCAGACCTTCAGCAGGAGTGAGAGGACTATCTAATCCAACGACCCAACAGTCTAACCAGATTTTGGTTTTAGTGTCACACCTAATAGCCCAAAAATTCTTCTTCTTGATGATATCAATACATCTATAGATTCCTCTCCAAATCCAGGAACATCTCTCATTGAGATTCTCCAAATGAAGAATACTACAATCTTTAAAGTATTTAGCACTTAGAATCTTCACCCACAACTCATCATGATCAGTTATAATTTTCCAAATAAGTTTGCAAATAAGAGCAATGTTAAAAGTCTCTAAGTCTCTAAAACCTGATCCTCCCAACTCTTTATCTTTGTTAATGCTATCCCAAGAAATTAATTTTATACCTGTTAGAGCATTGCTCGGTCGAACTCGCATGCGTTTCTATCTCATGCATGTTTGTCAATGTTAGTGATCAAAACTATAAGTATTGATTTCTATTCTATTATAGCTAAGTCCCGAACTAGGATAGAAAGTGTAGTTGAGAACAAGGACTTCATGGAGATTCATCATACAAGTAGAAGAACTACTCAAGTAACCGGTGGAACTTCTCGACAAAAAGGTATGTGAAGACTTGAACTTATCTATCACTCAAAAATCTATCTACTCTATCTCCTACTCTTTGAGACAAGAATTCGTATGCTTTATATATAGAATTTGATTATACACATCTGGTATTTTGAGCCGAGTATACCTCGCCTATCTATATCTCGAAATATGTGTTGGTAAGCTTTTCGCTTCGATCAAGTTTACCTTTACCTAGTGACGAAAGTCATGATATGTTTCAATCATCTTGAAAATTGTTTTGACGAGAAATGGTGTAACACTAGTGGAAAAGGTTTTTTTTTTCCACCCACATCCACGACCCTCGTACACGGTCAATTGACCTTTGACCGGTCAAGACCGTCTGGGATATAAAAAAACATGGAGTATAGATAAAGCAGCTATAACGGGTCGTATAATATTATTATTTTATTCCTTATTCTCAACCGATGATATGACTGATGAGCTTAGTTTTTTCAGTGGGACCCACTTTCTATGAGGTGTCTCCCTATCCTTATCATCGATCTAACCTAACTCCTCTTCCTCACTATTTCTCTTCCTGCGCCTTATCTTCTCATTCTTCTTCTCTCCACCGCACCCCAAAACTAAAACTCGAAACTCAAAAAAAAAAAAAAACAAACAAAAGAAAGAAATCTTTTAAACCATTATTCTTAATCCCAACCCCTTTCTCCATCGTTTTCGTCTCTCCACAAAATCACTAAGTTCTCCAATAAACCCTATTCTAAATCTGTTACCACAAACTTGAGCAAAGAGGAAGAAATCCATTCTTCTCGGACCATTTTCTTCTTTTCATCTTTGCGGTTAAGGTTATTCCTAACCGATCTTCTTCTATTTTGTTGAGAGGGTTTATTTTTATACAACCTATGTTCAGATTTGAAATAAAATTAGGGTTTTGATTTGGGTGTTTTAATTTGTTATGGTTTCCGTAATTTGTGTTTGTAGGAATTTTGATTTCTTAGGGTTTTTTTTATTGATTTTAGGGATTTTGATTTCAGGGTCTGTTGTTGAGGTTTTTCTCCTTTTATGCAGCAAAGAGGTAAAATTCTTTCACCCAATTTCTTCTTAATTTTTCTTTTCATCACTGCATGTTTAGGGTTTTTTGATTTTAAGGCTTTTTGATTACAGGGTTCACTGTTATAGTATTTCTTCGTCTCTACAACAAAAAGGGTAATTCTCTTTTACTCGATCCAGTTTCCTTCCATCATTTTTTTTGGTTCAACTGGGTGTTTAGCGGTTTTTAATTTTGAGACTTTTTGATTTTAGGGTAGCTGTGAAGGTCTTTCTCCATCTCGTACAAAAAGGATACAACCAATCCAATTTGTTCTTTCATCATGACTATATGTTAATTTGATAAAAATTCAGTTGAAAAAACAGTTGTTCCTACAAATATAAAGTGCAAATTTGATTCTCACCAAATGCTTATCTTGGTAACTGACTTCTGTAGGCAACAAGATAATAAACTGGAGGAGTTAAGTGAAAATGTGCAAAGAACTTGAGGTGTGGGTCTCCCTTTACACAAAGATATTACTTAGCAGGTAGCATTTCTGATTGGCATTATATAATTAAAGTTGAAATGCTTTCTTGGTTATAATTTTCATTTGTTTGTTAAGTGTATTAGTCTTTTGCATGGAATTATTGAAAATTTATGGTGTTGTATGTGTTGATGTAGGATTAGGACATGTACAATCATGTGAATGATGCTTCTTGACTGAAGGCTCCTCTTGTTTCCAATGATGTTTATGAGATAATTATGAAGGTGATAGTCTAATGAGGCTTGTATCTGATTATTTTGTCAATTTAATATAGTCTATATGGTTTATGTTCATTCGATTTATATGTATAAGTATGGTTAGAAGTGAATTAAAATTTTGTTCTGTCTTTATAGGTCTTTGTTTTGTATTTAAAATGATTCTAAACTGATTCCGAAAACTAATTTGGAAAACTGAACAAGAAAGCAATTACTCTATAAGTCTTTGTTTGTTTGCTCTATAGGTTTCTATAGGGTTCTTCCCATTTAAAGCCATTGATTCAATAAATAGGTTTCTTTGTTTTCTCATGATTTTCTCAATCAGTGCGCTAATAGCAACTGGTTTTTCAGTAGGAAGAACAAAACTATTGAGTTCTTTTGGATATTCATCTTGGGGTCTGCAATCTTACCTGCAATACCTGTTACCGTTATTACATTAGGTTTCCATGTATAACCCATTATGTATCTTGTTTTTATAAGCATTTTCTTGAGTATTATGACCTTTATTTTTATAAGCATTTTCTTGGTTTTAACTTGGTTTCCCAGGTTTGTCTATTCTGATGTTCACAATAACTTGGTTTTTTAGCCACTTTGACAGCACTGGGCGTGTGTTCCACAGGGGAGTGCAGTGCGATGTTGGGGTAGTTTTAGTCGGAAGCGTAAGAATACAATGCCTTTTTGGTTCCTTCAATTTGGTTAAGAATCTCTTTTAAGCTAGTTATTTCTTTGTTTAATTCGTTTATATTGGGAAACATTTTGTAGGAGAGATAATATTACAATCTCTGCACTATTTGCTTCTCGGAATTAAGGAATGTTGCTGAATACATCAGAAGCTAGAATATTGTGTTGTCAATAGAACTGTTTTAGCATTTAATTTTGACTTGTAGTGACAGTTTACATGTGCTTATATTATTTGCAGTGTTATTTTTCTCAAGGTCCAGCTCCACCCAGCCCCTATCTACCACATATCATGCAAGACCGCGGGAATAAAGAAGAACTCCCGTATCTTAAGAGCCATTTCATTCAAGATGTAAACATTCCAGATGGAACCCTGGTTTCCCCATTAACTTCATTCACTTAAATGTGGCGGTTGGTCAATAATGAGACGATTCCATGGCCATGTGGATCACAACTGGTATGGAAATACGGATACCAGTTTACTACTACAGGTTTAGTTTCTGCGCAGGTGAGCTGAGCTTTTGTTTTAGTCTTCTGTTTTGCATATTGATTATAAAGAATACTGTTTGGTCCATCCTTATCCAGTCGTGTGTTTTCAAAATCATGATATATCTTTTTTTCTTTCATTCTTATCATATTTCTCTTCTTTGGGATTTGCTTGTATGTAGGAGTAACTTGTAAGTTAGAACATAAATCTGATCCTAACCGCGTCTTAGAAACATTAGATTTACGAAACTGTCAATTTGATTCTGAGTGCATCAAGTTTCTTACAATCTGTTTGTTATGTTGAAGTGGGAACTGTCAATAGTGAAGTCTAATTGTGATAACCTATTAGCTTTATTTACAAAAACATTTGACATGTGTTCTGTTCATGTATATGCTTAGGGTTAGAGTATGAGTTCATAATTTGATAACTAAGCTTGAATTTGAATGCTTAAGTAGTGGGTTTTAACAATATACTTTTGTGTTCGTAGTAGAAGGTGATAATAAAGAAGAAGCTGAACGAGTTCCAAGAGATATGAAGACGTCCAAGTCTCAACAACCAAGAAACCAACGCACTTTGCAGATTAGGTATGTGATGTTTTAGACTTCATAATGTGTTATCTGGGATGCAGATTACTTGGTGTCGATGCCAATTTTTGTTTTATAATTATAGCATATCATGTGTATGTTTTAACTTTCGAGGTAGCTCGTTTAAAAGACTTAAATTATTAGTAAGTTAAGACTTAAAACTATTAGTTTCCTAACTATGAAGTTAAATCTATCTAACGTTTTTATTTTGAAAGTTAAAAGAACAAGGAAATAAAAAGGCATTATATGGTTAAGTAAATGATATAATATTTATTTCTATTAAGACATGCATGCCTGCGAAGAACATCATATAGTGGCATTTTTCTAGAACTAGTACTATTATAAATAAAAAAGAACTTAGTAACATGGCTGGTGAATCCTAGGGTCCCTATGCTTGTTTGACACCAAATTTAGTGCAAGTTCTGAAACTGTTTTCTTAGTTTAGTTTTGTCTATGTCATAGCGTATCACTTACTACCAAATGAGTTGAGATGGATTGACGCGTGTCATCCTAAATTTTATTGAAGCAGTTTATAGAGTGCTCTATACTTTCTGAACTGGTTATATTTCAGTTGCACTCTATGCTGAAAAAGTAGTTTATAGAGTGCTCTATACTTTCTTTCCATTAATTCCACTGGTTAGCATGCTTCAATTATAATTCAAACTTCTTTTGTTAGAATTGTGTTCATTTTGAAGTTTGATATATCCGTGACATGCTATATATTTTCCTTAATAATTAGTATAATCCCATTTTTCCATCGCATTTTTTTAGTTCAACTTATTTGTTCGTCATAACCGTACTCATGTGAAATTGAATAATGTGAAATTGAACTGATCCCGTGGTAGCACATGATGAGCTTGTATTTGTAAAAGTCAAAGAACCAATAACCTGACCTTATCCTTATTATGGTAATGAATGAAAACATGGGTTTACTGAGGGAATCTCATAATCTGTTAGTTGTCTAAAGAGACCCCTACCTTGATCTTAGTTCAGTACAAGGGACTTCCTATTACAATTTGTCTATCTCATTATATTGCTGCTGCCGCTTGCTTGTCTTCGTAAAACTCCCCACATTAATCAACTGATGGATTTGTCTGTGCAGGTACACCGTTATGAAGTAGGAATAAGTTCTTCATCATCATCGGAGTTTTTACTTTTGCTGTTTAATCAATAGTTTTTTAGTTCATCGTTTTGTAATCGAATTCTAGAACTACAGATTACACTGGCCAGAACTACAAATTTTAATCCTTTGTGTAATTTGAAACCAATAAATCGATGAATGTTAAATTGAATGATTATTTGTGTGCAAGTTTAATTTAATTCTCATTTTTATTTGATTTGAGTTTGGTTTTCATTTGATTCTCATTTGAATTCTAATTTGAGTTTCATCTGATTCTCATTTGAATTTGGTTTTCATTTGAGTTTCATTTCTATTTGATTTCAGATTTAGTCAGATTCAGTCAGGCCAGACAACTAATCTGAATCTATTTTTTTATATATTAAGATTTATACCTATGACTGATTAAAGACAATCATAAAGTTTTGACCATTAGAATCGGTCGTTGATATAAGATTTTCAACGACCCCCAGAGACACGTCATAGTTGAAAAAGACGCTCAAACAACGACCCTTTATTCGACCGACAAAGCAAGTCATAGATACGAGTTAAATGACTTGCTTTGTCGGTCGCGAAACTGTTGATTTCCACTAGTGTAACAACTGTATAACGTCCTCTAAGAATGTTTCAATGATTGAAATGAGAGTTTATATTACATAACCAATGGTGGAAATAAGCATTGTTGTGGAAACACATTTATGTATAAGTCATATTCCTTGAACCAAAGTTTGCGAACTTTGTTGATCAAGAGAACCGGAAGAATGGCGTGAGCCAAGTCCGCGAACTCAGTCCGCGAACTTCCGAAGTTCTCAAACCCGAGAATTTCTGTTGGAGTTGACAAACTACTTGTGTGAAGCTAAGTCCGCGAACTCAGTCCGCGAACCGGCGAAGTTCTCATATCCGAGAATTTCTGCTGGAGTTTGTAAACTATGCCCGGTAACTTAAGTCCGCGAACCTAGTCTGCGAACTTGAGAAGGTTATATATCTGAAGATGATTTCTGAACTTAAAATTAAAAAGACTAAGGAATGCAGTTTGCAAACCGTGGATATAAAAGTTCATGAACCGATTCAAGTGAATCAAATCATCTTTGCTTCAATTGTTTCTTGTGTAGTACATGAGATTTCCTTGCAATTGAACAACTCTCTAACTAGTTCATCTTGAAGTCATTTGAACTAGTTATGGTGAAGAAGAACATGGTTGATATGAGGTGCTCATGTGGATAACCTTTTGGTTAACTATTATTGAACCAACAAGTGCATACGTTTGGGTACGGTTAACAATCCTAGAAGCGTGCATTGTCAAGTGTGTGTAACAAGCTAAGTTTTCGATCTAACGGTTGAGAAATATTAGCTGAATATAAATCAGGTTTTCATCTAACGGTGGATATTGATTGCTTTGTTACCAAGGTAACTTAATCGCAAATCCTGATTTGAAAGACTATATAAAGGAGACATCTAGTATAATGCAAAACTAATCCGCACACCTTACGTGTGATACTAGTTTGCGTGCTAGAGTCGTTTCTCCTTTAACCTTTGGTTTTCTTCTTCTAAAACCAGGTTAACGACTTAAAGACTTCTTGGGATTGTGAATCCATACTAATACCACTTTTATCGTAGTTGTGTGATCTGATCTTGCATCTTCTATCGTACGAGTACAATCAGATTGATTGGCTTGAGATTGACATCTCCGATAGTCAAGATATAAAAAGTAGTCACAAACATCTTCGTCTCATTGTTTGTTATTCCGCAACATCTTGTTTTGCCACCATACAACTAAGATTGTTGTGAGGTGATTGATAACCCTAGGTTGTTTTTCGGGAATATAAGACCGGATTATCAATTGGTTCCTGTTCATCTTGATTATTATCAAAAGACGGAACAAAACCTTTAAGGTTTATTTGTGGGAGACAGATTGATCCTTTGATAGACTTGTCTGTGTGAGACAGATTTGTTTATTGTCAAAGCCTGCGATTTTGGGTCGTAGCAACTCTTAGTTGTGGGTGAGATCAGCTAAGGGAATCAAGTGCGTAGTATCCTGCTGGGATCAAAGGCGTAGGGAGTACAACTTTAACTTGGACCGGTGGGAGACTAATTGGGGTTCCACTACAATCCAGTCCGAAGTTAGCTTGGAGTAGGCTAGTGTATGTAGCGCCATAATACAGTGTGTTTTCAATCTGGACTAGGTCCCGGGGTTTTTTCTGCATTTGAGGTTTCCTCGTTAACAAAATTTCTGGTATCTGTGTTATTTCTGTTTCTACATTATATTGTTTTATTTTTATAATTGAAATAATACAGGTTGTGCGTTAGATCATCAATTAAAGTAATACAACCTTTGGTCTTTGATTGTCATTGATTGATTCTTGAATATTGGTATTTGGTACCATCCAAGTTATTCCTTGTGTTTGATTAAAGACTCGCTGATTTCTATTAGCTTGAGTAAATCAAAACAAGAGAGAGATATTAACTCCTTGAGATACTTTTACCTAGATTGAGTCTGAATGTCTAGTTGATTCTCTATAAAGTATTTTGGAGTTAGTCCATACAGATTTATAAGCAAAATATTGGGTGGTGTTGTTAGACCCCCGCTTTTTCAATTGGTATCAGAGCACACGTTAAAAACCTTATAAGTCTATGTTTGTGGCGATCTGATTATGGACGAGTCCATCTCTGATAACGTACCAGTTCAGAAATTACCAGATGATTCTAAAATCTTGGATTCACCTGAGAGAACTTTCACATCTAAGTCAACATCTAAACATTTTCTTGATGTAAAAATTGTTGATTGGGAAACTCTCCTGGAAGAACAGTTGGATGAACTTTCTGATGAAGGTGATTCAAATATTGATAGAGATGTTGATGAGGAAGTCTCAGAGTATGGTAAGTTTTTGGATTCATAGAAAATGAAGAAGATTACAACTTCTCATGTCACACCTCTTCTGACTCCTCTCTGTCGAGAAAATAAGAAATTGAGAAGATGTTACACAGGTGTATGTTTTTCGAATCGTTCTAACGAATCGATCCTCAAGGATTCTGAGGAAAACCTACATATGAAGTCACTTGAATGTGATAATCTTTATCAAAAGTACTTTTTATTGGAAGAGAAACTTGCAGAATATGAAGCAAGGTTTAACTCTCAACAAATTAGTTTTGATGACAGAGAAAGTTCTTGTCTAACTCGAGAAAAACGCCTTGAGGATGATTTAGCTGTCGCTCTTGATAAAATCAAGATGTTGGAAGATGACTTGAAAAAGTTCAATAATAGTCAAGCAAATTAACCACTACGCTAGGAGCAAGTAAAAATCATCGTTATATACGAGGATTCGGCTATAAGGGAATAAATGTTCCAAATATTAGCAAAGAGGTAATATTTGTTAAGGATAGTGATTATTCTCAACAAAAGGTTTCCACTGACGGCAAAAGTGAAATACCTTCACCAGAAGTTAAAGTTCGAAAGAGCAAAGTATATCAACCTCCCAAGACAACACACACAGATCGAGGTAAGAACATTCCTTATGTTTGCCACTATTGCGGAAATAAAGGTCACCTGGAAAGGAGATGTTATTTACGTATAAGGAATGAGAAACTTCATGATGTTCTTGTTTGGGCATCACAAGAAGTTGTGAAACCAAGATCATATATTAAGACTAATCCCCTTAACGTTACAGGTTGTAACTGTCCAACCTTTAGGCAAAGGAATCAGTGCTGTGATAACCCTAGTTTTGCCTATAAACGTCATACGAATCCTTTTCACAATAGTAATGGTTATCAAAAGGATAACTTCGTAAATACGAAGACAAGATCGGATGCTCCCAATTGGAGAAAGATTAACTTGCAAAAGAATATTCAATCCAATTCTCTTTCGGGAATTCTAGAACAGAGTAATGGGAAGAAGGTTCTGGTTGTTCCTAAAAGCACTCAGAAGTGGGTACTAAAGAAAGCCAATGATGCTTTGAGTCTGAAAAGGAATGATCTTCCAGAAAATTCCATGACTATGAAGAAGGCAATATCCATGATGTTGGAACTTAACAAGTTTTTTGAAAAAATGGAATTGGATGTGAAAGGTTCTAAAAGCGATCTCTTTTATGATAATCCAAAGGTCACTTGTGGTGAGAAAGACGTTGTTCACCCCAACACAACTTGATTATTTTGTAAGTGCATCCTCACCAAGGAATGCCCTGTTATGTATACGGTGAGGGAAGCACGAGAATTGGGGCACACAAATTATGTTCGGTAAGGCTGTAGAATTCAAATGTATTCTTCTAAAAAGGTATGTCTATAAACCTGAGCAAGATTTGTGTTTTTATAATGATCCATGTACCTTAATTATTGTTCATTTCTACCTAACTTAATATGTGTTTAAGGTTCTTAAACGTTTAGGTTTGAAAATAGTAGTTCAGGATGTTTGGACTTCATGGCACACCTAGCAGATATGCATAACATCTTTTAAAAACAAAATCCAGGGGTTTAAGTTCGCGGTCTTGAAAATTCGTTTGCAAACCCGTTATGCATATTTGCCTGTAGACGTCAATATTCGGTCGACTTGTTTTGACCGTAACTTCTTAGTACGAACTCGGAATGAACTCATTCTTTTTGCATTCTCTTCCTATTTGAATTCTCTTCAAAATGGAGATGAGAATTATTGATTTTGGATGAGTTAAGATTGGTATCTGTCATGTCTCTTGTTTTTGAGTGTTTTGCTCCGTTTCGTTACACTTGTTCCACTTCTCTTGGACCTGGGCACTTGGATTCATGGAGTAGTACTCTTCTAAGCTCATTTGTAGCTTTTACAAGAATGTTGTTGGTGAATCACAAAGAAGGAAGTTCAGTAATGGGAAGTAGTACGCATTAATTTGGGATTCTTGAATGTCTATGTGAACTATGGTGCATGGTCGTTAATGACTTTGTATGTTCTTCTTTGAAAATCTTTTTATACGCCTTTGGTAGCTATTCTTGGTATAAATCCGTGCGAAAAAAATTGATTATACTCTCTAAGGACAAATCATCTTATATGTGCATTACGAGTTTTTCTTGATGCCTAGGAAACTTCTTATGAGAATTTATTCTTGTTTTTGAGAAGGATTACTAGTGCTTGGAATAACAATGATTGTGACTACACATATCTATTATTTTCCATCTTCTTGTTCTTTTTTAGATTTATTGGATTAAATTCTAAAACTATTTGGAGGATGATGTTTTTGGCAGTATTAATCTTTATGATTCGTTATATTGCAATTTTTTTTATGGGATATTGATGTTTACGTCCGTGAACTATGTTCATCACATACTTTGTCAAAAGTAAAGTCGTTCGTGATCGGTATTCACGTATTGATAAAAGAATGAATGGACTTTTGAAAAATACAAAAGTTAAGCCTATATTGCCAAATATTTGATGGAAGATAGGTTAAAATCTTTTGTTTCCAAGGATTATGTCTATTAAATATCGTTATGCAATTAGTGATAGAAAATAGAATGAATCCTTGTGTATTCCGCAATATTGATCATCCCTGATCCATATTTTATGTATTACTGTGAGGCTCCGTAATGTATCTTATGTTGAGCACTATACAACCAAGTTGATTTCTTTAGCTTAGTTGGTGTTCCGTGAGATATGTTATGTCGAGCATATTGAACTAAACTAATCATATTGTTTGGTTATTTAGTTATTGCTCCATAAGTTTTCTTATGTCGAGCAAAACAAATGACAATTAAATTGATTACTTTTGTAATTAGTTTGGTTGTGTATCCCAATTAGATTAATTATGTGTTCTCTTGTAATTAATCTAGTTGAATATTTTCGTGTCTCCATAAGTTCTCTTATGTTGAGCATAATCAATGGAATTGATCACTTTTTTTGTTTAATTTGATTGCGTATTCCGATTAAATTAATCATGGTGATTAATTTGATTGATTTTTTGGATAGAGGAAATCATTCTTATGGTTATAGTGTCCAATAAAATCCTTCTTTTCTTTTGAAATTAAGGTCGCTCTTGTTGTTCTTTCGGGAATGACATCTAATGGGGGAGAATTCTTTTGAACTTGTGCTTAACGGTCATATCTTGAGGGGTGTGCGGATGTGGAATTTTAGAGGGGTTATCTTGTATCTTTAAACTCCTTGATGAATGCATTTAGCTTCGGCTTTATGATTGCATCTAAATTAGTTGGTATGTATTTTTTTCCTTTTGTCATGAAATGTCTCTTTCGGAAATTTCATTATGATCCCGTACTTGTACCTTTGCCAATTTTATTGACAAAAAGGGGGAGAATTAATATGTATTTCACAATACAAATACATATGGTTTTCGGATCATTGTGTAAGGGGTAGTGGTTTCCATGTGAGATGGAGTATTGACTAAGGGGGAGTGATACATATCACCATAGTATTATTGTTGAAGTTGTGATACAATTGAACTTTGACACTGTGTAATAATATTATGGCACTGTATAAAAATGATCGAGAACTATGTCTTCTCATTGTTATAGCTACGGATCTTCAATAATGGTGATGCTAAACTTACAACCTTTGCGATCATTGGAGTACTTGGAAGTGACGAAGATTTCGAGGAATGTTGAAGATTAGACATGTGGAATAGGAGCTACTAAAGTTTCATTATCTTTTTTGTATTCCATATGTATTGATAGTTTTGTCACTAAAATTGACAAAGGGGGATGTTGTTAGAGCATTGTTCGGTCGAACTCGCATGCGTTGCTATCTCAAGCATGTTTGTCAATGTTAGTGATCAAAACTATAAGTCTTGATTTCTAGTCTATTATAGCAAAGTCTCGGACTAGGATAGAAAGTGTAGTTGAGCTCAAGGAATTCATGGAGATTCATCATACAAGTAGAAGAACTACTCAAGGAACCGGTGGAACTTCTAGACAAAAATGTATGTGAAGACTTGAACTTATCTATCACTCAAAAGTCTATCTACTCTATCTCCTACTCTTTGAGACAAGAAGTCGTAAGCTATATATATAGACTTTGATTATACACATTAGGTATTTCGAGCTGAGTATACCTCGCCTATCTATATCTCGAAATATGTGTCGGTAAGCTTTTCGCTTTGATCAAGTTTATCTTTACCTAGTGACGAAAGTCATGATATGTTTCAATCATCTTGAAAATTGCTTTGACGAGAAATGGTGTAACAACTATATAACGTCCTCTAAGAATGTTTCAATAATTGCAATGAGAGTTTAGATTACATATAGAATGGTGGACATAAGCATTTTTGTGGAAACACATTATGTATAAGTAATATTCCTTGAACCAAAGTTTGCAAACTGTGTTGATCAAGTGAACCTGAAGAATAGCGTGAGCCAAGTCCGCGAACCCAGTCCTCGAACTGCGGAAGTTCTAAAACTCGAGAATTTCTGCTGGAGTTGACAAACTACTTGCGTGAAGCTAAGTCCGCGAACCCAGTCGGCGAACCGGCGAAGTTCTCATACCCGAGAATTTCTGCTGGAGTTTGTAAATTCTGCCCGGTAACTTAAGTCCGCGAACCTAGTTTGCGAACTTGAGAAGGTTATATATCTCAAGATGATTTCTGAACTTAAACTTAAAAAGACTAAGGAATGCAGTTTGCAAACCGTGGCTATAAAAGTTCATGAACCGATTCAAGTGAATCAAGTCATCTTTGCTTCAATTGTGTCTTGTGTAGTACATGATATTTCCTTGCAATTGAACAACTCTCTAACTAGTTCATATTGAAGTCATTTGAACTAGTTATGATGAAGAAGAACATGGTTGATATGAGATGCTCATATGGATAACCTTTTGGTTAACTATTGTTGAACCAACAAGTCCATACGTTTGGGTACAGTTAACAAACCTAGAAGCGTGCATGGTTAAGTGTGTGTAACAAGCTAAGTTTTCGATCTAACGGTTGAGAAATATTAGCTTGAATCTAAATCAGGTTTTCATCTAACGGTGAATATTGATTGCTTTGTTACCAAGGTAACTTAATTGCAAACCCTGATTTGAAATACTATATAAAGGAGACATCTAGTATTGTGCAAAACTAATCCCCACACCTTACGTGTGATACTAGTTTGCGTGCTAGAGTCGTTTTTCCTTTAAACTTTGCTTTTCTTCTTCTAAAACCAGGTTAATGACTTAAATACTTCATTGGGATTGTGAAGCCAGACCGGTACTACTTTTATCGTAGTTGTGTGATATGATCTTGCATCTTCTATCGTACGAATACAATCATATTGATTGATTGAGATTGATATCTCCGATATGCAAGATATAAAAAATAGTCACAAACATCTTCGTCTCATTGTTTGTGATTCCGCAACATCTTTTTTCGCTACCATACGATTAAGATTGTTGTGAGGTAATTGATAACTCTAGGCTACTCTTCGGGAATATAAGACCGGATTATCAACTGGTTCATGTTCACCTTGATTATTATCAAAAGACGGAACAAAACCTTTAGGGTTTATCTGTGGGAGACTGATTGGGGTTCAACTGCAGTCCAGTCCGAAGTTAGCTTGGAGTAGGCTAGTGTCTGTAGAGGCTTAATACAGCGTGTGTTCAATCTGGACTAGGTCCCGGGGTTTTTCTGCATTTGCGGTTTCCTCGGTAACAAAATTTCTGGTGTCTGTGTTATTTCTGTTTCTGCATTATATTGTTTTATCTTTATAATTGAAATAATACAGGTTGTGCGATAGATCATCAATTAGAGTAATCCAACCTTTGGTTTTTGATTGTCATTGATTGATTTTTGAATTTTGGTCTTTGGTACCATCCAAGTCATTCCTTGTGTTTGATTAAAGACTCGCTGATTTCTATTAGCTTGAGTGAATCAAAAAAATATAGAGATATTAACTCCTTAAGATACTTTTACCTAGATTGATTCTGACTATCTAGTTGGTTCTCTATAAAATATTTCGGAGTTAGTCCATACAGATTGCTAAGCGAAAGATTGGGTGGTGTTGTTAGACCCCCGCTTTTTCAATACCTTTACCTAATTTATGCCCCCACCAAAAATTCATCTGCAGAGAATCAAGTTGATGGATCAAAGTAGAAGGAATTTTAAAACAACCCATCTGATAAGCGGGTAAAGAGTTTAGAACAGACTTTATTAAGGTAGATCTACCAGCTTGGTTGAGAGTAGTACTGACATAGTTGTTAAGCCTAGCCCCAAAAATTGTACAATGGGTTCAAAAAATTTAAACTTATAATGACCTAACAACAGAGGGGCTCCTAGATATTTCTCAGTATCAGTAACAATGGATATATTTAAAGCTCCAGCAAGGACATTACATTCACCAGGACTTAGGTTGTTACTAAAATAAACACAAGACTTATCAAAGTTGAGTATCTGACCTGACAGTTTCCCAAAACCTTGTAGAATCTTTAAAATATTATCAATATATTGCAAATTGGCTTGACCAAAGATTAGAATATCATCTGCAAATAATAAGTGACAAATGGGAGGAGATTTTCTTGAAACTTTAACTCCAACAACTGTTTTATAAGTTTCAACACTAATAAAGATCTTGAAAGATATTTCATTTCAAGGATGATAATATAAGGGGATAAAGGATCCCTTTGTCTAATACCTCTAGTTAGTTCAAATTGGTTTACAAGGGGAACCATTGAGAATAACACTAATACTAGTTGTAGAAACACATTGCATAACTAGATTGCAAAAATCCTTGCTAAAACCAAATTTTTCTAAAACTCTAATCAAGAAATTCCGCTCCAATCTATCAAATGATTAAGTAGATCTGGTTTGAGAGCCATAGTGCCAGACATACCTTCCTTTTGTTTCATAGAATGAATTATTTTATGTGAAATAATAATATTGTCATGAATTGCTCTACCTGGAACAAAAGCAGCTTGATAAGGGGAAACCATTTTATTAAGAAAAGGTTTAATTCTATTGGCCAAGATTTTTGACAAAATCTTATAAGTGGCATTACAGAGGCCAATTGGCCTAAACTCAGATGGCAATTTAGGACTTTTACACTTAGGAATCAGATAAATGTAAGTCTTATTTAGACTTCTAGGCATGTGACCACTTTGAAAAAATCTTTTAACAACATCAATGATATCCTTACCAACTAAGTGCCACTGAGATTGATAAAAACCTTCTTTATTAAACCACGGGATTGGCCAATGATCTAAAGCAGTATACATGTCTGATGATTCCCCGGAGATTTCTTTTGCAAAGTAAAATTGGCCTCTTTGTTCTTAAGAGGATATGCTAATAAGATAAAATAGATAATTTATTAGTAATTCTCATAATTCCTACCCATATAGTTTATGTAATTTTTGGTTTATGCTTCGCTAGTACTTAGTAAATAATCATATTTAGTTAATTTAATATATTAGTGTTTGTTCCCTTGGGTCAATGTGTGCGCGCTTATACTTGGAGTCTTTGATTTGAAATAAATATAGCTGATCCCACAAGTCAATCATTTCATGTATCATATGTTTCATTTAGCCAACTAGCTATCACTCTTGTATTACTAATTTGGTTGCACTTTTCAAGTTTTGGCCAGCCTTGAACTAATGCATAGGCAAACTCTTGTCCTATTCTACGTTATTGATGATATGTCACAATCATCAATAATCCATCAGATTCAATGTCTATGGTCCACAAAGCATCATTGTTGTCTTAACATACAAATTACGATTCATTTATCATAATAATGAGTCACAGAACATGTCGGAATCATCACTAGGAATCATGCTCGAATCATCAATATGTACAATTTAACTAGTCAAGGATTGACCAAATAAATACATGTCTTCAAAGTAGACTTCACATGAGACATCAATCATGTCAAATAAGGTGATATATACTAGGGTTTTGGTATGGAGTCCTAGAGCACATGCGGTGTAGCAATATATCCACGATGAGAAAGTGAGTAAGTCGTACCGGCAGTTGAAGGAGTAAATGGAGTAATGGTCTGACAATCAACCAACTCTCCTTAGCAAAGTGGAAATGGTTTTAACCACGACTTCTCACTTTAATACTCTTCCACTCATCTTCAAACCGTCACCATTTACTGGAAATCAATATATTAATAACATTTGTTGCAAATAGGTTCCTCTACCTATGATATAGATATACGATATAAATGAAATCATTTTATTAGACATCAGTTATACTCCAACCATATCCCAAAAACACACAGAAGATTTTTATCGGTCTAACATAGAGAAATCATCTTAAAAGCAGTTCAACGCATCATTCACAATCAATTACCATTGATCTCATTACATTATCAACTTCCCTTATTTTAGATTAACCATTATCCTTACTTTGTGACCTAACTGTATCTGGAACGACCACTTCTTGGTTTAGGCCTGAATCATACAGAGTGATCTCTCGAACTCAAAGCACTCTCGTGTAGTGTATCTTTTTAAAGGCTTGGACAAATTGCTTTATCTAGCATCTTCTTACTCCACCATTTTACCTTTCAACCAGTAAACCATTTTACCGATAAACAATAGAAAAATAAATCATATTGTTATTTTAGTTTCTTTAATTACTTATTTGATTGATTAAGAACTAACGACATAGTTAGCTTTGATAGATCGAACTTGTTTATTCTATGGTCATTCTGTTCTGATATAAGGCCATCAAATGTGTTTGAGGATTGACTAGAACATATCTAACTTATTCTATATATCCTGATAGAACTGTTGATCAATCAACGTTAACATACTTCGTTCTGCATATGTTGTTCAACAATATAATCAATTTGTTTGCGGCGGTTTCTTTGAAGATTTAAGACTTTTTCTGTTGGCTCTGATCTTAGTGTTAGTTCTTGCATACTTGATAATCTGGGATCCATAAGTTATTTATCTTGACAAACATAAGACTTATAAAAATATCGAACAAATCGTCTAGTTGCTTGCATAGAGCTTGTTCATTGAGATTGATATTAATCACTGCCTTGGTTTGGTCCTTAGCCCAAAGGATTTTATTGATATAAGTGGAAGATCATTCACTATGCTTTCTCACTAATCTAAATATTGATTTGGGTAATCGATAAATGAGTATTACTGGAACATATTTATTCCTTTGTTATTTGAGGTTGCGATCCAAAGTAGTTGAGAGTGGAAGTCTTCACCGCAGCAACTCAAGATAGTGGATTCACGTGCATATGCCAAATTGTTAGTAGGCATAAGAATACTTAAACAACTCAGCAATGAATGAGTGTTTACTTGGTCTCAACTAACCAACGTTGCGCTATTCAACTTATTATATGACTTAATTCTGAGAGTATTCTAAACTGGACTAGGTCCCGAGGTTTTCCTGCCAGACAGATTTCCTCGTTAGTAAAATCTTGTTATGTTGCATAACTTTATTACTTTTTGCATTATAATTATTTTCATAGTCATAGTAAAGACACTTATATGTTAATCAACTTGATAACGATCCCATAGTTATTTAGTTTTGAAATATGACTATTACCAAGTACATCTTGTTGAAATAATCTTTTGATCGTTATTGTTTCGTTTCCGTAAGGTTGATACCCAAAATAATGTGATGTACTCTTACCCTCGTTATTTCATTTAGCATAAGAGATCAGAGAAATACCAAAAGACATAACAACATTATTTTGACATAACAACATTATTTTGGCGTGATCCAACCAATAAGATATGAGTCAGAACTGATCTACATCTTTAGATAAGCTGGAACTTCATATCAAACTTAAGTCGGAGCACCGGCTTAGGATCGAGTCTCTTCTTAGAATATACCTTGCACGTCCTGATCATAACTATCTAAGGCTTTATTTTCGGTAGGGAGAGTGCACAAGTTGTATCTTATTGAATAAGGTAATCTGTGACGGTAGAGCAGTCTATAATGTTTTCCTCAGGTCACGAACTTGAAGGAAATGCAGCAAAAATTTTGTACATATATCCTGCAGTTGATGGAAATACGAACCGGGTAAAGGACAATTAGATAAAGAATGAAATTGTTATGAACAAAGTAGTGAAGTGTGCTGTAAACTTTCAGGATTCACCACTATCGAGTCGAAGGGAAACCGACCAAGAGGAAATCTGGAGTAATTTTTGTCAAAAGCTTTTAATTTTTAGCTTCATTTAGTCCTTGGGGGTGATGAGGTCGTTTGGATAGTTTTTTCTTCGCTTCTCGTCGTGAGCATGGTCTTCTCCAGCAAGGCTGACTACAACGTGACCCTCCATCTGCGTTATTCTTAATAGTTTGAATACCACTTCTTTGGTAGGCGCGTACTGGACCCATATGTGTTGGATCTAAGCCTACTATTCGTTGAAATGACATCGTCAGATGAGTCAGGATGTCGATCTAGGATCTTGTAAGATTATGTTTAGTCTCTTGAAGCTCGTCCAGGTTCTTAGCCAATATTTTCAAGATTCAATAGAAGATTTCTAAAAAATAAGATTACCGAGAAGTTTTTGTACTGAGGGTAAAGATTAAGGTGAGTCTGGACATCATAATAAAGGGTTCAATAAAGCTGAGTGTTCGCTTGATGGAATAAAAACACTGATAGAGAGTCGTCATCCTGAGTATGTTCATGAAGGACATGGAACCGCCATGTTGTTAAGGTGGTTTCTTCTGGATTTCATCTTCCTTATCCCGGAAGCACTCTACGAGTCAACGAAAGTTCTTCTGTAAAGTTTAGATCTAGGTGGAACATTTTTGATATGGAGAATGGTTAAAGAATCAACTTCCTCCATGATTGTGATATGGATCTACGACTAAGTGATCAGTCGTCCAACCTTGGTCGCTAGAATGTAGATGAGGAAATTGAAAGAGGATTAGAAAGGTGAATATGGCTGAGATTTGTGTGAGTATAAGAGTCTGATTACGAACATTCTTTTCCTATTCCAAAGAAATAGTTCGTCCAAGGGACCGTCTCAGAAATGGTCGTCCAAGAGACCGTCTCAGTCGCAGGGCCAGAGGTATGTTTGGTATCGGGAGGGAAGCTAAAAGAGATGAGATTAGAGTTTTAAGCTGCAGAGATATTGCAAACAGAAGCTCTGACATGGATTTTATAGAAAGCTATAGTTGGTCTATTTATATCTTTGCAAAACACTATCCCTAGTCGATGAGATAAGGTTTGGGAGTAAGGATAAACATCTTAACGTGGATCTCAAGAATAACTAATTAAGGATAAATCGAGGATTGAGTCTACCTTATGCAACTGACTATTTCTGTGACAGATTATTCTCCTTGTGTGTGATTAAGTTGATACTCACACGTTTCGTATAGCACTAGAACAAAAACCTTAATTTTACCCTCCGCCCTAATCTACCACATGTGTGGCATAATCAGGCTTTAGTGTAATGTGTCGTGTGTCATGGTGGTATTCTCCTAAATTTCCGTAACCTTATTTAGAAGAATACACATGTTCACATGTTGAAGTAAGCCTGAGTCATGTGGAGATATCAAGGGGCTCACCAAAGTTGTATGTATCGTGAGGAGAGCACAAGCTTGGCTAAGGTCAAGAAAGACCTAGCTATAAATGATTTATTAGCTAAAAAAAATGATTAATGGCCGGCTTTGGATAAAGACTATGGCAGAGCCGGTTCTGTAGAGAGGCTAAGACCCAATAACACCTAGTGAGGTTGAACTATGATTTTAGACATAACGAAATCTTATTAGGTATACTGAATAAAGACAAAAAAGGATGTGAAATAACAAAATCAGAAATCCCCTTAACCAATCTTTTTAATGGCCAATATACCCTTTACGTATTAGTGTTAGTAATCTGGATTAGTGACTAAAACTTTTATTTAGTGATTAAGATAATTTTCAGAATTATAAAGGTTTGTTTAGATAAAAAAATTTGGGGAAGAAAAAATCAAAGTTTTTATTGAGAAGGAGAGAAGGAGAAGGAGAAAGTGAGAAAATTTTTCTTCTTGATTCAATGGAGGATTAGGAGGGTCATTCTTCATCTAAAAAACCTAGGAAAATACATATCAACTACAACAATGATCCAGATATGGCTGATTTCTTAGATTATGAGAATGATTTTACACAAACTCAAACTCAAACTCAAGATGATGATTTTTATGAGCCAAATCCAGATGATGAATACATAGATGAGGAACCCAATGCTTCTAACACATATGTACACTTCTATTTTATGTTTAATCTCACTTTTGTAGCTTGAAATCATCAAAAAATTGTATTTTTCATCAAGGTTCGGCGAACCAGGACTATGTTCGGCTTAAAAATATAAGCCGAACCCACTAAATTGATGAACAGTTCGGCTAGCTGAATTTGTTAACGTTATACAACGAACCTTCATTTTCCAACTTCCAACCTATTTGCAAGATCCTAGTTTGGCTTATATTAAAGTCTAATAAAAAGCCAAACTTATTCCTGAGAGTTAGGTTCGGTTCTCACTCTAATTATCGTATCAGCCGAACTATATATTTTTCCAAGTTCGGCTCATATTCAAAAAATCACATCAGCCGAACATGATACTGATTTTCCATGAAACACTTAAATTCATACACATTTAGGGGTTAGGCTTTTTATTACATATGTTTTCTATTGTGCAGCCTTTCTATAAGATGAACCAAACAAAAAAAGTGAAAATTACTAAAAATGTTAAGAAAGTGAAGTCTAATGATGGAGAATACCAAGGTCCATATTAAACTCATTAAAATCAACTCGATCTTATCTTCAACTTCAAGAGAATGAAAAGAAAAACACAGCGCAAAAAGAATGAGGTCATTCCGACATCGGACGAAAAAGTTATGGGCAAAACAAGATCGAAAAACTTGAGTGTGCAAAGAGAAGGTACGGATGATAACTCAACAACACGAGCTAGCCGAACCTAGAGCCTGCAAATCAATATTTTCGAAGTGTTTACAGAGAGAGGTTCGGCTTGAAAGTGATCTAATCGAGTCAGCCAAACCTGACAACTACCTGGGGTAAATATCACTTCTCAGGTTCGGCCGGGAAGGTTACAAGGTATTAGCCGAACCTGACACTGTTCTGGGACGTATTCAATACACATTTTGGGGTTCGGCTAAAAATTGACATTTACGGTTTAGCCGAACTGTTCATAGACACTTTCAGGGTGAAATTTCAAGAACAGTTCGGCTCAAAACTCAACTCAATTATCAGCCGAACCCGCTACTGTAACCGTCAAAAACCCTAAGTTTTTAGCAATTTAACCCATTCAATCCATGAAAAACAACAAATAAAAGATTGGGTTTGTAGGGAATACCTTCTTATCCTCATTTCAGTATTTGGAGCTTCTAATGGTTGAATTTCTGATTCAATTTCTGGTTCAATTATAGTTTTCACACCTTCATCTTCAATTGGTTTTTCTTCTTTAATTCATGGATTGGAAGAGGATTTAGAGCACCTGCCGTTTGCTTTTTTTCTTTATACGATCCATTATATAGTTCAATTTAACCGATGATCGAATTTTCACAAATCGATAATTAATTATAGTGATGAAAAAAAAAATCGGAGAGAAAAGGAAGGTGGTTTGGCTGGAGGAAGAAGAGGAGATGTTTATGATAGTTTATTTTTTGATTTCAGGTTCAAGGGTATATAGGTAATTGAACTACCCAATAGACACCCCTTATAAGGTCACCTAAGATGGGAAACCTATTTTGTATGCCTTGAAAGTTTTTGGTATGTCCAAAATCATAGTTCGTGAGGTTATCTGTTGATTAGATGAGCAGAGGCACGACCAGGGATATATGAAGAGGGGTTTTAACTTGATATTTGTCTAACCATAAGAGCAAGGTGAACCCTAGTTCAACCATATGAGCACGGCTGAGCTCTTGTCCACTCATATGATCAAGTCTTGGGATGGTTCGAGCATTAACTTAGCATGGTGGGCCTGACAGGCACTTATGACGGGCTGTCTATAAAGAGATACTTAGGGCAAGGATCAAATACTCGGGGTGACGTTAGATAGTACATACTTGGGGTGATAGTAGAGAGTTATGTTTTATATAATTTATTTAAGACGTTAGGTGACGATGGGGGACCTTGTGTTAGGTATAAGATTCGTTGGACGCTGGGTAATCTTGTGCATAATACAGACTCATGGTGACGTTGGGGAGTCTAGTATTCCATTAGAGATCCAGGGTGACGTTGGGAAGCCTTTAGTAATAACGTTCATCTCCATACGGTGATGGTGCTCAGACTCTACAAGGTGATGAGGTGCAACTTATGTAAGGTATATAACTTCCATAGGGATGAGAACATATGGTTGATTGTCTACACATATATGGGTGAGAGCCTCCGTAGGGCATACTGAGCTCTACCATGTCTTAATATTCTTCGTCAGATTTGGAAGCTTGAACCATCTTCATGAGGCTTTAGTGCATCCCGGCTCAGTAATAAGTCAGGAATTAGGATAATAAGTTTACTAAATTAACATTTTACCCTGATTTACGGAACGATCAAAATTCCCTTGGTCAGCAAATGACCAAAATACCCGTGACTGAGAAATCATCATTTACACAAGTCTTCACAAGCGGTGAGCCATCTCAAGATAGTGGACTATGCCTTGAATTCACGTGTATTAGACAGATTGGTTGTAGGAGTAGACGTATTGGGGAAACTGAATAATTATAGAGGTTTAGATTGCTTGGTCTCAACTGTACGAAGTTGCGAATATTGTTTTTTGGTGCAACATCTTAATTTTTAGGAGTAATAAAAAACAGAATAGGTCCAGGTGGTTTTCGACATCTGCGATTTCTTCATTAACAAGGGTGAGAAAGCATACTTGTCTATGGTTATCTTGTGTGTTATGTAATTATGATTGCTTTTATTTCATCATTATATCTATGGTTATAATAATTGAGAAAGCATACTTGTGCACCAAAAAACATCTTGGATAGGGATCCAACAACCTTACTTCTATACCGAAAAGGGTTAAGTAGATTATATATTTTAATATCGCTTTGTTGAAACAATCTTGAGTTCGATAATGTTTTAATAAGATTGTACAAAGTGAAGTCTGTAGGTTAATCGAATTTGATTATCATGTACCTGCTATCCTCGTCATTTCAATTAGGCTTTGTGAGTTTGGGTTAATCAATCCAATAAAAGTATTAAGAGTAAACTATTTAACACCGATCAGGATTCTACATGTAACTTCACGAAGGTTTCAATGTAATCAATAATTATACTGTGTTATTTGTAATTAGATTTCTTTGGCGATTTCGTATCTCAAAATCCTAGTCTAGATTCGATGTGAATACGTGCTCACTTTATTCTTGACTTAAATAAAAAAATTTACATCATGCAATAGTTATACCCAGTAGATTATGGATATAAAACAGATCTTGAATATCAACACTGATGAACAAGATTGGTTCACAAGTTTAGGCTTCCAATTACATCCCCAAGCAATAATAACATTATCAACTCATGTTACAATGAAGGAGCATTATTTTTCCCGAAACGGGTAAACCCTAAGTTTTAGAACGTGGATTGTAGTATGAGATGTAGAAGAATATGTCTCCTTAATTATATCGCTCTAATACTTCCAAGCTTAGGACTTCCAATTACATCCCAAGAAATAAAAAAAATTACATACTCATCATATTACAATGAATAAGAATTGTTTTTCCCAATAAACCTTAGGTTTTATAACGTGGATTGTAGCATGAGATGTAGAAGAATATATCTTGTTTGAATCTTTTATGCCTCCTTAATTATATTGCCTCTAATACTTGTCCCTCAAGTATCCTCTTATTCAATGGTTTAAAATTGTACCGGACCAAGTTTTCTAAATTTAATTAGAAGCCAAAAACGCGTCAAAACTTGCTGCAGAAGTTTGCTACAATCATCACCGTCCATTCCCACGACCCTGACGACTCTAAGGACCTTAAAATAACTTTCCTCGCTGTCTGGAAATTGCATAAAGTCTTCATGGTCTAAAGTACTCGACCATGACAAACTTTTCCTATAGCTTGGCACACTTTTTTTTTTTCATTCAACCATTTTATCCATAAATTATTCATCCGGCATCGGAATGACCTTATTCTTTTTCCGTTAGATTATTCTTATCATTATATAGAATACATATGTAAATTAAAAAGTGGGGTACAACAACCACACCCAATATTTCGTTTGGCAATCTGAGAAGACTTAGTCCAATATACTTTCAACAGAATCAACTAGACAGTCAGACTCAATATTTAGAAAAGTATATCAAAGAGTTTATATCTCTATCTCTCAATTCAATCTGCAATCAGCAAAATTGCGAGCCTGACTGAATATAAGAGAAGTAACTTGAACGGTACCAAAGACCAATGTTCAAGGATCAATCAATTTCAATCAACAACCAAAGGTTGGATTTACCAATTGATCGATTCAATGCAAAACCTGTGATATTTCAATTATATAACAAAATATAATGCGGAAAATAAATAACACAGACACCAGAATTTTGTTAACGAGGAAAACTGCAAATGCAGAAAAACCCCGGGACCTAGTCCAGCTTTGAACACCATACTGTATTAAGCCGCTACAGATACTAGCCTACTACCAATGAACTTCGGAATGGACTGTAGTTGAACCCTAATTAATCTCACACTGATTCATGGTACAGTTGTGCTCCTTACGTCTCTGATCCCAGCAGGATACTACGCACTTGATTCCCTTAGCTGATCCCACCCACAACTAAGAGTTGCTACGACCTAAAGTCGAAGACTTGATAAACAAATCTGTTTCACACAGAAAATTCTATAGGAATAGATAAATCGGCTTCCCATAGAAATACCTATGAGTTTTGTTCCGTCTTTTGATAAATCAAGGTGAACAGGAACCAATTGATAAACATGACTTATATTCCCGAAGAACAACCTAGCATTATCAATTACCTCACAATAATCTTAATCGTATGGAAACGAAACAAGATACTGTGGAATCACAAACAATAATCTTCATTTAGGTTTGATCACTAACATTGATAAACATGTTTGAGATGGAAACACATGCGAGTTTGACCGAGCAGTTCTCTAACAATCTCCCCTTTGTCAATTTTAGTGACAAAATTATCAATACATATGGATTGAAAAATAAATAAAACTTTGTAGCTTCTCATCCAAATGCTTGATCTCCTTGGCATATTCAACATAACTCGAAATCTTCGTCACTTTCAAGTACTCCATGATTCTAAACGTGTTCAACTCAGAATCATAGTTGTTGAAGATCCGTAGCGATAACAATGAGAAAACAGTTGCTCTCAATCATTGTTATACAGTGTCATAATATCATTACATTACATCAAAGTTCAATTGTATCACAACTTTGACAACAATACTATGGTGATATGTATCACTCCCCCTTAGTCAATACTTCATCTCACAATGAAAGCCACTCCCCCTTACATAATGATCCGTAAACCATATGTATTTGTAGTATGAAATTACACATTAATTTTCCCCCTTTTTGTCAATATAAATTGGCAAAGGTACGAAAACTAGTGGGATTCTCATGAAATTTTCATAGAGATACTTCACGACCAAAAGAGAAACATACCAACTTGTTTAGATGCAATCATATAGCCGAAGCTAAATGCATTCATCAAGAAGTTTATAAACATACAAGAAAACTCCTACAATATTTCACAGCCGGACTCCCCACAAAGATTTGGCAATCAAGCACAAGTTCAAAAAGAACTCTCCCCCATAAAATGTCATTCCCGAAAGAAAAACAAGAGCGGCCTTAAGTTTACGAGAAAGGAAGGATTTCTTTGGACATAATCAAATCACATGAAAACATGAATTTGTATCCAAAAATTTCAATTGAATTAATCACAAATAAATGACCAATTGAATTGGCCATGCTCGAACATAGTATATGCACATAGGTGTGGATCAGGGAAAGACCAATACTGTGGAATAAACAAAGATTCATTCTATTTTTCATCACTATTTGCATAATGACATATAATAGAATTAATCTTTGTAAACAAAAGTTCATCCCATCTTCCATCAATATTTGCATAAAGACATAATAAGCTTAACTTTTGTTGTCAAAAGTTCATTCTATATTTTATCAATACTTTCATATCGACATATAATAGACATAACTTTGAACAAATATGGGACAGTCAAGGTTCACGGACGTCAACAACATATCCCATAACAATTTTCAATTAATAAAGCCATAAAGATTAATACTGCAAAAATCATCTTCCAAATAACTTAGAATTTAAATAAATAAATCTAAAAACATTGAAGATGAAAACGTTGGCAATAGTTATATGTATTACAATAATGGCTATTCAAAATCCTAGTTATCCTTCTTAAAAACACAAGAAAAAAATTCTCATAAGAAGTTTCCTAGAAAAATAAAATACACGATGAATTAATCCTCATCTTCATCATTGGAGACCATATGAGTGTCTTGAATCTTATCCATGTCATCCTTGATTTCCGGAAACTTACTAGCAATTAGAAGTAATTGTTCTTGTACACACCTTACCTTGGCACTAATATTACAAACATCTTTGTGAATTTGATGAAGAAGATTCATGGAGGAGGAATCACATGAGCCATCAAGGGTGTCGCATCTTTGTCTCTTGCAAGCATTTTCCTTCATACGTTTCAAAGTACAAGGACGAACTATCTTGGGATTTCCAACAGAGTTCCCAACCGGATCTATAGAGAAAGTGCGACAAATTCGCTCAATCAAGCAAGTATATCCTAGATTCTTGTTGGTAGACGTCATCGACAACATTTGATATATGATAAACCCACAAATGTCGAAACTTTGAGTTCCCAACACAATAAAATAGACCAACTCCGCAAACTCACGACTCCAACGAGAATTCTCAATCGTGGAGGGACAAAAATTAGATATACCAAGTTTACCAAAGGACATCAAGGCAAGACTAAGATTATTAGTAGGAAACTTTCCTTCATTATAATCAACACTCTTACCATAGAGGCCAATAGAGATGGTTTCATAAGAAGGTCTTTCACGACTAGGTCTTGGAAGGAAAAAAATACCTAAGGGAATATTAGTAATTCTTGAAACTAACTCTCTATTTACATGAATCCTTTGTGTTAGAGCACTGCTCGGTCGAACTCGCATGTGTTGCTATCTCAAGCTTGTTTGTCAATATTAGAGATCAAAACTATAAGTCTTGATTTATAGCATATTTATAGATGTCTCGGACTAGGACATAGATTGTGTAATTGAGCATTAGACTTCATGATGTTCATCATTTCAAGACGAAGAACTACAAAGGGGAGCTTGTGGAACTTCATCAACAAAAGGTATATGGAGACTGAAACTCATCTATCACTTGGAAAGTCTATTTCTACTCTATTTCCTATATTGAGACATAAGTAGTATTACGATATAGTTTTCAAATATACACATTTGAGATTTTGAGTTGAGTTTAACTCGCTTACATATTTCTCGAAATATGTGTTTGAAAGCTTTATCTTCGACCAAGTTCATCTTATATTCTTGACGAAAGTTAGAATATGATCATGTGAAAATTGTCGAGTAGACATCTTACATGGTTTGTGTCATACAATCATTTGGTGTAGACTTGGAATGTTTCCTTATGATTATTTGGATATCTTGAAAATTGCTTTGATGCTAATAGTGTGTGAAAGCAGTTATTGTCATCCTATAAGAAAGTTTCAATGATTGAAATAAAGAGTTTAGAATCAAGTAACCATGATTTGGATATAAACATAGTGTGTTCTCACATTTGCGTGTAAGTCCAAAACCGGGAACCTGAAGTATGCGTACCCGTACGCGTACTGGCGGTTGTTGGAGGTCTGGGAAAGTATGCGTACACGTATGCATACTGGCGGAAGTATCACATCCATGAATTTTACTGGAGTTTGGAAGTGTGAATTGGTATGTGCACTCGTACGCGTACCGGCGTAACCAAACTCGGACCAGCTACTTAAGTACGTATACCCATTTGCGTACTTGAGTGGGTTACTTTCTAAAATCGGTTGTATACTTGAACCTAAACATTTATATAATAAGGAATGCAATCTTTGCAAACCGTGTCTATAATGTTCATGAATTGATTCGAGTGAATCAAACCGATTGTACTTCAATTGTGTTCTTGTATACTTTTATGAGAATATAGCAATTGAACGATTCTGTAACTAGTTTCATTTGAGTCATTTGAACTAGTTATGGTTAAGATGAATAAGGATGATATGAGAGTGATCATATGGCTAACTTCGTTTAACTATTATTGAGTCAACATGGTGTATACGTTTTGGTATGGTTACATAAACCTAAATGAGGATAGTTTTCATTTGTGTGTAACAATCTAAGTTCGATCTAACGGTTGAAAGATATTAGCTTGGATGAATCAGGTTTTTCATCTAATGGTGATTATTGAATGCTTTGTTACCAAGATAACTTGGATTGCAAACCCTGATTTGAAAACTATATAAAGGAGAACTCTAGCAACTGGGAAACCTAATCCCCACACCTCTTGTGTGTTATTAATTGCATCAACTAGAGTCAATTCCCTTTTAGCCTTAGATTTATATCGAGACCCTGTAGGTTAACGACTTGAAAGACTTCATTGGGATTGTGAAGCCAGACCAACTATTTTTTTTGTAGTTGCGTGTTCTAATCTTACCCGATTCTATCGTTTGAGTATTATCTTCTCTAAGATTTGCACGAGATTTAATCTCCGATAGGCAAGATAAAAAGTAATCACAAACACCTTCATCTCATCGTTTGTGATTCCATAATATCTAGTTTCGCCATCATACTATTTAGATTATTGTGAGGTGATTGATAATACTAGGTTGTTCTTCGAAAAAATAAAACCGGTTTATCAATTGGTTCCTATTCACCTTGATTTATCAAAAGACGGAACAAAAAATCATAGGTATTTCAGTGGGAGACAGATTTAACTATTCCTATAGACTTTTCTATGTGACAGATTTCTTTATCAAGTCTTCGACTTTTGGTCGTAGCAACTCTTAGTTGTGGGTGAAATCAGCTAAGGGAAACAAGAGCTTAGTATCATGCTGAGATCAAAGACTTAAGGAGCATAGATGTACCTTGAATCAGTATGAGATTGATTAAGGTTCAACTAAAGTTCAGTCCAATGTAGTAGGCTAGTGTCTGTAGCGGCTTAATACAGTGTGGTGTTCAAACTTGATTAGGTCCCGAGGTTTTTCTTCATTTGCGGTTTTCCTTGTTAACAAAATTCTGGTGTTTGTGTTATTTATTTTCCGCATTATAATTTGTTATATAATTGAAATATCACAGGTTGTGTGTTGAATCGATCAATTTGGAAATCCAACCTTTGGTTATTGATTGAAATTTATTGATCCTTGAACATTGGTCTTTGGTACCGTTCAAGTTACTTCTCTAATATTTAATCGGGCTCGCAGATTTCTATTTGCTGATTGCAGATTAAATAGAGAGATAGAGATATAAAGTCTTTGATATACTTTTCTCTAGATTGAGTCTGAATGTCTAGTTGATTCTCTGGAAAGTGTATTGGAGTAAGTCCTATCAGATTGCCAAACGAGTTGTTAGGTGTGGTTGGTAGACCCCCGCATTTTCAATTGGTATCAGAACAGGCAAACACGTCTTATATGTATTTGTTTGTAGCGATCTGAGGATGGACGATATTGCCTCTGATAAACGCATCGCCAGAAATAAAAGTTATGTTTCTATGAAGTCTATTAAAGATAAAGATTTGTCAATCTCGCATATAGAAGAACCTTGTGTTCCAAGGAAACAGACGCACATTGACAAGTGTTTTCCTAATTACCTTACTGACGAGTTTGACTCTGAAGTTGAAAGGAATGCATCCAAAGAGAGTTCAGTGATTCTAAAACTTGTTAGAATCCAAGATAATGACATCAACCGGTTGAAACACAAAGTCAATGTCCTTGTTGGTATGGTAAATGAGCGTGACTCTCTTCTAAAGGTCCTTCATGAGGAAAACACCTCAATTTGTTCTTCACAAACTCTGTTTGAGGATAAACTCAAAGACGATACTTGAAAATTGAACTTCTTTTGAGTAAACTCTCTATTCAAGAATGTTCCAAAGAGTCCACGATACCAACTGCTTTTGATAAAACTGGAGAAACTTTCGTTCCAAAAGGAAAATCGAAATCCCTTCCTGTTAAAAAGGATGTGCTTGTGTCCTCCTCTAATCAAGGAATATCCACATCACACGGAAGGAAGTCTCCCAACGATGGTGTTGAGGCTGTTCTGTCTAATCACTCAGGTGATCAGAACGTATGTCTCTTTTGTAATTCAAAAGTTCATGTTGAACAAAAGAAGTAATCCAGGTTGAATAACAATTCTATTCGTCTTCAACACACCTTTGATCTAATTCTCAAAGGTGTAACTTACATTCGTATGTCTAAACCAATTGGTTTTAGTACTCACCTTGTGTATCCTACCAGGAAAGTCAGTTCAAGGTGTTCTTCAAATGTTCAATAACTTAACAGACTCCTCAACACTTTTCGGTCAAGAAGAACTCATGGTTTTTCTTCTTCCAAAAGGGGAGAGAATGTTGTTCATGATGTGAGAAAGGTTCCAGAAGAAAGAAGCAAAAATTGAGACAACCTAAAAATGATAATTGAAGGATATAAAGAAATCATCAACAGGCTTTCAATTCCATTTGTTCAAAATCCTTCAGGTAAGAATCCATACTATGCATTATATTTTGTTGATAGTAAGTTTTATGATAAATTTTGACATCATAATGGTTTTCCTCCAAAGATCAGGAGAAAGAAGTTTAACCAGAAACAACGTTCATTTGATGAGCTCAAGGTTCATACTTGTACTAATTAATCACAAGGTTGAATACTCACTCTCGAAAAACCTGTTCGAGTGAGAATTGATCAGGTATACTTGATGGCAAAAATGTTTTCTGATTCTCCAGCTATTTTCTTATCGTTCTTAGCCGGATTATCATTTAGAAACATTTTTTTTTGCACGAGTATTTGTTTGTTCAGTTTTATTTTTAATTTCTCAAATTGTGTCAAAATTGCTATGCTCTAAAGTTTTATCTTGTGAGAACAAATTTATTTGTGAGATAAGTGGTGTGAATTTACTCACCTAGTAAATATTTGCTACACTTGTTTTTTGCAATTTTGTTGATTTTGGTATTTTCACCAAGGGGGTAAGTACCTTTTCTACATGGAACGGACCAAACTTGGAAACCCTAAATTATGTTTCCTGTGTAACCTTATAAATACCAAACTTTTTATGAGAGTACGCATACTCTCTCTTCTTGGTTTTAAGAATGGGGTCTCCTTCAAACTCTTGGATTTTACCAGCAGATTCAATTGATGATTCTGTTTATTTGGAGTTTGTTTTAAAGAAAAAAATAACCCTTGTTAAAGCTGACAAACTCGAATCCTGTGCCTCATGCTATTATGTGTTTTCTCATCAAGATCTAGAAAATGCTGAGATGGTCTCTGCTGAAGTGATTCATGGGTTTCTCACTGATCTTGGGAAGACTCAACTAAAGCTTGAGAACTCTGTAAAGGATCTTAACATGATACAAACTGAGTTGTAAAAGGTTAACTCTGACCTTGTTCTCATGAAGTCACATATTAAAGATCGTCTCAATGAGGATATCTTCTCTGAAGATACAGTTGATACTGTCTGTCACAAGCTTGAAGGTCTTGGAACCAGTGAAGCTTCCGTACCTGAACTCTGATTAGTGCTTGTGATCATGATTGTTTTTTTAGAGTTTGTTTTTGTTTTGTTTATTTGTCTAGGAAACTTCTTATAAGAATTTATTTCTTGTGTTTTTAGAAGGATTACTAGGGTTTGGAATAACCATTATTGTGAGTACACATAGCTATTCCCAACGTTTTCATCTTCAATGTTTTTAGATTTATTTGTTTAAATTCTAAACTTTTGGAAGATGATTTTTGCAATTTTAATTTTTATGATTTTTATATATTGGATTTTGTTATGGGATATGTTGTTTACGTCCGTGAACTTTGACTGTCCCATACGTGTTCAAAAGTTATCTCTATTACATGTCGATATGAAAGTGTTGATAAAAGATAAAATGAACTTTTGACAGATGATAGTTTGGTACTCAAATGCTTTGCTTTATGGTAGTTTTTGTATCATTATGCTTTGATTTTGTTTGTTTTGAGTTTCTTAGGTGTTTGGGGTTATCTCAACAAAAAGGAAGTGGAACTCGTCCAAATACGGGATTTCTTCACATCACCTTGAAGAGGACGAAAATTCGAAGCCGATGGCGAAAGAATGGAGTTATTCCGATGTCGTATGAACAAGTTATGAGCAGTGGATGTGGTTCAAAGTTGCTGAAAAGGGTCGAAGCACAACATTTCTATGGGGACCCCCAGTATACGTTAAGGGGCAGACCAGTTACATGAAAACTGAATTGTCGGTCTTCTAAGACTGGCAGTTGAAATTTGAGTTGATAAGAGCACCAACTAAATGGATGAGGGAACCTTGTTGTCTCCTTCTTCCCTAACAGAATCATACGGGAACGGTGCATGGCCGGTGATGGAAAGAATTGCCGAGAGCTGTGGTGTTGGGTATCGATGGTTGCTGCCATGAAAACCAGTTACGAAGAAGTGGAGTTTGAGTCTCAGTGTTGATGGGGCAGCTGAGAACGAGCAGAAACAGGGAAGTAGGGCGTCTGCAAATAATTTGCGGAAGTGGTAAGATAGGAGTTGGAGATCGTGGTTCACGGTAATGCTTCCATTGATGCATCAATGATTGATGGCATGGATAAAGATGACAATGAAGAATGATCAGGGATCGAGTTGGAAATGATGGGTCGATGCTTCAATTGTTAATAGAGCTGCTCTCGATGATGAAGAAGGAAGTATGGTTACTCAGTGATTCAGAGACTCGATTCCTGCTGTTGGATGATCACCGGTGATGAGGGAATGACTGAGATTTGCAGAAATGATGAAGCTGCTGAAGTTGGACTAGGAATAGTGGTTGTAGAATGTATATGTCAATATCCAGTCCGTATGTATGTTCAGGTCCATGTACTTAGAGTCCAATACGTCTTGTATCCATATACAACATTATAAATATATGCCTGATAAACCTAATAAGGTTAAGAGAGCTTCCACAATCGTTCATGGTATCGAGCCAGAACGATCTCTCTACTCAACCCTAGCCTCAAAAACTTTTCTTCTTCATAAATCCTAGCCTCAAAAACTTTTCTTCCTCATCATAAACCCTAGACTCCAATCTTTTTTCATAACCTTCTTCTTCTCTTCGGTTTTTTCTTACTATGACAACCTCAGCACAAAGCAGTCCAGCTATATCTGAAGTAGGATCTCCAGCAATTGCTGCTTCCAGGTCTATTAGCATTGGTTCCCTTATGTCAACTTCTGAAAAAGCTCCGTACTTACCTTCCTCTACCAAAATCGTTTTCTTGGATAGAACTAACTTTCTTCTCTGGGAATCTCAGATTGTCCCTATTCTCAAATCTCAGCGTCTTTACAAATATCTTGAAGATACATATATAATACCACCAAAAGAACTTGTGGATTCAGTTACTGAAGAAAAATCATCTAGTCCTGACTATGAAGAATGGGAAGTCATTGATCAAACCATTATCTCTTTCCTTTGAAATCTGAATGTGTTCGTCGTGGTAATTCTCGTGAGGTGTGGAAGTATCTTCGTAGCACCTATGCAATCATTAATCCATCTCGCATACTTCAACTCAAAGCAAATCTCTCGACAGTCCAGAAGGGTAATCTGTCTATCTCTGAATATATCTTGAAGATCCAAGAAATTTTCGACTCGTTGGCAGCTGTCTTGCAACATGTTTCTGATATTGAGCTTGTTTCCACCACCCTACGTGGTTTGGGTGCTGATTGGACCAATATATACACTGCGGTCATTGCTCGAACCTCCTTACCAACTTTCACTGAGCTGCATGCCCTGCTCCTTCATCACGAGTCTCATCTCCAATACCTACAGAATCTTCAAAATAATGTTTCTGAACTTCAACAACCAACCGCTTTATTTACTGGTGCTTCATCTGTTGGTCGTGGTCGATCGTATAACAACTCTGGTGGCTTATCTCGTGGTCGCGGTTCCTACAATAATCCTGGTGGTTCCTACAATAATCCTGGTGGTTCGTTTTTTGGTGGTTCGTTTCGTGGACGAGGTGGTGGTTCTGGACGTGGGAACTGGAACAATGGTGGTTGTAACACTTGGAATGGTGGTGGTCGTAGAAACTGGAACACTGGTGGAGGACCTAATACTTATTCTAATGGCTTTGGACGAGGAAATAATGGTGGTTTTCAATCCAATAATGGGTATAACATACCACATGGTCGTGGAAACTGGAATTCAAATCGTGGATCCACTGCACCATCTTTCCTTGGTCCATATCCACAAACTGTCATCACCTGCCAATGGTGTGGTGATAATGGACATAATGCTCAAAGTTGTGCTCGTATGACTCAGGCTCAAAATATTGATTTACCTCAAGCTTTCTCGGCAATGCATGTCCAGTCTATGCCGTATGAAAATCACTGGTTTGCTGACACAGCCGCATCTGCTCATATGACACCTGATGCTTCTCAGATTATAAACCGGGTGGACTATAATGGTTATGATAAAGTTATTGTTGGTAATGGTAAACTTTTACCTATCTCAGGAATTGGTGATATCACTCTTACCTCTCCTGCATCAAAGATGCTTTTGAAAAATACTCTTCATGTACCTTCCATTGCAAAGAATCTTGTGTCTGTTAGCCAGCTTACACGTGATACTGATTGTGTCTTTGTTTTTGACCGTGATGGTTTTGTTATTCAGGATCGATGAACGGGAGATCCTCTGTACAAGGGCAAGAATGAAGCTGGAATATACCCAATTTTCTGCAATGCTCCTTCTAGTTTACAAACATTCTCTACTTCAACCTTTTATGCTACAACTATTGGTGTTCGTGCTAGTCTATCCATATGGCATATGCGCTTAGGTCATTCAAACAATAATGTTTTTCTTTCTCTTAAGCATAATAAGCTCTTATCTTTTAATTCTAGTTCATCTTCCAGTCCGTCTGTATGCTCTAGCTGTGTTGGTGCCAAACACCATCGTCTTCCTTTTGAGTCTCGTAATATTTATTCAAACAAAATTGGTTCAGTTATTCACTCTGATTTATGGGGTCCTGCACCGCTTCAATCTAATTGTGGTTTTCGCTATTTTATGTTATTTGTGGATGAACGCTCACGTTTCACTTGGATTCATTTCTTGTCTGACAAAACTCAAGTGTTTAATTATTTTTTAAACTTCAAAACTATGGTTAAAAAACAGTTCTCCACATCTATTCTTGTTCTACAAACTGATGGTGGTACTGAGTATGCTGATCCTTTGAAATCCTATTTACATAATAATGGAATTCAAAGTCGTTCTTTCTGTGCTAACACTCCACAACAGAACGGTCTAGCTGAGCGGAAAATCCGACACATTACTGAAACTGGTCGTGCATTAATGTTACAAAGTGGTCTTCCTGAACAATTTTGGGCTGAATTTTATGCCACATCAACTTATTTGATAAATCGACTTCCAACTCCATCTTTGTCGTATACTTCTCCTTATTTTGCTGTGCATCATCGATCTCCTAACTATGATTTTTTGAAGGCCTTTGGTTGTCGTTGTTATCCTCTTTTTTCTCACTTTCTTCAAAATAAGTTGCAACCAAAAACTCTTCCATGTGTGTTTATTGGTTATAGTGATCGGAATAAGGGATATAAGTGTTTGGAGGTTACCAGCAATCGAGTCTATATCTCTCGTCATGTGGTGTTTGACGAGTCAATTTTCCCATACCCAGTTGATATTGGTGTTGAGATTCAACTTAACTCCAAATCTCCAGCCACTCGTACTCTTCTTACTTTGCCCAATACAGTTGCAGCCACTCATTTTCCTTCCTCTCCAGCACACCCGCAACCTTTATCTCCTGTTGTGTCTGTTATTTCAACTCCATCTTATACTACTCCAACTTCCCTGGATTCTAGTCACTCCACCTCTCCACCATCGTCACCACGTACGTTATCCAATTCTTCCCATTTAACTTCTCCAACAGTCTCCACTTCCGTGTCTACTTATCCTTCCTCTCCTGCATCTGAGTAGTCCGTGTCATCCTCTTCTGTTCTGCCAGCTTCGCCCGATGTTCAAGAGCTCCCACAGCCTACAACTGATGTGCATCGTATGGTTACCAAGTTAAAAGATCATACCATTCAGCCAAGAAGTTTTAAGGGTTGCTATTCTACAAGGTATCCTATGTTGCAATGATTTTTATCTCAATATGATTCTCTACCTGCTGAACCAACAAGTTTTACTATTGCTTCGAAATCTCCGGAGTGGTGGGATGCTATGCTGGAGGAAATTAATGCTTTACTTCGTAATCACACTTGGTCACTGGTACCTTGGAAGAAAATGGGTTTATCGTGTTAAACAGAAATCAAATGGCTCTCTTGAAAAATGCAAAGGTCTCCTATTTGCTAAGGGTTACTCTCAACAGTATGGCATTGATTATGATGAGAAGTTTAGTCCCGTTGTCAAACCAGTCACTATCGCTTGGTTCTTAGTTTAGCAGTTTCTTATTCTTGGCCTATCAAGCAACTCGATGTTAAAAATGCCTTTCTTCATGGTTCTCTTGATCAGGAGGTTTACATGGCTCAACCTCAAGGCTTTGTTGCTCCACGGTTTCCTAAACATGTATGTTTACTGCACAAAGCTCTTTATGGCTTAAAACAGGCGCCTCGAGCTTGGTATCATCGTTTTGCTTCGTTTTTGCTCCAACTTGGTTTCAAGTCATCTCAGTATGATCATTCAATGTTTATCAAGAAATCGTCCTCAGGTATTATCATACTTTTGTTATATGTTGATGACATCATTGTGACTGGTAGTGATACTATATGCATTCAATCTTTACTGCCAACACTTCAAACTGAATTTGCGATGACTGATTTTGGAGACTTCCATTATTTTTTGGGATTGGAAGATACTCGTACTTCATATGGTTTTGTTTTAACTCAAAGCCTGTATACTCTAGATCTCTTAAATAAAGTTGATCTCGCAGGTTCCAAACTAGTTTCTACTCCGGAGACTCCACGCTCTAAGTTGCACTCTGATGATGATGATTTGTTCTCTGATGCGACCTTGTATCGCAGTTTAGTTGATGGATTGCAATATCTTAATATGACACGGCCTGATATCACATATGTTGTAAATCAGGTTAGTCAGTTTATGCACCGGCCTACTCGAATGCATTTCATGGTTGTTAAATGCATTCTACGGTATTTCAAGGGGACACTAGGTCATGGTATTTGTTTCTGGCGTGATTCTACCTTGCATCTTACAGCTTAATCGGATGCAGATTGGGGAGGTGATCCCGACACTTCTCTATCAACTTTAGGTCATTGTGTATTCTTGGGGAGAAATCTTATTTCCTGGGGTTCTAAAAAGCAACCTACGATTTTTACTAGCAGTACTGAAGCTGAGTATCGTGCATTATCCTCTACATCCGCTGAACTCATTTGGATAGGTTATTTATTACGTGACTTAGGTGTTTCCTCACAGAAGTCTCGTACACTATACTATGACAACATCAGTGCTACTTACATGGCTATTAATCCAATTCAACATTATCATTCCAAACATATTCATTCACTACCATTTTGTTCGTGAATGGATTGTATCTGGTCTTCTGCACCTATGGTATATTTCAACAGATCATCAACTAGCAAACTTGTTTACGAAAGGTTTATCGTCATCCAGGTTTCTTTATCTGTGTAACAAGATTTCGCGTTGCTTACCACCACGTACAGCTTGAGGGGGGGTGGGGGCGTAGAATGTATATGTCAATATCCAGTCCGTATGTATGTTCAGGTCCATGTACTTAGAGTCCAATACGTATTGTATCCATATACAACATTATAAATATATGCCTCATAAACCTAATAAGGTTAAGAGAGCTTTCACAATCGTTCAGTGGTAGTTGACGGAGGATGGTGATTGATATCGTGTACGGAGTTGTAGACAGAGTTGATGGCTGTTGACATTATCGGAGATAGAAGAATTAATGATGTGATGATTCGATGATGGTGTAGTAATAATTTTAATGCGGTAAATAAGGATTCGTTGCTCGGACTTGAAAAGATTTTTAAAACAAAAATATATACAAAATTTTATCACAGGATCAAGAGATACTGGGACTCAGGATTTCACCAATTCTTATACTCATGTGATTCAATTATTAATTCTAGACAATTAAAGCTTAATTGATAACAAATATCGACTCTTACTTTGCCAAAAATAGATTTTTTAAAGTATTATATGTAAATCATAAGCATGATGCATCAAGAATATCATAGATTAAGCATACATCATCAGACAAAATCACAAATAATCAATAAAAATCATAATTCCATTCATAATAGTGCAAAGAGTCATAAAAGAATTAAATAAAAATTACTCATGCATAAAGAATGGTTTCCTCCATCATCCCAGTATTGGGGTTTAGCTATTCATATCAATCACACACTCAAAATATTAATTCAAAGTTCAAAGTGTGATTAAAAAAGTCAAAAGTTATAAAAATAGTAGTTCTGAGACTCACAAAACACGTCAAAAATAAACGATACCACAAAACTGCAGCTGAACTGCGACACTTTTCCACTGCTGCTGGAACTGTTGAAGAACGACGCTTCTCTGCTGCTGACGCTGCTGAAAATAAGACTTTCCTGGAGAGTCTGTTCTTCGTGTTCTTGAAGATCTTTAATGGAAGCAGCAGCAGCAGGTGAACATTGCTGCTACTCCTTCTTCTTCGCTTCCCCTGGCTCTGGCTTAACCCCAAACTCTCGATAAACCTTTATGAGACTTGTATCCTCCTTTATATACTACCCAGCTCGAGAAATTTTTTATTTTTTTCGTTGCTGCCAAGTCCCGATAATCTCTTCTCTTTCTTCTCTGCAGTTAAAACAATAATCACCTCTGTCAGTGTTTGTACGCGTCTGTTAGCTATAAAATAGCCACCAAACTCTTCCTATGACTTGAACAGGACCAAATACATGATTATCCAGCGTAAAACTCTCCCAAAATCTCCACAAAATCTTTGAAAGTGCACAACAGGACACGTCTCTCTGTTTTAACTTTGATTGCTTTTCCCGGCTATTCCATCCCAATTGGATGGGTCCAATCGATTGTACTGGGCTTGTTATTGTCTGGGAAGTTCATCCCAATCGATTTTCAGCATTGAATCTCCCTGAACAGCTCAAACAATTTGCTTCCAAAATCAACAGCGTGAAACCAAGTTTTCCCGCCTTTTTTTTCTTTCTTCAGATTTGAATTATGAAGATGATCTCCCCCTTATCCAGTTCGAGAGTCCCTTTAGTACATGCCCTGAAATGGGTGCCCCTTATCCAACTTAGCAATTCTTCTGGGATGTTTTCCGCACTTTTTCGGGGTTCCTCCGGGGTATTCCTGGGGTACTTCCGGTACAATTCTGGGACGCTTCCGGCACGTTATCAACGGAGGTCCAAATGCCGCATTTTTAGTCAATTTCGCCACAAAACCTTATTCTTCCAAAAACACCTACAAATAAATCAAATAAGTACGATGTCGAGCACTAACAATATATACAAATGAGTTATATTAGACACATAAATGCGTCTATCAGATGGCAGGGTCAGAGAATGATGGCTGTGACTGAGAAGGAACGAGTCTGAAGTTGGGCTTGGTGGTTACAATGGAGACTAGTGCCTAATGGTAGCAATGAAAGAGAAGTAGAGTATCGAGAAGATTTTCAGCTTGTAATGGTGATGGTTGTTGATGTTGTGGCAGTTGGATGTTCATGTTTATGCAGGGAAGTAGTTTGTCAAACGTGAGTCTGAGATAGATTTTGAGTAAAGGGAAAACTCAGAAGATAATTTTTTCCGTGGAGGGCCTGGTATAAGTGAAACAATCCGGAAAAGAACATAAAGTCAGGGAGTTAGAAATTTCACGGAGGGATGTAATTCCGTATAATGGCTTGGTTGAGAAACAAAACTCAGTGACTTTGGAAACTCACGGCGACCTGTCTATCCGTGATTCTGAAGAGAGAAATGTAAAAATCCAAGGAAAAATAATTCTCTCGGAGACTCATGTGTCCTTGGGAAATGTGAAGGAATAAACAGAATAGGTTTTTAGTTCCAGCGAACTGACAAGCCACTGAAGATATTTGGGCTGGACTTTGCCAGCGTTGACGCAAGCCCACATCGATGCTTTTGCGACTAATCCAGGTTTTGGCGTGACTGATGTGGAGGAATTTGGCTATTTAGGCGAGAGTTTTGATATCTTTTGGGGTATCTTTTATCATTCGTTTTTACACACAAAAGGAGAGAAGAGGGAACTTTGGAGTTAGAGATTTCTCTACAACCTAGGGTTTGCTTTCAATTTCTTCTTTATTATTTTACATGGGTTTTAAGAAATCCATGAGTGATTAAACCCTTTTTATTTGTTAGAGATGTAGTCCTAAGTTGGAATACATGTTATTAAATTGAAGTATGCGTTCTTATTCATTCATAATTTGTTAGTATCGCTTATGTTCTACCGTTTATAACTCCATGTATGATTGATTGCTAGTTTGTTTAAGTTGAAAATTAAATGAGCATGATATTGATATTGATAGAAAATGAATGTTGAGATTGATTCAGTTGATAACATGTTGGAAGATGGAAGATGAAAACTGTAACCATTACTTTTTATCTCTGATATTCGTATTATTTTATTTGCTTTATTCTTATTTAGTTAGAATCACAAACAAAAACCCCCAGTTTCTATAAGAAATCAAAACAATTTGACAACCCATATCTCCCTGTGGAACGAATCTGTTCTTATAACTATACTATTATTTATAATTGTGAAGTGAAAGAACTTAAATTATTTTTACGTAGGCTGACAACCGACCAACAAACAAAAGTTAAGGCTTTTATATCATTATGCAAATATTGATGGAAGAAAGGACGCACTTTTGTTTACAAGGATTAAGTCTATTATATGTCATTGTGCAAATAGTGATGAAAAATAGAATGAATCCTTGTTTATTCCGCAGTATTGGTCTATCTCCGATCCACATTTTTGTGTATATATTGTGTTGCTCCGTAAATTCTCTTACGTCGAGCATGGCCAATTGAATTGATCATTTTTGTGGTTGATTCAATTGAGATTTTTGGATACAAATTCATGTTTTCATGTTATTTGATTATATCCAAAAAAATCCTTTTTTTCTTGTAAAATCAAGGTCGCTTTTGTTGTTCTTTCGTGAAAATTTTTATGGGAGACAGTTCTTTTTAAACTTGTGCTTAATTGCCAAATATTTGTGGGGAGTGCAGCTGTGGAATATTATAGGGGTTATCCTGTATCTTTATAAACTCCTTGATGAATGCATTTAGCTTCGGCTTTATGATTGCATCTAAATAAGTTGGTATGTTATTCTCTTTTAGTCATGAAGTATCTCTCTGAAAATTTCATGAGGATCCCACTAGTTTTCGTACCTTTGCCAATTTATATTAACAAAAAGGGGGAGATTTAACGTGTAGTTTCATACTACAAATACATATGGTTTACGGGTCATTATGTAAGGGGGACTGGTTTTCATGTCGAGATGAAGTATTGACTAAGGTGGAGTGATATATATCACCATAGTATTGTTGTCAAAGTTGTGATGCAACTGAACTTTGATGTTGTGTAATAATACTATGACACTGTATAACAATGATTGAGAACACTTGTTTTCTCATTGTTATCGTTATTGATCTTCAACAACTATGATGCTGAGTTGAACATGTTTAGAATCATGGAATACTTGGAAGTGACGAAGATTTCGAGTCTTGTTGAAGATGCCAAGGAGATAAAGCATTTGGATGAGAATCTACAAAGTTTTTATTTATTTTGTAATCCATATGTATTGATAGTTTTGTCATTAAAATTGACAAAGGGGGAGATTGTTAGAGCACTACTCGGTCGAACTCGCATGTGTTGCTGTCTCAAGCATATTTGTCAATGTTAGTGATCAAAACTATAAGTCTTCATTTCTATTCTATTTATAGATGTCTCGGACTAGGGCATAGATTGTGTAGTTGAGCATTATACTTCACGGCGTTCATCATTTGAAGACGAAGAACTACTAAGGGGAGCTAGTGGAACTTCATCAACATAAGGTATGTGGAGACTGAAACTCATCTATCACTTGGAAAGTTTATTTCCACTCGATCTTCAATATTGAGAAATAAGTTGTATTACGATATAGTTTTCAATTATACACATTTGAGATTTCGAGTTGAGTTTAACTTGCTTACATATTTCTCGAAATATGTGTCGACAATCTTTCACTTTGACCAAGTTCATCTTATATTCTTGACGAAAGTCAGAATATGATCATATGAAAATTGTCGAGTAAACATCTTACATGGTTTGTGTGATACAATCATTAGGTGTAGACTTGGAATGTTTCGTTATGATTATTTCAATATCTTGAAAATTTCTTTGATGCTAATAATGTGTGAAAACGGCTATTGTCATCCTCTAAGATAGTTTCAATGATTGAAATAAAGAGTTTAGAATCAAATAACCATGTTTGGATATAAACATAATGTGTTCTCACATTTATATGTAAGTCCAAAACCGGGAACCTGAAGTATGCGTACCCGTACGCGTACTGGCGGTTGTTGGATGTCTGGGCAAGTAAGCGTACACGTACACATACTGGCGGAAGTCTCACATCCGTGAATTTCTGATGGAGTTTGGAAGTTTGTACGCGTACTGGCGTAACCAAACTCGTCCCGACTACTTAAGTATGCATACCCGTTTGCGTACTTGAGTGGGTTACTTTCTAAAATCGGATGTGTACATGAACTTAAACATTTATATAATAAAGAATGCAATCTTTGCAAACCGTGTCTATAATGTTCATGAATTGATTCGAGTGAATCAAGACGATTTTTCTTCAATTGTGTTCTTGTATACTTCTATGAGAATATAACAATTGAACGACTCTTTAAATAGTTTCATTTGATTCATTTGAACTAGTTATGGTTAAGATGAATAAGGTTGATATGAGAGTGATCATATGGCTAACTTCGGTTAACTATTATTTAGTCAACATGGTGTACAAGTTTGGGTATGGTTATATAAACCTAAATGAGGGTACATTTCATTTATGTGTATCACGCTAAGTTTTATCTAACGGTTGAAAGATATTAGCTTGGATGAATCAGGTTTTTGATCTAACGATGATTATTGAATGCTTTGTTACCAAGGTAACTTGGATTGCAAACTATGATTTGAAAACTATATAAAGGAGAACTCTAGCAACTAGGAAACCTAATCCCCACACCTTCTATGTGTTACTAGTTGCATCAACTAGAGTCGATTCTCCTTTAACCTTAGATTTCTATCGAGACCCTGTAGGTTAACGACTTTAAAGACTTCACCGGGATTGTGAAGCAGACCCAACTATTTTTTTATAGTTGCGTGTTCTGATCTTGCCTTATTCTATCGTTTGAGTACTATCTTCTCTAAGATTTGCACGAGATTTAATATCCGATAGGCAAGATAAAAATTAATCACAAACACCTTCGTCTCGTCGTTTGTAATTCCACAATATCTAGTTTCGCCATCATACTATTTAGATTATTGTGAGGTGATTGATAATACTAGGTTGTTCTTCAAGAATATAAGACCGGTTTATCAATATGTTCATGTTCACCTTGATTTATCAAAAGACGGAACAAAGAATCGTAGGTATTTCAGTGGGAGATAGATTTAACTATTCCAATAGACTTTTCTGTGTGAGACAAATTTCTTTATCAATTCTATGATTTTTGGTCGTAGCAACTCTTAGTTGTGGGTGAAATATGCTAAGGGAATAAAGTGCGTAGTATCATGCTGGGATCAGAGACGTAAGGAGCACAACTGTACCTTGAATCAGTATGAGATTGATTAGGGTTCAATTATAGTTCAGTACGATGTAGTAGGCTAGTGTCTGTAGCGGCTTAATACAGTGTGGTGTTCAAACTGTATTAGGTCCCGGGGTTTTGCTGCATTTGCGGTTTTCCTCGTTAACAAAATTCTGGTGTCTGTGTTATTTATTTTCTGCATTATATTTTGTTATATAATTGAAATATCACAGGCTGTGCGTTGAATCGATCAATTGGGAAATCCAACCTTTGGTTGTTGATTGAAATTGATTGATCCTTAAACATTGGTCTTTGGTACCGTTCAAGTTACTTCTTTAATATTCAATCGGGCTCGCAGATTTCTATTGCTGATTGCAGATTAAATAGAGAGATAGAGATATAAAATCTTTGATATACTTTTATCTAGATTGAGTCTGAATGTTTAGTTGATTCTCTAGAAAGTGTATTGGAGTAAGTCATATCATATTTCCAAACGAATTGTTGGGTGTGGTTGTTAGACCCCCGCATTTTCGATTGGTATCAGAGCAGGCAAACACGTCTTATAAGTCTGTGTTTGTAGCGATCTGAGGATAGACGATATTGACTCTGATAAACGCATCGCCAGAAATAAAAGTTATGTTTCTATGAAGTCTATTAAAGAGAAAGATTTGTCAATCTCGAATATAAAAGAACCTTGTGTTCTAAGGAAACATACGCATATTTAAAATTGTTTTCCTGACTACCTTACCGACGAGTTTGACTCTGAAGTTGAAAGCAATGCATCCAAAGAGAGTTCAGTGATTCTAAAACTTGTTAGAATCCAGGATGATGACGTCAACCGGTTGAAACGCAAAGTCAATGTCCTTGTTGGTATGGTAAATGAGCGTGACTCTCTTCTAAAGGTCCTTCATGAGGAAAACACCTCAATTTTTTCTTCACAAACTCTATTTGAGGATAAACTCAAAGAGGATACTTTGAAAATTGAACTTCTTTTGAGTAAACTCTCTATTCAAGAATGTTCCAAAGAGTCCACGATACCAAATGCTTTTGATAAAACTGGAAAAACTTTCGTTCCAAAAGAAAAATCGAAATCCCTTCCTGTTAAAAAGGATGTTCCTGTGTCCTCCTATAATCAAGGAATATCCACATCACACGGAAGGAAGTCTCCTAACGATGGTGTTGAGTCTGTTCTGTCTAATCACTCAGGTGATTAGAACGTATGTCTATTTTGTAATTCAAAAGGTCATGTTGAACAAAAGAAGTAATCCAGGTTGAATAACAAATATATTCGTCTTCAACACACCTTTGATCTAATTCTCAAAGGTGTAACTTATATTCGTATGTCTAAACCAATTATTTTTAGTACTCACCTTGTGTATCCTACCAGGAAAGTCAATTCAAGGTGTTCTTCAAATGTTCAAGAACTTAACAGACTCCCCAACACTTTTCGGTCAATAAGAACTCATGGTTTTTGTTCTTCCAAAAGGGAGGAGAATGTTGTTCATGATGTGAGAAAGGTTCCAGAAGAAAGAAGCAAAAATTGAGACAACCTAAAAATAATAATTGAAGGATATAAAGAAATCATCAACAGGCTGTTAATTCCATTTGTTCAAAATCCTTGAGGTAAGAATCCATACTATGCATTATATTTTGTTGATAGTAAGTTTTATGATAACTTTTCACATCATAATGGTTTTCCTCCAAAGATCGGGAGAAAGAAGTTTAACCAGAAACAACGTTCATTTGATGAGCCCAAGGCTCATACTTGTGCAATTAATCACAAGGTTGAATACTCACTCTCGAAAAACCTGTTGGAGTGAGAATTGATCAGGTATACTTGATGGAAAAAATGTTTTCTGATCCTCCAGCTATTTTCTTATCGTTCTTAGCCGGATTATCGTTTACAAACATTTCTTTTTGCACGAGTATTTGTTTGTTCTGTTTTATTTTTTAATTTCTCAAATTGTGTCAAAATTGCTATGCTCTAATTTTCTCTTGTGAGAACAAATTTATTTGTGAGATAAGTGGTGTGAATTAACTCACCTAGCAAATATTTTCTAAATTTGTTTATTTACAATTTTGTTGATTTTGGTATTTTCACCAATGGGGGTAAGTCTGCGTACGTGCGTGTACCTTCTCTACATGGCACGGACCAAACTTGGAAACCCTAAATTATGTTTCCTGTGGAACCTTATAAATACCAAACTTTTTATGAGAGTACGCATACTCCCTCTTCTTGGTTTTAAGAATGGGGTCTCCTTCAAACTATTAGATTTTACCAACTGATTCAATTGATGATTCTGTTTATTTGGAGTTTGTTTTAAAGAAGAAAAGAACCCTTGTTAAAGATGACGAACTCGAATCCCGTGCCTCATGCTATTATGCGTTTTCTCATCAAGATCGAGAAAATGCTAAGATGGTCTCTGCTGAAGTGGTTCATGGTTTTCTCACTGATCTTGGGAAGACTCAACTGAAGCTTGAGAACTCTATAAAGGATCTTAACATGCTACGAGCTGAGTTGGAAAAGGTTATCTCTGATCTTGTTCTCATTAAGTCACATATTAAGGATCATGTCAATGAGGATATCTTCTCTGAAGATACAGTTGATACTGTTTGTCACAAGCTTGAAGGTCTTGGAACCATTGAAGCTTCCGTACCTGAACTCTGATTAGTGCTTGTGATCATGATTGTTTTTTTAGAGTTCGTTTTTTTTTGTTTATTTGTCTAGGAAACTTCTTATAAGAATTTATTTCTTGTGTTTTTAGAATGATTACTAGGGTTTGGAATAACCATTATTGTGAATACACATAGTTATTCCCAATGTTTTCATATTCAATGTTTTTAGATTTATTTATTTAAATTCTAAGCTTTTGGAAGATGATTTTTGGAATTTTAATCTTTATGATTTTTACATATTGCAATTTGTTATGGGATAGGTTGTTTACGTCCGTGAACCTTGACTTTACCATACGTGTTCAAAAGTTATCTCTATTACATGTCGATATGAAAGTATTGATAAACGATAGAATGAACTTTTGACAAACAAAAGTTAAGCCTTTTATGTCAAACAATTTGCTTCCAAAATCAACAGCGTGAAACCAAGTTTTCCCGCCTTTGTTTTCTTTCTTCAGATTTGAATTATGAAGATGATCTCCCCCTTATCCAGTTCGAGAGTCCCTTTAGTACATGCCCTGAAATGGGTGCCCCTTATCCAACTTAGCAATTCTTCTGGGATGTTTTCCGCACTTTTTCGGGGTTCCTCCGGGGTATTCCTGGGGTACTTCCGGTACAATTCTGGGACGCTTCCGGCACGTTATCAACGGAGGTCCAAATGCCGCATTTTTAGCCAATTTCGCCACAAAACCGTATTCTTCCAAAAACACCTACAAATAAATCAAATAAGTACAATATCAAGCACTAAAAATATATACAAATGATCTATATTAGACACATAAATGCGTCTATCAGATGGCAGGGTCAGAGAATGATGGCTGTGACTGAGAAGGAACGAGTCTGAAGTTGGGCTTGGTGGTTACAATGGAGACTAGTGCCTAATGGCAGCAATGAAAGAGAAGTAGAGTATCGAGAAGATTTTCAGCTTGTAATGGTGATGTTTGTTGATGTTGTGGAAGTTGGATGTTCATGTTTATGCAGAGAAGTAGTTTGTCAACGTGAGTCTGAGATAGAGTTTGAGTAAAGGGAAAACTCAGAAGATAATTTTTTCCGTGGAGGGCCTGGTATAAGTGAAACAATCCGGAAAAGAACATAAAGTCAGGGAGTTAGAAATTTCATGGAGGGATGTATTTCCGTATAATTCCTTGGTTGAGAAACAAAACTCAGTGACTTTGGAAACTCACGGCGACCTGTCTATCCGTGATTCTGAAGAGAGAAAAGTAAAAATCCAAGGAAAAATAATTCTCTCGGAGACTCATGTGTCCTTGGGATATGTGAAGGAATAAACATAATAGGTTTTTAGTTCCAGCGAACTGACAAGCCACTGAAGATATTTGGGCTGGACTTTGCCAGCGTTGACGCAAGCCCACATCGATGCTTTTGCGACTAATCCAGGTTTTGGCGTGACTGATGTGGAGGAATTTGTCTATTTAGGCGAGAGTTTTGATATCTTTTGGGGTATATTTTATCATTCGTTTTTACACACAAAAGGAGTGAAGAGGGAACTTTGGAGTTAGAGATTTCTCTACAACCTAGCGTTTGCTTTCAATTTCTTCTTTATTATTTTACATGGGTTTTAAGAAATCCATGAGTAATTAAACCCTTTTTATTTGTTAGAGATGTAGTCCTAAGTTGGAATACATGTTATTAAATTGAAGTATGCGTTCTTATTCATTCATAATTTGTTAGTATCGCTTATGTTCTACCATTTATAACTCCATGTATGATTGATTGCTAGTTTGTTTAAGTTGAAAATTAAATGAGCATGATATTGATATTGATAGAAAATGAATGTTGAGATTGATTCAGTTGATAACATGTTGGAAGATGGAAGATGAAAACTCTAACCATTACTTTTTATCTCTGATATTCGTATTATTTTATTTGCTTTATTCTTATTTAGTTAGAATCACAAACAAAAACCCCCAGTTTCTATAAGAAATCAAAACAATTTGAAAACCCATATCTCCCTGTGGAACGAATCTGTTCTTATAACTATACTATTATTTATAATTGTGAAGTGAAAGAACTTAAATTATTTTTACGTCGGCTGACAACCGACCAACAAACAAAAGTTAAGGCTTTTATATCATTATGCAAATATTGATGGAAGAAAGGACTCACTTTTGTTTACAAGGATTAAGTCTATTATATGTCATTATGCAAATAGTGATTAAAAATAGAATGAATCCTTGGTTATTCCGCAGTATTGGTCTATCTACGATCCACATTTTTGTGTATATATTGTGTTGCTCCGTAAATTCTCTTACGTCGAGCATGGCCAATTGAATTGATCATTTTTGTGGTTGATTCAATTGAGATTTTTGGATACAAATTCATGTTTTCATGTGATTTGATTATATCCAAAAAAAATCCTTCTTTTCTTGTAAAATCAAGGTCGCTTTTGTTGTTCTTTCGTGAAAATTTTTATGGGAGACAGTTCTTTTTAAACTTGTGCTTAATTGCCAAATATTTGTGGGGAGTGCAGCTGTGGAATATTATAGGGGTTATCCTGTATCTTTATAAACTCCTTGATGAATGCATTTAGCTTCGGCTTTATGATTGCATCTAAATAAGTTGGTATGTTATTCTCTTTTAGTCATGAAGTATCTCTCTGAAAATTTCATGAGGATCCCACTAGTTTTCGTACCTTTGCCAATTTATATTAACAAAAAGGGGGAGATTTAACGTGTAGTTTCATACTACAAATACATATGGTTTACGGGTCATTATGTAAGGGGGAGTGGTTTTCATGTCGAGATGAAGTATTGACTAAGGGGGAGTGATACATATCACCATAGTATTATTGTCAAAGTTGTGATGCAAATGAACTTTGATGTTGTCTAATAATACTATGACACTGTATAACAATGATTGAGAGCACTTGTTTCTCATTGTTATCGTTACAGATCTTCAACAACTATGATGCTGAGTTGAACACGTTTAGAATCATTAAGTACTTGGAAGTGACAAAGATTTCTAGTCTTGTTGAAGATGCCAAGGAGATCAAGTATTTGGATGAGAAGCTACAAAGTTTTTATTTATTTTGTAATCCATATGTATTGATATTTTTGTCACTAAAATTGACAAATGGGAAGATTGTTAGAGCACTACTCGGTCGAACTCGCATGCGTTTCTATCTCAAGAATATTTGTCAATGTTAGTGATCAAAACTATAAGTCTTGATTTCTATCCTATTTATAGATGTCTCGGGCTAGGGCATAGATTGTATAGTTGAGCATTATACTTCATGGCGTTCATCATTTGAAGACGAAGAACTACTAAGGGGATCTTGTGGAACTTCATCAACAAAAGGTATGTGGAGACTGAAACTCATCTATCACTTGGAAAGTCTATTTCTACTATATATCCTATATTGAGACATAAGTTGTATAACAATATAGTTTTCAATTATACACATTTGAGATTTCGAGCTGAGTTTAACTCGCTTACATATTTCTCGAAATATGTGTTGGCAAGCTTTCGCTTCGACCAAGTTCATCTTATATTCTTGACGAAAGTCAGAATATGATCATATGAAAATTACCGAGTAAACATCTTACATGGTTTGTGTGATACAATCATTTGGTGTAGACTTGGAATGTTTCGTTATGATTATTTCAATATCTTAAAAATTGCTTTGATGCTAATAGTGTGTGAAAATGACTATTGTCATCCTCTAAGAAAGTTTCAATGATTGAAATAAAGAGTTTAGAATCAAGTAACCATATTTGGATATAAACATAATGTGTTCTCACATTTGCGTGTAAGTCCAAAACCGGGAACCTGAAGTATGCGTACCCGTACGCGTACTGGCGGTTGTTGGGTGTCTGGGCAAGTATGCGTACCCTTACGCATACTGGCGGAATTCTCACGTCCGTGAATTTCTGCTGGAGTTTGAAAGTGTGAATTGGTATGCGCACCCGTATGCGTACTGGCGTAACCAAACTCGGTCCGGCGACTTAAGTATGCATACTTTTTTGCGTACTTGAGTGGATTACTTTCTAAAATCGGTTGTATACTTGAACCTAAACATTTATGTAATAAGGAATGCAATCTTTTCAAACCGTGGCTATAATGTTCAAGAATTGATTCGAGTGAATCAAACCGATTATGCTTCAATTGTGTTCTTGTATACTTCTATGAGAATATAACAATTGAACGACTCTTTAACTAGTTTCATTTGAGTCATTTGAACTAGTTATGGTTAGAATGAATAAGGATGATATGAGAGTGATCATACAGCTAACTTCGGTTAACTATTATAGAGTCAACATGGTGTACACGTTTGGGTACGGTTACATAAACCTAAATGAGGATACATTTCATTTGTGTGTAACAAGCTAAGTTCGATCGAACGGTTGAAATATATTATCTTGGATGAATCAGGTTTTTCATCTAATAGTGATTATTGAATGTTTTGTTACCAAGGTAACTTGGATTGAAAACCATGATTTGAAAACTATATAAAGGAGAACTCTAGCAACTAGAAACCTAATCCCCACACTTCCTGTGTGTTACTAGCTGCATCAACTAGAGTCGATTCTCCTTTAACCTTAAGTTTCTATCGAGACCCTGTAGGTTAACGATTTGAAAGACTTCATTTGGATTGTGAATCCAGACCCAACTATTTTATCTGTAGTTGTGTGTCCTGATCGTTTAAGTACTATCTTCTCGAAGATTTGCTTGAGATTTAATCTCCGATAGGCAAGATAAAAAGTAATCACAAACACCTTCGTCTCGTCGTTTGTGATTCCACAATATCTAGTTTCGTTGTCAAACGATTTAGATTATTGTGAGGTGATTGATAATACTAGGTTGTTCTTCGAGAAGATAAGGCCGGTTTATCAATTGGTTCTTGTTCACCTTGATTTATCAAAAGACGAAACAAAAACTCATAGGTATTTCTGTGGGAGACAGATTTATCTGTTCCAATAGACTTTTCTGTGTGAGATAGATTTGTTTATCAAGTCTTCGACTTTGTGTCGTAGCAACTCTTAGTTGTGGGTGCAATCAGCTAAGGGAATCAAGTGTGTAGTATCTAGGTGGGATCAGAGACGAAAAGAGCGCCATTGTACCTTAAATCAGTGTGAGATTGATTAGGGTTCAACTACAGTCCAGTCCTAAGTTCATTTGTAGTAGGCTAGTGTCTGTAACGACTTAATACAGTGTGGTGTTCAAACTGGACTAGGTCCCGGGGTTTTTCTGCATTTGCGGTTTTCCTCGTTAACAAAATTCAGGTGTCTGTGTTATTTCTTTTCCGCATTATATTTTTTATAGTATTGAAATATCACAGGTTGTGCATTGAATCGATCAATTGGGAAATCCAACCTTTGGTAATTGATTGATCCTTGAACATTGGTCTTTGGTACAGTTCAAGTTACTTCTCTAATATTCAATCGGGCTCGCAAATTTCTATTTGCTGATTGCAGATTGAATAGAGAGATAGAGATATAAACTCTTTGATATACTTTTCTCTAGATTGAGTCTGACTGTCTAGTTGATTCTCTAGAAAGTGTATTGGAGTAAATCCTCTCAGATTGCCAAACGAATTGTTGGGTGTGGTTGTTAGACCCCCGCATTTTCACTTTGTCTATTTACCATGGTCTTGAATTCCATGTCTTCATGATTAACATTATATATGTTAGCATAGAAGATTCTTGTAAGAGTGTCATAACCTTGACCAAGACCATCAAAGATATTTTCAAGATTGAATTTTTCAAAACAAATTAAATCTTCTTTATGCCCACTAGTAAAATCCAATTTATTTTCTAGAATAAATCCATTAGATGAAATCCTTTCAAAAACCTCAGCACACGAATCATTGACAAATCTAATTCTAATGGAACTTTGATCTATAGGTAGGTTCATGCTAGAAGAAGATGAAGAATCCAAGTTTTTTGAACCCCCTTTGGAAACCTTGAAATTCTTCATGAGATATAAAAATTAAGAGATAAGAGGAAGAGAAGACTTACTTGATATGTTCCTTGAAAGCCCCTTTTCACTTTTTGATCTCCAAAGATGATTAATGGAGAAAATACATGAACCCTAGAGCGTTCACATACGCTGACAAGATGGGAGGAAGAATAAGGTACGCGTACCGCTCCTTTTATATACCCAAAGATGGGATTGGACCCGTTCCTGAACCACGACCCACAAAGGGAATGTGGGATTTCTTAGGTGATCAATCACCAAGTTTGCGCAACACGTGAAAACACACAGACGCGCGAAAAGACGGTACAGTAGAAAGCTATTTTAGAATTATTAAAAACAACATTAACCCGAGTACACACAAATCAAACGTTTCTTGCCCCATCTCAAGTTATATACAAATGGGGTAGCGCCAAACAAGTTACCAAGTGGAAATATTTGTAAAGTGAACCCCATGCACTGTTTTCGATCGATATTTGCGAACAGTACCAGTGATATAATCATAGTACTGATGATAATCGGGGTTAACAGAGCTTTCTAACTTCTTGTTCATATGACCAGAAAAAAGATTTTCCCGATAACTTAAACCTGCATCAAAAACACAAGAACCCGTTTTATTGGACCCACTTGTGTTGACAACATGTTGTTGATGGTGGATTTTAGTCAGGGCAAAAATTGTAAAAACAAATTTAATATGCTGACATCCTACAAAGGATAAAGCCATTTGATAAGCGATGAGCGCAGAAAACTTCTCACTTTATTTATTTGAAGCAATTAATAAATATACAAAATTCACCCAGGATGGAGCATTTAGCAACAATCCCAAATATTCTGTGAGTTTATACCATTATTAATTAATGCATGATTATCCTAGTATTTCCTGTGTTGTTCCAGGCAGAACTCTCATTATTGGTACGGCATGATGATTGAGTGTTGCTCTCGGCGGAGTAGCATGAATATCCAAGTGTCAATAGTGAGGTATGCAAGAAATACCTGTACAGGCTACGCCATTCTCTAACAAAGAGAATCTCGTATCGGCGTGCTTATATTAGCCTGATCGAGCATATTTAATTCCCTAAGGTAAATATGGACTGACCGTATCAGTCTCAGAAACGATCATGGCCACCCAAGTTGACCGCATGATTTAACCAGCCTAGACGAACTCTAGCAGGAGCAGGCAATCACCGTGATGACCACCGGCGGTCCCGCTTATGCCTTAGCCGGTCGAACACCACACTATACTCCCAACGCCCGTCGAACGCCAGCCCTAAAATAGGGTGGCCGTGCTGTCTTGGGAAAGGCTCAAACGTGCGAAGACTGTCCAAAACAGTCTCAAAATCATCGCAACCGTCCAACTTCGCCAGCCTAGTTGGATGGCTTGGATCGTCCATCTATTGATCAGTGAAACGTTAATGTACACATTGGCGGTCCCACTCCTCACCTAACCGATCGGCTTTCTCATGGCAATGCCATGGATAAATGAACATTTTCTCGAAACATGGCAGGCGTGATGCTTTAAAAAGACGCAGAAATTCCACTAGTGTCTTAAAACGATCACAACCATCCAACTTAGCCAGCATATTTGTATGGCTTAGATCGCGTCTAGGACCATCAGGAAGGTGCACACCGTCATCCCAACGTGGGCCCCACATGATCGTTTTCTCCAAAGGAAAAGCGTGGCTTGCCAAACCGTTTGGCCAAAGTCATGCGTGCGTGACTGTGTAAAAACCCTAATTAGGGTTTGCGGCGTTGCATACATGTCGTAGTTTGATCACGACCATCCATCTTCGCCAGCTTGGATAGAAGGTGTATATATAGACTTAAGAGGTACCGAGAGTGTCAACGTGATCACGGTGGACCCACCTTTGCATGTGGTCGGCCGGCCTAGGCAGATTAGGACTCGGCACCTCGAGACGCGCCCCCTAAAGTGGCATGTTACGCGGCTTCCAAATCCTTTGCGGTAATGGATTTATGTCGCAAATCGATCACGACCACTCATCTTTGCCAGTCAAATTGAGTGGCCCAGATCGAGTCTTCATGGGACGGAGAGGTACAGGCGTGCACAACAACAGGCCGCCTCCATGCATGACCGATCGGTCCCACCAAAATTAACGCCCATGCTTGAGTTCGATCAAGCCAAAGAGTGATTTTTGCGCACCTCTTAAAAACCCTAAAATTCCATCAACGGTCGCAGATTTATGCCATAAACCATCTCGTTCGTACAACTTTGACAACTTGGTCGGAAAACCTAGGTTGAACGCTAGACGACCAATGAAATACCTCGATGATCAGCGTCCGCCACTCTTCCACATGGAGTGATCGATCAGGAGATGGCTCGCCTATGCAGCCTCCAAACGATGACACGAAGATGGTTGGTCGTGATGCTATTTTAAGATGCTTAATCCGCGACTTATTAGGTTAAGCCTTAAAACATCGATGCTTCGTACATGTTAATTTCTTTCGATGCATTACATGCATCGAGCATACACGATATTTCATGAATATCGATTTCTTAAATAACTTAGTTATGTAACTTAGCACCGCATGCTACTTCCTGTGGGTCCCACGATCCACTCATTCGATATATCAAGCATGTCACAAACTGGGGGAAACTTACTGGGGTATTGGTATGGCGGTTTATAGCGTGCAGCGTGCAACGCACCATTACAAGAACGTGTCAGGAAAAGGTGGACGGTTAACAGTGATGAGGGAAGTGGGAAAATATGTGATCGTGTGACAATCACCATTCATACACGACCCCAATAATCCATCACTTAACCTCCTCCAGTTCCTATGAGATGAGGGTTGCGCTCAATGACTTGTATAAATAGGTCCTTCACCTATTTCCAAACGACACAGAAAAACCAAGTGTTGTCATACGTATCCAAAAAACATCCAGATCTGATTGCTTACATTATTGCAAGCCAGTTCATCATTCTGATACAAGTCATAAACAGCCAACACCTTCACAATCTCAACACCTTCTTCTCTTCCCTCCCTAAGATCAACCCCCATCTCCTCCACTTTGTAACCGAAGCAAGTCTGGAACGACCATTTCTTGGTTTAGGCCAGAGTTGTATATATTGATCTCTCGAATCAGAAAGCACTCCCGTGTAGTGCATTTTTTTAGGGTTTAGATTCATTTCTCATCCACACACACCAAAAATTACCAAAAACAGCAGAAATAGTTTTCATCCATAAACAATTAGCGACCGCAGTGGGAGATTAATCTCTTGATTGTGAAGTCAATTTCTTAAAAATCCAATTAAATCTTATCAATTTAGAAATGGTGGATCTTAGGTCTGGATCAACAACCAATCCTAACGGAACCAGTGCCGACAACACTCTTGGTGTTGATATCCCGATTAGTGGTGTTACCGTACATCCAATCAATAAAATCAATGTATCTCTTGGAATTACGCCCTCTACCACCAGCACCAGCGGAGCAGGAGGATATATTCCTTTGGGCGTGACACCTCCTATCACCAGAGCCAGAGCAACTGCAAAACCTGGCATCTCTTCGACGGTAACGCCTCCAGCTGTCACCAGAGCAACTGTCATTCCTCCGTCAGGACGAGGGGCTGGAGGATCCAGAGGAGGACAACCCCTCATTACCATGGTGTTTTTGATGGATAGATAAGAAGTTCTCGCTAGGTCACAAACGGATATGGCTACAACTCAGAAATAGGTACTCTCTTTCCTTAAGATGTTAACTGATTGATTGCCACAAGAACCACGACGGTCCCTGGAGCCAACAAGGAACGCATTCAATGCATCCGAAGCAGGTACTTCAGCGGCGCAGGCCTACATGGACGAAAAATCTCGTGTTGCTCCTGAGTGTCTGATAGAAAGGGACCAGGAACGTCCAAGATAAAGGGACCAGCCATCCAACTTCATCACACCTGAAGACCTGGAGCGACTCCTCCAAAGTCGTGGCAAAGGAAATCTGATGGATATGCACCAGCATCAACCTCTGTACCCTCAAGACGTGCAGCGGATTCCCCTTCCCAGAGGATATAGCTCACCTCAATTCACCCTTTATGATGGTACTGGTAACGCTCGTGAACATATCTCTCGATTTTTGAAATCCTTGGGGGAACATGAATATAATCATGTCCTCCGCCTGAAAGAATTCTCAAAATCGCTTATCGGAAGAGCGTACACCTGGTACAACAACATCACACCTAACATCATATCCAGTTGGGGAGAGATGGTCGCTGCTTTCTACAAGAAATATTTCTTCGTGTCTGAACTGATCACCTTTTCGGACTTGGGAAGAATATTTCAGAGAAATAATGAACATCCGAACGACTTTGTTAAGAGGTCCAGGGTTCAAGCTTTGGATTGCCATGATCCGAGTATCACCGAACGTCAGTTGGTGGAATCGTGCATTAATGGGATGGTGCCCATATATCGCGCCTTGTTGGAGAATTTGGGTTTTCAAACATTTTCGGAGCTCCACGAAGCCGCCAAGCGTTCAGCTAAAACGACCCTAGCGTTGTTGGAAAGAACCAGGGTCGTCCGAAATAAAGATGCGCGTGAAAGTCTAGGAAGAAGATGCTTCATCAACAAGCAATACAACACCGGTCCTTCTATGAGTGTTGCGGGCGAAGGCGGAAAATGGAAGCGTCAACAACATAACAACCACCCAAACGTGCAACACCAGCGCAGACAACTTCATCTCGAAAGGGAGCGGGCAAGGATCCTATGCAAAAAGCTGGAGACACGGTTCCGAACTTTCCCTTTCCCATGAATGAAGTCATAGAACTCTTGGAAGCATGGATTCAAGATGACGCGATCAAGCTACCTCCTATCAGACGTCCGCCGACAGAGGAAGAAATGGCAAACCCCAAGTATTGCCGTTACTATAGGTTTGTGCATCACCCGACCAAGGATTGCATTAAATTAAAGCAAGTTTTTAGAGAAAAGGTAGAGGCAGGAGAACTCCAGTTGGGAAACAAATGCGTTCATAAAGATCCTCTTCCTATTAGAAGCTACATGATTCCCGAGGATTCTGTTCGCAAGACAGTGCAGTCTACGATGGAACATTTATGTGAAATCCTGTATTTCTCCAAGGCGCAACGTCAAGACATATTTGCATCCCTCAACCGTATTGTGTCAGGCAGGCGTTTGTATCTAGAAAAGGAAATAGTCTCGGAACCTCAGTCTTTCCTGGAAGATGCGACTAGCAAGGGGAACTGGGGACTCTTGACCGTCACTCGTTTGAAGGATGTCGAGTTCGACAACACATTGATTGATGCAGCCTCCGAATTCAACATCATCACTGTCAAGACTCTGAGAGTCGCAAAAATTTCAAAACAGGAAGCTATTCACAGCCCAACCGTGATCAGGAGCTCAGAGGGAGAATTCAGAGACGCCTATGGATGCATTGACCTTGAAGTTAAAATCGGTGATGCTCCAGCAAAGGCTAAATTTTATATAGTCAAAGAAGATCCGAATTACGACATGGTCTTGGGACGCCCGTGGATACACGACAACAAAGCAGCGCTGGGAGCTTGTTCTTTCCAGGTTTCAATACCTGAAATAATGTCCAATGAGCCGTCGAATCCTGAGGATCATTTGTTGACATATAAAAAACTTACAAATGTTACGCAACTTCCTGGAGAAAGCCCATCATCGTACCGTAAAAGGTTCCGAGCCCAAGTAAGTCTCATTGAACAACCTTTTTTACAAAAAGTAGATCCTCTTCCTACTAAGGCCCGGGGACTTGTTTCGATCAACAATCTAACCGCCACCAAGAGATGTGAGTGGGGTGCCGGTCCCTTCAAGCGCTTTTCCGAATACTTGGAAGCAGTCAGAGACAACGTGTCTCAGAATCAAGATGTTATGCTGAGCCCAAATACGTTTCAAATTGGAGATATGGTGACAAAGATAACCACATTTCAAGTTGGAAACGTGGCAGTAAAGATGACTACCCAATCTGATTTACCAACAACAAAAGGGGATGAACCGTATTTGGTGGCAGACGTCATCCTAGGCGGCTATTGCAAGATCATCAACGCCGAAAAACTTGAAGGTCTGATGATTCACTCACGGTGGCTCAAGCCCTACGATACCTAAAAGCGTTGTGCTACCCTTTCCCTCTAGTGTTTTCCGTAGTAGTTCCTCCAACAATTTCCCTTTAATGCAATTTTGTAATTCCTCCAAAATGATTGCGCTATTTGCTCTCATAATTATTAGGGCTTCAATTTTCAATCAATCAAAGTGTTATTTCCTTTTAGGAATTTCTTTCCCCTAAGACTGACACAAAATTCTGAGTCGGCCTAAATCATCATTATACATTAGAATAAACCAGAAATAAAACCCTAAAAGAAACATTTGGTATCCTTTTGGAAAACGATTGGAGGAACAGAATATGTGCAGCGGAGAAGAGGGATGACGCTTTGAGGAATCTACTCCAACAGAAATCGGGCGGATCAGTGCAGGCAACTAGCAAAAAGGAGGAAGACCTCGAACCCAGCTGCCACTGAATACAAGGAGAAAGTGTTCACAAATTACGAGAAAATACTCGTCAAAAAAAGAGGTAAATAGAAGGAAAAAGGAGATTCAGTCATCAAGAAGATCGACCGTGTCTTCACCACCGCTGGAGTCTGCTTCAACATCCTCATCGTGGGCTGCTACTGCTTCTTCCTTTGGGTCTACCTCAGCTTCCCCTTCGGATATTTCTACAACAATGTTCTCCTCTTCAACAACATCCTCAATATGGACAACTTCCATACCTTTTTCAAGGGCCACTAAGGAGATTGTACTGACGACCTTTGGGAGCTCGGGTTCATCCGTGTCATAATCGAGGATTATCACACCATCACGGATCATATAATCACATATATATTCCTTTGGAGGCCGTTTATGTTCAACCCTTCGCATTTTCAGCCGTGCTGCAAACCTCTTAGCTCTGGCGCTCTCAGGTAGTAGCGACACTCCATCATGCCGCCATTTCTCCTCCATGCCGATTGAAGCTAAGAGGGCTTGAATACGTTCTCGGGCGATGCACAAGTGTAGAATAAACATGCTCTGTATAGCACGATCTGCCTCGCGAAGCGGAAGATCAATTTTAGCCATCACCTCCTCGAACGTGTCATCAGCCTCAGGTTTTAACGACTTCGAAGCTCCTTCTTAGACAAGTACCAGAGTAGTCCTTACCGTCTGCCTCCATGAAATTCAGCGCGAAGAGAATGAGATGTTTCTGCGATGGGAAAAAGAGTTTCAGAATCTTCTTTATATTTCACAAACCAACAGCCTGGGAAGAAAATGAGTCTTTACTTATTGTCTATAAAGGCTACAGATGCGGGATAATGATCAGCAATGCTTATCAAATATATTTGAGGGAGCTACCGTGCAGTAAGAGGAAACACATCTAGTCCAAGAAACGGGTCAGTCTCTATCTTAGGGACCTAATTACATCAATTCCCAGCCACGAAAGAGCATGAGCACAACGGGCCCGTGCCTACATTCGAGCAAAGCAGGCACGCGGCAGGTCCTATGTTCGAGCAAAGCAAGCATATAGCAGGGCCCCACGTTTCATCGAAGCATGCACACGTTGGGACCACATTCGTTCGGGATTTCATGCGAGCGACGCAAGGGACAAGTAATCGTGGCGCGGTTTTGACGAATTCTATCCATGGTGTCATGAAGTCTAAGCCAGGGTTTTATAAAATTACAACCTAAGGCTAGGTTTTGCGTGCAACAATGAAAAAGGAGTACAAAAATATATTCATGGCTTGTTTTACTAAGCAATCCTAGAAATATCTACGGCTTTGATATCAATTTTATTAGTGGAATAATCATGGTATGATTTGCGAAGAAATTTTCATCTACAAAAGGATGGTTTTCTCAAGAGCAAAAGAGGTTTACCTAAGAATTAGGGTTTGTACCGAAAAATAAAATAAGAGAGGGCTATGAAAAAACCGTAAAGCGCTTACCTCGTTGACGGACGAACGGCGGCGCGGCAGCAAATCCGGCAGCGTCAAAGCTCGGCCACGGCAGCAAATCACGACGGGAGTTGGTCGAGAAGAAAAACAGGAAGAAATAAGGAAAATATAAGGGTTAGCACTCCTTTTATACACGAGTAGTTGAGGAATTCTAATAGAAGAAGGATTCCCTTCTTGGCTCAAACACTCAAAGGAGGAAACCGGTCCCACCAAGGCCCATGGTCACACCTGGTGTACTCACACGGATGATTGGAAACATGACCGGCCAGAGTCCCTCCAGGTAAACTTCCTTTATCTTGTCTTTTTACGTTGTATACATCACCATCTCATGCCTACCCCACAATAATTCAACCATTATGTGCTAGTAAGGGAACTTAATGTTGATGGTGGATTTTAGTTCAGGGAAAAAATTGTAAAATCAAATTTAATATGCTGACATCCTGTAAAGGATAAAGCCATTTGGTAAGCGATGAGCGCAGAAAACCTCTCGCTTTATTTATTTGAAGCAATTCAATAAATATACAAAATTCACCCATAACAATCCCAAATATTCTGTGAATTTATAGCATTATTAATTAATGCATGATTAGCCTAGTATTTCTTGTGTTGTTCCATGCAGAACTCTCATTATTGGTACGGTATGATTATTGAGTGTTTCTCTCAGCAGAATAGCATGAATATCCAAGTGTCAATAGTGTGGTATGCACGAAATACCCGTGCATGCTACGCCATTCTTTAACAAAGAGAATCTCGTATCAGCGTGCTTTTATTAGCCTGATCGAGCATATTTAATTCCCTAAGGGAAATATGGACTGACCGTATCAGTCTCAGAAACGATCATGGCCACGCAAGTTGACCGCATGACTTAACCAGCCAAGACGAACCCTAGCAGGAGCAGGCAATCACCGTGATGACCACCGGCGGGCCCGATTATGCCCTAGCCGGTCGAACACCACACTATACTCCCAACGCACGCTGAATGCCAGCCCTAAAATAGGATGGCCTTACTATCTTGGGAAAGGCTCGAACGAGAGAAGAATGTCCAAAACAGTCTCAAAATCATCGCGACCGTCCAACTTCGCCAGCCTAGTTGGACGGCTTGGATCGTCCGACAATTGATCAGTGAAGCGCTAATGTACACATTGGCAGGTCCACTCCTCACCTACCCGATCGACTTTCTCATGGCAATGCCATGGAGAAATGAACGTTTTCTCGAAACATGGCTGGCGTGATGCTTTAAAATCTCGCGGAAATTCCACTAGTGTCTTAAAACGATCACAACCATCTAACTTAGCCAACATATTTGGATGGCTTATATCGCACCTAAGACCATCAAGAAGGTGCACATATGTTCATCGTCAGCCCAATATTTCGTTTCGAAATATGAGAGGACTTACTCCAATATACTTTCAAGAAAATCAACTAGACAGTCAGACTCAATCTTTAGAAAAGTATATCAAAGATTTTATATCTCTATCTCTCAATTCAATCTGCAATCAGCAAATAAAAATTTGTGAGCCTGATTGAATATAAGAGAAGTAACTTGAACGGTACCAAAGGCCAATGTTCAAGGATCAATCAATTTCAATCAACAACCAAAGGTTGGATTTCCCAATTGATCGATTCAACGCACAACCTGTGATATTTCAATTATATAACAAAAAAATAATGCGGACAAGAAATAACACAGATACCAGAATTTTGTTGACGAGGAAAACTGCAAATGCAGAAAACCCCCGAGACCTAGTCCAGCTTTGAACACCACATTGTATTAAGCCGTTACAGACACTAGCCTACTACCAATGAACTTCGTACTGGACTGTAGTTGAACCCTAATAAGTCTCACACTGATTCAAGTTACAGTTGAGATCCTTACGTCTCTGATCCCAGCAGGATACTACGCACTTGGTTCCCTTAGATGATCTCACCCACAACTAAGATTTGCTACGACCAAAAGACGAAGACTTGATAAACAAATTTGTCTCACACAGAAAAATCTATTGGAATAGATAAATCTGTCTCCGACAGAAATATATATGAGTTTTATTCCGTCTTTTGATAAATCAAGGTGAACAAGAACCAATTGATAAACCAGACTTATATTCCCGAAGAACAGCCTAGTATTATCAATCACCTCACAATAATATTAATCGTATGGAAACGAAACAAGATATTGTGGAATCACAAACGATGAGACGAAGGTGTTTTTTATTAATTTTCATCTTTCCTGTCGGAGAATAAATCTCGAGCAAATCTTATAGAAGATAGTACTCAAACGATAGAATCAAGCAAGATCAGAACACGCAACTATAGAGAAAATAGTTGAGTCTGGCTTCACAATCCCAGATAAATCTTCAAGTCGTTAACCTACAGGGTTTCATGAAAAACCTAAGTTTAAAGGATAATCAACTCTAGGTTATTCAACTAGTATCAACAAGAGGTGTGGGGATTAGGTTTCCCAGTTGCTAGAGTTCTCTTTTATATAGTTTTCAAATCAGGGTTTGCAATCTAAGTTACCTTAGGAAAAAAGCATTCAATGTTCACTGTTAGATGAAATCCTGATTAGATTCAAGCTAATATCTTTCAACCGTTAGATCGAACTTAGCTTGTTACACACAAATGAAATGTACATTCATTTAGGTTTGAGTAATCGTACCTAAACATGTACACCATGTTGGCTCAACAATAGTTAACCGAAGTTATACATATGAATACTCTCATATCAAACTTATTCATCTTAACCATAACTAGTTCAAATGACTCAAATGAAACTAGTTAAAGAGTTGTTCAATTGATGTATATTCTCATAGAAGTATACAAGAACACAATTGAAGCAAAATCGGTTTGATTCACTCGAATCAATTCATGAACATTATAGCCATGGTTTTCAAAGAATGCATTCCTTATTATATAAATGTTTAAGTTCATGTACACAACCGATTTTAGAACTTTAACCTTCAAGTATGCAAACAGGTATGCATACTTGAAATACCCGGAACAAGATTGGGTTTCGCCAGTACGCAAAAGGGTACGCATTCTTCCAATCCCAGCAAAAATTCTCGGTCATGAAACTTACGCCATTACGCATACGGGTACGCGTACTTAGGTTCCCGGATTTCTCAAACCAACAGGTACGCATACGGGTACGCGTACTATGGTTCCCGAACATGGATTATATATGTGCAAGAATACACAACATATCACAATCCAATTATGGTTAAGTGTTCTAAACTCTTATTTCAATCATTGAAACTTTCTTAGAGGATGACAATAGCCGTTTTCACACACTATTAGCATCAAAGAAAATTTTCAAGTTATTGAAATAATCATAATGAAACATTCCAAGTCTACACCAAATGATTGTATCACACAAACCATGTAATATGTTACTCGGAAATTTTCACATGATCATCTTTTGACTTTCGTCAAGAATATAAGATGAACTTGGTCGAAGCGAAACTTACCAACACATATTTCGAGAAATATGTAAGCGAGTTAAACTCCGCTCGAAATATCAAATGTGCATAGTAGAAAACTATATAGCACTACAAATTATGTCTCAATATAGAAGATAGAGTACAAATATACTTTCCAAGTGATAGATGAGTTTTAAACTCCACATACTTTTTGTTGATGAAGTTCCACAAGCTCTCCTTAGTAGTTCTTCGTCTTCAAATGATGAACGCCGTGAAGTCTAATATTCAACTCCACAATCTATATCCTAGTCCAAGACATCTATAAGTAGACTAAAAATCAAGACTTATAGTTTTGATCACTAACATTGACAAACATGCTTGAGATAGCTACGCACGCGAGTTTGACCGAGCAGTGTTCTAACAGTAAAGAACTCTTGATTTTAACAAGTTTATCTTTGTATTTGATAGAATTCACTTGTAATGCTTCTTTTTATCAACACTTTAAATCATTTCCACTTGTTTTGGTTGAGTTGTCTTAACAAAGGCTGCAAACAGAAAGCAGTCGTCATACAAGGTAATTTACAAGAAATCTAGACAATAAGCATATGGAATTGGCACTTCAAACATGTTAATCATGCACTTATCGATTATCACACTAACAAAAAATATAAGTAAGCTTACTTATAAAGCTAAAAAATTATATATCAAAGATAATATATAACTTAATTGTGTTATCTTACAATATAATTAGATACGATGTCAATTGCCTCAGATGCACTAAATATCTTTTTGTATCGACTCCCAAAGTATTAAGGAAGGATTCACATGAGCATATGATTGGTGTATCTCCACCACTTTAAGTGTATGTCTATGTTCTTGACATCAAAAGATGCAAAAAAATGTTATGAACAACCATCTCAGGTTTTATCTTATTTAAATGAGGCGTAGTTGAGACGTTTGCGATTAACAACAAGTAATTTGACAGCTAATCTATAAGAAAAATCCGTTCAATAGGGCACATGTATATTAACATAACGCTAGTTAGGTTTGGGTGGGTGTTAAGATTCTACATACATAATAACTCATGCAAAAGTATATTTTAGAGCATCTCCAATAAAAGGCAGAAATTTATTTTTCCATGACACATAGGATTTTAGACCCCCTTTGACATAAATCTATCTCCAATAGTAGGTACAAAGTAGGAGAGATCACAAAATAAATACCAAGGTCTTCAAAAAAGTCTTATATAAATCTTGTAAACGACCTTCATATCATTAATTTAACTATTTTTTTAATTATTATTTAAAATCAAAATAATCCAAATAGAAAGAAAAAATAGTTTATTTTTTTATATTAGTCATAGCCACCTATATATCTTAAGGTTAAGACCTTACACTATCTTAGTATGCTAACCAGAGCAGAAAATTGTTCTTTCTTTTATCTTCAATTAAGAGATCTTTTAACCAATACCTTATCCAATGTCCTTCTAGTTTGCGTACATTGATGTTGAATACTAGAAATGATGTTCTGCAGTCCTTGAGGGTTGGGATTCATATTACCAAAATTTCGTTGAACTTTTTAAATTATTGAGATTGGTCAGCTTATCATATGCTCAGGATTATCATCATCAACTAGAGAAATCTGTTTTTGAAACATGATCAAGAAGAATGAACTCTTATAAAAGATTTTGAGTTGTATTGCCACCATTCTAACTTTGTAAGCTTTATAACTTATAATCATCTCTTTGGACCGGTGGATACTCCACCTATGATGTGTTCTTTGATTTTATCTTGGAGTTCGTGTATCTGTTTAGTTAATACAATAATTTTCCAGTAATATTTCCTTTCAGCGTTCCAATTCATTTCCTAGTTTAATGTGTAATAGTGGTTGTAGTGTTTGTTTTTTCTTCTTAAGATATCCTAATTAATTTTAAGAACCTCAAGGTGTTTTTGAATCCTTTCTAATAGTTTTTGTAAGTGTTATCATTTAAAAGCACATTTTATTGTCTTAGTTGTAAACTTTTGGTCTTGTTGTAGCTTAACTATCTATACTTTGTTTTTACTAAAATTAGTAGAAGTAGTATCCTCTGTCTTCTCTAGGAATCCCCACCTGATGGAACAAGACAGACAGAAAGAAATAGATAGTTATCGTTCAGGCAATACACTTTAGCATGTGGACGCAATTGCTTGACTAACACCTTCAATCAAGCACATTGAGCACCTCTACCATCAACTAAGCTCTTACGGACTCTATTATGTGCATTAAAAGTACAACTTTTCTTGTGGAAGGTACTAAACGAAGGACCTCCGACCTTCAACTCCAACAGCTCCCCCCGATGCAATTCTGATCCGAAGACAGATGCTCACGCTCTCTCAACTGTTTTGCTAATTTATATTCATATGGCATATCATTCCAAATGTAATGAATGAATCTTTGGGTATTATATACCCTCATGTAATAACCTTTTAAGTAAATTAATTGAATGCATGCTTCAAAAAGAAAACAAAGATGTAGAACATGCATCAAGAATGAAAACAACATGAAAACATAAAAGAAACAAAAACCATACATGTTTAATAGACGCATTAATAATCTCAAGATCAATCAAGTAGAGATAAGCCAATAAATCACAAAAAAATAAACTTATTTGAATTCTATCTCACCACCACACCACAACCATCATCAAAATAATTTAATTCAATACAAAATACTTCTCCATCACTGCACCCAATGATTGAGTCATCTTTGGACTAGGGAGGACAACCGGGAAATAAATGTTAAAAAAAAGTTTATTTGTCCCCCATAATTTTAGGTTAAATAAAAAAAAATCATATTGGTAAATGTCATAATTATTTATTGGTAAATATGAAAAATATGATGACATTATTCATTACTTTTTTAAATAAATTGAAACTGAAGTTAGTTTTAACTACCCTTTTTAGGTTCGGCTGATAAACCAAACATAATTTCAGGCTTAAGTCAGGGGGAAATAAATCAAGCCAGGTTGATAACTAAGCCATATTGTCACTAGTTTTAACAAAAAAATTATTAAAACTAAATTTGACATAATTACAATAATACTTACGTTGTTAAATGATTAAATTGCAATCGCTTTTCTTTAAATTTCCCGGCTGCTTTTTTCAAATTGGATTTTTTTTCTATGGCAATAATATAATTAGATAAATGGATTATAAACTTATTAATTGAATATATTATTATACAAATTTTTATAAATTAACTTTTTAAAAACAATTAGTTTTTCTTTTTCCACTTTCAACCGTAATTATGTGGTATTACTTTTTACTTCGTATAATTATCTTCAACTCAGACGTCTTGGCCTCGTCAGATCACAACCACCATAATCATCATCAATATAGTTTGATATCCTCCACTATTCATATTCAGAATGATAATCGTCACCTTCACCACCACCATCATTATTGTTATTATTGTAGTAGAAAAGCAAACTAGTTGCGTGTGATAAATTATACATATCTAAAATGATGACCAAGAAATAAAGGAGGATACTTAAGGTATTATAAAAATAAAATAATACTTAACAAAAATAAATAAATTTTCACCCCTAGGAGGTAATTTTTTTAAGATTTTTTTTTCTGATGGAAATCACATTTCAATAATACATATCTTGGAAGTCTCGGCTTGACTACACTGTGGTCCAACTTGTTAATTCAATAACCGCCATATCTAATTCTTAGCCACCAGTCAATTAAATTTCCTAAATTCGTTTTCTTTCTACTAACCGAACTTATTAATTGAAATCTTAGTGAAGAAGGGAAGAACTGTGTTTATTAACCTTTAATTCTTCATCCTCCGATTCTCTTCTAAAACGATTAGTGGTTAAGGTTACTTCTTATTCATCCTTCGTGAAAGTATCTCTTGAAAAAAATATGCGGTTTTCTTGGAAAAGTAAAGCCTAACACTGAATACATCACATCCCTATCCCAATGTGGTCAAATATTTCATGAAATATGTTTACTCAAATGGACGACAAAGAAGAACACATACCCAATGTGTAGGGATGTGGGTATTTTGAACATCCAGACCTAAATTGGGTTAAGTTCCTTAAGATGACCAAAAAGGAAAGAGAGCTTATGATGAGATGTAAAGCTTTGTAAGAATCCAGGCAACTGATATTGAAAGAAGAAGAGTAGGAATTGAAAGAAAAAAGAGGGGAATGAAGGAATTGAATGTGGAAATACAAAGAAGGTTGAAAGATTTGATGGGAAAGGAAGACAAGAAGATGACAATTGATTGTCCGAGAGAGGAATTTAAAGATGCACAAGATTTTGAAGAGTGGGATGAGATATTTAAAGATGTTGATTGTTACTTTCATCATCCTGGTGTTACTGCTACTAACATTGATGAAATAATTGGAGATGTAATTTACTTTGACAATCAAGGTATCACGTCAGCCAATTGTATCCTTAGAGAGTTTAGAGCTGCTTTGTAAGAGTACAGGGAAGTTGCATACATTACCAGCCATATTGAGAAACATTTCTTTTGGAATCCTATTATTGGGGCTTAAACCCAATAGGATTTTTGAGGCTTAATATGATATTGGTAGTCAAAATGTGGATAAGGGGAACTTAAAATATATGAAAAGGTCAAAAATAACCTTACTTAAATTTCATTATTCATCAAAAAAATAATCCTAAATCTATAATCTTCCCATTCTCCTTCTATTTTCATTGACAAATCATGATGAAGATGATAAACGTGATTTCATCATGATGAAGATCATAAAAAAAAACTAAATTTATTATCTTCTCCTCATCTTTCTCTTCTCATTTATAAATCATGATGAAGATGATGATCATAATTTCATCATGATGAGGATGATGATATAAAGAAAACCCAAAACTATTATCTTTTCATTCTCATTCTCTTCTCATTCATAAATCATGATGAAGATGATGATAATAAAAAGAAAAAAGAAAGAAAACCCATCATTTATTTTTTCTTTTGAGTCGCTAAGAAATTCGATTCGATGAATTTCACTTCAATTGGTCTTTTTTCACGAAAAGCAGACATGAGATAACAAATCCAGTGTTTCACTAAAAACCCCAGTTGTTGAAGTTGTTTACGACTGGGAATTCTTACTTCCCAACCTTAAATCATATACCACAGATGGGAAAGTATGAATTCCTAAACATAATATGTATACGGCTGGGAAAATAAGAATTCCCAGCCGTAATTAGCTACTTGCGGTTAGGATTTCGTAGCCGTGAGTAATTTTTGATAATCACACACACAAAAAAAATAGTCCTACTTCCGGCTAGGTTTTCCATACGAAATAGATGTTTCGGCTAGGTTTTACAGTCGAATTTTTTTCTTCGTTTTGTTTTTTTGGTTTTCATAACAACTTACGACTTGTTTTTTTGAGCCGTAAGTTGTTCTGAAAACCAAAAAAAATAAATAAAAACATTTTCGGTTAGGAGTTCTTTAGTTCTCCGAGGTAAAGTGTTTGTTTCGGTTGGAATGTAAAAGTTTCTAATCCGTAAATACTGTACAAAATCTAAATTTTGTCCACTTAAACGGATTTGAAGCAACAAAATCGTAATGCAGACTCAGGTGATTCTGGAGTGAACTTACGGCTAGGAGTTCTTTATTTCCCAGCCGTGGGTATGACGTACGACTTAGAATATATGTTATTCCAAGTCGTGAACTGCCATTACGGATCGATTGACATTACTTTCTAGCCGTAAATACTAAAAAACCCATATTTCTAATGGATGTTAATGGATTTGAATTAACAAAATCTTCAAAATATAAGGTTCACATGAGTGTTTTAAGGCTATGATTCATCATATTAGGTGGTTGATATTCAAAAAGGTAAAAAAATCCTCAAAATACTCCTACTTAATCAAGCAAAAAAGAAGAGAAAAAAAATCTTAATGAAAAAAATATTTGATAAAAAAAAGTTTTGATTTTTCAGAAAATTAATCTAAGTTTAATCCATTCTCCAATCTTAATTAGTTTTCATAATCACAATAATTAACACTAATCAAGTAAAGGGTATAAATGTTACTACTTCATGACCCCAAAAAGCCCCCAAAATCCCAGTCGTTTACAACTCCAATAATAGAATTCTTTTACTGCGGTGCTACTGGTAACTTAGTTCAATCTTTTGACATGTATATGCCATTTTATGTCCCTTGTGCCGATTATGACATTTCAGTCCTCTAGGATTTTATCGCCAAAGTCTATGAGTTTTTGTTGAACTCCCTTGATAATAGCAATCAGAACAAACAATGAAGATGAAAACAGGCCCTTTGAGGCAGATTTTGAAACAGCTAAAAGAGACATACTGATTCAACTTAAGTTTGGGTTTGTTAGGAGTGTGAGATTAAGGGGGATTATGTGAGTAACTCGGTGTATTGGTTAAAGCAAGAAATTGAGGAACAAACCAATTTTGGGGTTGGGAATCAAACCTTGATTTCGTCACAAAATGTTACTGTGGAAGATGATATGCCCATAAACACATATGTCCATTATAATTATAATGAAGAACCCGTACAGTTTTTGGTGGCTAAATGGGATCCCATGGTTGGGGTATGGTCAAGCTTATTTTGGATCATATAATGCTTCCATAAAGACTGTACCCTTTTGGAGTAGTATATTTATATCCAATAGTGCTTCCATAAAGGCTATATCCTTTTGAAGTAGTTTGTTATTGTAAAACCGATAAAATTCAAGGCCTTGTAGGGTTTTAGCCAGGTGAAATGAAGTGGAGTTTACATTCTGTTTGATTAGTAGGGGATAAGGGAAAAAGACATTGTGAGACTGGAATAGGCAAACATGGAAATCATATTGATTAATGAAAGTGATATGGTATGTTGATTTTTTGAAATGATAATAGTTGACAATTTTATAGCCCTTGAAACAACAGATATACTTCTATATTTTTTAAGTAAGAGAATTCTTTTGCCCACAAAAAGATAACTACCACTAGAAATATATCACAAGTTTGGGACAGTATATTTGAGAAAAGAAAAATAAAGCTTTTGCATATTCTCAATATTTTTATGATATGTTTATTTTAGAAATGATAATAGTTGACAACTTTGAACCCTTGCAACAACAGATATACTTCTACATTTTAAGTAAGAGAATGATATAATTAAAATTAACAGAATGTTCTTTTGCCCACAAAAAGATAACCACCACGAGACTCGTATTACCAGTTATAGTTTCCGCTTTAACTTCAGGCATATCAAATAAAAGCTTCTTATAAACTCATTTTTTCCATAGAATCATATTTAACTTTTGAATGATCTAAACAAAAGAGTATCAGTTGATGAATGAATAACTACTTTAATTCTTGTGACCAACTCTTTATTTTGTTTTAACGTGCCTGAGAAAACTTTGAAGTTTAAATGACCAAATTCTGATTATTAATAACCATGATCAACTTGATGCTTCAGTTCGTGTAGAATCAATCTCAACACCATGTTGCGAAAAGGAGAAGGTACGCAGTACATCACAAAATTTTTAGTTCGGCAACCTTTATGGACAAAACCTAATATAATTGCAAGTAGATCTAGATTAAAGATCTTTGAATAAGTTCGTGAATCTAACTGCGTAGAAGAGTTCTTGGAGGATGTCAAAAATCAATATCCAAGATCAATCTAGTCGTATCCAAATCAATAGGATCTGAATTCTGAAAAGTATGAAACTTGTAATTCAAGATGCAAATTGAATAATAAAAAGTCTCGTTGTTGATCACAATTACTAAGAACTTAAACTACCTATAATGATTACGCAGTACTTGTGTTATTCCTACTATAAAGATAAAACAATATAATGAGAAAAAGGAAAAATACAAGATACCAGAAGTTTTGTTGACGAGGAAAACTGCACTTGCAGAAAACCCCCGGGACCTCGTCCAGCTTTGAACACCAAACTGTATTAAGCCGCTATAAACACTAGCCTACTATCACGCTCCAGACTAGAATTTAGTTGAAATTGAACTTACCCTCCAAGTAATTCTGCTTCATCCGTGATTCTTACATCTCTTGAACCTTGTAAGGATCCGTGAAATTTATTCCATTAGTTGACATCCTTTAAATCCTAAGAGTTTCTTCAACCTAAGTGAAGACTTTTGATACCAATTTATCTTTAGCAGATAAGCCTACTTGATTTCCCTTTGATCTTTAGATTTAGTTTTGAAAAGACAAAGTCTAGCAAACCTCACGAATCTGGAACACTTACACTAAAAAATAAAGGAGAGTTTAGATATCTATCTTGAGGAGTCACAAAGTCTGGGACGATGTGAATTTTGCTTCGTGGATTTGAAATTGCGGTTGGTGTACCTTTAATTTCTCTTTTTTTTTCCAGGATGATAATGTTTTATTTCTTAAAGACACATTGGCTAATGTGAGAGGAACTAAGATGCTTCTTAATACCTACTGTGGTTGGTTTGGATAGGTAATCAATGACGAAAAATCTAGTATCATTTTTTCTTCTCACTATAGATCTTTTGGGTTTAAAGATAAGGCTTAGTAAGGAACCCGAAAATATATGGGCTGCTATATGCAATGAGGAAGGATTCACTATTCAAACTTTACAGACTTTCTTCTTAACATGACTAATCAGATGCAAGGGTGGAAAAATAAGGCATTGAACTTTGCAGAGAGAGATGTACTGGTTAAGGCTGTCCAAGATCCAACACTTAATCACTTGATGGACACTTTGAGGGTTCCAAAACGTGCAATAAAAAACATTGATAAACTTCGCTGAGCTTTTGTATGGTAGCATTGAGATGGTAGTTAGCGACTACATGTTGTCAAATGAGAGACCATTTGTAAACCTACTTGGATGGCTGCACTGGGCATTCAAGATATGTAATTGCAAAATTTATCCCTCTTAACGAAAACCATTTGGAGGGCTCTTATGGAATCTATTAGAGTGTCTTCTCAATTGTACAGGGAAAAAAACGTTCAAAAACAGTCTATTTGTCATGTACAATACCTAAACAAGCTTCCCTGTGTTGGAGAAGTATAATGAGAAGAAGAGATATCCTAAAAAATCGTTTGAAGTGGTCAGTTGGGGATGAAACTGATATTAATGTTTGGACAGATAATTGGATAGCTGATGTACCCCTTAACTATGTACTGGATGATATTACACAACATCTTAACGATCAAAAGATGTAAGACTTGATCAATCTTTACAATGCCTAATATGAATATTATACTCAGAATGTTTTCTACTCTCACATTCAGTAGCAAATTAAATCTGTTGTAATCAACACTTATTTGGATCATGGACAACATTGGTCAGCCAAACTGCTAAAAGTGCATACACTTACTTGTATCTAGAAAACTTTGCGGAGCTTGCTGGTAAAAAGAAATGAACCAAGCTTTGGGATTTACCTATTCCTTCACATATTAGAAATTTTTTATGGATGCTTGGTCATCGAAAAATTTGGTCAGAGATAATTTGTGTTATCGAGGCCTGAATATACCTGATAGGTGTCCTATTTGCTGCTCAGCCCAAGAGACGATTGAACATACTTTTATTCAGTGTCCTTGGAAAATGCAGGTTTGTAAATGAGCTCAAAGACATTGGCAATGGTCTATTTCATGTAATTATATAAATCTTAAATGGATTCTCAATAATGTTGGCATATTCCCTCCACACCACAAGTCTCTGAAGAACTGTATTTTCCCTTTCATCTTGTGGGAACTTTGGTAGGCGACAAATTTTGTTGTTCTTATGGGTATTGTACCTATTTCTTCGTATGTGATAAATATGACATCTCAAAAAGCTATTGGGTTCTAGACTCATACTTTTCATAATTCAACATCACCTCACTCTAAGGAGATGATTATTGTCACATGGGACTGTCCACCAACAAGTTATACTAAATTAAACACCGAAGGTGCATCTAATAATTCTGGGTTTGCAGGAATCAGTGGAATTCTCAGGAATAATAAAGGGGAACTTGTTGAAGCTTACGCACAACACATATACAAAAATAACAACAACATGGCCGAGCTTCGAGCAATAAAGCATGTGATACATCTCCCTTACAAATTACGTAAGAATAAGATTATTGTTGAAAGTGATTCCACTTATATTACCGGTCTTTGTAAAAGCCTAACAACTTTTCCTTCTTTTTTTGCTAATATGTTGACTTTATTAAGTTTTTAATATGTTATATGGAGTCTGTTTTTTTTTTTCCAAAGGTATAGAAAAAGTAATACAATTGGTGATATTTTTATGAAGAAAGCAGCTAATGAACATGTCACTGAGAAATGATTCAATGCACCTCCTCATTTTTTTGGTTTCTGTTTTGTTGGTTGACAGATTGGGAAGAGCTTTTCCCAATTTTGTAAAGTCTCACTAGTTTGTAGTTAATAAATGCAATTTACGCGAAAAAAAAGAATAATCACTACAAAAATCGATTATTTTTATGTATTAAACTAAGGTATTAATTGCGTTCAACTTATGAATTACTTGCATTGTCACTTAGACTAAGGTACTAATTACGTTCAACTTAGGATTCCATAAAAAAAATTGTTCCTTATAAATTGGAAACAAACTTTGAAATATAAAGTAAAACACTTAATAATTATCTGTTTAATAAAAAATCATTACTAGACGCATAATTATATTTTTTCCTTTTTCTTTTCTTTCAATGTTATAATTGTTTTATGTCTGGCATCTCGTGTTTTCTTCTTCTTTTTGTTTTCTTTTAATTATGTCCAGCGTAAATCATTATGCACTTCACTCGATCCATTCAATTCTGGTTAACGACATTTCTTACATGAAATCATATTCGTACCGTCTTCTGAGTTTTGAGCTAAAATCTGTCGACCTTTCTCCTTTTAATAGTCTTGTGTATTCCAATGTTTAGAATCAATTAAATGAGTACCAAAAGACCTTGTCTTGTGCCATGACGTTTAATTTTCGTTGGATTCACATTTTTTCAGTTATGTCACTTGTATATAAAGCCCAGTCAAAATACGAAAATGCTAAACGTGGACCAAATTGGTCTACCAGACCCCTCTACCCTTGGATTGAAAGGGGTAGTCCCATCCATGCCTTTTAAAACCCACTCCATATGCAGAAACTCTTATGAACCGAGAAAAAAAAAACCGCGAAAAAAGAAACCACTTCCATATCTCTTCACAAATACTGGTACCTGCTGTCTTCCGCGCGGAGTCCACCGGAACCCACCAGAAAAACCGTGTTTAGCGGTTTTAACGTTGTCCAAAAACACGGTCTGGTTTAGGGGTGCACATACCCTATCCATACCCGCCAACCCTACCCTACCCGCCAGGTTTTTAACCGTATCCTATCCTATCCACTATTTGGCGGGTAAAGATTTTCTTAACCGCCAGTAAACGGGTAGGGTGGCGGGTTAGGCCATATCCTACCCACCCTACCTAGAAGTGCACATACTCTACCCATACCCGCCAACCCTAGCCTACCCGCCATTTTTTTAACCGTATCCTACCCTATCCATTATTTGGCGGGTAGGGTGGCGGGTAAAGATTTTCTTAACCGTTGGTAAACGGGTAGGGTGGCGGGTATAGGCCATATCCTACCCACCTACCCGTTGTGCAGCCCTAACCTGGTTAGAGGGGCTGCTCCGTATAATTCCAAGGATGGAGAAGCCAGTGGAAAACTTGTTTTCTTCATTCGTTACTATGACGCATCTCATCACCACGTCAGCAGCGGTAAGAATATCAAGCCCTCTCGTTGAAGTAAATGTCAGGTTTTTAACCGAGTCAAACCTAAAAATGACTCTTAGTAGGGCAGCAAGTGAACAAATATCACACATAAAGTGTACATGAGCGTTTCCTCTTCCCACACCGCCCTCCCCAAAAATAAATTCCTCCCAAAACAACCCAAAATGCAAAGGGTGAAGAAAGTTTGAAGCAGCGGAATGAAAAGATATCAGAAGCAACAGAAATCCATGTTAATTGAAATCAAAGAAATGAAAACACCCATATTAGGGCAGCTGATAATGATGATGAGCTAGATGTCCATGGACGTGTAGTGTCATTAAACAAGACCCATAATGAAATAGAAGAAATAGGTCAACTTCTTGTTTCTAAGCAACTAGCAGCTTCAAATGAACTCAACACAGCTCTTAAGAAATTGACCCAAGTAACTTTTTCTAACTTTCACTAGTTTCTCTTAATCTCAAATGTTTTTGCTTCGTTGTATCAAGAACCCTTTTTATTAATCATTGTTTCATGAAAGATTTCCATGAAAACTAGTCAAATGGGAACCAGTTTGGAGCAAAATAGGGCTTATGAAATGTTGGCTGAAGACAAAAAGGTATGACAGCAAAAAATAAAAAATTGAACATGGATTTGTGTTTTTCTACCTTCTTTTTGTTTTTGTTTTAATTGAGTCTTACTTTTGATTGTTAAATTAATTTTAGGTAGAAGTGGAGAATTTAAAGAAAAGGGTTTTGGACTTAGAGAATCAACTAGTGAAAGAAAAGAAATCCATGGAAGATGAAATGGTGGTGTTAAGAGAAAGATTGAGTGGGATGAAAACTTTGGGTTTTGTTGAAAGTGGAAATGTAGAACTCAAAAAAGAGATTGATGAATTAAAAACAAGAAACAAAGAATTAGTTGAAAGAAATGAAGCTTTGAACAAAGTAACTAAGCAACTAAGCATAAGAAAACGGCTGTTAGCGCTAAGAAAACGTTAGAACTCGAATGTGCACGTATGAAATTGAAGGATGCAATGAAGCATATGGGTATTGTTAGGGATGAGAATTTAGAATTGAAGACAGAGATTGATGAATTGAAAAGAAAAGTAGAACAGAACAAAGTAGTAGTTCAAGAACATGTTGCTTTGGACATAGTAACTAAGGAAAAAGAGGACCTTAGGAGACAGATAGTTGAGCTCGAAAAACAACTAGATGGCAAGGGGAAGTGGGAACTTGAAAATGAAAAACAGTTGAAAGAGAGTTTGAGTAATTCCATGAAAAACAGATGTGGTACTGGTAGTGGCAATGAGAACTCTGATCAACTCAAGAAAGTGATAGAGGAACTAAGGTGAAAACTTCAAGAAAAGACAGCAGCAGCTTCAGAAGCTCAGCAAATGCATCAGAATTCTACTGTTTCAAATGAGCAGAGCGTCAATGAAGAGCTTCGAGAGGCTCGTAGAGAACTAATCAATGTAAGGCATATTTTCTTCACAATGTATCTTTGTGTTCTATTCATTTCCTTGAAATTTAAATAGCTTTTGTTTCAAGAATCATTATCTACTTAATTCTTACAGCAGAAAATACTTTTAACAATGTGAGTTTCGGATTTTAGGGGCTAAGGGGAATGTCAAGTAGCTTAACAATCGGGGTGAAGACGATGGGGAGCTTGACTTGAAACCTTTTCTCACTGCTTCGAACAAGCTAAACAAATCTTCCAAAGAAGCAATGTCGGGTTCAATACAACTCTGTTGTTCATGGAGAGAAAACATCAAAGACCAAACCTGACATCCTTTTAAAGTTGTCAAGAATGGAGATGGAATACAGGTAAATACAATGATACATTTCTTTCTTTCTTTAACTCTTTCTCCATATGTGATACTACGGAAACGGGTAATGGGTGTTGCAGGAAGTGTTGGATGAGGAGGATGCAAAATTAAAACGTCTGAAGGATGAGTCAGGTGAAGAAGTGTACAAGGCAGTAATAGCTGCTATAATGGAGACGAAACAATATAATCCTAGCAGTGATACTAATGAACCAGTTCAAGAACTATGGAACTACAAGGAAGGTAAGAGAGCTACACTGAGTGAAGGAATTAGTTTTATGTCTAGGTTGTTGAAGATGTACACGCGTCGGGTATGAGAAACAAGAACTCTCTTGATTATGCACAGTCGCACACCACCTAACATTCTGCTCTAATTTTGTCATGCACCCAAGGCACGTTTTGACGCTCAATGTTCATCTGTCTTTTTATTTTCTTTTCGGGGTGACAGAAATGCTATTTTGTCCTGAATCATTTTGTTTTGCTTTTTGGGTGAAAGAATCGTTTAAATCATTTGTCATTCTATCTACCACATGAATCATACTCTAATACTCCACATACTCTTTTCGGAGTATGTGGAGTTTTCTTGATTGTAGTCTCTGAGTTTTAACGTAACATATCACATTACCATTGTTTTTTGAAAGTCTCTGACGCTTAACATGATTACCCATGGGATTGCAATGATCACTACTATTAGAAATAGCTCTGAACAGTTCATTTTCGTTGTCTGCTTTGTTTTTGTTTACTACTTCGTGCCTGCCATGTAACTGAACGATGAGTCCCATTGATTCTAGACAAAGCTAGGAACTTCTCTCGGGATGGGTTCATATATTTCAAGCACTTCAACAGTAGACTGGCTAGCTTTGGTCATGTCATGATCCATCTTTGAAAAAATGCTGGACTCTCTCTTAATTCATCTTTTTTCAAGTCTTTCTGATTCTATGGTGCAACTTCCAACAAATTTGTTTAAACTCCAATTGAACCGTACAAATTCCGCTAAAAACTTACAAGAATAGGAAGGGATATTATAGGAATGAGAATGAGTCTTCAATCAACTTCGACGGTGTGCATCATTTTCTAAGGGAAGTTAGACCGTCTTGAGAAATCTTATACTCATGAATATCAAGAAGTGTTAACACACATAATCAAAGAAGAAGAACCAGAGAGTTGTATTACAAAACTTGTAAAGAAGAAGAAAAATACAAGATAAAATTGTCAGCCCCTTCTCAGACACATTTAATACAGAACTAAAGTCTTGTCTGAAACAGACAGGCTGACTGAGCTATTCAGTCACTGAGTCAAGTCAAATAGACTTGACTTGACACTATTCTTATTTGCCCCCCTCAAAATGATAGAGGGTAGCTCAAAGAAGTTTGTAAAAAACATACGAAAGAAAGCTCAGCAATAGAAAAACAACTAGAAGGAAATTTGTCTTGTATGATAAGGAGCTAAGACAGTAGTTGGTGCAGTAACAACATCAGCTGCAAGTTCTTCAGTATCAGTCAAAAGAGAAGCATCAATAGGACTCTGTGTAAGAGAAGTCCCCAACAGTTGATGCATCAATGAAGAAAACACTGGATAACATAGACCCTTTGTAAAAAGATCAGCCAACTGATTCTCAGAAGAAATGTGTTGTACTGACAGAAATCCACTTGCGATTAATTCCTTGACTACATGGTAGTGTATTTTTATATGTTTTGCTCTGGAATGAGAAATGGGATTAGCTGATAAGTAAACGGCACTTGTATTGTCACAATATAAAGTAATTGGTTGAGCTAATGAAATATGTAACTCAGAAAGTATGGAAGAAAGCCATTCTAATTCAGCAGTTGCTACTGACAAGCATTTATACTATGCCTCAGCTATAGACCTAGAAACAATAGGTTGCTTTTTGCTTGACCAAGAAACTAGAGAAGAACCCAAAAATATTGCATAACCACAAGTAGACCTAGCTGTTTCTGGACAATTACCCCAGTCTGAATCTGTATATGCAGTTGAAGTAGTAATATCTCCTTTTCTCATAGTAATACCAAGACCTATGGAACCCTTTAAATATCTCAATATCCTCTTTACCAACAAAAAATGAACACTTGTAGAAGCATGCATATACTGTCTTACATAATTAACCCCAAAGCATATATCTGGTCTTGCCAAACATAAGTATTGAAGCATTCCCACAATAGTTCTGTACTCAGTAGTATTTTGCAACAAAACACCATCATTTATTCACACTCTGGGACCCTTAGCAACTGGTGTACTACAAGGATTACACTCTAGCATCTTTGCTTTGGCCAATAATTCCAAAGCATATTTCTTTTGAGTAAGCATTATACTGTCAGTTGTTCTAATTGCTTCTATACCCAAGAAAAAATGTAAATCCCCTAAATCTTTCATGGCAAAAGAATTACTCAAAAAGAGATCAAATGAGAAAGTAAACTTGCTGAAGACCCAATAATAATTATGTCATCAACATAAAGAAGGAGAATCATCATCTAAGAACCAGTAACATAAACAAACATAGAAAAATCAGAAACTGTCTTCACAAATCCATAAGAAAACAATGCTTTACTGAACTTTTCAAACCTAGCAATAGGTTCTTTTTTTAATCCATATAAACTCTTCTTCAAATGACAAACTTTATGTGGAAACTCTTTACTTTCAAAACTAGGTGGTTGTTTCGTATACGCATCTTCTGTTAAATCCCCATGCAAAAATGCATTCGATACATCCAATTGTTTGATTTGCCATCTTCTAGTAACAACTATAGTTAGAAATATTCTTTACTGTTATTGCCTTTACAATAGGACTAAAGGTTTCACCATAATCAACACCATCTTGTTGATCATAACCTAGAGCCACTAATCTTGACTTGAGTCTATCAACAGTGCCATCTGACTTTAACTTGACCTTGTATACCCATTTTCATCCTAAGTTGTTCATATGTGGTTCAGGATCCACTAAATCCCATGTTCCATTTCTAATTAATACACTATTCTCATCTCCCATTGAATCTTGCCACCGAGGAATCTTAATAGCAGTTTTAAAATATTTTGGCTCAGTAGGAACAGATAATAAAGAAGTAAAAACAGTTGAAAGAGGATGTTTAACAGAGTGATAAGAAACATGATCAGAATAGACTTTTGGTTTAGAAATACCTGACTGAGACGTAGTCACAATGGTAGTGGAAGGCACAAAAGATGTCTCATTTGAAATTTCATTAACAGGAGAAAAGTCAGAGGAAGAAGAAAAATAAAACTCAGATTCTGAAAAAATAACATGTCTTGAAATATGTGTTCTTTTAGAAATAGGATTAAAACATTTATAACCCTTATGTAAGGAACTATAACCAATGAACACACATCTAACTGATTTGGGAGACAACTTGTCAGTCCTAGAGTGACCCAAGAAAGGATAACAAATACAACCAAATACTCTTAACAAGGAATAATCTGGTTGTTCATTGTATAAAACTTGAAAAGGAGATTTATTTTGAAGAACTGGAGTTGGTGTTCTGTTTATAAGATAGGTTGCAGTTAAAAAGGCACCATACCAATACTCTTTTGGACAAGAAGAATTAATAAGAAGAGTATTACCCATCTCAACAATATGTCTATGTTTTCTTTCAGCAAGACCATTTTTCTGTGGTGTTTGTGGACAAGAAATCCTCAACTGAATCCCACAAGAATAAAGAAAAGATTTAAAAAGATCTTTAACCAATTCACTAGCACCATCAGTTTGAAAAGCTAAAATTTTGGTTTTGAATAAATTTTCAGTTAGAGTTTTGAAGTGTTGAAAATATTGTAAAGCTTCTGACTTGACTTGCATTGGATAAACCCAATGAAATCTGCTAAAATAATCAACAATCAAGATATAATACTTATATACAGACAAAGAAGTAGCAGGAGCAGGACCCCACTCATCACAATGAATTAGTGCAAGTGGAGAGGATGCATGAGAAGTGGAAAGATGAAAGGGAAGTCTCTTGCTCTTAGCAAGATGACAAGGATGACACAAGTTTGAAGAAACATAAGATTTTAAAAAGATATTCTTAGTATGATGAAGATGCTCAACTATTTTAGAGGATGGATGGCCTAATTTGTTATGCCAAAGATCAGGTGAAGCAAGAAGAGATGAGAAAGCAAATTGCATTTTAGGTGTAGAAATAGGATACAAATTATGAATCATTCTGCCTCTAGCCATCAAAACATGATTATGTAGACTTCTAATCTCATATCCAAAAGGATAAAAAGTAATGTAACAATTATTTTCTTTAGTAAATCTAGCTACTGAAAGAAAGTTATGTTTCATAGTAGGCACATGTAATACTTCAGCTAAAGTAAAAATGCATGTTGGTGTATGAATACTAGAACTACCAGTTTGAGAAATAAATAAAGGCTTACCATTGCCAATAACAACATGCTCATTTCCTTTGTAATCTGAAGTAGTTTGAAGAATAGAAGTATCACCAGACATGTGTGTTGAAGCTCCACTGTCAGATTTCCATACAACACTAGAGGAGTGGTCATCATTTATGGCTATAAAACTTTGTTGAGAAGTACCAGAAGAAAGTGTTGTTGTAGAAGGATATTGTGTTTGAACATTGGCAGCAGCAGCAGCAAAATTAGCTTGAGCAGTACTATTTGAAGTAGCAGTAGAAGGAGGATGATATCTAAAGAAACACCTGGTAGCAGCATGACCATTCTTCTTACATATCTGGCAAAACACTTTTGAATAGTCTATATAAGATCTCCTATCTCCATTTCCAGTTGATGTAGAGCCATTGTATTGAGTAGAACTAGATCCATGTTGATATTGACTATTATTATAATTACCTCCACCTCCAGTTTTACCATTACCTCCATTCCTTCTATGTGGATGATGATAAGGATTAGCATCATTTATTGCATAGAAACCTACTTGATTTTGGTCATCATACACAGTTAAATTATGTTGTTGTCTCTTAGCAAGAAAATGTTCATGAGATAACAATTTATCTTTAACTTCACCAAAAGAATAAGGCTTCTCCCTAATTTGTGAAGAGATGACAAAACTGTCATACTCATTGCCTAACCCATTTAGAAAAAATATTATTAAATCTTCATCACTTACTTTTTCACCAATTATATCCAAAGAATTTGCAATGGACTTAATTTTCTGAAGATATTGAATAATAGACATATTTCCTTTCTTAATTCCATTCAACTAAGTTATCAACGTACCCTTTCTTGCTACAAATTGGGTTCTAAAACTTAATTCCAGATAATCCAAAATTTCTTTGGATGTTGACAAGCCAAGAACATCACCACTAATAGTTGGAGTAAAGGTTGCCTTTAAACAGGTAGAAACAAACCTATCTAGTCTCCTCCAAGTTACCCATTATGGATTCACAATCTCAATATTATCTACTGTAACTTTCTGTGGTGATTCAACTATATCAACATTGACATAACCATAAAGATCACAAGAGAAAAGAACACCCTCAATTGATCTTTCCATAGCAAAAAATTGGTGGAATCTAATTTCATAGAAACAAAATTTGAGATATTCGTAAATGGTAGAAAACAATACGTACCAGCGGAAGAAATTGTAGCAGCACCTTGAGTATTATTTTCGAGATCTGATTGTAAAGAAGAACTGCGACTAGTATGATTAACGTTGTTGCAATTGTTGTTTTTGTTGCTGTTGTTATTGTATGTAGATCTCCGAGTTGTTACCATAAAAATATTTCAAGAACCCTAGAAATGGAGACTTGGGAAAAGATTGTTTGATTTTTTATTACCCAGAATTGAGAAAGCTAAAAAATTATTGAGAAAAATTGTTGAGCTTGATGAAGCAAAGATGACGAAAGATCGAACCTAAACTGATACCATGAGAAATCTTATACTCATGAATATCAAGAAGTGTTAACACACAGAATCAAAGTAGAAGAACCAGAGAGTTGTATTACAAAACTTTTAAAGAAGAAGAAAAATGCATAATAAAATTGTCAGCCCCTTCTCAGACACATTTAATAAAGAACTAAAGTCTTGTCTGAAACAGACAAGCTGACTGAGCTATTCAGACACTGAGTCACTGACACTATTCTTATTACGTCTAGTCTAGGTAGAGGGAATAATTGTTTCGTATAGTATCTCACTATATAAAGATATCTTGCAATTTTGATGGTAATGTACTGTAGTAGTAGTAAACTAAAAGAGATCTTTAAAGAGTTAAAGAATAATGAAGAATTGGAGAACCTTTAAGAAAGTATAGTTAGATCAACGGAGCAAGAAATGTCTAAGATAACAAAAAGGGAAGAATTTCCCATCGAGGAAGGAAATTGCAGATCCGAATATGGAAACTTATTGCCGTTTTTCGCGTAAAAACGATTTTTACTTGCAGCAACCGAAAATCATAACATACCACCAGAAGCAAGTGAGATGGGCTGCTGGATAAGTAACAAAGTGGGCTGGGCTCCTTGATAGGTGACCACTGATGATGTATGATGTATCCAATAAAAACTCCCTTATCTTGGGATGCTTGCCGGATGCCGATTAGGACTGGGTTTCCTTATTTGCAACTCTTCTCTATGTTCATCTCTAATCTATAAATACGTGAGTTTGTTCTAGGATTTTATTCACGGAAACAACACAAGAATTTTTTGGTGACTAATCCCCAATACAAAAGATTTATGGTGGTGGATATCCTAATAACTGATCAAAGTTAGTATTTGGATTTCATTGTTTTAGTGTGGCGGATCCTATCATAGTCGCAAACACAACATTTTACACAATGAAGAAGATTAAGAAGATTAAGACAGCGTTTTCTAATATAGTAGAAGACATATGGTTTGAAATCTTCCTTCGTCTTCCTCTTACCGCAATCTATAAATTCAAGTGTGTTTCAAAGGTAATGGTTTTTATTCTTTCAAACCATAGTTCTATTAACCAGTGGAATGTACTCAACAAATAGTCATACCCATGGATGCTAGTGCATATTTATATTTCTGATATCCAACGTAACTCATCAAATAAAATATTTATCTATGCATGTTCTTATGTGCATTCACGGTTTATATATAAACATCTGTATGGGTTCTCTACGGGGTTCTTAAATCAAGAGCAAGTAAGTTCCCCATATTTATACATTGTTGGATCAAATAGTGGTTTGATTCTATTCACAACAAGCAGAATTCTTACGGACATATATTATGTTTGTAATCCACTAACCAATAAATGGGTTTTACTTCAACCACCACTAGTAAAAAATCAACGTGTTGCGACTGGTTTCATATGTAATGATGAATGTGTTTCTTCATCACCACACATATATACGAGTTATAAGGTTATTTGTATGCCTGAAACATCTTATTATGAGGAAGTTGTAATGTTTATTAATAACCTTCAGTACAAGAACGTGGACTGCAAGATAACCAAAGCTTGGAATTCAAGTATTTCTTAAGTTAGGAAACAAGTAGGAGTCTAGACTTAGGAAATTAATATAACTTGGTCGGCAAGTATTATTATTATCCTGCAAGATCTGTCAAGTATAAATAGGTTGATTTTCTGTAGAGGAAAATATACAGTTGAGAGTCTTTCTTTAGTCGGAGGTTTACACAACAAAGAGAGTGTTTTATTCTTGCAAGGGTTGTATGAGTAGAGAGAAACGTAAGGGGCTAAGGGTTCTTGTAATTGTTCTTCAGATCTTTTAATAAGAAGTATCGTCATTCTATAGTGTACGTAGGTAAGCCGAAGCACTATAAAATTCTGTGTCTTGTTCCCTTTGATATCCTCTTGTTTTGGTTCATTATTTGCTGGTGATATTCCGTGTGTGTGATTTACATTAAACTAACTAGACGATTCCGACCTAACAATTGGCTTCAGATCCAGGGTCGTCTATTTTTGTTTACTCAAAGATCAAAGTAGACGGTTAGAGATGATAGATCCAACGGGAGAAGGTCCATATGCACCAAAAACATCAACAGCAAAGTATGCAACCATGAGGATCGATGTGGAGAAGTTTAATGGGAGGACAGATTTTGGACTTCGGCAAGTTCAAATTAAGGATGCCCTGATTCAACAGGGTTTACATAAAGCCTTGAAAGAAAATAGGCCGGCAGATATAACAAATGATGATGAATGGGAAGAATATGATTTGCAGGCTTGTGCTGCAATTCGTTCGTGTTTAGCCAAGGAGGTCATGTCTGAAAAATCTGCAAAATCTTCGTGGACAAAATTGGATGGTTTGTACATGACAAAGTCTCTCACAATTAGATTGTTTCACAAGAAACAAATGTATCAATTCTGATTCAAAGAAGGTACATCTGTTAACGAGCATATCAACAGTTCCAATAAGTTGATGACTGAATTGACTAATGTTGGAGATGTTGTTAAAGATGAAGATCAAGCTATGCTACTAATATGTTCTTTTCCAGATATATATGATACATTGATACAAAGTACACTTCCATCAAAGGATACTATCAAACTAGATGACGTAATTGCTGCTTTATTAAGTGATGAGTTTCGTAAGAAGGATGCAATGGAAAGTGATCAAGTTGTAGGGTTATACGTAAACAATGGGAAGAATGGACCAAAACCTGGAAAGAATAAATCTAAGTTTAAGGGAAAAACCAAAGGGAAGTATGAATGTTATTGGTGCCATGACAAAGGTCACTGGAAGAGAGATTGCCCGAAGCTCAAAGCTAAGGAGAAACGCGAGTCAAATTCACAAGCAGCAATAGCTGAAGAAGGTTATGAAACAGGAGAGGTGCTGAAGGTTACATGTGGTTATCATCATGAAGTATGGATTTTTGATTCTGCTTGTTCTTATCATATGAGTCCAAACAAGGACTGGTTTACCTCTTATGAATCTATAGGAGGTGGTATTGTACTACTTGGTAATAATTATGCTTGTGGTGTAGTCGGGATTGGAACAATTAAGATCAAAAATCATGAAGCTAAAGTACACACTTTATCTGGGATAAGGCATATTCCTGATTTGAAGAAAAATTTGATATCACTTGGTACTTTAGACTCCAAGGGTTATCGTATTGTAATGGAAGGTGGATTTACAAAGGTTTTAAATTCATATTCTAAAGTGGTAATTCAAGCTAAGAGAGAATGGAATTTATATTTCTTACAAGGAGGAACTGTGGATGGAATTTATGTTGGAGTCGAAAATAATGAAGATTCTAGTATTTCCAAACTTTGGCATATGCGGATGGGGCATATAAGTGATAAAGGAGTAGAGATTTTGTGCAAGCAAGGTTTGCTTGACAAACTGAAGAAAGCCAAACTTGATTTCTGTGAACACTGTGTTTATGGAAAACAACATAGGGTGAAGTTTGATAAAGCAATCCATCATACTAAGAGTATTGTGGATTACATACATACTGATGTATGGGGTTCTTTTAAGGAAGTATCCAATGGAGGAAGGAGGTACTTTGTCACTTTTATCGACGATTTCTCAAGGACAGTATGGTTGTATGCTATGAAGACAAAGGATGAAGTTGTCGAAATTTTCAAGATATGGAAAACTATGATAGAAACCCAGCAGGAAAGAAGGTGAAGCGACAACGGTCTGATAATGGTGGAGAATACAAGAACGATCCACCAAAGGAGTATTGTCAAAGTGCAGGCACAGTTATACATTGGACAGTGAGAAAGAAACCTCAACAAAACGGGGTTGCGAAACGAATGAATCGTACCCTTATGGAGAGAGCGCTGTGTATGTCATCCAATGCTGGTTTAGGTAAAGAATTTTGGGATGAAGCAGTAAATATGGCGTGCTATGTCATTAATAGATCACCATCAGTTGCTATTGAGTTGAAAACACCTATGGAGGTATGGTCAGGTACACCTGCTAATTATGATTCCATTAAAGTTTTTGGATGCACAACTTATTATCACATTAGAGAGAGTAAGTTAGATCCTAGAGCAAAGAAGGCCATATACATTGGAGTTGAAGATGGAGTCAAGGGTTACAAGTTGTGGTGTGAATAAAGTCACAAGGTTGTTATTAACATGGATGTTACTTTTGATGAAAAATCTTTGTTACACCCTATAAAAGAAAATATAGCTCAGGTAGAGGTAGATACTCAGGTGGAGTTACATAATGGTAAGTTTGAGGAGGAAAAATAAATTCCTCAAATTGATTCTACATCTCAAGAAGATGCAGTTGAGAAGGAGGTTCAAGATGAAGAATCTCAGCAACAACAAGATGTTATTTCTTTAGCAAACAATAAAGAACAACGCAACAGGAAGCCACCAACATGGATGGATGATTATGTAGCATTTTCTTTTATGGATTATGGTGATGAGACATGTACTTTTCAAGAGGCGATGAAAGATTCCAATGTTGAAAATGGCTAGCAGCTACGGAGAAGAAATAAAAATTTTACATAAGAATGGAACTTGAGAACTAGTAAAGTTGCCTAAGGGTAGCAATGCATTGGTTAAAGTGGGTGTTTGTGAAGAAAGAAACAATTCCAGGTACAAATAGCATACGATATAAGGCGTGTTTGGTAGCTAAATGTTATGCACAAAGGGAAGGTGTTGATTACAATGAATATACTCTCCAGTTGTAAGACATACTTCAATCCGTACCTTTTAGATATACTCTCCATGTTGTAAACCAAAGGGAAGTATGAATGTTATTGGTGCCATGACAAAGGTCACTGGAAGAGATTTGCCCGAAGCTCAAAGCTAAGGAGAAACGCGAGTCAATTCACAAGCAGCAATAGATGAAGAAGGTTATGAAACAGGAGAGGTGCTGAAGGTTACATGTGGTGATCATCATGAAGTATGGATTTTTGATTCTGCTGTTTCTTATCATATGAGTCCAAACAAGGACTGGTTTACCTCTTATGAATCTATAGGAGGTGGTATTGTACTACTTGGTAATATTTATGCTTGTGGTGTAGTCGGGATTGGAACAATTAAGATCAAAAATCATGAAGGTAAGTACACACTTTATCTGGGATAAGGCATATTCCTGATTTGAAGAAAAATTGATATCACTTGGTACTTTAGACTCCAAGGGTTATCGTATTGTAATGGAAGGTGGATTTACAAAGGTTTTTAAATTCATATTCTAAAGTGGTAATTCAAGCTAAGAGAGAATGGAATTTATATTTCTTACAAGGAGGAACTGTGGATGGAATTTATGTTGGAGTCGAAAATAATGAAGATTCTAGTATTTCCAAACTTTGGCATATGCGGATGGGGCATATAAGTGATAAAGGAGTAGAGATTTTTGCAAGCAAGGTTTGCTTGACAAACTGAAGAAAGCCAAACTTGATTTCTGTGAACACTGTGTTTATGGAAAACAACATAGGGTGAAGTTTGATAAAGCAATCCATCATACTAAGAGTATTGTGGATTACATACATACTGATGTATGGGGTTCTTTTAAGGAAGTATCCAATGGAGGAAGGAGGTACTTTGTCACTTTTATCGACGATTTCTCAAGGACAGTATGGTTGTATGCTATGAAGACAAAGGATGAAGTTGTCGAAATTTTCAAGATATGGAAAACTATGATAGAAACCCAGCAGGAAAGAAGGTGAAGCGACAACGGTCTGATAATGGTGGAGAATACAAGAACGATCCACCAAAGGAGTATTGTCAAAGTGCAGGCACAGTTATACATTGGACAGTGAGAAAGAAACCTCAACAAAACGGGGTTGCGAAACGAATGAATCGTACCCTTATGGAGAGAGCGCTGTGTATGTCATCCAATGCTGGTTTAGGTAAAGAATTTTGGGATGAAGCAGTAAATATGGCGTGCTATGTCATTAATAGATCACCATCAGTTGCTATTGAGTTGAAAACACCTATGGAGGTATGGTCAGGTACACCTGCTAATTATGATTCCATTAAAGTTTTTGGATGCACAACTTATTATCACATTAGAGAGAGTAAGTTAGATCCTAGAGCAAAGAAGGCCATATACATTGGAGTTGAAGATGGAGTCAAGGGTTACAAGTTGTGGTGTGAATAAAGTCACAAGGTTGTTATTAACATGGATGTTACTTTTGATGAAAAATCTTTGTTACACCCTATAAAAGAAAATATAGCTCAGGTAGAGGTAGATACTCAGGTGGAGTTACATAATGGTAAGTTTGAGGAGGAAAAATAAATTCCTCAAATTGATTCTACATCTCAAGAAGATGCAGTTGAGAAGGAGGTTCAAGATGAAGAATCTCAGCAACAACAAGATGTTATTTCTTTAGCAAACAATAAAGAACAACGCAACAGGAAGCCACCAACATGGATGGATGATTATGTAGCATTTTCTTTTATGGATTATGGTGATGAGACATGTACTTTTCAAGAGGCGATGAAAGATTCCAATGTTGAAAAGTGGCTAGCAGCTACGGAAGAAGAAATAAAAATTTTACATAAGAATGGAACTTGAGAACTAGTAAAGTTGCCTAAGGGTAGCAATGCAATTGGTTAAAAGTGGGTGTTTGTGAAGAAAGAAACAATTCCAGGTACAAATAGCATACGATATAAGGCGTGTTTGGTAGCTAAATGTTATGCACAAAGGGAAGGTGTTGATTACAATGAAATATACTCTCCAGTTGTAAGACATACTTCAATCCGTACCTTGTTAGATATACTCTCCAGTTGTAAACCAAAGGGAAGTATGAATGTTATTGGTGCCATGACAAAGGTCACTGGAAGAGAGATTGCCCGAAGCTCAAAGCTAAGGAGAAACGCGAGTCAAATTCACAAGCAGCAATAGATGAAGAAGGTTATGAAACAGGAGAGGTGCTGAAGGTTACATGTGGTGATCATCATGAAGTATGGATTTTTGATTCTGCTTGTTCTTATCATATGAGTCCAAACAAGGACTGGTTTACCTCTTATGAATCTATAGGAGGTGGTATTGTACTACTTGGTAATAATTATGCTTGTGGTGTAGTCGGGATTGGAACAATTAAGATCAAAAATCATGAAGGTAAAGTACACACTTTATCTGGGATAAGGCATATTCCTGATTTGAAGAAAAAATTGATATCACTTGGTACTTTAGACTCCAAGGGTTATCGTATTGTAATGGAAGGTGGATTTACAAAGGTTTTAAATTCATATTCTAAAGTGGTAATTCAAGCTAAGAGAGAATGGAATTTATATTTCTTACAAGGAGGAACTGTGGATGGAATTTATGTTGGAGTCGAAAATAATGAAGATTCTAGTATTTCCAAACTTTGGCATATGCGGATGGGGCATATAAGTGATAAAGGAGTAGAGATTTTGTGCAAGCAAGGTTTGCTTGACAAACTGAAGAAAGCCAAACTTGATTTCTGTGAACACTGTGTTTATGGAAAACAACATAGGGTGAAGTTTGATAAAGCAATCCATCATACTAAGAGTATTGTGGATTACATACATACTGATGTATGGGGTTCTTTTAAGGAAGTATCCAATGGAGGAAGGAGGTACTTTGTCACTTTTATCGACGATTTCTCAAGGACAGTATGGTTGTATGCTATGAAGACAAAGGATGAAGTTGTCGAAATTTTCAAGATATGGAAAACTATGATAGAAACCCAGCAGGCAAGAAGGTGAAGCGAAAACGGTCTGATAATGGTGGAGAATACAAGAACGATCCACCAAAGGAGTATTGTCAAAGTGCAGGCACAGTTATACATTGGACAGTGAGAAAGAAACCTCAACAAAACGGGGTTGCGAAACGAATGAATCGTACCCTTATGGAGAGAGCGCTGTGTATGTCATCCAATGCTGGTTTAGGTAAATAATTTTGGGATGAAGCAGTAAATATGGCGTGCTATGTCATTAATAGATCACCATCAGTTGCTATTGAGTTGAAAACACCTATGGAGGTATGGTCAGGTACACCTGCTAATTATGATTCCATTAAAGTTTTTGGATGCACAACTTATTATCACATTAGAGAGAGTAAGTTAGATCCTAGAGCAAAGAAGGCCATATACATTGGAGTTGAAGATGGAGTCAAGGGTTACAAGTTGTGGTGTGAATAAAGTCACAAGGCTGTTATTAACAGGGATGTTACTTTTGATGAAAAATCTTTGTTACACCCTATAAAAGAAAATATAGCTCAGGTAGAGGTAGATACTCAGGTGGAGTTACATAATGGTAAGTTTGAGGAGGAAAAATAAATTCCTCAAATTGATTCTACATCTCAAGAAGATGCAGTTGAGAAGGAGGTTCAAGATGAAGAATCTCAGCAACAACAAGATGTTATTTCTTTAGCAAACAATAAAGAACAACGCAACAGGAAGCCACCAACATGGATGGATGATTATGTAGCATTTTCTTTTATGGATTATGGTGATGAGACATGTACTTTTCAAGAGGCGATGAAAGATTCCAATGTTGAAAAGTGGCTAGCAGCTACGGAAGAAGAAATAAAAATTTTACATAAGAATGGAACTTGAGAACTAGTAAAGTTGCCTAAGGGTAGCAATGCAATTGGTTAAAAGTGGGTGTTTGTGAAGAAAGAAACAATTCCAGGTACAAATAGCATACGATATAAGGCGTGTTTGGTAGCTAAATGTTATGCACAAAGGGAAGGTGTTGATTACAATGAAATATACTCTCCAGTTGTAAGACATACTTCAATCCGTACCTTGTTAGATATAGTGGGATCCTATGACCTGGAGTTAGAACAAATCGATGTCAAAACAGCGTTCTTACATGGTATATTGGAAGAAGACATTTATATGTCACAACCCGAAGGATATGTTGTTGCAGGTAAAGAAGAATATGTATGCAAATTAAAGAAATCATTGTATGGGATCAAGCAGTTGCTTAGACAATGCTATAAAATATTTGATACATTCATGAAGGAACAAGGGTTCACACATAGTCTTTATGACAGTTGTGTGTATACAAAGAAGCTACAAGATAGTTCTTTGAGTTTTCTACTCCTTTATGTGGACGATATGCTCATTGTTGAGAAGAGCATGCTTGATATTGAGAAATTAAAATCTCAATTAAGTAAGGAGTTTGAAATGAAGAATTTGGGGGATGCTAAGAAGATACTTGGAATGGAAATTCAAAGAGACAAGAAAAATGGAAGATTGTGTCTTACACAGAGACAATATCTAGAGAAAGTTCTAGAGAGGTTTGGTGTACAAGATTCAAAGCCCATGAGTCTACCTTTAGGTGGATGGAGTGAAATTCAAAGACACACAGAACACTTGCAAGTATACAAGGCCAAGATTTGTAATAAAATGATGAGTAGGGGTTTGTCCACAGGGAGAGGAGCATATAAGAAGTTTTCCTAGGCTAACAATGGTGACAATGCACTAAGGCAGTGAGCAAAACAAGGTAAATGGCATGAACCAAAGATGCAAGGTAAAGCAATAAAGAAACAGTTAAGAACCACAGCAGGGAAAGATAACAGACAAGGTAAATCAGCAAAGAACCAAGGCTTGGAAGCCAAGGGCAAGGTGAGTTTGTGCACTGACTTCAGTGCACAGTAGCTACAAAGTGCAAGAAAATAAAAGGCAAGAAAATAACTGGATTGCAAACACACAGGACTGAAAATATAAGTGACTGAAAGGGAATTGGTGGGTAAGCCAAGGCTTATGATCCACCTTGTGTCCTAATCAAATGACATGTTTCTAGGTTATGTTGTTCCTAAGCATACATCTAGAAATGGAAGAACACCAAATTGCTCACTAGTCTACCCCTAGCATTGGCTGTCTTTTGACAGTACAGCCAATCACAGGCTCTATGAGCATTGGTATCTCCCATTTGCTCAATCAAAACACAGCAACAGGAGAACCATCCTAGCTTCTAGTCACATGACAGTGCACAAGGCTTCACTGAGCCTTGGCCTGATGCTGATTAGCTCATGCTAACCATGATGTAGCAACATACATTCATCATAAGATAATTAACACAATTAGCAACATATCAGATAACTAAAAACATATGCAATACTCAACTTCACTGATAAGCACTGAAATTTGAAGTTCATAAAATTTGCTCAATTCTCTACTGGCTAGTCCAGAGAGATATACAGTGTCTTTCACACACTCCACATAACACCAATTTATACCCAATTACCCATTTAGGGTTTTCCCCCAATTTTCCCCCAAAATCAGTAGAACTAGGGTTTGGTGAAATTCACCTAATTCCTTGAAATACGCTCCATCTCGTCGACCCATCCTTCTATTTCTCTTCCTGTCATCTCTGCTCCAATTGTGCTTAACATCACTTATATCCAATTTCTCACCTAGGGTTTCAGTGAGCAGAGATGAGAAATTGAGGAGATTAGTTGATGAAAACGTGATAGTGATGATGGGTATAGGTAGAGTGATTTGGGAGAAGATAGTGGAGTGATTTGGGGGAAGGTAGTGGTGATGGAGACGGACATGGTGGTGGTACGGGTTCTGAGAGGGAAGAGGATGGAGAGAAAGAAGAAGGTGTTTGGCTGGGTATAGGTGTTCGATACTGGGTGTTAGGCGGTGTATCGAGTTTGATGATCTGCGACGCTGAGATGGATGGGAAGATGGAGTGGATCTGACGGCGATGAGAGGCAGCGATGAGCGACCGCGGATGAAGAGATACAACAAAACGAACGGACTGGAGTTAGGTATTGTAGTGTAGGCGGAGATATCAAACTTCGATGCACAGCAAGGGAGCGACCGTCGGATGCTTCTGAGAACTGATCTGACGGCTGAAGACGCAAGCGGGTATGGATTTGGGTTTTAGGCTTTTGGGTATAGAATATGGGTTTGGGAAATGAGTTTGGGCTTGGAAAACCTTGAGCCCACTTCTTCTTTAAGAACAACTTTCTTCTTCTTGAGCCCATTTCCAGCTTTTTGGACGTGCGCTCCATTCTTTGCGGCTTCCTTGCGTAATTTCTCCCGGCTTTTCACCACTTTTCTGCTCTTTTTGCTCCGCAACTCATCCAACTTTATTTATTACCTAAAAATGCAAAATTAAGTAAGAAAAATATTTATTCTTGAAAACAATGAAAATACAGAATATGGGATAAAATGTAGAATTAATGCACAAAAGATGAGTTAAATGCCAACAAAAAGGGATAAATATATACAATATTTGGCACTCATCAAATACCCCCAAACCTGAATTTTACTTGTCCTCAAGTAAAACAAAACTAAGGAAATCCTAACTATACCACTGTCGCTGGTCTCTCGAATGCATTTAGCGTATGCACTAAGCCTTTTAAACCACTAAGTGTCCCTAGTGGACGAGTTGAAGTCTCGTGAAGGTTTGCTTAGAACGTACCTACAAAGTTCTAGGTCAAAATATAAGCTCAGATTCCATCAAATGTGACATGTGCAAAACAGTTTAAGCTCACAGCAAAATGGAGATGTCAATCTAGCTATCGAAGGCACAATCCTAGCACTGATAACAAAAAAAGACATGTGATAAGAGTGTAAAGTGTATCTACACATGTGTAAAGAAAGATCTGAAGTATGACTACTAATCACCAAGAGATAGTTTCTCAGGCTAAGAACTGAGGTCGAAATCTAGCTAGCTGTCCGGACTTTACGAGAATGGTGAATGGTTGGAGGTATTTCACAATTACTCGCGTTGTACATCAATGGCATACACCCTCCTTGCTTATTACAACAAAAGATGACTATTTACATGACTCTTATTTACATTGACTATTCTTTTTATTTTTGGAACAAGAGATGATGGAATTGATAAATACTTGATTTTTTTTTTTTTTTTGATATTTTTTTTTTTTTTTTTTTTTTTTGAATATACATCGTTTTTTTTTTTTTTTTTTTTTTTTTAAAAGGAAACACTTTTGATACATAACAAAAGGAAACAAAATTACATGACACTTTGCAAGAGGTAGCCCTTTTTGATGCACCCAGTTAAATTCGATGGTTGTCTTTCTTAATGTAACCTCCACCTTCTATCCCAACCAACCAAAGAACAAGCTAGTCAAGTTTCGTTCAGTATTCTAAAGTGATTGGCAATCGTAACTTCCTATCAAACACCTTGAAGATCGAGGCCATACATGTATTGGTAGATCGTGCGCGTGCAAATTTCTTATCACTATGTGAATTGTGCTAGAATCAGGGTGCCTAAATATCTAGACTAAGACTCCTTAAAAATACATATTTGCACAAGAGTCAACATTTCAAGGTAAATGAGCTCCATTTTTTGATTTTTTCATTTTTTAATTTTTTTGAATTTTGATTTTTTTTTTTTTTTTTGGAATTTTTCAATTTTTTCAAAAAGAAGAAGGAGTTCGTTTTCAATTATGGCAAATTATCATGGTATCTACTCTATACCCCCAAACCTAAACTAAACATTGTCCTCAATGTTTCAAAATATGGAAAGAATTATAAACAATATATGAAGAGGAACATGCTGAGTAGAGTAAAAGGAGAGAGAATACCCGATTGTACGGCGAGCTCGATTAAAACTCCGTTATTCAAGGCAAAAATCCATCATATAGGAGTCACAATGGATGAGCACAAAATATATACAAAAGGAAATTTAACTAACACATTATCTACAAGAAAATTTGGTTTTTAATGGGATTGGACTTTTTGGAAAAAATTTGGTTTTTTGTGGGAACATTTGGAAAAATTTTGGTTTTTAGGGAAACATTTGGAAAACTTTTGGTTATTTAGGGAAAGAGTGGACCAGTTTAGTCCACATAGACTGGGTCCTCCAGGTCGGTTGTTTCACATGTCGGGTGGAAATGGCTCAAGGAATGGCTTTAATCTCTGCCCGTTGACTTTGAAAACGTTCTTGTTGGAGACATCCTCCAGCTCTACAGCTCCATGAGGAAAAACTGTGCGTACTAGGTACGGACCCTTCCATCTGGAACGCAGTTTTCCTGGAAAAAGATGTAATCGGGAGTCATACAGCAAGACTTTCTGACCAGGAGTGAAGGATTTGCGTAGAATACGCTTGTCATGAAATCTTCATCTTTGCTTGTACAGCTTGGCACTGTCATAAGCCTCATTTCTCAATTCTTCCAACTCGTTGAGTTGAAGTTTCCGTTGAATTCCAGCTTCGTCCAGAGAAAAGTTCAGCTCTTTGATTGCCCAGTAGGCACGATGTTCTAATTCCACAGGTAGATGGCACGGCTTTCCATACACTAGACGATAGGGGGACATGCCAATTGGTGTCTTATAAGCTGTTCTATAGGCCCACAAAGCATCATTCAATCTCAATGACCAATCTTTTCCTGGACGGGTTGACCGTCTTCTCCAGAATGTGCTTAATTTCCCTATTAGACACTTCCACTTGTCCACTAGTCTGAGGGTGGTACGGAGTAGCAACCTTGTGAGTTATGCCATACTTGCGTACTAAAGACTCAAAGTACTTGTTACGAAAATGTGAACCGCCGTCACTGATGATAGCTCTAGGGGTACCAAAACGTGCAAATATGTTCTCCTTTAGAAATGAAAGTACCACCTTGTGGTCATTTGTTCTGGTTGCTATGGCTTCTACCCACTTAGAAACGTAATCAACTGCGACTAGGATGTACAACTTGCTGTCAGACATGGGAAATGGACCCATGAAGTCTATCCCCCAAACATCAAAAATCTCCACAATCAAAATGGGGTTCAATGGCATCATGTTTCTCCTCGAAATGCTTCCTAGCTTTTGACAGCGTTCACAAGCAACACAATAATCATGGCAATCCTTGAACAATGATGGCCAATAGAATCCACACTGCAAGATCTTTGCAGCGGTTTTCTTGGCACTGAAATGGCCTCCACATGCTTGGTCATGACAGAAAGATATCACATCTTTCTGTTCAGTGTTGGGGACACATCTCCTAATGATTTGGCTGGCAGTACTTAAACAAATATGGGTCATCCCAAAGGAAAGTTTGACTTCAGCCAGGAATTTAGAGCGGTCTTGTCTCGACCAACGTGAGGGCATCCTACCTGTAGCGAGGTAGTTAACAATATCAGCAAACCAAGGAAGGTCTGAGATAGACATCAGCTGTTCATCTGGGAATGATTCTCTAATCAGCTCACATTCATCAATAGACTCTAAAGTTAATCTAGACAAATGATCAGCAACCACATTCTCACAACCTTTCTTATCACGGATTTCGAGATCGAATTCCTGTAATAAGAGTATCCATCGAATAAGGCGAGCTTTAGCATCCTTCTTGGAAAGAAGATACTTCAAAGCCGCATGGTCTGTGTATATGATGATCTTAGACCCTATCAGATAAGATCTAAACTTGTCTAATGCGAAAACGACGGCAAGCAATTCCTTCTCGGTAGTTGAATAATTGAGTTGGGCATCATTAAGGGTTTTGCTAGCATAGTATATCACATATGGTAGTCTATCAACTCGCTGTCCTAAAACAGCACCAACAGCATAATCAGAGGCATCACACATAAGTTCGAACGGAAGCTTCCAATCGGGTGGTCGGACTATAGGAGCGGTGGTGAGAAGGGTTTTTAATTCCTCCCATGCCTTCACACAAGCAGCATCGAAATTGAAGGCAACATCTTTGGAGAGAAGACTGCACAGAGGTCTGGAGATTTTGCTGAAATCTTTGATGAATCGCCGGTAAAAACCAGCATGACCTAGAAATGATCTGATCTCCTTCACAGAGCAAGGTTGTGGTAGATGTTGAATGAGGTCAACTTTAGCTTTATCCACTTCAATTCCTTTTCTGAGATGATGTGTCCTAGAACTATTCCTGAATTCACCATAAAATGGCATTTTTCCCAATTTAGAACAAGGTTCTTTTCTTTACATCTGGATATCACGAGGGCAAGATGCTTCAAACATTCGTCAAACGAGGAACCAAAAACAGAGAAATCATCCATAAAGATCTCGAGAAAACTATCTATCATGTCAGAAAAAATGCTCATCATGCAACGCTGAAAAGTAGCAGGTGCATTACACAACCCGAAGGGCATACGTCTATAAGCAAACGTCCCAAATGGACACGTGAATGTAGTTTTTTCCTGATCTTCCGGAGCAATGTGAATTTGGTTATAACCGGAAAAGCCATCTAGAAAACAGTAGTGACTGTGTCCAGACACACGTTCTAGCATTTGGTCAATGAAAGGGAGCGGGAAGTGATCCTTCCTTGTTACTGTGTTCAACTTCCTGTAGTCGATGCATACTCGCCATCCTGTGGTTGTACGAGTAGGGACTAATTCATTCTTGTCGTTCTGAACAACAGTAATGCCTGACTTCTTAGGCACAACTTGAATGGGACTAACCCATTTGCTATCGGGAATTGGGTATATGATACCCGCATCAAGTAGTTTCAGGATCTCTCCTTTGACTACATCTCTCATGTTAGGATTAAGTCTCCTTTGCATTTCCCTCGATGGTTTGGCATTCTCTTCAAGGTTAATGTGGTGCATGCAAATGGTGGGACTAATTCCTTTGAGATCTGAGATGGTCCATCCTAAGGCCTCTTTGTGTTCCTTAAGTACTTCTAAAAGCTTACTTTCCTGTTCCGTGTCTAAACATGATGAAATAATGACAGGTAAAGTATCAGAAGAACCTAGGAATGCGTACTTCAACGTACTAGGCAATGTTTTCAATTCAAGCTTGGGTGGCTCAACAATGGATGGAATAAGCTTGGAATCAGAGAGTAGGGGTGGTTCCACTTCATATTTCCTTTCAGTGACGTCCATTTGAGGTACAGATTCGAGCAGAGATAGGACGTCACTACAGTATGCATCATCATAGGAATCAGGGTTAAAGTTCTCCATACATGCTTGAAAGGGGTCGACGGATAGAATGTTAGTCAACGAATCTTGCATTAATCCTTCAATCATATTAACTTCATGCACATCATCATCATCAAGATTCACAGGTTGTTGACTAATATCGAACACATTCAATTCTACCGTCATGTTACCAAAAGACAGTTTTAACACTCCATTCCGACAGTTGATGATCGCGTTGGACGTAGCCAAGAAAGGACGTCCTAAGATGACAGGAATGTGACAGTCTGGGTTTTGTACAGGTTGAGTGTCTAAGACAATGAAGTCTACGGGAAAATAGAATTTGTCAACCTTGATCAAAACATCTTCACCACTCCACGAGGAATCTTGACAGATCGGTCTGCCAGTTGTAGAGTGATAGATGTTGGTTTCAACTCCCCAAGACCTAACTGCTCATAAACAGAATATGGCAGTAGGTTAACACTTGCACCTAGGTCTAATAACGCTTTATTGACCGTGTGTTCTCCTATAGTGCAAGAAATTGTTGGACATCCTGGATCCCTAAACTTGGGTGGAGTTTTGTTCAGAATGATGGAACTACCTGCTCAGCTAAGAAAGCACGTTTTTGCACATTGAGCTTGCGCTTTTGAGTACACAAGTCTTTGAGGAATTTGGCATAAGCAGGGATTTGCTTGATTGCTTCAAGAAAAGGAATGTTGATGTTGACTCTCTTGAACAGATCTAACATCTCATTGTAATGGGTACTTTTCTGTTGATAGATCAATCTTTGAGGAAATGGAGCAACAGGAGAATGAGTTGGCAAAGGGACATTCACAGCAGTAGAATTGTCAGATTTTCCAACTTGCTCAGTTCTTTGGTTTTCTGGGGTTGTGGAGACAGTGGAATTTGTATCAGACTCATTAGGTTCGCCCACGTTGTTCTCGATGACTTTACCACTTCGGAGGGTGGTAATGGCATGGATTTGATCAGGTGAGGTTTCAGTGCAGGATGTTGTGCCTGTTTGAAATATCCTCTTTGGATTTTGTTGGGGTTGGCTCGGAAGTTTACCCTTTTCTCTCTCACACATTTGATCCATCTTTTGATCTAGATTTTTCTGACTTTGCATCAAACTCTGGAACATTTCCTCTAGGGTGGATAATCTCTTGTCGGTATTGTGTTGAGGATATGATTGTTGTTGAGAGTTTGATTGTTGTTGAGGGTTTCTCGGGTGTTGATAACCTTGATTGTTCTGATATCCCTGATTGTTTTGATAGCTCTGATTGGGTTGAGATGGTCCTCCTTGAGTGGGTCCTTTTGACCATGAAAAGTTAGGGTGGTTTCTCCATCCTGGATTGTAGGTCTGTGAATAAGGGTTATGCTCTGGTTTTGAAACATGGCATGTGCCTGTTCAAGCCTAGACTCCTGGACTGCAAGCAAATCTGGACAATTTTGGAATTGATGGTTGGGGTCGTTACAAGCAGCACAAACAGATGAAGCGACATGTTCTCGGAGAGTAGTGGTGGAAGGTTTTGAATTTTTATGTAGTTCTAACTCTTCTAATCTCCTAACTATTGATGCCATGTTTGCTCTACCCTCAAAATCCGCTTCAATCCTAAAAGCCTTTGCTTCGGATGTAGTCTTTCTGGTTTCACGGATGGATTCCCACTGTTGCGTCTTTTCAGCTACTTCAATCAAGAAGTCCCAAGACGCGTCAGCAGTTTTATCTACGAATAGACCATTACACATCGACTCAACCGTTGTTCGGGTGGACACATCTAGACCTTCATACAAAATTTGCACAAGTCTCCATTTTTCAAAACCATGATGGGGACATTGGAGCAATAATTCATTGAATCTCTCCAGGTATCTAGCTAAGGTCTCACCTTCTAATTGCACAAAGCTATTCAGACTTTGACGAATTGTCGCAGTCTTGTGGTTCGGGAAAAACTTTTTGAAAAACTCCTTTATGAGGTCATCCCATGTCATGATGGATTGAGGCTGTAAAGCATAGAGCCAGGCCTTTGCCTTATCTTTCAGGGAGAAAGGAAAAAGCCTTAACTTCAGGGTTTCGTCGGACATTTGAGTGAAACACAGAGTTCCACAAATTTCCTCGAATTCTCTCACGTGGTGGTACGGGTTTTCATTCTCAACACCTCTAAAAATAGGAAGCATCTGTATTGTGCTTGATTTCAGCTCATAATGGCCATTAGCCTCGGGTAGCACAATACAAGAAGGTTGACTGGCTCTAGTTGGGTACATATAATCCTTGAGGGTACGGGGTTCTCCCATTGTTTCTGGTTGATCTGGACTGTCTCCCTCAGAACTTAGAATTTCGATAGGTTCGTCTGGGTTAATTCTAACAAGTCTGTTTGTCTGGTCTCTGTAGGTCACAATCATGTCCTAGTAGGTACCTTAACTAACATGTTGGTCAGACAGAGCAATCGGAAACAATTTGGCCCACAAGGGTTATGAAGATTTGGTTTTGAATGGGTTTTGGTTTTAAGAAGGGATTTTGTTTTTGGTTTAAAAAATTGGGCTTTGGAAAATTTTTTGAACTAAACCTAGCATAAATTAGCACAACTCATAAAAGAAAATAAAAACAATAATAATAATTAAGACAAGCCCATAAAAGAAAAAAGAAAAATAAAAGAAAAATAAAGAAAAACAAAAAAAACAAAAAAAATAATTACAGTCCCAAATATAAAAAAAAGAAAAAGAAAATAAAAAAAAATTACTACAATCCCAAATAAATAATTAAATTAATTATTACAAGCCCAAATTTGAATTTAAATGAGGCCCAAGTGGGTTCACTCATGGGTTAGGCTTACTTGTTTTTTGGAGGGAGGCCCAAAAATAGGCTTTTAGTCCCCTTTTAGTTGCACAGCCCAGTTGGGCTTTAGGATCGTCCTAAGCAGCTCACGTCCAAGCCCAGCAGCAGCAGCGAAGCCCAAGAGCAGAAGTTGCAAGCCCAGCAGAAGAAGTTGCAAGCCCAGAGAAATTGAGGTTACTGAGCCCAGCTCAGTGTGTTAAAGCCCAGCAACAAAGGTTGGATCAGAGCCCAGCAGCAGAGGTTGCACAAGCCCAGTTGACAGCTTCAGTTGGCAGCCCAGCAGGCTTGGCAGCAACAACAGCAGCAGCAGTAGCTTGGCAGCAGCAACAGCAGCAGCAGCAGTAACAGCAACAGCAGCAGCAGCAGACTTTGGCTTGGCAGCAACAGTTGGCTTGGCAGCAGCAACAGCAACAGCAACAACAGTAGCAGCAGCAGCAGCAGACTTGGCAGCAGCAACAGCAGCAGCACAGCTTGGCAGAGAAGGCACCAGCAGCAGCAGCAACAGCAGCAACAGCAGCAACAGCAACAGCAGGCTTTGCAGCAGGCTTGGCAGCAACAACAAATAATGCACAGCTCCAGCAGCAGTTAGCAAGTGAACAAGATAGCAATGAACACACACAACTATGCAAGCACAACAAGGCCACAGCAGCTATGAAAACTTCAAAAATATGGCAGCCCGCTCCCCGGCAGCGGCGCCAAAAACTTGGAGTGAAATTCAAAGACACACAGAACACTTGCAAGTATACAAGGCCAAGATTTGTAATAAAATGATGAGTAGGGGTTTGTCCACAGGGAGAGGAGCATATAAGAAGTTTTCCTAGGCTAACAATGGTGACAATGCACTAAGGCAGTGAGCAAAACAAGGTAAATGGCATGAACCAAAGATGCAAGGTAAAGCAATAAAGAAACAGTTAAGAACCACAGCAGGGAAAGATAACAGACAAGGTAAATCAGCAAAGAACCAAGGCTTGGAAGCCAAGGGCAAGGTGAGTTTGTGCACTGACTTCAGTGCACAGTAGCTACAAAGTGCAAGAAAATAAAAGGCAAGAAAATAACTGAATTGCAAACACACAGGACTGAAAATATAAGTGACTGAAAGGGAATTGGTGGGTAAGCCAAGGCTTATGATCCACCTTGTGTCCTAATCAAATGACATGTTTCTAGGTTATGTTTGTTCCTAAGCATACATCTAGAAATGGAAGAATATCAAATTGCTCACTAGTCTGCCCCTAGCATTGGCTGTCTTTTGACAGTACAGCCAATCACAGGCTCTATGAGCATTGGTATCTCCCATTTGCTCAATCAAAACATAGCAACAGGAGAACTATCCTAGCTTCTAGTCACATGACAGTGCACAAGGCTTCACTGAGCCTTGGCCTGATGCTGATTAGCTCATGCTAACCATGATGTAGCAACATACATACATTAACACAGATGATTCATACACAACTAGCAACATTTGAGATAACTAAAAATATATGCAATTTTCAACTTGTTAACTGATAAGCACTGAAATTGAAATTCATAAAAATTTATAGCAAATTCTCTACTGGCTAGTCCAGAGAGATACACAGTGTCTTTCACACACTCCACATAACACCAATTTATACCCCCCTATCAGAATTAGGGTTCACAGCCCCTTTTCCCCAAAATCAGAAAATCAGGTGAAATTGATTTACCTAATGTTGATGAGATACTCGCTCCATCTCGTCGACCCACTCTCCAATTACTTCTTCTCGTTCATCCCCTGCTCCAATTGCTGCTCTAACATCAACTTATATCTTCAATTTCTCACCTAGGGTTTCAGTCAGCAGATATGAGAAATTGAGGAGATTAGTTGATGTAAAACGTGATAGTGATGATGGGTATAGGTAGAGTGATTTGGGGAGAAGATAGTGGAGTGATTTGGGGGAAGGTAGTGGTGATGGAGACGGACATGGTGGTGGTACGGGTTCTGAAGGAAGAAGAGATGGAGAAGAAAGAAGAAAGGTGCGTTTGGCTGGGTATAGGGTGTTCGATACTTGGGTGTTAGGCGGGCGTATCGAGTTTGATGATCTGCGACGCTGAACCGATGGATGGGAAGATGGTAGGTGGATCTGACGGCGATGCAGAGGCAGGCGATGAGCGACCGTCGGATGAAGAGATACGACGAAACGAACGGTACTTGATGGAGTTAGGTACTGTAGTGTAAGGCGGAGATATCAAACTTCGATGCACAGCAAGGGAGCGACCGTCGGATGCTCCTGAGAACTGATCTGACGGCTGAAGACGCAAGCGGGTATGGATTTGGGTTTTAGGCTTTTGGGTATAGAATATGGGTTTGGGAAATGAGTTTGGGCTTGGAAAACCTTGAGCCCACTTCTCCTTTAAGAACAACTTTCTTCTTCTTGAGCCCATTTCCCGCTTTATGGACGTGCGCTCCATTCTTTGCGGCTTCCTTGCGTAATTTCTCCCGGCTTTTCACCACTTTTCTGCTCTTTTTGCTCCGCAAGTCATCCGAACTTTATTTATTACCTAAAAAATGCAAAATTAAGTAAGAAAAATATTTATTCTTGAAAACAATGAAAATACAGAATATGGGATAAAATGTAGAATTAATGCACAAAAGATGAGTTAAAATGCCAACAAAAAGGGATAAATATATACAATATTTGGCACTCATCAGTGGACATTTGAAATTGTCAGTGAAGATGAATCCAAGTACTGCAGCTGATAAAGAGTACATGTATCGTGTTCCATATGCAAGTGCAGTTGGTAGTTTAATGTATGCAATGATTTGTACTCGACTAGACATTGCACAGGCAGTTGGTGTTGTGAGTAAATTTATGGCAAATCCAGGGAAACAACATTGGCAAGATGTAAAAGGTATAATAAGATACCTAAAAGGAACAATAGATGTTGGTTTGGTTTATCAACAAGTTGCTGGTAAAGACCCTCAAGTCTGTGGGTATGTAGATGCTGATTATGGAGGAGATATTGATTGTTACAGATCAACAACCGGATATGTTTTTTCTTTGTCTGGAAGTCCTATAAGATGGAGGTCTTGTTTACAATCAGTTGTAGCTCAATCAACAACAGATGCTGAACTGATAGCTATAAATGAGGCCATAAAGGAAGCAATTTGGCTTAAAGGATTGGTTAAGTATTTTGGAGTCAAATAAGAATGCATAAGTGTGCATTGTGACAGTCAGAGTGCTATAGCATTGTTGAAGCATGAAGATTTTCACGGAAGGGAAAAGCATATCAATATTCGGTATCATTCTGCGCGAGAGAATATAGAAGGGGAGAATTTTCAGTACAAAAATTCACACGGAGGACAATCCTGCAGACATGCTGAAGAAGGTGGTACCATTGAGTAAGTTCAAACATTGTTTGCACTTAATCACTACTTTATCAGTGTAGGCACCGTAAGGTGCAAGGTGGTGGAATGATATACGTGAAGTGAAGAACAAAGTAGGTAGCTGAAGATTATCAACAAAAGTGGAGATTTTTAATGCTTGTTAATAACCTTCAGTACAAGAACATAGACTGTAAGATAACAAAAGCTTGGCATTCAAGTATTTCTTAAGTTAGGAAACAGGTAGGTGTCTAGACTTAGGAAATTAATAGAAATTGGTCGGTAAGTATTATTCTTGGCCTGCAAGATCTGTCAAGTATAAATAGGTTGGTTTTCTGTAGAGGAAAATATACAGTTGAGAGTCTTTCCTTAGTCGGAAGTTTACACAACAAGGAGAGTGTTTTATTCTTGCAAGGGTTGTATGAGTAGAGAGAAACGTAAGGGGCTAAGGGTTCTTGTAATTATTCTTCAGATCTTTTAATAAGAAGTATCATCATTCTACAGTGGACGTAGGTACGCCGAACCACTATAAAACTTTGTGTCTTGTTCCCTTTGATATTCTCTTGTTTTGGTTCATTATATGCTGGTGATATTCTGTGTGTGTGATTGATATTAAACTGACTAGACGATTCCGACCTAACAGAAGAATCTGATGATTCTGATTATGAGGAAGCATCCAAATTCGAAGTTGAAATATTTTCTTCTGATTTGGGTGAATGGAATGTATATCATGTTTCATTTCCTCTGGATGTTACTTGGGGTTTTTACGTTGACGACAAACTTGTTATTCTTTATGGTGTTTGCTATCGGTTTCAAAAGGAAAAGAGATATCTTTTAGCTTTCAGTATTGGAAGAGACAACAACAATGGAGCCTGTGGAAATGAGTGTTGGTCAATTAATTTGCCTGACCGAGCGAATGATGAGGAGCACAGGCATCTAAAACAATACCTAGGGGAGAAGGATTAATCTGTTACGCTATAGTCAATGAAAAGGAGACGAGTTTGAGTATTTGGGTACTCGAGGAAGACTGGTATTTGATGCACAATGATACCGAATTTCCTGATACGTTAGCAGAAATGGAATCTCCGTTCAATGGAGGAGCAGGTGCGGTTGATATGGTTTCACAGATTCAGGTATTAGGTTTCAATCCAGTTAACAAAAATGTGGTTATTCTCGGCTACAAGAAGTGCATTTGGGGTTACAACACCAGAACCAGGGGATATCAGCCACTCTGCCGTGTTCCTTACGGCTCAATTCTAAAAAATGTCATTCTTGGAAATGTGTTTCCAAAAGTGCCACCCTAACCCCAAATCTACCAAAAGTGTCACTACATGACATTTGTGCCCCTGATATTAGAGGACCCTTAATTGTTTAATATTATTTCCAATTTTCAAAACTTAAAGTAAGTGTTTTTCTGTGTGGTTTTCAGTGCAAAGGTCCTGATGAAAAGGTCAGGACACTCTACTGGACCCTAACATATTTTTAAAAAATCTTATTTTTTTGAATTGAAAATTTGGAAATCACATTTTTAATGGTATTTAAGTGTTTAGGGTCCCTAGACAGGGTCGGGACTCCGGACATGACATTTTTGGATCCACTCTAGTTTTCTAATAGAAAAAAAAAATTAAAATAAGATAATTTTTGTTAATATTTTGTTGTCAAGTTCCAGGACCCTTTAACTGGACCCTATACTGGATTCTTGGATTATTAATAAAATAATCTTGTTAATGGAATTAAATAAGATTTGAAAGGTCTGAACCCTTAGAAGTAGGTCAGGACCTTAGTTTAAGGACCTTTTAACTTGGCCACCTAGGCGCCATGTAGATGACAAGTAGAACGAACGATGTGAGGACATTTTTACTTATAAGTCGGGACCCTACGCTAAAGACCTTTCTCAACTCGACCACGTAGGTGCCATGTAGGTGACAACGGGGATGAACGAAGTGATAACATTTTTACTAGGGTCAAGACCCTCTAAATCGGGACCCTACCCTTTGACGGGACCCTAACGCTTCACCTTACTTACACCCCCGTTACACCCCTGTTTTCCTTACATAACCCACCCGTCTTCTTCTTCTTCCTTCTTATTCCTTCTTCTTCTTTCATCCTTTTTTTCTTTTTCATGGCAGCTGCTACACCATGAAAGCTAATCATCCAACTGAGATAGAGAAGGAAGGATCTACAGGTGAGCTTAACTTTTAGCTCTTTCAAATTCAAACTCAAAGTTAGGGTTAATTAAATTTGGATTAATTTCAATTTCAAACTCAAAGTTAGGGTTCTTAAATATGTATTGGGATTCGAATCCATGTTTATTTATATAGTTTACAGTGAAATAAGGTATGAGTTATCTTTAATTTTTTGGTTTGGTTACTTAATTTATGTAGGGTTCATGATACAAGATGATCTTATAACTGATAGTATGTTATGTTTTGTGAAATGCAGTTGCAAATTTGTCGTCGCCATAATGATAAGCAAAGCTGTTCTCATCCACTAAGATGGAGAATGGGTGCACAAAGAAGGTAATGATAACTACAAAGGTATGACACATCTTGCAGGGGTACCTCATAAGTACACTTTTCAGGATGTGAAGAAGGAAGCAATGGATGTTCTAGGTTTCTTGCACCAACCTTGTTTTGATGTGTATGGCCTCATAGATGTCCCGGAAACCGCATTTAAGCAAATGATTAAGATTGTTAGCGAAGAAATTTTGATTTTTTATGTTGGACAGACATGTGGAGTCCCAAGCTTTTACACAATTAAATATGGAGAAGAAGTAAAAGTAGATATTTCTCCTGTAACTCCCAAAACAACTACTGGAGATGACAGCGCATCCAAGATGCTTCCCCACACTCCCTTGACCCCTCTTAACAATCTGACGTCGAGTTCCAGTGAGTATTATCAGTCCAAGAATGAAACCGCCAAGGGATATGGTGGTGTTAAAGGTACGTTAATTTGTCCCTCTTAGTATTGTACTTTTGTATTATGTTTTTCCTGACCAAATTGTCACACTAATGTTGAATGTTTTGTTTTATCAGCGCGTACTAGTGTTCCAAAGGCTAGATGTCTTGAACCAGTAATGAGTTCATCATCCAAGAAACTCCGTTGTCTTCATGATGCGCCATGAACTCCAGCGCCAATAATAGATATTCATGAACTCCCAAAGGAAATGAAGTATAATGATCTACGTGTGGGTAACACTTTCAAAAGCAAGGGGGTGATGAAACTTATTCTTGCAATAGACAAAGTAGAAAGAAATTTTGAGTACGAAGCTTCTAAATCCGACAGCCAAAGGTTTATTGCCAAATGCAAAGACAAGACATGCCAGTGGCGTCTTCGAGCAGTTCCCTTAGATTCTTGTGGGTGGTGGAAACTCACAGTTGCGAACGATGTGCATACTTGTGAAAGCAACAAAAGGACTGACCCTGAATTGAGAACCAAAGCGGCCGCTGTTGGAATTGCAGAGCTTTTCAAGCACAAATTCAAAGAACTAGATGCGGCCACCAAAACAACTGATTAAGGACTTAAAAAGGGAACATGGAGTGGTTATCAATTACCGGCAGGCATACAACGCTTGCAAGCGCGGTATGGAGCTGATCAAAGGTAGCCCCAATGGATCGTACCAACACCTCGTTGGTTATAGTCACATGCTTGGTTTTCGTAACAAGGGTACTGTTACCAATATTGTAACTGATTCAGATGATTCTTTTCTATATTATTTCTTTGCTTTTGGAGTATGTATTGAAGGATTCAAAAACTATTTCAGACCCGCATTTGCGGTTGATGGTACACATCTTACAGGGCCAAGGAGTTTTACTGTCAGCCATTGGAATGGATCCCGACGAGTCGATCTATCCTATGGCTTTTGTTGTTGTTGATTCAGAGAATAATGAATCTTGGGAATGGTTTATGATAAAGTTAGCCGAAGTACTTGGCGATAAGTATGTTATGAATGAAGATGTTGTTGTGGCAACAGACAGGCATCAATCGATCGGTAGAGCCATAAGGTTGGCATTTCCTTGTGCTAATCAAGTATACTGCATCCACCACCTTTAAGGTATTTAACAAGACTTTATATACTATAAATTCACCCTATTTGTGTTTAAATAGATTTGGTGTTAGTTATCTGAATGGATATAACGTTAACCTTGATTTGTATTTAGTGTTGCTTACCAGACTGTAGCTCTTTATATGTACGTATCTAGACAGAGTTATGAAGTTAGTTGGTCCCTTGTATCATTAGATACGTAGTTCAGATCAATGAAAATAACATCATATTGTATATAATGTACTAGAGTAGTACCATATAGGATATATGCACACAATAGTGGTCACATATATATGTAGAGTCCAAACAAGTTTTGTTGTCTACCCTTTTGTATGATACATTTCAGACATATATACATGCATGCTTCATGTTGTACTTATAAGTCAAACCTGTAATGTTTGACCTTGCAGAAAACATCAAACAAACCTACCACAGCGCCGCGGCTTCGGTGGCATTTACAAGAGTTGCAAAAGCATTTAGCAATGATGAGTATGAACTTTCTATGAGAAACCTAGGTTTAGCGATCCCCGCTGCTTTAAAATCTGTAGTGGATCTTGGACCGGAAATGTGGGAAAGGGTAAAGCCTAGAACAGGTCGTTTTACTCTCATGACTACAAACGCCTGTGAAACTTTCAATTCAAGAATAGCTGATGTTAAAGGTCTTCCAATCTGCCATTTAGTCGATTACATTCGAAGGCTCCTTATGGAATGGTTCTGCCAACGTAGACAACTAACTCTTGATCGGCAAGATCCTTTGAGTAAACATGCACGGGATATAATTGATAGACGCATTTACGTGTCTTATATAATATCAATTGTATATATTATTAGTGCTCGATTTTATATTTATTATGGCTTTTTATGTCCCTGTAGGTATTTTTGGAGAAACAAGCTTTTGCGGCGAAATTTGGCTTAAAAAGTGGTTTTTGCGCTCGTGGGAGAAAATTACTATACGGAATCTCACTTTGGATAAGGGGTAACCCATTTCGGGCATGTGCTAAAGGGAGACTGGGACTGGATAAAGGGGAGGTCACTTTCCTTCCCAAATTCAAAAGAAGAAAATTGGCGGGAAAACTAGCTTTCACGCCTGGCAGATTTAGGGTTGGATTATTGGACGTGTTTTAACGAGATTCAATCGCTGTAAATGATTGGGCTGGACTTGTATTGATCAAACAAGGTTAGTTGGCAGTTTAACTAATCAAAATGGGCTGGATAATCTGTTGGAGGAAGACAGCGTCAACAGTAGGAGCGTGAACATATTTCGAAGATATGGTGATTAATCAGCAGAAGATATCATAAGATTTGCTTCTATCCTATCTTAACAAAGTTTGAAAAGTTATTAAAAACCAAATATCTGCTATTAACGAGAAATCAGAGTCCACAGGGAAAGAAATAACGGACGAGGCCGTGAAGAATAATAGAAGATATTCGGGATTAAACCAAGAGATTTTTGGGCCTGTCGAGTATAAAAAGTCCTGTGGGAGTTCAGAGAAGCTTTATCAAGAGTTTGGGGTCGAGCCAGAGCCAGGGGGAGCGAAGAAGAAGGAGTAGCAGCAATGTTCACCTGCTGCTGCTGCTGCCATTAAAGAGCTTCAAGAACACGAAGAACAGACTCTCCAGAACAGTCTTATTTTCATCAGCGTCAGCAGCAGAGAAGCGTCGTTCTTCAACAGTTCCAGCGCAGTGGATAAGTGTCGCAGTTTAGCTGCAGTTTTGTGGTTTCATTTCTTTTTGGACGTGTTTTGTGAGTCTCAGAACCACTGTTTTATAACTTTTGACTATTTTAATCATACTTTGAGCATCAAATATATATTTTGAGAACATGATTATTATGATTAGCTAAACCCCAACGCTGGGATGATGGAGGAAGTCATTCTTTACGCATATGATAATTATATTAATTCTTTTTTTGACTACTTGCACTTTTATTAATCAATTTATGATTTTTCTTAATTGGTTGTGATATCGTATGATGATGTATGCTTGGTCGTAGTTCTTTTAATGCGTCATGCTAGTGATATACAATAAATATTCTAAAAATCTACCTTGGCAAGAATGAGAGTCCTTATGATTTGAGCTATAATTGTCTCGAATAAATATATGAATTGTGTGAATGATTAATGGTGGAATCCTATGTCTTAGTGTCTCTTGATCCTGTGAAAAATATTGTGTATATATTTTTATTTTTGAATCTTTACAAGTCCGAGCAACGAACTTTTACTACCACTTTCAAAACTACAACAAAATGGCGCCGCCGACGCGGACTTGTATATAGATTTATTTTTATTTTTTTTAGGTTTATTTTTTTATTATTTGTTCCTTGTTACTTTGTTTTTTTTTCTTTGATTCACAGGTTCGAAGTGGAGCACTAAGGACTTGGAGAGGAAGAAGCTTAAAGCGAAAAGAGAAGAAAAAAGGACAATTTTAGGATTTAATTTTTAATTTTTTTTAGAGTGTGTGAGTAAAACTGTAATTTTATTTATTTATTTTGGACTTTGGACTTTAAACAATTGGACTTTATTTCTTTTTTTTTTAAACCCTATGGAAGGGTACCCTTAAATACAAACTGTTTGCAGGGAAGGACGACGATTACTATATCGTCTCGGCCCCTCGGGTTCGCACACGGCATAGGAGTCGTGGACGGAGTCGACGACAACGGTTCATCCCCCGTCTGGTACGGGAGGTAAGTCCATCGAAACACTCGTGAATCTCCTGTAAGCGAGTTACTGTATTCCTTAAGGTGATCATTGATTGAGGACGAATTTGGACTGTCTTTATTTTCCTAGTAAAGGGCAAGGCCTGGCCTAAACAAGATAAGGGTTCGGATTTCATCACCGCTCCCTTGTTGCCTGCTTTAGGAGAACAAAACCTAACGCGAACCCAAGCTTTAAAATCTGATTAGAAAGAGACCTATAGGGTATCGCGCTTATTAGGAAAAATTTTCGAAGGATATTGGTTACTTTCTTCAGCACACCTCGAAGTTCATGATGGTTTCTGTGAGTTGAATGCGTGACTGCGCCGCCTTGTGATAGCGGTGAGGCCTTGGGTATCAAAGCTCCACTAAGCTTCCCTCGCCTCTATTCAACTTACTTTGACTCGGATTGATTCCAGAGGGGTTTGCTCAAATTGTAACGAATTCCCTTTCGAAAGATAGAAGCTGGTCTAGAAACAATCTAAGTGGAGACATCATTCTTTTTGTTTGCTAGAATTTATAGGTTTGATTTGGTCGAGTCAGCCTTGTTTGTGATTGTGTAGAATTCCTCTGTAGTTTGTGTTTCCTCGGTGATGAATCCTTTTCAGGAGACGCCACCTGAGATGACGTTACGAGAATATATGTCTAGAAATTCTCGTTATCAAGAGACGTCTTCGAAAATGACTCTTGGTGAATATATGCATGGGCAGCGATATATGGATACTCCAACTTTTATTGAGGAATCACCTCTAACGATCTATGAGGAATATTATAAACATAGACCATGTAGTTGGGAACAAAGCTTGAGAATTCGTGAATATCAAAAATTATATTGTGATGATGATGAGGAGGAGGATGGTGATGTTGATTATAATGATATTTATAGTTCAAATCCAAATAATTTTAATAATTATTTACCTATTCAAAAGGACGAGGATTTGACTAGAACTACCCCCATTTTAGACGATGATTACGAAACCGATGATGGTTTAGAGGAACCAGTTTATCTTGAGAGTACTGTTTTCGAGTCAAACGATTTAGAAACAATAGTGTTAGATGAACTCGTAGAGATTAGCGGGGATGAACCTGACTTAGAAAAATCAATCGCCCACTTTCAGGAATCTGATGACCTAGAAATTAGGGAGATTATGACCAGTCTACCTAGAGACGCCGAAAACTCTAAGTTTGGGGGTGATTATCATTCTCCATGTTCTTTAACTCTTACAAAAATCCCTCACATGGGACTTGACATCAATGCCTCAATCATCTTACAAGACTATCTTCGTACTCGTTTTCCCGAACTTAATAATATTCAACACGAGTCTCAACTGTTAGAAACCCATCCTCTGGTTGATGAGGTTATCTCAGGAAATAATACCAAGATTGACTTTGTTTTCCCACCAAATAGTTTTCTTCCAACTGTGGGAACGTTTATATTCCAAATGTATCGAATATTTAGTTGTGAGACTAAACCTAAATGCCTTAGGAAAGTAGAATCAACACATTTGCTTAAGAATGATCACTATTCTCACTGTGGTCAATTATGTAAGTCATATAGGATTGACTTAGAGGATCCGCAATTATTTAGGTTATTACTTTGTGATTCCAAGTTCTTATTTGAGTTTTTCCAGACTCTAGGACCTAATAATTTGGATCCAACCTATGAAGAAACGCAGCCAATGGAAATATTCTATTTAGATCCTTTCATAGAACCTGAACCTGAACCGCAATTAGCGATAGTTTTCAGGAAACTAGGTAAGGGCATGCTTTTCTTGTCCATTTTCTTGGTTCATTGCAGTTTCCTATGGTCAGCTCTTTTTGGTTTTGAAGACCCACAGTTATTTCGACCGTTAATTTATGGTTCGAGTTGACCAATCCTTTTATAAGTCTGGCTGAAGACTTTAAACTTAACACTTCTTGGGAGGTATCCCATGCTCATGCAACACGGTAATATCTTTCCTTATCTCTTTTGCTTCAAACGGTAACAGTTTCTCCTTGTTCATGCTTTTAATTTCATCTTTAGAACATTGAGGACAATGTTAGATTTAAGTTTGGGGGTATGGGAGAAACTTTTTAATTGCAGTATGAATAAATAAACTCCAGAACCTAGAAATTTATGCCTATTGAGGATTGCACTAACTAATCTAAGTGGATGGAAGCATTTTGATCGTAGGAGTTGAGGAACCAATCTGATTAGATGGAAACATCTAGAAGAGTCTATTCATAAAAGCACAGAGCTCAGGTGTTAGAAATAACATGATAGTTTCACCATATCTCGTTGAGTCCTTTTCACTTCTATTTTTATTTTATTTTGTTTTTAAACTATGTTTCTCTAAGTGATTAGGTGGGGCTCACGATTCAAGTTGTTACCAATGCTAGGGTGAATTAGAGTGATTGAGATACAAAAAAAAAAGATGAAAAAAAAAATGGTAGTTACCAAAAAGTTGAAAAAAAAAGGTGAGAAAATTTTAGACCAGACCATTTGACCAAAAGGAATAAATTCAATAAAGTCGACCACTGGTACCCTTGTATATGCCAGTTATGTTGACCTAGAGTTAGGTTATCGACCACTGGTTCCCTTGTATATGCCAGTGTCTTGATATTAGTGAGACTAATATCTCAATCCATTAGGATAGGTTCATTTTGGCAGAGGCCTTCAGACAGATATGGGAAACGCCGTTCACTTAGTAAACATCAAAACCATCTATGTTTTTCTATATCCATCTTTTAATCTTTCCATGTGATTAGTTTGACTCCGAATATGATGTCCATAGTGCAACTATCTGAGTAAAGCTCTGTCACTTTATATGAATTTTAGTATGCTTGAGTGCAAACTCGTGTACAGCAATTGGAATTTCGCATCAGGGTACTTCTTCATGTAGTCAATAAGTATGCCAACCAAGGAGATTCTTTAGTGCCTTCCAAGGTTCGTTGTAGATAGATAGGGTGTGGAGTATAAAGGTTTTATGGGTATATCTCTAGTAAGCCCTCCCGAGACTATAACTCGGCCACTAGGGACACCTAGGGGTTTAAAGGCTTATTGCATACGATAAATGCAATCGACGATGCCTGCGACAGTGAGTTAGGATTTTATTTTCTATTCGATTTGCTCGAGGACTAGCAAATAATAAGTTTGGGGGTATTTGATAGACGCATTTATGTGTCTTATATAATCTCAATTGTATATATTATTAGTGCCCGATTTTATATTTATTATGGCTTTTTATGTCTTGTAGGTATTTTTGGAGAAATAAGCTTTTGTGGCGAAATTTGGCTAAAAAAGTGGTTTTTGCGCTCGTGGGAGGAAATTACTATACAGACCCCCACTTTGGATAAGGGGTAACCCATTTCGGGCATGTGCTAAAGGGAGACTGGGACTGGATAAAGGGGAGGTCACTTTCCTTCCCAAATTCAAAAGAAGAAAATTGGCGGGAAAACTAGCTTTCACGCCTGGCAGATTTAGGGTTGGATTATTGGACGTGTTTTAACGAGATTCAATCGTTGTAAATGATTGGGTTGGACTTGTATTGATCAAACAAAGTTAGTTTGGGCAGTTTAACTAATCAAAATGGGCTGGATAATCTGTTGGAGGAAGACAACGTCAACAGCAGGAGCGTGAACATATTTCGAAGATATGGTGATTAATCAGCAGAAGATATCATAAGATTTGCTTCTATCCTATCTTAACAAAGTTTGGAAATTTATTAAAAACCAAATATCTGCTATTAACGAGAAATCAGAGTCCACATGAAAAGAAATAACGGACGAGGCCGTGAAGAATAATAGAAGATATTCGGGATTAAACCAAGAGACTTTTGGGCCTGTCGAGTATAAAAAGTCCTGTGGGAGTTCAGAGAAGCTTTATCAAGAGTTTGGCGTCGAGCCAGAGCCAGGGGGAGCGAAGAAGAAGGAGTAGCAGCAATGTTCACCTGCTGCTGCTGCTGCCATTAAAGAGCTTCAAGAATACGAAGAACAGACTCTCCAGGACAGTCTTATTTTTAGCAGCGTCAGCAGCAGAGAAGCGTCGTTCTTCAACAGTTCCAGCGCAGTGGATAAGTGTCGCAGTTGAGCTGCAGTTTTGTGGTATCGTTTCTTTTTGGACGTGTTTTGTGAGTCTCAGAACCACTGTTTTATAACTTTTGACTATTTTAATCATACTTTGAGCATCAAATATATATTTTGAGAAAATGATTATTATGATTAGCTAAACCCCAACACTGGGATGATGGAGGAAGCCATTCTTTACGCATATGATAATTATATTAATTCTTTTTTTGACTACTTGCACTTTTTATTAATCGATTTATGATTTTTCTTAATTGGTTGTGATATCGTATGATGATGTATGCTTGGTCGTAGTGCTTTTGATGCGTCATGCTAGTGATATACAATAAATATTCTAAAAATCTACCTTGGCAAGAATGAGAGTCCTTATGATTTGAGCTATAATTGTTTCGAATAAATATATGAATTGTGTGAATGATTAATGGTGGAATCATGTTTCCTAGTGTCTCTTGATCCTGTGACAAATATTGTGTCTATATTTTTATTTTTGAATCTTTACAAGTCCGAGCAACGAACTTTTACTGCCACTTTCAAAACTACAACAATAATCAAAGAACGGTGGGCTGTGGCAAAAAGGTTTGTGGCTTGCCATGTCGATGGGGACGAATATGAAGTGGACGAGGGTGAATATGAAGAGCAGCACATCGTCTATCTTGACCGAAGGTCTTGCACGTGCAAAATGTTTGACTATCAGCATCTTCCGTGTCCCCACGTACTTGCAGTGTGTGAGACATATAAAATAAAAGAAGAAGGACTTTGTGGGAAATATTATAAAACATCTGTTTGGAGATCTATGTATGAACCTAAAATCTATGGTGTGCTGAGCCCAGAAACTTGGGATGTCCCAACGGAGGTGGCAGAGCGGGTGGTGCTTCCTCCAAAAATTACACCGGAAGTTGGTTGTCGGAGCATCAAGAGGAAAAGGGCTTACATTGTAAAACCTAGAAAGAAAAGAGGTTGTTCAAGGTGTCACCAGACGGGGCAATATGCTAACAACAAACGTTGTCTCAAGGCTTAGAAATGGAGTGATTTTGGTTGCTAACATTGCTTACCTTGTTATGTTTGTTTGAAATAGTTTAGGCGGCATCATTAGTTTAGTGGTTATAGTCATGTTTTCGTCCTCAGGGTAAAAAAACACTTCTATCATACCTAATAAAAAGCACTTTCAATATAAAATAATAAACTAGTCAGACATTTGCTTAGACCATTCTTCATCACTTCTCTTTTCAAGTTCTGCGTCCTTGTGCCTTCGAATATCGTCCCTCATTGCACCATTCATCAGCTCAATAAGGGAGAGAGCTTCAAACAAACTCTGTCCAAAATTCTCCTCCTTGATCCATACGCCGCTTCTATGGAAAGGAATGACACATGATACCGGGGCTGAGATCCCTAAGCTCTTGCATTCTTCGTGTAACCGGCGATCCTCCTCTACTAACTCAAACCACTCGTTACAAAATTGGCTGCCATTTTTTGTTATGTTTAGAAATTAGTTACTACATGCTTAGCAAAAGCTTTTTTACGGCCAACAAACTCAACACCATCCGCCTTAACACCATTCCTCCCATATATGGTAGTATATTGATTTCTTGTTCGGGCAGTTGAGATAAGTGAAGTTACGTCGGACTGCTGAGATGATCCTGCCATTTTTCGGATGGTTTGAGATATTTATTAACCAAAAGTACCTAATAACAGTGATTTTCTTTACCCTAAGCACAAACGAAGATGAAAATGTTGTCCATTTATACTTATGTTGGCAAATATATATAGAATTTAATTTCAACTAAATATAGTTGGCGCCTCCCATGTTCACCTCTCATCTCATGTTTAGCCGAAAACAAAAAAGAATTCATTTTCCTGCTTTTGACTAATTGTAATTAGTCAAAAAGTCTTATTGTCCTATTCTTTGGAATTACCCTCTGCATAGGAGTTTTCATATTTTCCAATTAATAGTAATTTTCTTGCCGCTGCTTTCGACTAATTGTAATTAGTCAAAAAGTATTCTTGTCCTAATATTCTTGGGAATTACCCTTTGCAAAGGAATCCCTTATTACTGGCATGTTTCCATGTTTACACACATTGACCACATTCCCTTCAAATCCTCTCATCTGTACCTGAAAAGTGAAAACCAATTTCTTTATAAGGGGACAAACCAAGCCTCTCTCACTATTAAAAATTGTGCAGAAAAATGATCCAATAAGGGAAATATTATTGCCTCTCTGACTAAAATAGAGTGCAGAAAAAGATCCAATAAGGAACAAATTGTTGCCTCTTTTGGGAAGTAAATACTTATTCAAAATTCAAATCAAATGGGTGAGTAGTTTATCAAAACAAAGAAAAAGAAAATTATAAACAAATTCAAAATCAAAGCAAATGAGTGGGGTAAGAAGATGCTTAACCCAGTCTACAATTCCATATATATATATATATATATATATAGAAACCAATAAACCTACCAAAACCAGCTAATGAGGATTCATCAAGTATGTCTTTAACAAATATGGATACTTCTGCCAATGGAGTTTCGGAAAAATGTTTTTCTAAAATTCCTTCAAAAAGAAGTCATCGAAGCAACCAACAAACCAACAACCTACCAAAACCAGCGGATGAGTGCTCTTCAAGTATGTCTTTAACAAATCTGGACACTTCTGCCAATGGAGTTATGTCCTGTGAGGAACGGTACGAAGCGATTGAAGAAGGTCGTAGATTAAGAAAGGAAACAGCTGAGTTGGGTTTTCCAGTTACGCCGTTGCCACCTCATGGAGATCTATTACACCATACATACAATGATCTGGTCAAATGTGTTAATTTTATAAGAGCTAATAATAACGCACTTAATAGGAGATTGATTAATCGGAATAAGTATTCTGCTCTACAGGGGACTAATATGTAACTGGAGTGGTTGTAAAATCAATCATTTTCTCTTGCAGTATTATGGTTAAAAAAATATATTTAGAGCAATGCTATGTATGAGTGGAAATGTAGTATACCTTTTATCTTCTGTCCAATTTACTTGGTAGTAACTGAAGTTGTTGCGCAACACTGATGGGGTCGTTTAACCCCTAAATGGAGTTCAGGATCACCAGGAAAACTATAGACGAAGAGCATAACAACTAACTTTTCTATACTAACACAAAAGCTAGTAACTTGCCTGCACCCTTCACGACATCGATCAAAGCCTTCTTTTTAGGGATTCTGCCAATGTCAATTTTGATATCTGTCAAGGAGAGGCTTTTGAAGTTCATTTGGCTTCTCTCCATATCAGGGGCATCAGCCAAAGCCTGCAAGGTTTTGCAGTAAAAAGGGAGTCAATATTTGTGTCTAAGGTTCAGGAGTGTAACCTAACAAAACTGTAGACACATAACATGCTCATTGTAACAAGGAAAATAAAATTCATGATATTTTGACTTTGAGTGCAAGTAGCATCAGAGAGACAAATTGTGTACCAAATAGAAAAATCTGAAAGGGATACATTTACAACGGCTATGAAAATGGACAAAAGTAGTTACCTGCACAAGATAGTAGTCGCAGGACTTATTGTCTTATATCATGATGCATATACATAGTAGGAGAGGCAGAAAATATTAAAAACGATACAAACACAGGGCCTTCGACGAGGAAAATAAGAAGATGATTAGAAGTTGATAAAAACCTGAACAACGAACATGGCCTTCAGAGGGATCTTCATGTAATGACCAAGTTTCAAATCTACAAGAAAAGCTAAGGATTTAGTCATACTGATATAATCATAGGTCTTAAAAATAGAGCTAATGCACAAGGAAGTAGAATTCCGCAATACGGAAGTTGCTCTCCAATGTTATCATGAACCGCTGCTCAGGTTTGTCTCCACATTTTTGCAATAGCCCCGTACATTATGATTAAGAAATGCATGAATACAAAGTAAACATGTGCATAGAAGAGTGCCAAGCACATGTGAGAAATGAAATGTACGTACTTTCCATGGAAGAGTGCAACATGTGAGAAGGTTGTTGTAAGAGTTGCGAAGCTTAACTTGTATGCGAAAGCAAAGAACATGCTTAAATAAACTGGGATGTAAGCTTAACCAATTTGTTGAGCTGTGACTGAGTCTTTCCACATCCATCAAACCAAGGATAGAGATGTAATCGAAGGAAATAAGTAACCTAGGATTACATAGTATCAAAAAATTGCTACTAAGACAGCCAAAAAGAACTGTAATCTTGTTAACCCTCCTTTATGTCTCCTCTCTACTTCATGCAATGCTCTACAAACGATCAAGCATAAGAAACAAAAAAATAAAATAAACCCATATAATGTGCCAAACGCCGATTATAACTAAAACCAAATTGAAGATTTAACGGCCACCACATATATGGAGAATCCACAAGATATTTTCTAAATAAACCAGCCCAGCCATAAGACAAAAATTGTAATTAATCATAACTAAAATCAAACCTCTTTAGTTGGAAAATTAAATTCTATATTCCATTTCCTCCTCATTCATTTGAATATTGGTCACAATTTCCTTCTTAGCATCAACTTGGTATTTTTTCTCTGACCTACAAAATCCCAAAACCCAAGAAATCAAATTACAAAAATGAAGAATAAAAATTGAAATTGAAACTACAAATTGAATATAGTTTGTTACCAGATACCAAAATCACCAGTAGCAAAGAGTTTAATCCAAATCCCCAATGATCTTGTGATGAAAATAAAGGGATATTAGATTTAATTGAGCTTTAAATCAGAAGTTGCAAATAGACAGAAAAATGCCCTAGAAAACATCGAAAATTATACCAACATAAACACGAACTAAAACCCACAGAGAATGTTCAAAAACTAAAGATTAGATACAAAGTTATCACCAAGAACAACACAAGATCTCCATAGTCATCAATCTTACAAAAACCCCTAAAAAATCTTGTTTCGGAACTCTAAAACTATTGAGAAAATAAAGATAGAAAGAATACAGGAACCCTGTGCAAAACAAACGATTGTAATAACGGAAATACATGAGAAGAAAGATCAAGGAAAATCAGCCTTCAACTCAAGAATCACTATCACAGTTGAAGGCTTTAATGAAACATAACACCCAATTGAAAAGATCGAACTCCACTGATTATACCTAATTGAACAGATATAGCTCCAACTGATTAGATCGTCTTCTTCTTGTTCAGAAGAATTTGCATCTTAGGGTTTTAATGGAGGCGGAGCTGGAGAGAAGAACCGACCGAGAAAAATAAAGAGAAAAAGGAAAGTGAGGGGAGAAAACATCTTTAGGTTTTTGTATAAAAAAAATTGAACGGTACAGATTTAGTTAAGAAATCTTATACGGATTAGGGATATCTTTGGACGGTAGGGGTTTGATTAAAGATTGTTATGCGGATCAAGGAAAATGTGTTTTCTTTGTGTTCTCTTTGTGCTTTCTCTTTGTGTTTCCGGTTTAAATTTCGACTAGTCACATAAGTCATAAAGTAATTTTAACAAGTCATACAAGTCATGAAGTAGCTTTAGCTCACACTAGAAGACTCAAGAAGCATAAAAATTATGAAGCTCAGTGTAGATTCGAAATTCAAATTTGAACCAAGAAGCATAAAAACTTTGCATGATATATCATCAAAATCGATACAAATGAAGCTTCAGGAGGGTTCTGACTTCAAACTTAGCATGATAAATCATTGAAATCGATAATATGAAGCTCAGTGTTGATTCGAAATTCAAATATGGTATAACGACATACAAACTACGAACCACAAAGCTCCGGGAGGGTTGTAACTTCAAACTTAGCATGATACATCATCAAAATCGATAAATATGAAGATCAGTGTTGATTCGAACTTCAAATGTGGTATAACATCAAACAAACTATGAACCAAGAAGGTTCGGGAGGGTTCTGACTTCAAACTTTGCATGGTACATCATCAAAATCGATAAAAATGAAGCTCGGGCTCGATTCGAACTTCAAATGTGGTATATCGGCATACAAACTATGAACCAAGAAGTTTCGGGAGGTTTATGACTTCAAACTTAGCACGATACATCATCAAAATCCTTAAATATGAAGCTTAGTGTCGATTCGAAATTCAAATGTGGTATAACGGCATACAAACTATGAACCAAGAAGCTTCAGTAGGGTTTTGACTTCAAACTTAGCATGATACATCATCAAAATCGATAAATATGAAGATCAGTGTCGATTCGAAATTAAAATGTGGTATAATGGCATACAAACTATGAACCAAGAAGCTTCAGGAGGGTTCTGACTTCAAACTTAGCATGATCAATCATTGAAATCGATAAATATGAAGCTCAGTGTTGATTCAAAATTCAAATATGGTATAACGGCATACAAACTATGAACCAAGAAGCTCTAGGAGGGTTCTGACTTCAAACTTAGCATGATCAATCATTGAAATCGATAAATATGAAGCTCAGTGTTGATTCGAAATTCAAATATGGTATAACGACATAAAAACTATGAACCACAAAGCTCCGGGAGGGTTCTAACTTCAAACTTAGCATGATACATCATCAAAATCGATAAATATGAAGATCAGTGTTGATTCGAACTTCAAATGTGGTATAACATCATACAAACTATGAACTAAGAAGCTTCGGGAGGGTTCTGACTTCAAACTTTGCATGATACATCATCAAAATCGATAAAAATGAATCTCGGGGTCGATTCGAACTTCAAATGTGGTATATCGGCATACAAACTATGAACCAAGAAGTTTCGGGAGGTTTACTACTTCAAACTTAGCATGATACATCATCAAAATCCAAAAATATGAAGCTTAGTGTCGATTCGAAATTCAAATATGGTATAACGGCATACAAACTATGAACCAAGAAGCTCCGGGAGGGTTTTGCTTCAAACTTAGCATGATACATCATCAAAATCGATAAATATGAAGCTCATTGTCGATTCGAAATTCAAATGTGGTATAACGGCATACAAACTATGAACCAAGAAGTTTCAGGAGGGTTCTGACTTCAAACTTAGCATGATCAATCATTGAAATCGATAAATATGAAGCTCAGTGTTGATTCGAAATTCAAATATGGTATAACGACATACAAACTATGAACCACAAAGCTCCGGGAGGGTTCTAACTTCAAACTTAGCATGATACATCATCAAAATCGATAAATATGAAGATCAGTGTTGATTCGAACTTCAAATGTGGTATAACATCATACAAACTATGAACCAAGAAGCTTCGGGAGGGTTCTGACTTCAAACTTTGCATGATACATCATCAAAATCGATAAAAATGAAGCTCGGGGTCGATTCGAACTTCAAATGTGGTATATCGGCATACAAACTATGAACCAAGAAGTTTCGGGAGGTTTATTACTTCAAACTTAGCATGATACATCATCAAAATCCATAAATATGAAGCTTAGTGTCGATTCGAAATTCAAATATGGTATAACGGCATACAAACTATGAACCAAGAAGCTCCGGGAGGGTTCTGCTTCAAACTTAGCATGATACATCATCAAAATCGATAAATATGAAGATCAGTGTTGATTCGAACTTCAAATGTGGTATAACATCATACAAACTATGAACCAAGAAGCTCCGGGAGGGTTCTGACTTCAAACTTAGCATGATACATCATCAAAATCGATAAATATGAAGCTCGGTGTTGATTCGAAATTCAAATATGGTATAACGACATACAAACTATGAACTACGAAGCTCTGAGAGGGTTCTGCTTCAAACTTATCATGATACATCGTCAAAATCGATAAATATGAAGATCAGTGTCGATCCGAAATTCAAATATGGTATAACGACATACAAACTATGAACCACAAAGCTCCGGGAGGGTTCTAACTTCTAACTTAGCATGATACATCATCAAAATCGATAAATATGAAGATCAGTGTTGATTCGAACTTCAAATGTGGTATAACATCATACAAACTATGAACTACGAAGCTCTAAGAGGGTTCTGCTTCAAACTTATCATGATACATCGTCAAAATCGATAAATATGAAGATCAGTGTTGATCCAAAATTCAAATATGGTATAACGACCCGAGTCTCTCACTCGGATGAACTGGAGATGGATTATATATTTTCTTATCATCTCGGGTTCGTATATTGCACGAGTTAGACCCGAGTCTCTCACTCGAATGCATTGGAGATGGATTATACGAGTTCTTATTGTCCTGGGTTCGTATATTACACGAAAATGTTAACACATAGATTAAAACCTTTGCTTCCCAAAATAATTTCTCAAAATCAATATGCTTGTATTCATGAAAGTAATAAAATCCAAGAGTTGTTTGGCAGGTGAATAATGGAGAAGATAGAAATATATGGTCTGATTCAGAAATCTAGCATTTATTCCAATGTTGTTGACTATCCTTGTTCTGCATCAGTCTCTCACTCGGATGAACCGAGGATGGATTATATGAGTGCTTATAATCCATCCTTGTCCTGGGTTCGTATATTACACGAGCTAAAACCTTTATTGTAACCTTTATTCTGTTGTATATTTTTATAAAAGAGACGTAGATAAAATATCTAAGCTTCTAACTCCTTTCAAAGAACATGAAGTAGATAAAATATCTAAGCATCAATGTTTAGAAACATAGACGTTGGAAAGCAGAGACAAGCCGCTATACATACATAACTGAAGGAAGATAATAACATGATCAACAAAATATAAACAAATATATCCAGGGTACAAGAGTCCATCCCCACTAACTTAGATTTAGAACTACAACTGACATCTTTTTCCACCATACACATCCAGAAAAACAGGGACCAACATGCTGGCCAGGAATTATACTATAAAATCATATGATTATAGGTTACTCTTCATCACTTGTACCATTCACCTCTATGAATTGTTTCTTGAATAGCTGCACCGCAAGTTCGCATCGATAACGAGTCGCAAAAGCAGGTTTGACTTTACAAACAGGTTTCTTCCTAACCAGATGCTCGATAAACTTGAAGGCAAGCACCCCACAAGAGTTACTGCATAAATAGTATATGGATCAATTCTCCAAATATAAGGTTAAAAATTCAAGGTTTAAAATAGATTTCAAGTAAGACTCACGTATCATTTTGCATAGGGGTTTTTAAGTCAAAACTACACCACCATGGACCGCGGTTGTATGCTTTCTCCAAATAATCACGAATTTGACCGACTTCCGAGTGAGTTTTGCTTGAGCGATTATTACGATTTGGTCTAAGAGAATCACAAATTATAATTGTCTTCTCTTTTAGTTGAATGGAGACTGCGACCCAGTGAATCTCTTTAATACAAACTACACCATATATGAAATCAACCTTATCCCAAGAGGGTAAATGCTCACTAGGTGGGCAACCACGCCGTCCTGCTAACCTAGTTCTCAATCTGTCGACTTTGGAAAAATCACCAGCCGCACAAAGTTGTTGTTTCACGAGCAAGGAAGCTCAGTCACAATGTATTCATGCAATAATATAAAGAAGTAGAAAATATCCAACCTATTCTGCACAAAAACTTACCGGTAAGTGAGTTAGAAAGTATGACCAGGTACCAGTCGATTTGTCAGAAGGAAAAGACTTGTGCAAAAGCACCAATGCACTGTCAATAATCTGCAGGCAGACCATAAACATGTAACTTCTCAAAACCCAAACAATGTTATCATTATTAGATTTAATCGTCAATATCAAATGATGTAATCTGACTCACATTACCGCTTAACCAACCAGTTGAAAGTAGTAATCGTTTATACTCAGAGCAAGACAATAATGATGTATCATCACCATTATAGTTATCGCTATGTAGCTTGATACTGTGGTAAATTAAGATCCATTACAAGGAAACACCATGATTGTTAGTTTTCACATATACAACAAGACATAGAAACAAAAGGGTATACCAGGGAGGAGGCTAACCCGAGGTTTATGAATCTGTTCACATCATCTATATCCTGCTTCATTATTCGCTGATTCAATATGTCTTCTTCAAAATAATTCATCATAACAGGCTCTTCGCTTTTCGGAACCTTTTTTGCTTTCTTATTCGCCATTTTCCCTGTAGGAGTATACGGGGACAACAAGGAAGGTGAAGGGTTTATTCTCCTCTTACACCTTCCCTGACCTTTTGTAACATCATCAGAAAGAACGATAATGGGTGCAACAGGGCCAGTGCAGGTTTTCTGATGCTTTCCTTTTTTCTGCATTGAGCTGTCACAAATGTTTTCTGCTTACATATCCAACACAGTCAAAAATTCATACCTCGATAGTTTTCTGAAAAATATACAAAAGATATACGTGCAAATGTAGAAACAAAACTAAAGATGAAACAAATACTTACAACAGCTTGGCTCACATCAACTTCCTTATTTGGATGATTGTACGGATATCGTGGACTTAACTCAATATTGTTGGATGCATTTCCAGAAAAAACATCTGGCTTCTTCATTGCCGCACCATCGAAATCTTCTTCTTCGTTATGTCCTCCAGGCGAATTCCCCTGTTCAAACAACGTAAATATCAGTTCAATAAAACTTCAATATCAGAATAGATGTGAATCTTAATACAATGAATTTCCAATTAACTCACCGTTTTTGTCTTTGAAAATGCATTGTACGTCTTGGTTCCACCAGTATTATCCTTTATTGATTTGATCTCAGCAGTTAAACACTCCAAATTATTCAACATTGTTTTATGGCTATTACTTACCTGGACGCTTAACTCCTCCAACTGACCCTTCACTGCACTTCTAAATACCTCCATTTCACCAATCACTGTACTTTTCAAATCCTCCGTATAACCAATCATTGCATTTTTCACAAAAGACTCGAAAGAAGCAATGATTGAAGTTGATGTCCTAGAACAAAGAACATCAGGTTGGGAGCTAGGATGTGCTACACGTGCTTCTTCCTCATCCTTCTCAAACAGATCTTCTTACTTCACCACATTTTCATTCCCTAACAGATCTTCTTCATCATCTTCATCATCCATGCTGCTCTCATCTGGAACCTGTTTATCCACAAAAACATTTTCAGACTCTGACATATTTTCTTCCTCACCCTTCTCAAATAGATCTTCTTTCTCCACCACATTTTCATTCTTTAACGAATCTTATTGTTCGTCATCTACCAAGGGACCTTCACATAACCCCAACATTACCAAACGGTTTGCATCTTCTTTATGCCACATAATGTCATCACACACTTCATCCTGTAATTTTATAAAGTCACTCAACCAAACTAATAATACAGCAAACAAAAAAATAAAGTAACTACTAAGGTAGTTATTACTTTATACCTTTGACTCCTTCAAAATCTCAAGTAGTGGCTCATGGTTTATTACTAAATCGCATGTAATACTATGCATATGGGGGAACCAATTTTCAAAAGTAGTCTTGCTTCCAAACTTACGCCGCACTTTCGGCAACACTTCCAGACCCCAAACCTTGGTGAAAAAAGGAAAACCTTTAAAACAACAATTGCAAAAAATTATACAACTAGAAAATATCAACCCAACTGATTCTTACCACCAGGACATGAGCCATTCCTTGGCACTTGTAAGTCACATCACTGCCAACAGGCCTGTTACCCTTAATTTGATAATCTAAGGAAACATTGCTATTAACAATAGTTCTGCTGAATGCTATTTTAGCCCAAGGATAAGAGTTGAAATCGACGAGGTTATCCACCAGGTACCAGTGATCATACTCAACTACTTTGACATCTCCCTTTCACAAGACATACCTGTGGACAACATATAGTAACGACAATTTCACCTTGTCATCAGATTCCAGTGGGACTTTGACAATTTCACATTCAGCATTAGAGCTGCATGATTAGTGACATTCAGGTGATTTTTTTCCTCCTCCTCCTTTTTGCTTGATCGGTGACATTTCCTCGATTTTTCTTTGTCCTCCTTTTTACTACATTTCTTCGATTTTTTTTCGTCCTCGTCCTCTTCCACTTTGCCAAAAAGTAATAATTTCAAACGTTTTCTAGTTATTGGTTTTCCTTCATCGGGGAAATACTTCATCTTAAGGAAGGGCTTCGTGTCGGGACGAGAAAAATTATGGTTCGACTTCCTAAAACTAAGCCCCGAAATAAATGCGAACTCTTTCTTTCTGAAGGAGAGTTCCTTTCCACAAACCATTACGCGCATTTCTTCACGGTTACCCTTATCACCTTCATCACCGTGGAGATCTGACTAGCCAATAAGAAGTGAAATAAGGCACTAGACCACGTTTCCATGGGCAGGTGCAGTAAGGAGCCAATTGCAGTTGACATAAATTTCTCTTGCTCAGCAAGAGACATCAGGTTACACACCCACTTCAAAACCTTCGGGCTCGAGTATGTTGTTCCTTTGCAGGTATAAGCCCGGTACCTGGCAGGGTGAATAAACATCCTACATATAGAAATAAATAGTTACACCAATAACAACATACAAGTTCTTAGAATTAAGTATTCGAGATAGGAAAGCACAAACATTAAAAAAAGATAAATAGTTGTACATTCAAACTAATCCAATAACCACCAGTATTCAAGTTGTAAAAGTGACCCAAGGAATGACCGGTCTAGTTTCCGTTTACAAGTGGCTCATACCAAATACACCTATAAAGAAAAATGTAGCAACATGGAAAAAATAGGATTCAAATAGAGGCATCTAACTTTCTTTTATATATAAATAACTAAACTATTGTTATTGTTATTGTTCAAATTTAACTTATAGGCTATTAATGCCTACATTTAAGCATTTGACAGGGAATGCTCAACGGTGGCACAATTACACTATACCATACAATCATCTATTCGAACAAGTAGATTCAAAACTATATCTAAAAGTAAGTATTCAGCTCTTCGAGCTTTATTGATTATTATACTCAGGAAATATCTAATGTGAATCTCCAACAATAAAAAAAAAAAAAGTGACCAGACACACACATAAAATGAATGGTTAGCCTTAATAGGCTAAATGTCACCTATCTACCTTTCAACGCCATCTGTAGATACCACTCTTTTGTCCTCAACAGTGGCATCCAACACTGTTTTATCCACATGAACAGCAGATTTCACTTTTCGAGAACACTTCTTCTTCTTCGCTCCTGCACCCATAACTTGGAACCTACAAAAATAATATAGTCGAGATTAGTAATAACATAGAAGACATATTGATGATCCAATCCCGTACCTTGCCACCGCGAGCACCACATCCTTATGTGCTGGTAGATCGTTTCGAAGATATTACTCCTCTAGAAGAAGTGCAGAAGGATGCAATTTGTGGCGAGAAAAAGAACTTGCTTACCACTCACGAAATATAAAGCATTCAGTTCAATGCAAGGGAATTATTTTCATAAAGTTCGATAAATACCGACTAATAGAGATAATAAAAAAGGAACTACAGAACAAATACACCGATGCCTTCTAACTATCAAATCTCTAAAGCCAACTCAAAATACGTAGAAGCATCAGAATCAAATTCAATACCTTACGAAAGGATGACATGAAATGCAGACTTTGTGATTTTTGAATATTTAAGAATGCCTTATTGAAACTGAGAATCGACTTTAAGGTATATATATGTTTAGATTATGTTCAGTTGAATTTTCAAATAACTAACTTATCTTAGAAAGTTATCTTATTCTCTTGCACATTGAGTGTTGAATCCAAGACACAACCTACATGTACGTATCTCAGATAATATATATTCACTTAGTGTCTAAGTGTGTGTATGCGTTCAAAAATATCGTCTAAACAATATTCAATAACTTCTTATGGATGACTCTCATGTTTCCTAGAAAGATTTACACAAATAATACTGTTCCATGTACAACATGCAGTTCAACAAGTATAACTTCAAGTCTTCAATTTTGCTAATTTTCAAATGGGTTCTGCGAATGAGACCAAAGAGTGCTCCAATAAACCGCTGAAATATTTCAAAACATGAAGAGCCTTACTTTATTAAGGATGTTTTAGACCTAATTTCCATTGGATTCCGTACTTTTTGAGGTTACATCTTATAATATGTTCCTTCACCGACCTAATGACCATGTTAAATGTATAGTTTATGGTCAGGAAGTGATCAAGCAACCTTACTGATTCTTCCTAAACCACATTCACAAAGCTACTTTGACAAGGTTCTTTGTCATCCTTTAAGTCAACTTTATGTTACTTTATATCTGCTTTATTGTTGATATATTTAGGTCAATCTTCAAGAAAAATTTTATGTTTCAAAGAATATCCAAAAGTGCAGTTTCATAAATATAGAGAGAGATCACAGTGACAAATATTGATCATTCGAGCATCAATTCTCTAAATCTATGAATATTCAAGAAAAATCAATGTGTTGAACACGAAAGAAAAGAAAAAACAAGCAGCAAATTTATCTACATGTTTTCTTTATCTTTATTTTTGCACACATAGTAACCAAATTAAGTTTTCTTTATCTATATGTTTTCTTCATCTTCAATTAACCAAATTAAGTTTCAGAACACCACTCATCATTCAAAATCTTAAACACCTAACAACAAATTGCCGACTTTGAAGAAGATGGATCAAGAATAATTGAAAAATTTAATACATAAGCGCATGTTGAGCAATAATATAACTACAACACCTGGATTTCAGTAGATTTGATCTTTCCCACTCCATTAAAGCAATAGTCAGGGTTAAATATGAAATAACGATATTGATTAAACTTTACTGATTTAATCGACAGGAAAAAATTAGGGGAAAATCCAACCCTAAAATTCATATTAAATATGAAATAACGAAATCGATTAAACTTTATTACATACGTACCCAAAATTGAATCCTAATTTCAGATTGATGACAAATAATGTTAAACCCTAAAGCATACCTTTTTTTTTTCTTCCACTAGTTTTGAAGTTGAGTTGATATCTTTGTGTCCTGCACTGAGCAGGATCTCCCTGTATCCAAATCTTCTTCCCTAATCTCTTCTTCCAGACACTGTAAAAATCAGTTCTTCTTCCAGACACCTAATTAATTTTCTCTATGGTTTTGAAGTTGAGTTGATATCAGTTCTTCATAGATGGAGAATTAGGTATGTAAAAATCTACTGGTATGGGATATAGGTATTTTGATGTGAAAGATTACGGTTTTTCTGTTTTTTCTTTGGTTTTGTGAAAAAAGATGAAAGAAAATGTGAGAACTGAGAGAGGAAACTAAGAGAGGAAGGATATGAAAGAAACGGAAATAACGAGGAGCGGAACTATCAAGAGATTAAATCTCTGATGAGGTGGTAGCTGACTCATGCTTTAATTTTGCTGAGGTGGTAGCTGAGTCAGTTAAGAGGGTGTGGACCTTTTCTAAATAAGGGTGTAAGTGTCTATATTACCTCAAAAGGGTACTTTAATGTCTATTTCAATAAGGGTGGCATTTTCAGAATGTTGTTTCCTGATGGAGTTATTTCTACACATTAAAGTCTTCAATATTGGATGGGCGAATATGACTTTGCAAAGTGAAGGATCCCATTGACATTATCGAGTGATTACTAGTTTACTATTGTTCCTATACGAGCAAATAAGATATTGTTCCTATACGAGCAAAGAAGAGGATGGTGATGAATATATCTCAATGGAACAAGACACTTATATTAATTAATGGACTTGGAATTGCAATCCATTTACTGTTAAGTTTTGGTCCGTCCAATATATTTTTTCCCCTTGAACTCTATCGCATCGTGTTCAAATTATCAACTAGAAGGTATGATAGTTCTGCATTAGCTTTGTTTTCTTTCTTTCTCATTTTCATTTTATGCTCCCCTTTGGGATAGCTTTTACTTTTGTTTTCTGTTAATATATCAAGGAGATATCCAATTATAATACATGTTTCACGAGATATCTAATTATCAACCAATAATTCACCAAGGAGTGTAATTGCTACGTTTGTTACGTTGCACTGTATGCCCGCACATATATATGAACAGTACTTTGTATATGGTTTTGTATATCTTCTAACACTCAATCCTACACTGTAGGAGAATTCCGAAAATTTTGCAACAACTGACGAATATGACTGCTCTCAGATTGGTTTCGGGAGGATCCCTCACACTCTTATCGCACACCACCTAACATTCTGCTCAAATTTTGTCATGCACCCAAGGCACCTTAATTCAATGTTCATCAGTCTTTTTGTTTTGTTTTCGGGGTGACAGAAATGCTATCTTGTTTCTGAATCATTCTGTTTTGCTTTTTGGGTGAAGGAATCGTTTAAATCTGTCTGTAGGCCAAGGATTCTCATTCTACTACATAAACTATCATATCATATTACCATTGTTTTTTTAAAGTCTCTGACGCTTAACATCATTACCCATGGGATTGCAATGTTCACTACTATTAGAAATAGCTCTGAATAGTTCACTTACGTTGTCTGTTTTGTTTTTGTTTACTACTTCGTGGCTGCCATGTAACAGAACGATGAGTTCCATTGATTCTAGACAAAAGCTAGGAACTGCACTCATAGATTTCAAGCACTTGAAAACTAGACAGGCTAGGAATGGTCATGTCATGATCCATATTTAAGAAAAATGCTGAACTCTCTCTTAATTAGTCCTTTTCATGTCTTTCTATGTTGGAACTTCAAACAAAATTTGCTTAAATCCCAATTAGACCGTACAAATTCCAATAATGGAAAATACAAGAATAAGAAGGGATATTATAGGAACGAGAATGAATCTTCAATTAACTTCGATGGTGTGTATAAGTTTCCAAGGAAAGTTAGACCGTCTAGTTGTTTCGTAGTCCAAGTCTCTCACCATATTAATCTCTTGCCATGTCAATACTCAATGGCAGTGTTGTAAACTGAAAGAAATCTTCAAGAGTTGAATAATGGGTTCGAAGAGTGCAGAATTTAAGAACTTTCAAGGAAGCATAGTTAAATCAATGAAGCAAGAAACATCTAAGATAAAAGAACTGCCAATTGAGAAATTAACTGAGACTATCAAGTCATTGGAGAGTGAAAATAGTTCTTTGAAGCTTCAGAATGCTCGTCTCATTGAAGAAAAGAGAATGAAAATGTTCAATTGGCGGTGTCGGATCCCCATCTCGAAACTTATTATTCTAGCTAGTTTCATATGATAAGTCTTTGGAGAACGTTTTAGTGTTCTGGCGTGAAACGGAGAATAATCACATGTGTTTGCGTTTCAATAGCCGCTGGAACAAGCTTATTTTTCAACCTTTTGTTTTTCCACCGGTATGCACATATAAAAAACTTACCTCGAATTTCTTGATCGGCGCCAAGAACAACCCTACTAAATATGGGTCTTACATCACAATCCTTTTGAAGTCAAAATACCACCTTCAAAAATAAGTTGCGCATTTCAAAAGGAAAACGAAAAGAAGAGAGCTGTGAGTTGACAGAATAACCTAGACATGTGAAAACATACAATATCACCGACCCGAATTACTCATCCTTTGCAACCTATTTCTCATTACATTGTTCATGTGGTCATCATATGCCTTTAAACTCTAAATCATATGAAAATAAGCTTACAGAATGTCAATTAAAAGAAATTTATATTTTGCTTGCACCAAGTCCAGAAACAGCTGACAAAATATAGCCATACACAGCAATATAAATTAGAAACGTAGCACACTTTCCATTCCACAAGTAAACAGCAAATTAAATCCTAAAGAAGAAAAGTCTAAAATATTCCATCAAAAAGTAAACTTTTGCCTACTTCCAAGTACATTTCAGTATCTGGTTCCACGAGTAAGGTGGATACTTTTTCTCGAGTAGTGCTATACCTACCGGGAGATAATTCCGTGGATTCTTCCGATAGGAACAGATTTGTGGGGGCTCCACCAAGTGCTGAGCAGGGGCAGTTTTTAGTGGCGGGTCATACTCCACTTTTCTCTCACTCGGTGATATCCCGGGATTTTCACTCCCAGTGTATCCAGCATTATTGCTGTTTCTGGCAATTCATCCTTTGCACTGAGCTGCATTTCTGCTATCTATAACACATTCCCAATTTCATTCACCTTCGATTTTGCAGCTCGGAAAGTCCGACTTTGTTCTTATAGTTCAGACTTGACTTTTTTGCATTCCACCAAGCCCATTTTTCACTCTCTCTGACTGTTCACGAAGCCACTTAACATTGAATAATGCTACCTTGACACGAGAAAATACCTGGCTGAATCCCGTGTAAGAGAGCCCCTGGGACCCGCTGAAGCTAACAGGCTCGGGTTTATGGGACTCACTAAAATTTGTGTCTATCGGTATTAACGTACTGTCCACGGGATTTTGTCCCCGATAGACTAAGCATTATTGCTTAACGTTGAATGGAAGGTTTAATCAAGAAAGATCATGACAGAAAAGAAGGATGTTTCAATTAAGTACCCAAACCAAATAAAAATACCATTTAACACCACCGGCATTGAAAACATCAGAGAAATAAAATACCTCATTGTTCAACTTAGAAAAGTTATCAATCTTCCAAAGAAATTTAAATGTCGAAAAAGAAATTTAAATGTCGAAGGTAGTTCAATTATCTGATGAGTTCCCATCGACTGCATGCAAATGCAAAACCAACCCTGGACGTAGCAATCGAGTTAACCAAAGAAGAATGACAAGCCATGCTATAAGAATTCAAGAAACAAATACTATGTTTCTGCAGATCTTTTTCATCAATTGTTTCTCCAAACAGCCTCTAAAAAACGAAGCCATTTAAATAAAAGCAAACCCTTGATTATCAATATGAGAATGTTGGACCCTCTCTCTTTTGCTCTCTTAATTATTCTTTCTCGAGTCTTCACCATGTTGCAACTTCCAAAAATTTTATCATAAATCCCATTTAAACCTTACGTATTCCAAAAAAAAGAAAAGAGAAGAAGAATCATGAAAGGCTTGTTAACTTGTATACCCGTATACATGTTAAGGTTCGTTAAAACAACAATTTCTTACATTGAAAATAAGATTTGTTTGTTTTATTACATTGAAAACAGTCATTCTTTGCATTGGGAACAAAAAATGTTGTCTTTACTGCAAGAAAAACTAATTTTTAATAGAATAAGATAAAAAAAAAGCACAATTTTCAAAAAAATAAAATAATACTTTATTAAACCTTAACATGTATAGGTGTATACAAGTTAACAAAAGCCAAAAATATTATATTGTACGGGGAAGGAGAAGGAAAATGAGTTTTCAATTAACTTCGATGGTGTGTATCATTTCCAAGGAGAAAATTGACCGTCTAGTCTACTATAGGTAGAGCTTTAGTTGTTTCATATTCCAAGACTCTCACTATATACTATATCTCTTGCTATGTCTGTTAGTAATATACTAGCTGTAAACTTAAAGAAATCTTAAAGAAATAGAAAATGGCTTCAAAGAATGCAGAATTGGGGAACCTTCAAGAAAGTATATTTCGATTAATGGAGCAAGAAATGTGCAAGATAAAAGAATTGTCAATTGAGAAGTTAGGTGAGACAATCAAGTCATTGGAGAGTGAAAATGCTCGTCTCAGTGAAGAGAATTCTGAACTTACGAAAACAATGAGCAAAAGAGAAATCGTCGAGGAAAAGAAAAATGCAGTAGTGGTGGAGAAACGAATTGGTGTATTAATCTTATTGCTTGTGTTAATGAAGAGAATATTGATGCGGTTGTTAATGAAGAGGAGAAGGTAACTGCGGCCCTAAAGTCATTGGAGAGTGAAAATAGTTCTATGAAGCTTGAGAATACTCGTCTTAATGAAGAGATTGATAAACTTAAGAAAAATATGATGCCTAGAGATGTCATTGAAGAAAAGAGAAAGCAAACGCGGGATGATACATCGAGAATGGATCATTTTTGGAGTCTTGAGGTGTGGAATGATCAGTTTGGGCCCTTTGGGTCCTATCAACATCCTTTCTGATTTAGTCTATAATTTTGAATGTTCCGGAGGAGTGAGTAAAAAGAAATCGGGAAGGAAAAATAACGTCCGAACTGACGATAAAGAATTCTTGTAGTAACAAAAAAGTTGACGATTGTTAACCAGTAATGTTCGTTTCAGGATCCGTAAACACAAAATTGGTTAAAAAAATCAAAATCAACAATTTCTGGGTGAAAAGGATATTTAGATTTTGATACTGTTTAAATGGACAAAAATGTAAAAATAGCCAGGATGTAAACAGTTTCATCCTACCCAATTTCAAATATTTTTTTTTATTTTTAATTTACATTATGATGCATCCAGTTTCATCCTTACTATTTTTTAAGTTTAAGTCACGATGAATCCAGTTTTATCCTTGCTATTTTTTGGTGTCCATTTCACCCATACTAATTTTTACTCGTTCATTTGAACCATGTTTTAAATTTTTTTGGACAAAAACTCATTTTCCGATCCTTAAATGGATTTTTCTTTTCAACAGTAAATCTTTTCATTCATTCTTTAACCCAAAACGACGTTTATGATGAGCCGAATTGTGTGGATACTCAATTGTACTTGTTCCAAAACTTGCTGGTTGTTGATGTATGTATGTCCTTTCATTTTTGCTTTTATGTACTTTTATTCCGAGGGAATACTGATTTATTTAGGGTGTTAATTCGGTATGGAGTTTACATTCCATGAAAAGGTACGACCAATTTGGCCATCAGATAATACTAGTTACAAACAAAATCCCAAACTAGTTACAAACAAAATCCCAAATCATGCAAGAGGTAAGTTGTTGTGTGCTGTTGGAAATTATTGTTGTATGACTGCGTGATTTGCCAGTCCTTCTACGGCTTCGATACACATGTCCAATCTTAGTGGTATGTGTTTTGTGTAGGTCTTGTCGAATCTAATTACCATGCGAGTGAGGTACCAATACCACAAGTCCTTTAGTTAATCCAAGTGTACGACATTTTTCTTTAAATACTATCAATTAGCACAAGCACAAAAAAGAAAAACCTCAAAAAAAATAATCTTTGTTGGCGTAGGGTTTTGCCAAGAACAACGCTCAATATTGGATCACAATCCTTTTGAATTCAAGATTGCAACCTCCATCTCAAAATAAAAGAAAAGATTAATGAGTGATGCCTCTGCATGATAATAATAGATACTTTTGTCGGCTCAAGATAATAGATTTGACAACCGATCATAAAAATAGATAATAGATTTGACAGAAAAAGCCTAGCTACATGTAGTAGGCACAGCCGCACAAAACAATGCAGTGAAGAGATTGATAAACTTCAGAAAACAATGATCGAAAGAGAACTCATTGAAGGCATACCACCGGAAGCAAGTGATTTGGGCTGCTGGATAGGTAAGCAAGTGGTCTGGGTTCCTTGGTAAGTGACTTGTCACGACGTATCCAATGAAAAGTCCCTGATCTCCATGGTCCCTACGCTGGGATGCCAACACCGATTAGTAGGGGTGTAAATAATACCCGAAAATACTCGGTCTGCCTGTTTCCGCCCGAGCCCACCTGGACCCTAAGTAGCCCAAAGCCTGTTATGGCCCGTCATGGACCATCCGGCCTGGCGTGGATTAATTTATTGGACGGTCTCGGGCTTTGCGATTAATTATGATGCCCGGTCTGATATCCGGCCTGGTACCCGGCCTGAAAGCCTTTTATGTGCCATTAATCATTTAATATCCTCTTAAAAAGATTTAAAAGTTACAATTTTATAATTGTCAATTTTGTGTCAAGAAAAATAAAATATATAATTGTTTTTTTACTTATAATTAACCTTTTCAAAACATTAATGGTAATATATTTTCTTATTAGAAAGTTTATTGTACTCCAATTAATTATTTATTATAGGCTAAAATTTAAAATTTGTCAGTGTAATTTAAATATAAAATAATACTATCACTTACGATATGCGATGTTGGAAAGGAAAGGATATTGTATTTAATACCGTTCATTTGAAAATTTAAACTTAAAAAAAAAAAAAATTCAAAATAGTGGCCTGTCCGGCCCGATCTGGCCTGCCCGTATAAAAAGCGGGCTTTGGGCAATCTTTGGGTAGCAAATTATCTACTTGTGCCCGGCCTGTCCGGCCTGAATTTGTTTACGGGCTCACAAATATTAAGCCTGGCCTGCCCGGTCTGTCTTAGTTTTTGGGTCGGGCGGCCCGGCCTGCCCGAATTTACACCCCTACCGATTAGGAATTAGTTTATACACTGTATTTGCTCAGGACTAGGTTTCCTTATTTGCAACTCTACTTACTTTATAAATGTTCTCTATAAATACATGTTTTATTCACGGAAACAATGCAGAACAATGTTATTAAGAGTTTGCCTGTTTGGTTAATTTATGGTGGTTGATCTCTTATAACTGATTGCCTGTTTGGTTAATGCAGAACAATGTTACTAAGCGTTTAGTAGTAGGATTCTATTGTGTTCTGGTGGCGGATTCTATCACAAACAAATTATATATCGGTTTATGTTCAAACGTGTTGTTGCTAAAAATATTAGTGAAAGTTATTAATGTTTTCAGTTGTAAGTTATGTTTTGAGTAACAAATCAAATGGTTTCCTTTTACTGACCTTATAAATATTAGTGTTAGAGCACTGCTCAGTCGAACTCGCAAGCGTTGCATTTACACAATGAAAAACATTAAGTTGATGGGGTATTCTAATATAGCAGAAGACATATGGTTTAAAATCTTTCTTCATCTTTCTCTTGCTGCAATTTCTAAATTCAAGTATGTTTCAAAGGTATGGTTCTCTATTCTTTCAAACGATAGGTTTATTAACCAGTGGAAAGTTCTCAACAGTTTGTCACACCCATCTGACCCATGGATGCTAATGCATTTCTATAGTTCTGATAGACTAAAAGACCATTCCCAACGTAATTCATTAAAAAGAATGTTTATCTATGCATGTCCTAAGATGCATTCACAGTTTCTGTCTCATCATCAGTATGGGTTCTTTATGGGGTTCTTAAATAAAGAACAAGTAAATTCCCCATATTTATATACTGTGGGATCAAGTTACGGTTTGGTTCTATGCACAACAAGCAGAATTTTGACGACCGTGTATTATGTTTGTAATCCACTAACCAACAAATGGGTTTTACTTCCACCACCACTAAGAACATATGAATGGGTTGCGACTGGTTTCATATGTAACGATGAATGTTTTTCATCATCACGCTTATCTGCGAGTTATAAGATTATTCGTATACCTGATTCTAAGGAAGCATCCAAATTCAAAGTTGAAATATTTTCTTCTGATTTGGGTAAATGGAATGTTTATGATGTCTCATGTCCTCTGGTTGTTACTTAGGATTTAACTGTTTATGAAAAACTTGTTAGCCATAATGGCGTTTGGTACCGGCTTCAAAAGGGGAAAAGCAATCTTTTAGCTTTTAGTGTTGATAGAAAAAACAACGATGGAACCTACGGAAATGAATGTAGGTCGATTAGGTTGCCTGACCGAGGGATGGATATGGATCGCTGGTATATAAAACAATGCCTAGGGGAATCAGAAGGATTGATCTGTTATGCTATAGTCAGCGGGAGGAATTTGGGTGTTTGGGTGCTCGAGGAAGACTGGTATTTATTGCACAAGGATATCAAATTTCATGATACATTAGCAGAAATGGTATTTTCGTTGTTTGGACTAGGAGAAGGTGTGGTTGATATGATTGCACGAGTTCAGGTTTTAGGTTTAATCCAGTTGACAAAAATGTGGTTGTACTCCGCTACGATAAGTGCATGTGGAGTTACAACACCAGAACCATGGGATATGAACATCTCTTTCATACTTCTTTCCCAGGTAGCAATATTTCTCTTTCTCATCTAAACACTGTCTTAACATTTGCTTTAAAACCAAGGCTCACAGCACTTCCACCGGTCACTTGGTCAGACACTTTAATATTGGATGTGCAAAAATATGACTTTAGAGAGTGAAGGTGCATGCCCATTGTCATGTGTCGAGTGGTTACTAGTTTACTACTATATATGGGAAACGAAGAGATGGAGATGAATATTTCAATGGAACAAGATACTGATATCTATAGCCTCAAAATTTCATTGAATTCCACTTATTTATTTTTATCTTGAACCACAAATTACCTCGATATAGTACATCTTTCCTAAACAATCTGTTTCTCAAACCCTTATTAGAGTATTACTAGTCTTTCGAGTGTTTACTTTTCTAGTTTAGTTAGTTTTCCTTTTTCTTAACCTAGTCGGGTCATTTTAAGCCCATATAAGGGCTATGTCTTCTTGTTTTGAAAACATTTTCTTATTATTATCAATTACAACTTATTATCTTGAATGTTCAATCAAATTATTTCAAGTTTCTTACGAACTTAAAGTCTCTTCTTATCTCCGGCAACTAGTTTGCTTTCAAACCTATATCATTCTACATTAGTTGGTACCACAACCAACGATTTTAGATTTCTATCTAAAATCCGATCACTAAACCGCTTCCGCAAATTCAAACCCTAATTTTTTTTCATCAACCGGTAGTTTTCTTCTTTAGAAAGTTCCAATGGTAGATAAACCAATTACAAGCAGAGATGATCTTGCTGAATTTGAAACTACCTTAACAACAAAACTTGAAACTAGCATCACAAAAACTGTAACAGAGAAGATCGAAAAGAAGTTTCGAAACTTTCAGGAATTCTTAATCCAGTTAGCAAGACATGTTGGTATGGAAGATAAATATACGCCTGGAATTTTTTATGATAAAGAAGAAGAGAAACAAGATGAAACAAAGAATGTTAAAAAAAAGTTCTTTCTTTCAAAAGATTGATATTCCTGAAAAAGTTTTACGTGAGCTTAAACAAAAAAATCAGTTCGAAAGTGTTCATGACAGTCCAAGTAAAAAACTTGCAGTTTTGAATCTCGACAACGATGAAGATGATGAGTTAGAAGAAGAACAATAAAAAAGGTGCACAGAGGATAGAAGATTGAAGTCTAGTACGAATGATTATGGAACCTTACTAGAATATAAAATGAAAGTTGATATTCCTAACTTCCATAGTGGTTTACAAATTGAAGAATTGATGGATTGGTTCTATGAAGTAGATCGTTTTTCAAATTCATGGAAGTACCTGACCATTTTAAGATGAAACTTGTTGCATCAGAGGAGGAGGAGCAACTTGGTGGGAGAAACTATGTGAAGATCGTATCAAATATGGTAATCCCCCTATACGTACTTGGGAAAGAATGAGAAACTTAATTAGAGATAAGTTTCTACCTAGAGATTTTAGATAACAACTGTTTATCAAACTTCAGAATTCTGGACAAGGATCAAGACTTGTTGAAGAATATGTGGCTGAATTTTACAGTCTTATAACACCTAATCAATTGAATGAGTCTGAAGAATAGTTGGTTTTCATGTTTTATAGAAGGTTTAAATCGACTTATACAACAAGGAATGACTCAATCTGTATATACGATGGTTGAGTCTATTCAACAAGCTATCAAGATTGACAGGCGTGTACTTAATACTTCTAGCTAGGCACAACCACATCAGAATCGTTATCAAAGCTATGATAGGGCTACAAAACAATACAAATCTTATTATGGTAGCCAAGATGGTTCTTATTATGCTCATGAAAGAAGTTATAGTCGACCCATTCTACAACCACCAGTAACAAACTATACAACCAAACTCCTCTTCTTGCAGAAAATTCACCATTAATTGATATTCCACCTACTAAACCACCTAAGACTTCAAACCCAAGAGATATTACTCCAAACACTATAGGTCATAAGTATCCGCAACAGTTTCCTCCATTACCAAAACAATTTTAGAGGAGAAAAATGTAATAAATGCAACCAAACAGGTCATATATACTTCTAGTGATTTCCGTAAGATCCATGCTTACATTGGTGAAATTCAAGAGGACACACAAGAAGAAGACAGACTAGAAGATGAAGATCAGAATTACATGCATGCGCATGAATCTTATGATACATATTTTATTGGTGTTATACGTCCAATAATGATTACTCGACCATGTATTTCACAAAGGCGTACTATTTTCAATTCTCAGTGCGTTAATGAAGGAAAATTTTGTAGCGTGATCATTGACATTGGAAGTACAAAAAATTATGTAGTTGGAAAGTTAGTTGAGAAACTGGGGTTGCTTGTTACTCTTCATCCAAATACATACTATGTGGGTTGGATAAACAACTCTTCTACTCAAAAAATAACTCATCAGTGTTTGGTTAAATTTTCATTCCCTGGATATAAAGATTATGTTCTTTGTGACGTAATTAATATGAATGCTGCAAGTCTAATTTTGGGAAGACCGTGGCAGTATGATATTTGTGATGTTCATAACTGCTATGAAAATACATACACCTTCGTTCGCGATGGTTTTACAAAAGTATTATGGCCTTTTCAATCTTCTACTTCAGAAAGAGAGCATTCAAAGCCAAAGAAAATTGCTTTAGTTGCTACCGTTGCTCGGTCTTTACAACAAACTCATATATTCTGAGTTCTCATGAAGCTATTAAGCCTATGGTCGAGATTTTTAACAAGGTATAAGACTTGTTATCTTCTTTTAGTGAGTTATTTCCTGATAAATTACCTAATACCTTACCTCCATTAAGGAATTTACAACATCAAATATATTCTATACCCGAAACCTCTCTTCCTAATCAATCTCACTATAAACTAAGTCCAAAAGAGCATGATATATTACAAGATCAAGTTGATGATATGTTACAAAAAGGATTGATTAGGTTAAGCAAAAGTACTTGTGCTAGCCCAGCCTTTTCAGTAGACAAGAAAGATGGTGGTCGTTATATGTGTATAAATTTTAGAGCACTAAACAGAATAACAGTACCATACAGATTTCCAATATCTAGACTAGATGACATGATAGATATGCTTTCTGGAGCTATGGTAATTACTAAACTTGATCTACATAGTGGTTATCATCAAATACATATTTGTATAGGTGATGAATGGAAGACTGCAATTAAAACTCGTGAAGGATTATATGAGTGGCTTGTGATGCCATTTGGATTGTCCAATGCTCCTAGCATGTTTATGCGTCTTATGAGTCAATTTTTGCAACCTTTTTTGGAAAATTTGTCATCGTATACTTTGATGATATCTTGATATACATCTGCAATGAAGAAGAACATCTTGAACATTTATCTCAAGTATTTACTGCATTACAAGAGAATGTGTTATATGTGAACTTAAAGAAGTGCACATTCCTTACCAACAAAGTGACATTCTTAGGTTATGTAGTTTCAAGTAATGGTATTTCTGTAGATGACTCCAAGATTAAGGAAATTGTTGATTGGCCTACTCCTACTTCTATTTGTGTGGTGCGTAGTTTTCATTGGTTTTTGTGATTAATCATAATCGGTTGACGTTCATGTCCATATTGTCCGATTCCTATGATAATCGGTCTATGTTCATGACCACGTCAGCCGATTATTCTATATGTATTTTCTGGTTGATGAATATTTAACCAGAATCGGTTAATGTTCATGCCCATATCCCCGATTCTGGTATGGAAGAAATACCAAGTTTTTTGTATTTTTTTTTTGCTTGAAACGGATTATGTGAATGTTCACATAAACCGATTGTATGGCATTTGATTTCTTAACTGTTAGAATCGGTCCATGTGGTTATATAACATCCTCCGATTGTTAACAATCTTATTACTTACTCTATCGTAAAATGAGTATGATTTCATATTCATTCTTAAAACCAAGGAATGTACTCGAGCTCAAAATGATAAAAAATTAATCCAAGTGATATAATCGAACTCAAAATGAGTATAAATTTATAAAAGTTTTACCCGACATGAAAATGAGTATGGTTTATACTCGAACTGAGAATGAGTACGACTCCATACTCATTCCTAACTGAGGCATATATATAGAGTAGTATGAATTTTAATTTTGTTTGATGTTTTTCAACACATAATCGGTTGATGTTCATGTCCATATAGACTGATTCTGGGCGCAAGTATTCTTTTCCCCCTATAAGCCTAATGAAAACCGATTGTAATAATCAGATTTTATGTATACATATGTTAATCAATTCTTGGTACACTTCGTGAACACCAATCCATAATCGGTTCACGAGGGCATGAACGTATACCGATTATGGGTGAGATTTTTCAAAAAAAAAAAAAACAATCAAAAAACATATTTCGATGATGAAAGATTGGTTGATTTTTAGGTTAACATAATTAAACATCAACTAATCCGTCGATTAACACTAATTAATCAGGGGTAAATTGGTCATTAAGTAAAATAGTTGGATACGGGATTTTCTATTTTGCTTCTAAATGTTTGTTTTTGTCTTGTAGTCAGGTTGAATATGAATATTCCCCAAACTAGCCAGGTTGTTGTGAAAGAAAAATGTATTAAAATCAAGACCCGCCATAGTTCCAAGATAATGCCAACACTTAGATTACACAATGTCTAATCGAAAATGATTTACATCCTACAGGTTGAATTCTGCGGGCTAACCGACTGATAGAAGGGGTGAGATCCACATTAAACCTACCCCTGCAAAACCACCGCGTCCTGGGAAACCACCCCTTCTCTCTTGCAGTACACACCACGGGATCCAACCCGCAGTGGGTATATCACTTCCGATATCTAATAAGCTGTGCTTACTGTATCTTCACATAAAAGTTTCCATTTCCAAGATAAAAAGAGTAATGAGTGACCGGACAGGATAGCCTAGACATGATGCGTATAACAAAAGCAAACTAGGTTATAATGCAGTTTACAGTGATAGGTACACAACGTAGCTAGGTTTAACGATGCAGTTAATATAACATTGTTCATTTAGCCGTGAGTCAAGCAAACATTTTCAAGGGGTATTAACTCATTTCCTTAAAAGACTTTTTTGAGATTTGTTTACGGTCTTACTGCAGTTGTTACTGGTAAAAGTATCTGATTTGGAGTATTTGCCCATCCCATTGGATCTATCGTTAATCCAAGTGTAAAAAAATAAAACAATTTTTTTTCTTGTTGGCGGTCTTACCAAGTACAACCCTCAATATCCGGCCTAGTCTTACATCACAATACCTTTGAAGTCATATTCCAACCTCCAACTCAAAAGATTAAAAAAAAAAAAACTAATGACTGACGCCTCTCCAAGATAATACTAACAACCCTTTCGGCTGGGATAATTGTAAGCCTAAGAATTCAATTATGGGATAATCCAATTCTTTGAATTGGATTCCAAAGAATGCAATTCAAATCCTAAAAATTCATGTTCGGTTGAGGTAATTCAATTATCTTTGTTTTTACCCCGGAATCCAATTCCATTGCACTATTGGACCAATTCAATGAAATTATACTGGGAATTGGATTCCTAGGAATCAAAATTCTTAATTACAAAAAGTTCATTTGCATCGTTCGGTTCAAGGAACTGGATTCCCCGGAATCCAATTCCTTGAAACGAACATGTTGTAATAGATATTTTGATCGGCTCAAGATGATAGATTTGACTGAATAACCTACACATAATGCGTATAAGCCTAGGTATAATGATCGAAAAGGACACAATAGGCTCCAGAACGTCGTAGCTAGGGATAAAATTTAGTCAACTAAGACGCGAAACGTCAGTCAACAAAGCATCCTTCAATTACTCTGCTTTACGACGAGTATTAATGCGCATTGGTTACAAAAGATTTTTGTTAGAACATTGCTCGATTAAACCCACTAGCGTTGGTATGTCAAGTTAGTTGTCAATTTTAGTTGCCAAAATGCATTCTTGATTTAGTTTACTAAAGACAGTTTCGGACTAGATTAGGTCTAAGAAGAGTTATTCTTAAAGGATGAAGACTGAAGATTACAATAAGACATCAACAAGGACTTCATCAAGAAAGGTACGTGATTGATTTCATTTGGATTCCTTTTAAATTCTACCTTTCTAATGTATCGAAACAAATGCTCACTCTATGGAAAAATTCCTATGACGGTTAATGTACATTTATGTACACATACTCGAGGTTATTTGAGCCACGACTTTTTTGACAATAACCTTTATCCCTGGAAAGGTTCTCATGTTATATTGAATGAGATTAGAAATTCAACGTGCCAAGAATCACTCAATTCCGAGTCATAACGATGAAGTTATAAGTGATTTATTAAAGTAACAGTTATAAGTGTTGTTGTAACTGTTACAGTTCGTTAGTAGGAAACTATCCATGGACTGTTTGTAACGGTTCACGGACTTGGGCCCAATTACGTGACTAGAAGTCTTTTTTAGTCAAATTGGTGATGTTTCCTTATCTAGACAAGTTGGCTGTTAATCCAAACATATTTGATTACCATATTAAAGTGTTCGTGATTCCTTCCTACGTTAATGTGATTTATTCACATAAATACAATATTTGCTAATTAATTATTTTGGCAAGAGTTGTAACTTAGGAAAGACTCCCAAAATTATGAGAGTCTTGAAAAAGGAAAATAGATTTGCGTAGCTTCCAAGTTACCTATCACTATAAATAAAGAGTTTGTGAATGCTACACCTTTTCATCCCCTTTGGAAAATTGGTGTAAGCTCATAAGGTTGTTTTCCATGTCTTCTGTTCTTCGTGAACAAGAGTGAGATAAAAGTCTTTGTATTGGGGATCTCAAAGCCGAGTTGGATTTAATCTTCGTGATTGATCATACAACTTGTAATCTAGGTTTTTCACCTCTTGTCTATTCTAAGGTTTTCTCTTCTGATATAAAACCATTCAAGAGTTGTTGATCATAAACCCTAGGTTTTGATAGATTTCAGTTTCTGATCATATACCAACACTTGTAAGTCGAAATCGGAAACTAGAAAGAAAACTTCGATTAAGGTATATCGTAAAAATCCTTAAGAATTTTTAAACAAGATATCTCTAGATTTATTCTAGTTGTTATTCTTGTAGAAATATTAGGGTTTTCTTAACTTGGAAATTGATCTTTGGAATCACCCAAGTTCACTTACGAAAATCAGGTTCACAGACTCCTTGTCTGTACGTACACTGATTGTAAGTTAAAACCCTAAATCTACAAGTTTGTTTGATATTACTTTTACCTAGTAATTGTTTTTCTCAAAACAAACACAAAATTTCCAAAACCTTGATTTACATCTAAAGGGAAATCAAATCGGTGTTTTGTGCAAACAAAAATCAAATTGTATCAATCGTGTTGGTGTATCTTCTAAAGAGAGCCTTGGGTTCTGCTAGAAGATTTACGAGAAGAATTCATAAAGACAATCGGCGTTGTGCTAGGAGCTTTATTGAGTGCTTGAATACAGCTAAAGCAGGTATTACATATAGTTCGAATAGGTAGTAGGAAATTGGTGTAATAACATATAATCAGTGTGTGCTTATTCTGTACTAGGTCCCGGGGTTTTTCTTCTTTTGGGGTTTCCTCGTTAACAAAATCTCTAGTGTCTGTGTTATTTCTTTTCCGCATTATATTTGTTTACATAATTGAAATATCACAGGTTGTACGTAAATTCAATCAATTGTGAATCCTACCTTTGGGTTGTTGATTAAATTGATTGACACTTGGATATTGGTTTTTGATACCATCCAAGTTATTTCTTATGTTCAATCGGGCTCGCAAATTCCTATTTGTTTGATTGCGGATTGAATCGAGAAATTGAGATATAACTCTTTGATATACTTTTCTTAAGATTGAGTAGGACTGTCTAGTTGATTCTCTTGAAAGTATATTGGAGTTAGTCCATATAGATTGTCAAACGAATTATTGGGTATGGTTGTTAGACCCCCGCTTTTTCAATTTTGACCAACCGAGTGTTAGTATTTGAATATGTCTTTACTAGACTAAGTCAGTCTTTGTTAGTTGTTAGTAGTGTGCGTACTGTTTCCTAGTTTTTAGCCATTATTTTTTACTGTGTCATTGTTTCTGTTAGCACAGTTGTTAGTGCTCAAACACCTATAAATAGGTCAATCTTGGAAACAATCCTGGACAGGAGTTCTTCCAAAGCAATCTGGGATTCGATGAAGAAAAGGTATCAAGGAACATGAGAGAGCTGACTGACAAGAATTAAGGTCAGACTGGGAAGTTTTAAGAATGCAAGTAGGTGAATATGTTTCTGATTACTTGGATAGGACGATGTCAATCGCAAATAAGATGCGAAGCCATGGTAAAAAGATGGGCGACGTTGTTATCATCAAGAAGGTGTTGAGATACATGACGTCGAAGTTCGATTATTTTGTGTGTTCGATTGAAGAGTCAAACGATATTGATACTCTTTCAGTTGATGTGCTAACAAGTTTGTTGATGATTCACGGGCAAAGAATAAATCAACATGAGGTGGTCGAACAAGCATTGAAGCTGCAACACTCCAACAAGGGAAGACCTTCAAAGAATAAGGATAAATGCAAGAAACATGGTGATGGCAATCATTAGGAGAAAGGAAACAACAACAAATGGGATCATTCTTTCAACAAACCAAAAGTGCGATGTCGTCGATATAAGAGGTATGGTCACTTTAAAGTTGATTATCGAGTTAATTTATCTAAGAAGAATGGTGAAAGGTCGAATTTTGCAGAAAAAGATGATGACACATAAATAAGTTTGTTAATGGCATGCCATCACCAAAAGGAGATTGACCATCAAAATGATATGGTATACTTGGATACAGGTTCAAGTAACCACATGTCTGGAGATGAATCTCTTTTCTCTGATTTGGATGAAGCGTTTCAAAGTACTATGAAGTTTGGAGACAATTCTACTATTGCTGTAAAGGGCATAGGATACATCAAAATTCAAGCCAAAAACAACACACATGATGTCATCTCAAATGTATTTTTCGTTCCTGGTTTGAAGAGAAATCTACTGAGTGTGGGACAACTCCTAGAAAAGGGTTATGAAATCAAACTTAAGGATGGAGTCTACCATATTGAAGACCCGAAGAAAAGTTTAATTTCCAAGGTACAAATGACTCGAAATCGCATGTATCCTTTGTTTTTGAGACATAACGTTCTTCCTTGTTTTTATAGTATAGTGAAAATCCATCGTGGTTATGGCATATTCGCTATGGACATCTAAATTTCAAGGGTTTGAGGCTTCTACATCAAAGAGATATGGTGAAGGGTTTACCTCAAATTGATTTGAAAGAACAATTGTGTGAAGGATGTGTTGTTGGTAAACAACACAGAGATTCATTTCCTAAAGGAAGTACATTGCGAGCTAAGAGGACGCTGGAATTGGTGCATACTGATATATGCGGGCCGATCACACCACTATCACACGGTAACAAGCGGAACTTTATTACCTTTATTGATGATTTCAGTCGCAAAACTTGGGTTTACTTTTTCAATGCAAAATCTGAAGCTTTTTCAGTATTCAAAGAGTTTAAGGTTCTTGTTGAGAAAGATGCAGGGTGTCTCATTAAAATCTTAAGGTCAGATCATGGCGGTGAATATAAGTCTAATGATTTTGCTGATTTTTGTAAGAAAGATGGCATTAAACGGAAATTTACAGCGGCTTTTACCCCACAGCAGAATGGTGTAGTGGAGTGCAAAAACCGTACTATTTTGAATATGGTGCAGAGTGTACTATATACATCTGGAGTTCCCAAGAAGTTCCGTCCTGAAGTTGTGCAATGGAGTGTTTATATTCTGAATAGAAGTCCTACGCAATCAGTAGTCGAGGGGTGGAGTGGTGAAAGGCCTCGTGTATCGCATTTGCGGGTGTTTGGTTGTACCGCTCATGCCCATATACCGGATGAGAAGCGGAAAAAGCTTGATGACAAAGGGGTAAAATGTGTTTTTCTTGGTTATAGTGATGTTTCAAAAGCTTACAAGTTGTTTGATCCTATAGCAGAGAAAATTCTCATCAGTCGAGATGTAGTATTTGACGAAACTCGCTTTTGGGATTGGAATACTAATGATGGTGGGGAGTTCATTGTTGTTGAAAATGATGATCTTGAGGGAAGTAAAAGTCCAGAAATTCATGATCCTGATACTTCACCTCCAAGCTCACCAGAACCGCAGCACATCGCAACACCAAATGCTCGTACGGAACAAGGTTCTCCATCAAGCTTACCTACTTCACCTGAGTTAGAAACTTCTCAACCATCTGTTTCAGCGTCAAGACCTCGTCTCAAAATTAATAGACCTTCTTGGATGGAAGATTATCAACTACAAGTTTCTGGTGGGGATGATTCTTCTCAAATTCACTTTGCTTTATTGGCTGACAGTGATCCGATAAACTTTAGAGATGTTGTTCAAGATCCAAAGTGGCTAATAGCTATGGATGCTGAAATCAAAGCGATAGAAAAGAATAATAATTGGGAGATGGCAGATCTTCCGTATGGTCATAAACCCATTGGTGTTAAGTGGGTTTATAAAACGAAGTACAATTCAGGTAGTGTTGTTGACAAGTACAAAGCAAGGTTGGTTTTCAAAGGTTATGCGCAAGAAAAGTGAGTCGATTATGATGAAGTGTTTGCTCCAGTAGCGCGACATGACACAATCAAGTTAATTATTGCCAGTATTTCAGTTAGATATGAAGTCAGCTTTCTTAAATGGGGACTTACAAGAAACTGTTTATGTGGATCAACCTCCTAGGTATGTAAGAAAGGGAAGAGAGAAGAAGGTGTATCGACTGAGAAAGACATTATATGGACTGAAACAAGATCCACGAGCTTGGTACAGTCATATAGAAGCATACTTCATCAAGATGGGTTTTCAGAAATCTCCACATGAGCCTATACTATTTGTGCAATCCAAACCAGATGAGAAGTTTTTGGTTGTGTGTTTGTACGTGGATGATTTTATTTACACCGGTAATGATCGTTTGTTGTATGAAGAGTTCAAAGAATCGATGATGGCGGAGTTTGAAATGTCAGACCTCAGAATGTTGCATTATTTCCTTGGTCTTGAAGTGTTGCAGTCAAATGGAGGTATGTTTTTATCTCAAAAGAAATATGTTTCTGAAATTTTAAGTAAATTTCAAATGGATACTTGCAATTTTGTTCGTACACCTGCTGAGGTTGGAATGAAGTTGGAGAAAGATCCCCAAGGAAAAAAAGGTGGATAGTACACTGTATAAGCAGATTGTGGGTAGTCTGATGTACTTAACAACTTCTCGACCGGATATAACGTATGCTGTTAGTCTCATCAGTCGGTATATGGAAGCTCCAACTGAAATGTATATTAATTCCGCAAAAAGAATCCTCCATTATTTGAAAGGTACTGCTTACCTTGGTATTTTTTATGCAAAAGGTACCAAACCAATTCTGGTTGATTTTGCTGATAGTAATTATGCTGGAGATCCCGACGATCATCATAATACGTCGGGCTATGCCTTTATGTTTGGGTCTGGTGTCATATCATGGTGTTCAAAGAATCAACAGATTGTGTCATTATCAACCACAGAAGATGAATACATTGCAGCTACCTCTTGCGCTTGTCAAGCTGTATGGTTGAGAAGGTTACTCGCTGAAGTCTGTTTCCCACAAGATGGAAGCACCACAATCTTTTGTGATAAAAGTTTTCCAATTAAACTTTCAAAGAATCCAGTTTTCCATGGTCCAACTAAGCACATTGGCGCTCGTCATCACTTCATACGTGATCTGGTAAGTGATGGAACAATGGATTTACAACATTGTAGAAGTGAAGAAAATATTGCATACATCTTTACAAATCCTCTCAAGTTTGCTGCATTTGAGAAGCTTGGACAGTTGCTTGGAGTTTGTTCAATCACTGAAAAAGAAAATTATATTTCTTAAACTGCTACTGTAAGTTTAGTTTATGGGAGGTAATGTTAGTATTTGAACAAGTCTTTACTAGACTAAGTCAGTCTTTGTTAGCTGTCAGTAGTATGCGTACTGTTTCCTAGTTTCTAGCCATTATTTGTTATTGCAACGTTGTTTCTGTTAGCACGATTGTTAGTGCTCAAACACCTATAAATAGGTGAGTTCTTTTCCCTTGAAGTTGTATCTGAAGATAATAAATAATACAAGTATCTTCTTTTTCGTTTCTCCGTGTGATCAGAATTGGTTTCATATTCAATACCGAGGACTGGTAAAAACATACCTTTGTCATTTGGGTGCAACCTAAATTTTCTTGAATAAGTGATTCAACCATCTGTCCATATTGAATCTATGGATCTCTCGTTCCATCGTATATAAACACCACAACCAAGCTGTAATCATGCGCCTTTAAACTCTAAGAGCTAGCACTATGGTGCCTTCCCTCCCTTCCCTATCCCTCGAATGTCGGGAAGGGATAGCATAAGGAAGGTAACCTCATTATGGTGTCCTCTTATCCCTTCCCTACACGAAACGGCTACTCAGTAGCCGTGTGAATAGTGCCAAACGGCTACTCAGTAACAGTTTTTCTTTTTTTGCGATTTTTTTTCAATGGAAATATATTTGTATAGGTAAAAAGGGATATTTTAGAGTAAAAAAAAAAGATATATAATAGGTAAAAAGGAGATATCATAGTTAAAAAAAAAGTTTCAGTAAAAAAAAAAGTTTTAGTAAAAAAAAGATTGTGGAAAAGCAAAGTTTTAAGGTAAAACTTTAAAAACCAGAAACATTTACTCAGTAGCCGTGTAAAATGCTACGGCTACTCAGTAGCCGTAAAATGTAAATACGGCAACTGAATAGCTGTGTGGTTTCCCTTCCCTACAAGAGGGATCATAGGTAATCCTCTTAGTAAGGAAAGGGAGGAATATCCCTACACATGTAGGGATATGGAAGACCATAGTACTTATTTTTTTGAGTCTTTGAGGGATATTGAGGGATAGGGAAGGGATAGAGAGAACCATAGTGCTAGCTCTAAATTATATGAAAATAAACTTAATTACATGTGAACACAGAGAAGCTTACAAAACTTCAGTTGGACTATATAAAGATAGCAGCATACAACAACATAAATTAGTAGCTTCAAAAAAAAAAAAACAAATTATATGCACATAATTCATCATCCGCCACTGTCGAAGGAGCCATACGTGGAAGACATGCATCCCCTGACCATCGAGATATGATGCCACGTCCCAACACTCAAGAGGCATCTAACATCCACGTGTTCCCGTCATCAGACCAATCCAACGATGGATGATCAAGAAGCATCAAAGGACCGAGATACCGCGAAGTATCATATCAGACTAAGAGATCAACTTTACTCCATCCCAATATAGATACAAGATCAAGGGTGGGGAGAAATCACGCCGACAGGGATGTGACAGGGGCATCAGCCGCCTGACGCGTGCAGATTTCCCCAACCACCCGCATTAAACACTCTAGGCATAGGACGCGTGTCGAAGATCCTATGGAGAAGAAGGATTCCCATCTTTTTTTCTACACAAAGTCGTTGAGAGACGATGGATCAGAACGAAGATAGCATCGGGTTCGGTACAAAAATCAAGACGATAAGAACACAACTGTCTATAGAAGAGGGCCCCACCAAAGATGCTTATAAATACCTCTTGAACACTAAGAGAAAGGGGGTCGATCAATTCTAAGTAGAGTGGGAGAAGAGAGCAGGAGAGAGACAAATAAGTAAGAGTAAGTAGTAGATTCATCTTCTTCCAAGCTTCATTATTCAATCCAAAGTCATTCGACTATCTTTGGAATCCCAAAATGCATAATGAAACAACTACCCCCGTGGATGTAGGCCTTAGTGTTGAACCACGTAAATCGTTGTCTCATTTATATTCTGCACTCTTGCTGTTTTATTTTACTTATATGCTGAGTTATGCTATATATTGTGCATCGATAAGTCTTTCCAGTTATTCTCTTATGGCTAGACAAGGACGAGCCCGAAGGCTCTGAGTCTAATAAGCATCAGACTTGTATAGTTTTACACGTATTTCATTCTCCTCAATGATTTTGTGAGTGATGCGAATATTGTTTGTGAATACGTGAATACCATCGTTATTTCCGTGTTCACAATCTGGCGCTAGAAACAGGGACTCTTGTCCCGATAAAAGATTTATCTTTCCCTGTGATTTCACTTTTTGGCTCCCAGCATTATTCCCCGGATAATAGTGTTTTGAGCATCTTATCATCATTTTCTTTGAAAGAACCTGTTAGATCTATGTTTTCCTTTAGATCAGCGTTTACTTTTGCAAGGGTATTCTAGATCTATTTTTTTTTTTTGGAAAAAACATTTTAGATCTATTTTTCCTTTAGATCGGCGTTTACTTTCGCAAGAACCTTTTAAATCTATGGTTTTTGTGACAAAACCTTATAGATCTATGTTTTTCCTAGCACACCATATTTTTCGGGTCCGTCCTATTTAGATCTTTTAGATCTTTGTGAAATCTTTTCATTTAAGTTTTTATCACCCTCATTTGGATTCTAACAAACATACGTTGAACCTAGGATTTCATGCATAAAACCCTCGGGTTTGTCATTTTCCACAAAGTACTTTTAAATCTATGGGGAGATCTATGTTTACAATTATCGGATCTACGATTTCCCTTGTTGTGTTTCTCGAGCCGTGTTCTCTTTGAAAACCCTTAAGCGTACGCTGAGGTTTTTACCCTTTCTTCGGATTAAATTTGCTAACAAAACCAATGTGGATTCTGTTTCTTCGACTACGTCTTATTTTTGCAGAAAATCGAAGATGGAGAAAATGAAGGAGGCAGGAAAAACTAAAGCATCGTCAAAGGAAACACCAAGGATGACCCAAGTTATGACCCGTAGTAAGCAAAAAGGTAAGAAGACGAAAGCGACAAATCAGAAATAAGATGCCACAGAGATCACCTCACCGTTGGATGCCAACGCCGTAGCGGCAGCAACCCTCAAAGCTGTAGCAGCCAAAGCTGATGCAGCAAAGACGATGGAAGATACCCGAATTCATGAACAACGGGAAGAGTTTGAAGAGTCAACGATAAAACAACCATCCTTCGGAATGCCGCCAACAAATGACCAAAACCAAGCTCTACCCGCTACTCAACCCTTGTTGACAGTAAACCAGCCAGCGCCCCCACACGTGGAACTGCCAGTAGTTATTACCGATCCTTCCCCTCCCTTAATCCATACAGTAGATGAAGGTCATATTGTGGCCATTTGAGGGCAGATGCGAACCGGGACCCCAAACCAAGGATCGAATCATTCCGTCCAACTGATGGCAGAACTTAAGGAATTAAAGAAGAACCAGCGGGTATACGCAGATGCAGTAACATTACTGGCTCGAGAAAATCAGGAGCTCAAGGATAGGATCGCCCAAAGCATGGGAGCGGCACGCCAACATGACGAGGCAAATTCAAAAGCACCAGAGCCCAATCATGACCGAAGAATGATCGTGACGAATGCCAACAATCCGGAGCCATTAGACCGAAGTCCTGCTAAAGGAAATAGATTATCCGATCCAGACTACTTCCCAGAGGATTCATATTATTTCGATAGCGAGAACCGAAGAGCTGGACGATCCACAGGCAGAGAGGACCACCAGCGGGCAATGAAGGACCTTCGTGCTGAGATGATGGCTGAAATAAAGCAACTGAAAGCAAGACAAGGAGGAGTAATACTAGAAGAGGTGATGAGGGAAGCCAGCATCACACCACTGAATCCACACCTACCTAAGGCTCCCATCCCCCAGAAGTGTCCCATACCAGCTTTTGAATGCTACGATGGATTCAGCGATCCCGCGGCCCACCTTCGGTATTATAATCATATTTTGGCTCGATGGGACAAGGATGATGCGGTCCTATGCCGATATTTTCCTTCAAGATTGAAAGGATCGGCCCTATCTTGGTTTGATAACTTACCACCCAATTCTATCGACTCTTACAGCCAGTTCACGGAGAAATTCCTGAGAACCTACATGTACAACAAAGATGTCAATGTCGGGATGGACAAGCTTTTATCTCTAGCGGTCACATACAAAGAAACCATCAGAGAATACACCAATAGATGGCACAAAATATGTCAAGCAATAGGGAATGTAGATCCGGTGGTCACCATCAATTGCTACAAATGGGGACTGGATAGGATGAGCCCGCTCTTTTTCGAAATTCATGGAAGTGTACCCACGACCAAAGGAGACCTTCGAGTTATCATTGAAAAGCATGCCAGATTGGAAGAAATCCAGCGGGAATATCCTAAGGCCCAGACGCAAAGAGCACATCGGACTAATTCTGTGGAGCAAGCTAGCGGATCCAAGAGAGGCACCTCGAACGAACGTCCATACCAAGACAGGAGAGGACGAAGGGATGATCCTCGGCGTGATGATCGGAAATTCGAAGATCAAGTGTATACAAAGCTAAACACCAACTACACTCGCATCCTGAGGAAGATTAAGGATCGATAAAACTTAGAGTGGCCTTGGTCCAAAGGAAAGCAGCCACCTCGGTCCGAGAAGTCCAGATACTATTGTGAGTACCACTGCTTCAACGAGCATCAGACTGAAAAGTGGAAGAACCTCAAAATAATGATCCAAAAGCTAATTGACACTGGTGATCTCAAGAAGTATATTAAACAGGCATAAACCGGTGACAAGGCCAAACGAAACAAGCAAGTCCAATTACCTGAGGGCAATCGAACACTCAATACCATTTCATGCTCTGAATCCAACGGACCCTCTCTGACTGCCCAGATAGGAAAAAGATTGAGAAAATAATTCGAGGACTACTGCGAGCTGTACAAAATCGACGGGGTCTAAGTTGATGAGCACGAAGAATGGATGAACGCACCAGTTATATTTGACGCTGAAGATATCAAAGATGACATGGAGGACCACAACGATCCTCTAGTTCTCACTTTTCCAGTAGCAGGATGTAACGTCAAGAAGATCTTGATTGACGGTGGAAGCTCCGTCAACGTTTCGTTCTATGATACGTTCAAACGAATGGAATTGAATGATGAGCAACTGATATCTTATTATTATACCATCTATGGATTCAACGGCGCACCAACGAAGCCCCTATGAGACATCGTGTTAAAAGTAAAGGCAGGACCAATGAAGATCGAATCCCGGTTCAGCGTGGTAGATGCTCCATCCCTCTACAACTCCATCATCGGCCTAATATGGGTGCACAAACTCAAAGGGGTAGCAGCAACATATCACCAATACCTTAGATTCCCAATTCCCGAGGGGGTAATGTAAATTAAGGGAGATCATGTCACCGCCCGAGAATGCCAAGCTCTACAAAACCAACTCAAAAATGCACAAGATGAGCATCGGAAGTCCTGCAGGAAAAAAAACAAAGCAACAGCCAAGGACAAGGAAATTGACTTATATCTTGAAGAAATTTCGGGAAAGCTTGACAAAGGAGAGTGTCGTCTTAACTACCGAAGCTTCTACTTCAATGGATAAGGGGGCTGAAGAGCCTACCAAATAGCAATTAAAAAACGTCCCTCTCATAGGGGAACCAAATCCTACATTCACACCTGTAGAACCCACAAAGGAGATCAATATAGAAACCTAAGAAGACCCGAAGATGATCAATATAGACACTCTAATGGACAAGGAACGAGAAGCAGACCTAACCAATATACTTGCGGAGTATGCAGACACATTTGCAAGGAAACTAGTAGACATGCCAGGTATCGGTCCGAAGATAATCCAACACGAGCTTCGCATAAAGCCAGGCACGACCTCTTTTAGACAGAAGGTACGGAAAGTTGCACCAGAGTACCACCAGGCGATCGAGAAAGAGCTCCGCAAGCTGTTGGAAGCAGGATTCATTAAGGAAGTAAAGTACCTAACCTGGATTTCGAACATGGTCATCATAACAAAGAAGAATGGAAGAGTAAGGATATGCATCGACTTCACCAACCTTAATAAAGCATCCCCAAAGGACAGTTATCCGCTCGCGAGAATTGACCAATTGGTGGAGGCTGTTGAAGGGTACAAAGAACTGTCGTTTATGGACGGATATTAATTCTGGTTATAACCAGGTAGCCTTGGAAGAAGAAGATCAACATCACACAGCGTTCTATACCCCGCACGACCTCCATTGTTACACACGGATGCTCTTCGAACTAAGGAACGCAGGGGCAACATACCAGAGGATGGTCGATGCTATTTTTAATCCATGGATTGGGAACACTCTAGAAGTTTATGTCGATGACATGCTTGTCAAGAGTAAGCTGCGCAAAGACCACCATCAAAACTTGACAGATATCTTCGATGCCATGAGGAAGCACAACATGAAAGTGAATCCAGAAAAATGTACATTCGGCGTCACGTCGGGAAAGTTCCTTGGATATCTAGTGAAGAAGAGGGGCATCGAAGTCGATCCCACTAAGATCCATGCTATTGTGGAAATTCCATCTCCAAATAAACTGAAAGAGGTCCAAAATCTCAACGGATCACTAGCAGCACTAGGGAGATTCATCGCCAGATCGTCGGACAGATGCAAGCAATTCTTCAACATCCTCAAGAAATGAAGTAAATTTGCATGGACAACTGAATGTGAAGAAGCCTTCCAGAAGATTAAGGAATACCTGGCCACGATCCCGATCCTCCAGAAGCCCGATCCCAATGAGGTACTGGCCATTTACATAACAGCAACCGAAGACGCAGTCAGCGCAGTACTGGTCAAAACCAACACGAAGGTCGAACAACCAATCTACTACGTCAGCAAGACTCTCAACCCGACAGAAAGAAATTACACGAAGATTGAACAACTCATACTAGCATTAGTATGGGAAACCCAGAAGCTGAGAACCTATTTTCTAACCCATTATGTTTGTGTCCCTTGCAAGGAACCGCTAGAAGCTGTCCTCAAAAACTCTGGGAAAATGGGAAGAATATAAAAATGGAATACTCACCTTGATCAATTCAACATCATCTACGAGATCCAAAATGTCACAAGTCTTGGCGTATTTTTTAGCAGACCTTCCCTTGGGAAATGACGAAGAAGTGAAGGGAATACCAGAGACGCAGGAAGACGATAAAGATCCGATTGATGTACTTGAACCCTCGAGCCAAAGACGATGGGAGGTTTTCGTCGACGGATCAAGGAATAGAAAAGGGACAGGCATAGGCATCATTATCACCACCCCAACCGGATATAGGATCGTGCATGCACTAAGGCTGGAGTTCAAGGGGAATACCAACAACATCGTGGAGTACGAAGCCGTAGTACATGCTCTTCGGTTTATAATAGAAATTGGAATAATAGACGTGCGCCTGACAAGTGATTTACAACTAGTCATTCGACAAGTGGAGTTGGAATACAATGTTTATTATGAGACCCTCTCAGCATATATGGCTGTGGTCCAGACCCTAGCATCACAAGTACCCAACATCAAGTTCCGACATTTATGTAGGAGGGACCTTAGGCATGCTGATGCTTTAGCATACATATCATCCATTCTAAGAGATGAAAGCGCCAAGGCCATCAAGGTGGCAAGAGTATATGAGCCTTCGATTACTCCACAACAATCCTTCTCTATCAATCGTGAAGACGATGTAGGGGAGGATATAGCAGATGATGATGTGGGGGAAGATATCCACGATGATTTCGTCGAAGACGATATCTTGTCAAGAGCAAACGAAGACGAATATTTCAGCAGCAAAGAGGATTGGAGAACCGAAATCCACATGTTCCTTGAAGAAGGAATGCTTCCTGTAGACCTGAAGCAAGCTCGAAAGATACAGTCAAGGGGAGGGAGATATGATATTCGTAACGGAATTCTTTATAAGAAGTCTTTCCTCGGACTTTTATTGCGTTGTTTATCCAGGGAAGAAGGCCATCGTGCCCTGAAGAACATCCACTATGGGACGCAGGAAACCACAGCGGAATGAGGTCACTAGCCGACAAAGCTAAGATACATGGGTATTACTGGCCATAGATGATACGGGACGCATACAGGATGTCCAGAAGATGCGAAGAATGCCATCTTTTTTCCAAAAGGATCCATTCCCCGTCTGCGAAGCTAAATTCAGTTGATAGCTCCTGGCCATTTTCAAAATGGGGGTAGATATTGTTGGACCCCTGATCGAAAGGTCGGGGAAGAGACGATTCTTGATCATAGCCACGGACTATTTTAGCAAGTGGGTGGAGGCCAAAGCTCTGTCCAGAATCAGAGACGTAGACGTATTCACATTCATTTTTCAAAACATCATTTGCAGGTTCGGTATTCCCTCAAAAATTGTCTCCGACAATGGTAAGAAGCTACAAGGAAAGAATATAGACATGCTCTTTGATACCTTCAAAATCAGGAAGAACAAATCGACTCCCATCTACCCCCAAAGTAACGGCCAGGATGAATCCACGAACAAGACTCTGGCCCTTATCCTCAAGAAATCATAAGATGACCACAAGGGACAATGGTGTGAACAGCTGCATAATGTGCTATGGGCGTACCGAACCACACGCAGATCCGACACCGGTGAATCTCCGTTCCTCCTCACTTATGGAGTCGAAGTTGTCATTCCAATGGAAATCATCATGCCAACCACGAACACCGAAGCTTGGGAGAAGAACCTAACAACGGATATGATGTTGGAAAGGCTCGATGACCTGGAAGAACGAAGGGAGACAACGTTACAAAGAATGGAGAATTATCAACGAAGATTGGATAGAGAGTACAACAAGAAAGTTAAGATTAGGAATTTTGTAGAAGGACAGTATGTGCTAAGAAATATACCGCAATATCAACGAGAGAGAAAGTGGTGAAAATTAGCACCAACATGGGGAGGGCCATTTATCATACATGACATCACAGGTAATGGATCCTACTACCAGCGTAATCTGAAAGGAGAAGTCCTCAGGAACCCTTGGAACGCAAAATACCTCAAGCCATACTACCCATAAAGCAATGCAGTTCTGCACCTGCATAAATAGTACCGGAAGAAGAAGAAGCTGGCGCACTCGCTTGATATGTTTCTATCTATGGACGAGGAATAGCAGGCCTCATCATATCAATCAAAAAAATCTTGTGTAAATATTCTATTGGGGAAAGTAAATATATACGATCTCTCAGGACTCCCCTATCAGCGTCTATAAGTGTAGGACCATGGGGAAGGATTCCGGTAGAAAGAGATACCCAACCAATTAATAAAGCAACGACTCGGCAGAATTCAAGAAAAAAATAGTACTATGTTTCTGCAAATCTTCTTCATCAATTGTTTCTCTAAAAAGCCTCTCGAAAATGAAACCCTTTAAATAAGGCAAACCTTTGAACTATCTTAATCGGACGACGACCGAAGGGATGAGTCCCTGAGGGATGAAAAAATGTTTGTTTGTCCGTCACAATTTCTGTGCAAAAAAACAAGAAAAAAATGTTAATTTATGGAATTTGAGAAAAAAATTGACATGATTGAGTAAATTGATGACAAAATATACCATCAAACAAACATATTTTCAGTTCAAACTTCTTAAGAAAAACCATTAGATCGATTGAATGATTCGGATCTTAAGCATATATCTGTTTTAAGATGAAACACCTCGGGCCGGCTAAAACATTACCGGACCCGTAAAAATATTCGACCCAATTTTTAAGGTAAGCATTCAATTCATATTTGTTTTTCTTTTCTTCTCCAGTGGTTAGAATCGTCAGATGGTGGTAGTATAAAGAAAAGTTGCAGGAATTTCGGATCAATCTCGGTTGATCACGATGTAGATGAAAAAGTAACAGGCTGGGTAAATATGTACCTGATCGATTATCCTAGAAGAAGTTTCCAGCCAACTTAATGCATGCCCACCGTTTCACTTCCTTCGGCTTGGTTAACGCCGTGTATCAACCGACTCACACATCCTTTCTTCTCAAATCTCAATCAACTATCTCTTCTGATCAACTATATACCATGAGTTGATGAGTGATGATGTATTACTAGTATCTAATTATTCTTTTCTCCTAATCTTAAGTGTTGCGTTCTTTTACAGCCCAAATTTATTTGAGATAAAGAGAAGGTGGCGGACATGGAGGAGATTAGTGGAGTATTTATTTTTTTAAAAGAAAATTTAGGCAAAAGCCTAAGAAACGTGATACATAAATTGTCCAGATTGACTTCCGACCCACCATTTAAGTTCTTACATGCCAGAGCTATATCTAAAGCTTGCAAATTCTGAAGTCTATGAATAATTTTGAGATTAGTTAATACAAAGGAGACATGCTGAATTCTTAAGGAGTCTGCTTCATTCATGAGTTTTCGTTCCCTGTAATAGTTTCGGTTGAATATTCCTTTGATTGCATTGATGTATAGAATGTTGAAATGTTCTAGGATTTCATTGGTTTCATCTTGTATTTCAATGTTCATGTGCTGCTTTTCCTCCGCCCAGATGAATGCTAGTTCTACCCCTCCTGTGGCTCCCCTAACTCCCAATTGGCCTGAGTGTCCTCTGTTATCATAGTAGTTTCCTGCAAAATCGGTAATAGTTAGTGCAGAAAAGAATTGTAATCTGTCAGTGTCCTCTATGGTGCAGATCTTGATTATGTAACCATAACCCTGATTTTGCTGAGAATTCCCAAAATTTAATCTGGGTACTTCCCTTGGTATTTCAGTGTCAGAGCTTTGGCCATATTCATTAAGAATATGAGAAGGTAAGTTCTGAACTCTGTTATAATCACATAGGTGTTGCTGAATAATAAGGGTAGTTCTCTTAGCGTTTGATGTTATGTTTTGGAAAACTCGATCACATCTAGCCTTCCAAATGAACCAGCAAGTAGTAGCAGAGATATTATTGTTGTCACTGTTGTTGTTGGACTGAAACCAAGTATTAAACAAATCCATGAATTGTATAGTATCATCAAACATTCCATGGTTTTCTCCAAACATTTGATGCCAGACTTCAGTAGCTGCAGGAAAATTTAGAAACATATGTTTCATGGATTCCTCCCCACTATTGCAGATTTTGCATACGGGATCAATATAGTGAAGTATGCTTGCTGTTTTGGCATTTGTTGGCAGTATTTCATGAGCACATTTCCAGAGAAAGATTTGAATGGCAGGTGCAACTTCTAGTTTCCATATTGTTGTCCAGTCTCTTGTTGCAGTATCATTTCTGTAAAGATTCTCTATCTTAGCCTTGTATAAAGCCTTTACTGAGAATTTTCCTGTATTATTTAGATTCCATTTCATACTCTCATCTTCCCCGGGGTGTATTTCCAGATCAGAAACAGTTTGAGCAATATTTGTGTTGAAGATCTGCTGAATAAGCTGATTGTTCCATTCCCCTTGAGCTGTCATGAATTGAGCTAGAAACTGAATATCCTGTGGACAGTTTGCAGGTTTTGAAAGCTTGGAAGTTGAATTTGGTATCCATAAGTCTTCCCAGACCCTTATCTTGTTTCCATTTCCAATTTTCCAGGAGCAGTATTGCTGGATATTCTGAATGCCTTCCAGAACTCCTTTCCATAACCAAGAATCACCATCCTTAGATTTTGTGTTCATGTTCAGAACAATTCTTCCAAGAAGGTACTTAGCATCCATCATTTGAAACCATAGAGAGTCATTATCCTGTTCCAATCTCAATCCTATTTTTGTTATCATGGAGCTGTTAAATAATTTCATGTTCATAAAACCTAATCCACCCAACTCCTTTGGCTTGCAGATAGCTGTCCATGCCTTAGGATAGAACCCTGTGGGGCTTTATATATTTTTTCCCCAAATAAGTCTTTTTGTAGCTTGTTTAAATCTTGACAATTTTGTTTGGGTATTCTGAAGCAGTTCATTTGGTAGATACTGGCCGTGGAGGTAACAGATTTGATTATGACTTCTATTCCAACAGGATTGAGAGGAACATTTTTCCAGCTTGAGAGTCTAAGTTTCGTCTTATCAACTCCAGGTCTGAAGGATTGAATATTGCTTCTATGAGTGAAAATAGGGGAGCCTAAATACTTGTCATTCAAAGGAAGAGCATGTACTCCCGTTATGTTGCAAATAATAGGTACCACAACTGGATCAGTATCCTTGCTGAAAAAGCTCCAGATTTGTTGAAGTTGATTAGCTGTCCAGAAGTATCTCCAAAAATGTTGAGAATGTCCTTGAGGTTTTGTGCTTCAGCTTTATTGGCTTTGCAGAAGACCATGCAATCATCAGCAAAACGAAGATGGTTTATAGATGGAGCATTCTTGCAGATTTTGATTCCAGAGATAATACCTAAGTCTTCAGAATGAATAAGAGTTCTAGAGAGGGATTCCATACAAAAGAAAAATAAGTAAGGAGAAAGGGGATCCCCTTGTATGAGACCTCTGGAGGGGTTGAAGAAAGTATCAGGAGCTCCATTAGTAAGAACTGATGTGGAGGTGGTGGAGATGCATTGCATAATCTTGTTGCAACAATCAGAGTTGAAGCCTATCTTTGTAAGGATGTTGTGCAGGAAGTTCCAATCGACTCTGTCAAAGGCTTTAGCCATATCAATCTTTATTCTCATACTGTCTTTATTTCCTTTTTTTCCTCTTTTAGATCTCATGGAATGTATTAGTTCATGGAAATGGCGATGTTATCAGATATTTGTCTACCAGGAATAAAGGCAGATTGGTAGGGAGAGATGATCTTTTGTAGGTATGGTTTCATTCTTTGAGCTAAAAGTTTGGATATAATTTTATAGGTGGTATTACAAAGGCTTATGGGTCTGTAGTGACTAGGACAAGTTGGGTTATCTATTTTGGGGATCAGAGATATGAAGGTGGTGTTCATTTCTTTGAGAATGTGACAAGATAAGAAAGAGTGTAGAAACATTTTTACTATGTCTTCTCCAACCAGATCCCAATTGTCTTGAAAGAAATTTGAGGGAAAACCATCAGGGCCTGGAGCTTTATCTTTGGACATGCTGAATAGGATTTCCTTGACTTCATTATGGTCAGGGATTCTGTCGAGGGCATCATTGTCTAAATTGGTTATAGAAGTGGGTATGAGGTTAATAATTTCAGGGTTTATTGTAGGTGTCTCAGCAGTGGCCATCTTGGTGAAATAATTAGTGAAACATTGCCTAACTTCTTGATAGTCCTCAATGCAGTTTCCTGCAGCATCTTGTATAGAATCAATTCTATTTATTCTGGTTCTGCATTTGGTAGCTCTATGGAAATAACTGGTGTTCTTGTCTCCCAACTTGATGAACTGGTCTGTATTCTTGGTTTTCCAGAATTGTTCTTCAATGTCTTGCCATTCCTTGAGGAGTTGCATAGCAGTCTTGAGAGCAGCACTTCTGTCAGGTCTGAAATAATTGCCTTGTAACCAGTGAAGATGTTGTTTACTTTCTTCAATATTAGTTTTGATGTTGCCATAAACCTCCTTGTTCCATATTTTGAGTTTCAGCTAGATGTTTTTGAGTTTTCTAGCAATAATAAAGGCACTGGAACCAGACAATTGTTTCTGCCAACAATCAGCAATGATATCCCTACAATCCTTGTGATCCAGCCAAGGACCAAAGAACTTAAAGTGAATTTTACCAGTGTGCCAATGGGGATTAGAATTAAGGAGAATAGGATGATGATCTGACCCAATGGCTAAGAGATTGGTGATGGTAGAGTTTGGATATAGAATAAGCCAAGAATCAGTGGCTAATCCTCTATCCAATCTTTGTTCAGTAACAGCTGGACCACTTCTCTTGTTTGACCAAGTAAAAGGACAACCCACATTACCCAAATCATTCAAATCCATCTCAAGAATTTTATTACTAAAAAGATTAGCTTCCACACTATCCAATGGTTGAGTACTGTACTTCTCATTATCATGAAGAATGAAATTGAAGTCACCAATAATTAACCAAGGCAGAGAGTAATTGGAAGCAGTATGTTCCAAATTAGTCCAAGACTCAATCTCACTCTTAATATCATAAGGACTACTATAGTAACTAGTAAAAATCCAAGAAGGGCCACTAGTAGGCTTGATTAATGCATTGATATGATTGAGGGAGTAATCAAGGATCTCCACATCCAGGTTAGTTTTCCATATCAATACAAGGCCTTCAGCAGTACCACTAGCCCCTCCAGGGTTAACATGCCAATAATTCTGAATATTAAGCTGTTGCATGGTTTTTAAGAGTTTCGCATGATTTTGTTTTGTTTCAGAGATGAAACAAATATCAGGAATAAACTGGTTTAACATGTCATTAAGATAGTTTATGGAATGTTTTTTCCTAGACCTTGAAAATTCCAAGCAATTGAGGAAAAAAACTGCCAGAAGTAAGAAACATAAGGGTATTTTGAGGAAGGCCTTCTAATTAAGGGATCATAGTAGGTCAGCACATGATTAAAGCAAACCATATTATCATGGATATAGTTCTTATAGTGAGAGTAGTTAGTGATGCATACCTCAGAGTTGGATGAGCAGTTTCCAGGATCACCATTATCCATTTGTGGGATGCTTGAGTCCAGTGGCTCTGCGTAGCAGTCAGCATTGTCCTTGAATCTTTTGATGTTGTCTGTTGTATTTGTTTCCATGGTGACCTCTGTAGTGTCATTTTTTTTCTCTTTGGGATGTTATTCGGGATGGTAGAATCTGTAGGAGTATCAGAATCAGTGATGTTGTTGAGTTCAACAAAAACATGATTTTTCCTTTTAGCGTACCAAGCCTTTTTCTGTTGATTTCATTCATTCTTTCTTTGATTTGAGAGAGGGTTGATAAGGTGTTGAATTGAAATGGTTTAGGAGGGGGTAACGGTGGAAAAATACCAGTTGGATCCATATCCTGTGAAGTGTTGGTATTAGAATCATTGGAATTTTTGGCTCTATCAATTGCCTTTAGTTTTGGTTGCTTTTTCTTGTAATTATTGGTGATCTTCTTGGAGAGCTCCAGCTTTCTGTTCCTTATTTGGCAGGCTAACACATCAGGATGAGGTGAATCTGGTTCATCCACAGATGAAGCTCCAAAGATAACATGCTTGGATGAAGAGGAGGTTATATTAGCAACAGCTGTTTCCAACTCTTTCTTCTTTGCATTTCTCATTTTGATTTCAAAAACTGCTGCAGCATCAGCATATGTGTAAGATCTATGAATGACCTTTCTCCCTTCTTGAACAGCTTTTTGATGGGTAGTTTGGGGTGGTGGTAGGGGTTGTGGTGTTGGTAGAATAGGGTAATGAGATTGTGAAGGGGTTGGAGGAGAAGGACAAAGGGGGGATGGGTGATCTAAGATTCTGCAAACCTTACAGAATCTTATACCATTGAGGGCAAAAGAAAACTCCAACTAGTGAGAGGTAGTTGGTGTCTCATAAGCTTCAATACCAAATTTGAGTAGTCTGGTGACATCAATGGTAAGCTTGACTTCTAGATTTTTTTCAAATATGTCTCTCCCATAAGCTTTCTTAGCAGTTTGGAAAACTCCAACAGGTTTGAGGATGTTTTGGATGTCAAGTATAATATGAGTTGGAATTCTTTTGATGAGTAGCCAAACCATAACTTGAGTGAATTGCTCTTCATGAATTAAATCAGGACCACCCACTGGTACTCCGACTAAGACCATTAGTTTATCAAAGACTCCTCTGGTTCCACCATTCCTGAGAGTTGAGTAGTCATCTTCATGCGTGAGTCTGAGGACATAGTAATTTCTTCTTCTATTCCAGATATCCAGTTCAACTCTGCCATTGAATTCCCAATTGTTATTGATGAAGTTACTGACTTTGGATATTTGGAAACAAATATTGCTACAAAGCTTCCCAATGAAATACCATTTCCAATCTAGAGGTTGTTTGGTTTTGATATTTTCAGGGTTAATGAAAACTTTAGGAAATAGATCCTCAGGCATAGTGAGAGTTTTGTTCATCTGAGCAATCAGATTTTCTATGGAAGGAGGGTTAGAGTTAGAAGATGAGGCCATTTTTGTTAATCAAACAAAGCAGTAGAGAGATGTTTTCCAGTGGATATAATGACCACTTTGGTTTTTGGTGTGACAGAGCCAGTAAATAAGAGAAAAGGAATCTAAACGGGCTTTAGTTTGAAATTGCTTCATGGGTAAGTTGTAACATGAAAGGTTACTTTCCCTACGGTGTATTTTTCTGGGTGTTTTGTAAGTTTGTGGAAGGCTAACTATGAACGATTTCCGAAAACTAACTTCATATGGTTGTGAAGTATTTTGGACTAGGCTTTGAAAATGACATGTGAATTAGTCGCAATCTTCCTGTGCTGGAGTAAGACTCTGCATTCTGCGCTTATGACTATCTATGTTGTGTCAGAACTTGGTGTTGATGGCTAATGGGATCCGGCTCGAGTTCCTGCACATCCAAGAAATGTTAACTTTGACTAACCAGTTAGGCACTATACCTTGTCTCGAGAGTTGAGGATTGCTAATCGAACTTCTTGGCTCAACGTTCCAAGGTGAGTGTAAGTTGGCCCGTTTCAAAAGATTGGTGGGCCGCTGCTAACAATTGGGCTTTGCAAACTTATTCCATAGAAGATCGGCCCCTCCCACACTAGTGTTAGCTTGCTTCTGAATGGATTGAGCATGAGTCAGCCTCTGAGACAGAAATTTTCTAGAGATTTGTATAATGTTGCATGTCCAACAAATGTAGGTTGGAAGATATTTGATTCCAAAGCAAATGGTGCCACCTGGTGGGTGAGAGCTGACAGAATTTTTTGAAGCAGCATAATTTTGAGTATTATCAGTGATAGGAGAGCTGAGAATATAATTTCCAATAGGAAGATTTGGGATTTCAGATGATTCTCTAGTGATTTGATTATTTCTGTCGGAGCAAGTGATTAGTGTGAATTTTGTGATGTGTGTAATACAATTACAACTGCAAGTGTGATCACTGTGAGGAGCATTCATGATTGGGTATTGAGAGAAATAGATATGAGCATCAGAATTTCATAGAGGAAAAAAAAAACGGTGAGAAACCAGAAGATCGACGACAAGAAATAGTCGTTGAAGGAGACGTTGACGAGAAGAGACAAGAGAAGAACGACCAGAAATAGCAGTTAAGGATAGAGAAGGGAAGAACTCAGGTGTAAGGGAAAGAGGAGAGAGAGCATTTTTTAACTCTTGAAATGACAAGTGCATGCTCAAATTTTAGAGATTAGTGGACTAGGTTACTTATGTTTTGTACGTCTCATGTGATACATTAACTTCAATTACCTTATTATCCTTGACAATGCAGAGTTTTGGTTACACTTGTGCCTCATGCATGCATTTTTGAGGACACGTGGAAGGGAAAATAGATAGCCCACCGTGGTAAATGTTTGATACCGTACCGAAGTTTGCCGATAAAAATGTTATAACGGTGAACGAGTGGTAATAATGTTATACTTATTATTGAAACTGGAAAAATGAAGAAGAAGTAAATGAATCGCGTGCTTAGTTGAAACAAAAAAAAGATTTTTTTTGATGCCAAAATGTTTGTGTTTTTTTGACCACCACTGTCAGCAGTTATATAAAAACAAACCAGCACAAAAACAAACCAGTGATGGATGTTGGAACCCCATAATTGGCAAATAATCTCCATTTTAAAATCGGAATGTATAGATGCGCCGAAGGAGGAGCATCGTGGGTACCGTGTGAGAAGAGGGATCCTTCACCAAGTGTCTTGCCTAAGGCGCATAAAGAAAAATTAGAAAACAAAAAATAGTAAACTGCATAATTGGAGAACCTTCAAGAAAGTATAGTTAGATTAATGTGGCAAGAAATGTCCAAGATAAAAGAAGGGAAGAATTACCTACCAATTGAGGAATGAAATTGCAGATCCGAATATGGGAACTTATTGCCGTATTTCCCGTAAAAACGATTTTTACGGCCACCCAAAAACAAAGACATACCAGTACCACCGGAAGCAAGTGAGTTGGGCTGCTGGATAGGTAAGCAAGTGGGCTGGGCTCCTTGATAAGTGACTTGTGACCACTGATGATGTGTCCAATAAAAAGTCCGTGATCTTGGGAAGCTTGCCATACACCGATTAGGAAATTGGAATTAGTTTGCTTAGGACTAGGTTTCCTTATTTGCAACTTCACTTTATGTTCTTCTCTATAAATATGTTCTAGGATGTTGTTCATGGAAACAATACAAAACAATATTTTAAGAGTGTTTTGGCGACAATTCAAAAGATTTACGGTGGTTGATCTCCTAACAACTGACCAAAGGTAGTATTAGGTAGGATTCTATCGTTTTGGTGTCGGATCCTATCACAGACACAAACAAATTATAAGTCAGTGTCTACACAATGAAGAAGATTAAGTTGATGGGATATTCTAATATAGCAGAAGACATATGGTTTGAAATCTTTCTTCATCTTCCCCTTACTGCAATCTATAAATTCAAGTGTGTTTCAAAGGTATGGTTTTCTATTCTTTCAGACCATAGTTTTATCAACCAGTGGAATGCACACAACACTCTGTCACACCCATGGATGCTAGTGCATCTTTATAGTTCTGATAGACTAATAGATCATTCCCAACTTAACTCATTACAAAAAATGTTTATCTATGCATGTCCTGAGATGCATTCACAATTTCTGTCTCATCATCAGTATGGGTTCTCTATGGGGTTCTTGAAACAAGAACAAGTATATTTATTCATTGTGGGATCCAGTAATGGTTTGGTTCTATGCACAGCAAGCAAAATGCTCACGGACATGTATTATGTTTGTAATCCACTAACCAAGAAATGGGTTTTACTTCCACCACCATTAATACAACATATATGGGTTGCCACTGGTTTCATATGTAACGATGAATGTGTTTCATCATCATCACGCATATCTACGAGTTACAAGGTTATTCGTATACCTATAAATATGGAAGCATCCAAATTCAAAGTTGAAATATTTTCTTCTGATTTGGGTAAATGGAATGTCTATGATGTTTCATATCCTCTGGATGCTACTTGGGGTTACTCCTTTAATGAAAAACTTGTTACCCATAATGGTGTTTGCTATCGGTTTCAAAAGGAAAAGAGAAATCTTTTAGCTTTCAGTATTAGCAGAAACAACAACGATGGAGCCTGTGGCAATGACTGTAGGTCAATTGATTTGCCTGACCGAGCGAAGGATGAGGAGCACTGGGATGATCTAAAACAATACCTAGGGGAATCAGAAGGATTGATCTGTTACGCTATAGTCAATGAAAGTGAGAGGAGTTTGAGTGTTTGGGTACTCGAGGAAGACTGGTATTTGATGCACAAGGATATCGAATTTGACAATACTATAGCAGAAATGGAATCTTCGTTCAATGGAGGAGCAGGTGCGGATGATATATTTTCACAAATTCAGGTACTAGGTTTCAATCCAGTAGACAAAAATGTGGTTATTCTCAGCTACAAGAAGTGCATTTGGAGTTACAACTTCAGAACCAGGGGATATGAACAACTCTCTCATGTTCCTCCCCTAGGTAGCAAAATTTCTATGTCTCATATGAGTGAGACATTTTCTTCAAAGCCAACATTTGCTTTAAAGCCAACTCCGACAACACTTCCACCAGTAACTTGGTGACACGCTTCAATATTGGATGTGCGAATATGCCCATTGTCATGTGTAAAGCCATTTACTATTTAATTAATAGACTTAGAATTTCATTGAATATATTCGTTGTTAAGTTTTTGTCCGTCCAAATTTATTTTTTTCTTGAACTCTTATTTTACATCGTCGTCAAATTATCAACCAGAAGGTATGATGTTCTGCATTGGCTTTGTTTTCTGTCTCTCTTTTTTATTTTTGCTTCCCTTCGGGATAGATTTTACATTTCTTTACGTGGCACTGTATGCCCGCACTTATGAACACTTATGGTTTTATATATCTTCTGACATTCAATTGAAGACTATTGGATAACTTCGCAAATTTTGCAACAGCTAACAAAACATAGCCGTATACAGCAACATAAAATAGATGAGTAGCAGAGATCACATTAAAGAAAAACAAACCTATAAGGTTTACACTATAAACCTTTTGGAGTATAGATGACCTAAAAATGACAATGAAAACGTACCAGATTATATAGGTACGTGCATACCTCTTTCTTCCGACTGTTGCTGCATCCGTATCTTCTCCTAATGCTGTTTCACCTTATACCATTGTTTCCACATTTTCTTCTCCTAATGCTTTCAGTGAAACCAAGGTGTTGGCATGAGGTTTAGCTTGACGGATATATTTACCAAAATCCACTAGCATCATTTTGGAAGAAGGAGACTTTGGGTCATAAAGCGTGACCTTGGTATCCGAGTAACATAGTACTTGACCACTACTCGTAAGGGCAACTACAATACTGCGTAGATCCAAATTTCTTAAACTGAACTCCTCACTCCAACTCCATGCCTCATCTTCCTTCTGTTTCCATAACCATATGCTAGCAGTTTCAGTCTTGGCTTTGTCCATAGCAATCAAATAATTCCCCAATAACCCAAGTTTAAGATCCAATCCAGGCTTCCCAGGAAGCGAACAAGTAGACAATTCAACAAAAATTTCATCAGTTAAGTTAAATGCCGTGATTATCCCTGAATAAAGTATCCAATAAATTCATCCATTGGCAAAAACACCATCTAGCCCTAGAAAAAAGTATTCTATAGGCTTTCCATATTTCCCTATGTGTCTCCATCCCTTGCCACTTCCAAGAGTGTAAACCTCAACTTGTACAACTGCAGGTTCTTCTGGTAACTTGAACATTCTAAGAACCTTGTATTCATTAGTGGAAGAAACATAACCGAACCCGCTTGACAGGATATTACCAAAGTAAGTCGTTGATCTATCAAATTTTGGGAGAGAAACAGCTTCTCTAGTTACGGGGTTACAAATATAAGCAGGTCCGCAGCTGAAAGTATTATGACCAAGCAAAGCACTTAGACATAGTAAACCGTTGCATGAACCTATAATACTAGAAATAGAAAATGGAGGGTTAAAGTTGATTTTTGTAATTTGAGTAGATGGTGTCTCAGAATTATTCTCGTCATATTTGATGTAATAAAACTCATCACCAACTGTTCTAGACTTCTAGTCCAGGATATGAAACTTACCTCACCAGAATCAGCATCTTTCAGTCGATTCGAGCGAAGGATGGACGGCTGACAAGATGTCTCCAGCTTTTACATACTCTTTTGCATTCAGGAACTGATTCAGCTGGTATACGAGTAAATATGTCTAACATGATCTCTATTGGGAGCATATTAAAGTACCCCATTGAAATCCATACACAGTAAAAATCTAGGGTTTTTGTTGTGGTCGAAGAAGAAATTGGGGTTTTTGTGTTCTTTCTTTAATGGTTCCCCAACTTCCCAATGGTTCAGCGGAAAAGAAGGACAACTTTATGGCCTGTGTGGTGTTGTGTTTGTTTTAAGGATAGGAGGTCAGAGTCGAGTCGGTCGACTCTGCACAAGCACAATGGTAATTAATTAATTGATCCCCTGGCGGTGCCATACATGTTTCATTAAAGCTTTCATGGTCACTTCTTTCAGGTTGTCTGTTGGTTGTTCATGTTTACAATGACACGAATATTCATATGAAATACGAATCACTGAGTGAACAGCAGTTGATTTCCATATAAGCATCTTTCATATTTGTCTCTCATTGTCATATCTGTACATGCTAATATTTGTTTATGTGCTCGGCGCTGTTTGTGCATCTACCATTCAATACCTGTCTTTCAGAACCTTAAGCCTTGACCTTCCAAAAACAAGATTTTGTATGATTCCCTTTGTCACCTCCCTTCAAGATACACAGAAGCCATTTCTTTTAAGTATCTACCTGGAACTTAATTCGTTGTCAGAGCTCTTATTGGGGTCGTGGTGCAATTGAGATAAATTCTAATATTAAATGTTAGCAATCAGTACCATACCTCGTGTCATATGATATTATGTGCATAAATGAAAGGTCACACACGGTTTGGTATTGAAGATCTGATTTTACGAACATACGGATCTTGACAGTGTCAAGCTCTGTGCATATGGTCCCTTGTTAGCTCCAACAATTAATATCTTCACATGATATAGTAATCAAAGGTCAATGCTTCCTTCATCATACCTGGACCTTAATTAACTTTCCGAGTAATTCGTATGCTGTAATGATGTGAACCTATAATTACCAAAAGTAAATTTGCACAAACACCACAAGAGAAGATAATAGAATGATGTAAATTTGGACAATTGTTTTCGATTAAAGTGATTTCTTGTATTCATATACTTTCTTTTTCTTTTGTATATACAGTATGTACAGTTAAAATTCCATGAAGCATTTCCTGATAAAAGGCGGAAAATACCAATGGGTGGTGAATATATCTACGGATCTATTGGTTGAGAATGTTAAGAAGTGAAACTCGGTTCTTGATCAAACACCGAAAGACAGATTCTAATCCATCTTCAAGTTCTTGAAGGTTCATCTCAAGGGCAGCCAATAGCTTCTGCACTTCTTTTGCTTCAATGACTTTGGATTTCAATGCGACATCGATCTTGGTTACTTCGTTGACAACTTGTTGGGTTGCACTTTTGGTGGTCAACTTTGAGACAAGTGACCTTTGCTTTGGTGCATATAGGAAAGACAAGACATATTCAAAAACTGCCAGAGTAATTGCTTCAACTTCAGTAAGGACATCAGTGACGAGATCATTGTTCTTGTTAGTGTTTTTCTTAAGATCTGAAAGGCATTTTTGAATGACTTTGCAGATTTTTTTTCTTGAGCTCATATATGCGTCAAATTCATTTGAACGCCTTCGAATAGATGATTGAAGATCCTGGGCAGATTGCTTCATCATAGACAAAACATCCTTAATAGTTGCACAAACATCAAGTACCATGACAGATCTGTCCAATACTGCATCTAAGCATTTTCCATCTTCAGTAGAAAGGAAATCCTCAACACATTCGTACAAGTCCTTAAGATCAACCAATTTGTTGGATATGGATGAGGTGAGATACGAGGATCTCAATTTGCATAATTGTGCCTCAACTGCAGAAGCGAGTGGGTTAAATCTGGTGGGCAAACTGATGGAGCGAGCATGGTAAGCAATTTTGTTTGAGGAAGACATGTCGCGTTCTTTAGAAGAAATTGGAGAAAGTTTTGATTAGATATACAAGTTAATGAAGAATTCTATTTGATGATGGTTATTGGTTCTCACCAGGTGCTCCTTTTATAGTCAGGCTCAAAGTAAAGGAATGAGCTGTACTCATGTGGTGGAACGCTATACACGCCACTGTCTTTGCATTGTTCCACCATTATGACAAATACTGTGTCCCCTACCACATGTATAGCTACGTATGTGCATGAATGGATTACTACCTGAAAAGATCTGTGATGATACACATGGTTGATTGTTTACTGCTGTTAGTTAGCTAGTGACTGGTATCTACGTTTTCCAACAGTTGGAATCTAGACAGCCTTGCGTTTACTTATACATGCTCTAGGTTTTAGCTACCAACAAGCATATAAACAGATGGAGTAAGATGATATTTTAACTTACCAACAGTGTGCAGTTAATCATCTCTACTGTGTAGGGAACATGAAGAATCAAATGTCTCCTCTCTATCCCTCTCTTGCTTGCCTGCATTTGGTTGTTACGAGAACTTGAGTTTTCATTGCCAAATTATGTTCCTGACATATAATAATTACTTGTCGTATCTTAACTGACGGACTATATCCAAGTTGCAAGGTATAGTAAAATCAACTGACGGACTATATAATATTACTTGTCATATAATATTAACTGACGGACTACATCCAAGTTGCAAGGTATAGTAAAATCAATTACGCAAAAATGAATTATGCGGATGCAGCTAGTTGGTGGTTGAACTCCTCAGTCCCCTCCTTGGTGTATAGCTTTTGTTCTTCCATAGTAGCAAAAAATAAAATAAAAAATGTAGTGAATCAAAGTTTGATGATTTTATTACTGTAATTGAGTTTGCATGCATGCAATAAAATTCTCAAGACCACAAGATTATACTTATACAAACACATATAGAAATGTACTATGTTTATAACAACATGTTTGTCAAAAAAAATTAAAAAAAAATGAAGTTTTATTTCCTTCCGCTATTTTGTATATCTTCTCTCTATCTGTCAGGAATGTGAATTGTATCTCCATTTTATCTTCCTTTAACGAGTACATCCGGCGAAGTACACTTCCCAATTTTCTTTTTCCAAACCATGTATCAGTACGTAGGTTTGAACTTTACTATCCAATGCGACTCGTTTTCCTCTCCAAGCATTAACCTTCAGTCTTCAAGCGCTTGTTAATCTGCTTAGCTCCCCCCTCAATTTCAGGGGTTTCTTCAGTCGTGTCAGAATTGTCATCTTTAGCAGCTTCGGCGAAGTCTTCCAGTTTATCCGGCCATTCGTCTCACCGTTCAAGTCCTTGTCATTCTCATCCTCAGTCTCACGCTGGAGGTTTTTAATGACTTCCATTAACTCCCTATTTACCTGTCACAACTCATGGTTAGATAATATCCCGCGCTTGATAGAGAAGTTACATGCTAATCTAATTGTCCATGTTAATGATCACAAAAAAATCGGGTTGTGGTCATGTTATGATGTTAAAATAGAAACTTTCGTACCTGAGGATTTTCAAGGAACTCAGATAAGTCTGTTGTACACAGCGGGCACTTCATTATTGTCTTTTGTGCTCGCAGTGTCCTCCCCTGATAAGATCTCTTTCTAACAGAACTTTGACCAACAAAAAACGCCTCTAAACAATGCTTGCAATAGTTGTGAGCACAGGGAGTTGTTAAGGGATCAGACATCACTTGCCGACAAAGTTGACACTTGAATTCTGTTTGATAATTAATCATGAAAGAAGAAGCTTAGAAACATAGTGATAAAGCTAGGATGGTTTTGTCCACAATGCATACCGAGAAAGAGAGAGATATCAAACCTTTAAGAACCTTATCTCTCAGGGACGCATTTCGTGCCCCTTTCCCTTCTTTTCCGGGATTACCTGTCTGCACAGGTGTTTTACTGGAAGGTGGAGGCTTCTTCCATTTCCAGCAACTTTCTTCATCCTGAAAATACAAAGATATTGTACAGTTTTTTTTTTTTTTTTTTTTTTTTTTTTTTTTTTTTTTTTTTTTTTTGTAAATCATACGTGAAAGAATTCGAATAGAATGTACCCGAGTATATACAACACTTGTGCAATTTAACATTTATTAAGAAAATATTGGGAAGTAAGATATTTGACGTTCCATCTCAAAAGAACAACAACACTAGAATAATAAAACCTTAGAGCAGTTCCTGAACAAACTCAAAAATTTGTTGAGTCACGTGGATGGTCAAATGGGTTTCTCCATTATGGTAAAGCAAGGCAAAATGAACAGATTTGGTTTTCGATGGCCCACTAGTATTTCTTTTTAATATAAAATATTTTGTAGGATAAAGATGAAAAATAAAATATAATATTTAGGTGAGATAAAATAGGATAAAGTATGATAAAATAAGATTAAAAAGTAGTAAAATATTCACCGATTGTTAGGTCTGTTCATGGTCGGTTTTGGTTCGGTTTCTAGCGAAACCAAAACCGAAACCAATGCTATTTTGGTTTCTAAAAATCTAAACCAAACCAATCCATTAACCATTGGTTCGGTTTTCAAATGGTTCCAATTGGTTTCGGTTTGTCCCAGTGGTTTTTGGTTAACCAATAATTATGTCAAACCAAAAAAAAACAAAATACACAAATTTACAGATAAAAAAGTCGTAGTTGCCGATAGTATTGATTTACACAAATTTACAGCAAAAAACAATAAAATAAAAAAAAATATCAAGAATAGTTAAAGCTTAGTCTAATTCTAGAGATCAAAAGAAAATATATAATATATCTTAATTTAGTTATTGACAAATAAAAAAGAAGGAAGACGGGAAGAAAAAAGTCGAGTAGCAGCAGCTGTAGTTGGGGGTGGAGAAAGGAGGCGACTGAGAGAAGGAGAAAGAGAAAGAGGGAGTGTATCATAATGATATATTAGATTTAGGGTTTCTATTTATCCTCTAAATCAATGGGTAGAATCTAATACTCGGTAGAAACTAAGTTTAAAAATTAATCGGTTTTCCTATGGCTTTTGGTTCGGTTTTAGAGGTCAAACCAAACCAAAACCAACACTATCGATTTTCCACTTTCTACACCGTAACCAATCCATTAGTAAATGGTTCGGTTTGGTTTCTTCCTAATTGGTCTGGTTTGGTCCGGTTCCAGCGAAAAACCGAAACCATGTTCAGTCTAACCGATTGTACTTGGCGATAAGCCAAGAGTCACGGGCGTCACTGGGAACGTCGTTTATGGCATGGTCGCGCGTTGGTGCTTGCAACGCCCGCGTTTTTGCCAAGAACGCGCGTCCTTCTCTCAGACGTGCGCTGGATGTTACAACTCAATGTTCAAATGAACCGATCCGTTCATTTGAACATTTATTTTCTATGTTTGTTCATTCCATAGTGGGAACAAAATGAACAAACTCTGAGTTTGTTCGTCCCATAGGAATTGCTCTTAAAGAAACTATTGGAAATTAGAGGGGCAGCAATATTACTCACATCATAATCCCAGGAAGGACTATCCGTTCTATCTGTTACATTTGTTGCCCCGTTTAGCTCTTTAATAACAGGTAGGGATCTTGGACGGTCCCCGTGTTCATCGCTACCAACAATGTCGCAGAGAATAAGTTACCAATCAACAAAGAGATATCTGCACATCTTAAGTAGAGAAAGGTAAAACAAATATAATGAAAAAAAATAGAGAACCTCGTCCACGGAGCAGGTTCATTGTCGCATCGAACAAAGAGATATCTGCACATCTTAAATCCCTGAAAATGACAATACTCATTAGATATACACCGGACTAGAAGAAAGAAAGTGCGTGTGCCCAGATTATAAAGTTGACAGACATGAGAAACACCGGACCTGGATTCCAACTTTTCTCCACCATTTTTCAATTCTATATATGCCATCGTATCTCAACCCAGTTTCGGGAGCATATGGGGAGCGTTTCTCCTTATGTGATCTAAAAACCAGTTGTAGTTGTTTCGCTTTCAATAATCTATGTTGAACAATTAAGTTAATTAATGGGACAGGAGATTAAGTATAAACCAAACCTGACAACCCGAACTGGATATCCTTTTCTGCAACTCACACGCAAGGCTTCATTTAATTTCTTAAACTCTTGATCAAAAGATTGGTCCGTGTTTGTGCGTTTGTTACCACTGAGGTTCCTGCCCCCACTGCTTTACCAGGCAAAAAATTTAATCAAATTAACCTAAAAACGAATCCAATTTAACAGTATAATGAAATAGCATATTTGCAAACTGATTAAGACCAATACATAAAGCAAGTATATATGTACAATAAAATGATGATAGTTTAAAAGTTTAACCTTCCTGTGTAGAGGAACCACTCTCCATGGTCTTCATCATCTGCATATCCTCCAGATAAAACAATGGATTGCGAACCATGCTTGGACTGTCCAGCAATACCAGCAACATGAGGAAAATGAGCTCCCCATTGCCTGCATTCAAATCTATCCCCCCAGGATTCTCCTACTAGGACTCCCTGATTCCTCTCAGGGTCGTTTTCAGCCAGTATAGGTCCAAAATGGTCATTTGGGACCGTGACAAAGATCTTTCCACTGCACGCATTGGCCTTACCGGATCTTTTCGCTCGCTCCGTTATATACGCTTTGTCTGGTTTATTTTGATTATTAACAGATTCATAGACTGTCTCGGCATTTTTTCTTAAACCCTTTTTTTGAGCTACCTTTGTCGTACGTATTGCAACGACAAGAGCCGAGTTAATCCTCGGGTTATTTATCATACTCTGAGGTAGTGGACGGCAACGATTGGGACAAATTTTATTTCCTTGTGCCCACTTTTCAAAGCATTTTAAACAAAAATTATGACCACACGGAGTCTGCAGCAAGTAACAACATACAAAGTGAGTCTCCACGACAACCCGAGCTCTCCGCAAAAAAATAGCTCTCTAAATAATCAAAAAAACAAGACGCAAATAAATACCAGAATTTTATTTAATTTCCTCTAACTTGATTTTCTTCTCTCAAACGCGTATCCCTCCCTTGAGTTTAAGCAAGTCAAGTTTAAAGGGAATGAAAGAACCATCGTATTTTTAGTACATTTTTCGTTCTTCTACTTTAGACGTTCTAGCCCTTAAATGTGTTTTTTCTCCTTAAATGCTTATGCCACCTTCTAAAAAACTGTGAATGGATTATGGATCTATATGGAACCCTAATTTGGTTTTGTGGGAAAGTAAAGACTAAGATCTTCCGACCAAGCCACTTGCTGGACCATATGAACCAGACTCATTAATGATCCTGTCCGATCCTTTTTTTTTTTTTTTTTTGAAGCATCGATGCCCAATCTTCTTCAATGGTGCTAACAATTTTTTTAATTAAATCCAGAAAGTTTTTTAGATTTTTTTTCTTTTTGAAGCAAGAAATTTTATCGATGGTTTCGTTTATTAGTTATCAGCTAACTAGATCTTAAAATGATGTAGCATATGGTTTTATTCAACATTCTTTCGTTAAATAACTATGAACAAAAATCTCATCAAAATGAATTAATAGACTGGTTAAAATTTATTATCACTATATACTACTCCCTCTGTTCTTTTTTAGTAGGCCAGTTTCTATAAATTAAAGTTTCAAAAAAATAGGCTAGTTTCCTAATTGGGAAAGTCAAATGTTATTTTAATTTTTTGGGACCACTTTTCTTTTAACTTCTTTTGATGACAAGTGTCATGTGGACCACTTCACTTTACTTCTTTTGCTGACAAGTGTCATGGGGACCATCGATAAAATTTCTTCACTTTATTTCTTCACTTTACTTCTTTTGCTGACAAGTGTCATGGGAACCATTTCACTTCACTTCTTTTATTGACAAGTGTCATGAAGACCACTTTCAATGATTAATTCTCTTAATTTCATTAAATTTCTCTAAAACCAAAACTGGCCTATTAAAAAGAAACCGAGGGAGTAATCAATTAAAAAACTAATTAAAATGAATATATATAAGTAATATAACCAGATTGCATATAGGTTCAAAATGTAGACCAATAAAAAAGTAGTCTCCGAAAATGAAAAGATACTCACAGTAACAGGTCTTTCGGGTAACTCCCGGCAGACTAGACAGATAAGGTTGTCCCCGAGAATATCCATCACATCATTTCCGCCGGTTGTTTTCTTCTTTTTCTTGTCATCATCGTCGGAAGTTTTCCCGGTCATAAGTTCTTGTCGTTTCTTCGCTTTCTGTTGATCGTTCAGCGTTGAATCTGCTTCGATGGCACGCATTAACCTTATGAGATCGTTCTTATTATGCGAAGAAGACTCTCCGATAGATGATGATAATAGAATATCATTCGAAACAACAGCACCATCATTATTGTCGTCATTTAGACAACAACAATCTGGGCAAACCCATTCGAGAGTTAATACTAGTGATTCTATGGGTTTGGAAAGGCAACTTGCATGCCATGAACTGCCACAGGTTTTACAGCATATGGTTTCAGTCCCCGATACTACTTTTGTCTTGCAACTCATACAAACTCCTTCTCCATCACATGGTAGTTGTTGAGCCATGGAAATGGTTATATGCGCACAGTGTAAGCAGAGAAAATGATAGAATTGTAGAGAAACAAAGAAACAAAACCAGTACTAGTGATAGAGATAGAGATAGAGATGGAACTTTCGATTTCACCAATGAAGAGGGCTTTTATAGAGATGAGAAGGCTGAACGTATACTAGGGTTTGAAAGATATTATCTAGGAAGGGGTTTAAATTTTGCCTCTATTTTGTCATCATTAAAGAAAAAGTTACCTATGGAAATTCTGATGTGGAGGATTTTGTTTGATTTGGTTGTGAGATAATGTCTTTATTTACTGTTTATTTGGCATTATAATATTGTATATTCCAATACTACCCATAAAGAACTTGGCTGCACATTTGAGATTTTAAGGCCAAGCACGTACTATCCCTTTACCCCTACCCAATCCCTCAGATGTAGGGAAAGGATATGGCTCAAAATCAGCCTACCTATGGTCTGTTTTCATTTCTTCCCTACACCGAACAGAAATTAAAGTGTCAAAACGAAAACTTAGTTTTCATTTTTTTTTTCTTCACAAATTTAAATAAATATTTATTGTGGTAAAAAAAGTTTGAAGAGAAAAAAATTGAGATACCACTGAAAATAAAGAGTATTAGTAGAAATAAAAGAGTCAAAAGTGAAAACCAAATAACAAAAATAAAAATTCTCAAATGGATACCGAGTTTCTGTGTCATTTTTCCTATGCTACAAGGTGGATCAGATATGATCCACTTTGAACAGTAAGGAAGGGATATCCCTACACAAACAGGAATATTAGATACCATAGTAGTTGCCAAATTAGATTTTTTCATGACATATAAGGGATAGGGAAGGAAAATAGGGCATCATAATGCTTGGCCTAACCAACACGTAAGATCGTAATTGAGAAATTTTCTTTTATAAGACAATTTTAATGATACTTTGTTTATATTTTGGATGTTATTGAAATATCGAGTGTGATATTAGTTTTGAAATACCTATCATAAATAAATTACATTTCAACAAATACTTGATTCGAGATTTTACATTGCAGATTTCTACTCGTTGCGAAGAGGATTTTTTATAATTATTAGTCTTGAATATTGACCTTAAAGATTGTAGTTATTTATTCGATAATGATTCATGACAAAATTTGAATTTCTGGTCAAATTTTTCATCGGTTGATCCGAATTTTAGTTATTAACCGAAGAGATTAACGACAAAATAATATCCTGACATACATAACGATTAAAAGATCTGATGGTTAAATTTTTCGTCGGTTAATCCAAACTTTAGTTATTAATGTTTAACGACAAAATAATATCCCGACATGCAGAATGATCAGAAGATATAATACAACTCAAATTTTATTGTCCACTCATTTGATCCAGTACAATGTAAATACATGTCTGTACAGTATAATCAGAGTCTCGATTTTGTACAATTACAACACAACAAATATATATTATGAGGCTTTAGCATCTGAAAATGATGTGAATATATGAAATAAAAATCTGAGGTGTTATTGCTAACTCTAAAACACCACATATATCTCAACAACGTCTAAACCTCACATTTCTCAAATGGTGAATCTTTTTAGGCTTTCACCCAACGGTGGGTCCGAACAACCGTGAATCGGTATCCTTGCGGCACTTAATATTGAGTGTTGAGTAGAGCTTTGAGTGGAGAAATGAATATCATTTCGAATGAAAATACTAACTTTTAAATTTTTAAAATGAGAACATTATATAACAAACTCCACAATCAGAAAATACTACCTTCCTCCCACTATTAAAGGACAAGGGAAATTTAGTCACTGACAATTATATCACGGAGGTGGGGGTTATGATTGGAGAAAGTTTTGATTTCTAAATTCTAATAAGGCCTCTTAATTTCCCCTTAATTATACTTCCGCTTTGGTCACAGAATTACTGGTCCCAACATCTACTATTACTTTTCACTAATACCTGATTGCAATTAGTTAATAAAAATTAACACTTAAAGATTACACTTCCAAATTCAAATAGCCTGCATTTAATAACCAAATTCAAATATCTTCCTCTCTATTAACTTTTTAATTAGAGTGGGTGAATTCTGAAATAATTCCAAATACTGAAATTTCAATGAACATGCATGAATCCCTTTTGTTTCCTAAAAATGGCCATTAACTCACAATGGGTCGGTCTCACTAGATGTTATCCCTCTCCGCTCTCAAGTGCTGTTGTGAAACCTTGACAATCTTTTAGTCTTCTTCACACACTTGCAAGTATAAATATTATTATTATTTTATTTTATTTTCATCTGTGATACACTAACATTATTTTCAGTGTCTGAAAAACAAGTGGACATCAGTGGTTACACCGTTACGAAATAAGACGAAAGTCGTTTTCTTTCGCTTAGGGTTGATTTGTAAAACCATTGGTGATTGGACGATGAAACTAACCCCTTATCATATACTATTTCTACGAAAATGACCGACCCTGCCAATAGGGAAAAAAAAGTCCCTTGAACCAAAATTATCTCACAAGAAAGCATCTCACAATTTCACTTACAATTACACCCAGTCACGCGGTGGTTATATCTTATCGGATTCGGGAACCGACCTGTCACCTGCTTTGAATCGGTGAATAGCGCCTTTAACTTCATTTTCAGTTGGACAATGAACTCTTTCCATGTGTTGGAACTGACTTCAACCGTGCTACCAGGAGCATTAAAATTCTGGGGCATGTACTCTATAGACTATAGATGCTTAGCAGAGGTTCTCTTCAAAATGTCATGTGTAAACTAAAGAAACAAACTAAAAACTAGCCATAAAATTCCAAAACCCAACAAAGCTCGAATATTCTCAGAATGGTCTTAAACAAAAAAACTTAACAATGCGAAAGTCTACAGAATTCCATCAAAAAGAAAATCTTCACCCATTTGGAAGTACATTTCGGTATCTGACTCCAAGAGTAAGCCAGATACTTTTCCTCGCAGTTCATCTTTTGCAGCACTCAGCTGCATTTCTGCTGTCTTTAACACAGCCTCAATTGCCTTCACCTTTGACCTCGCATATAGGAATGTCTGACCTTGCTTTTGCAGTTCAGACTTGAATTTTTGCATCCCACCAAGTGCCTTTTTCACACACTCTAATTGTTTGCGGAGCCAATTGACATTGAATTCAAGTTTCTCTGCCATCTTTATCTTCTCTTCCCACAAATTGATCATTTCAGATGACAAGTCTACAAATCGGCATTGATGCATATCCATAACCGAGTTCATAATATTTTGAACAGCCATTACAAGGACTGAATATGACGAGGCTGGGATAACCTTTGTTGAAGGAATATGACCATATTTCAGCCATATTTTCTTATATAAAGCAGCATTTTTATTCTGGACACTAAAGCCTCCGATTTCTTCATATAACTCACCTCCAAGTTCATTACCTTCACAGTTACTTCGCTCACCCTCAAACGGTTGTCCTGCACTAGGATGCTCACCGAATTGCAAACTACTTTCAACATTTGGTTTAGTTTTCTTTTCAAGATCCACCTCTGGAACCTTACTAATTGGATTCTCAGTCTCGTTATCATCTGTTGCTTTTGCCGTGACCTTACAAGTAACCTCAACTCTTACCTCACAAGCATCGTTCACAAGATATCCTGCACTGGAGTCGTACAGCTTACTAAGAGGCAGCACTTTTGAAGAACCAAATCCGAGGGTGGTTGTGAATTGATATTCTACTTCTGCAGAACAAAATCAAAATCCACATACACAAAAATGTTTCAAAATTTCCTAATGCTGTTAAACTTGGTTTCTTTTAGATGTACATTACAATCTCTTATGTATCAAAGTTTTAAAATTCCATTTCATTGTTAAAAAGAAAAACAACTATTTACCAAGTTTTCTAGTGTCAGTGGGATTGGTTTGATTGGTAACGGCAAGACTGAACTCCGCATGGATTGGAAAATCTCTCAAGTCCACAGGGACAAGGAATAATGACAAGTGATCATACACATTCTTGCATCCCTTTGGATAAATCAGTAATTTCCTAGTGAAAAATTATCGCAACTGATTGTGAGGATTAGTCAAGAACAGAAATATGTACAGTAAGCAAATTGTTGTGAAATACAAGGTATATATGGAAGTGTAAGTAGTCGAACATAATACCATTTAGCACCGCCAGCATTGAAAATATCAGAGTAGTATGATACTTTGTTGCACAGCGAAGAAAAGTTTTCAATCTTCCAAATATATTTACATGTAGAAGGAAGTTCAACCAACTGACCCATTGCCATTGATTACCACTATCCCTTTAAGAAGCTATCTAGCAAGTCATAACAAACAACATAAAATGATAAAAAACTGATCAACATAGTTACAAAAAGAAATTTTACACGTCTAATCTATGTACTAGCTAGAAATTAGAAAGACGTCAATCTACTCAAACTGCAAGTACGATCTTTGAGATTTGGGGGGCGGTACTTAGCAACTGGGTCCTCAGACATACAAATTTTTGTGGCCATTGGTACTAAACGCGGTACATTGTGTGCACAATTCCTACTGCAAACAACAGCCAACTGTTTCAGCCACTTTGGTGTTAGAGTAAATACTGCCAGCGGAAACGCATGGACTACGTGTCAGATTATTAATACATCTCACCAAATAACGCCTTACTGATCAATCTGAATGATAAGATGCTCTAAGATTACTGAAACTCCCCTCCATATATAGAGTCAAAACTGAGCTAAAATTTTAATTTCACATTGAAACAAAAAAAGACAATAAACCTAATGCTGTATCCCAAAGATACGGCCAAATTGAGCTAGAAAGCTTACACGGCCATACTCATATCCATTCACTTATCTCAGGAATGATCTTATCAAAATTATTGCCTACACATGCAAGAGATAACCTAGTGTACAAAGTGAACAACTGATGAGTCCTAAAAGGTGCATATTTCTATATATTTTTTTTGGCATTTAACTCATTTTTTGTGCATTAATTCTACATTTTATCCCATATTCTGTATTTTCTTTGTTTTCAAGAATAAATATTTTTATTAACTAATTTTGCATTTTTAGGTAATAAATAAAGTTTGGATGAATAACGGAGCGGAAAAGAGCAGAAAAGCGGTGAAAAGCCGGGAGGAATTACACAAGGAAGCCGCGAAGAATGTTGTGTGCAAGACCAAAAGGCTATAACTGGGCTTGAAGAGGAAGAATTGTCCTTAAAGAAGATATGGGCTTGGCATACCCAAGGCCCAAAACCCTCACCCAAATCCATTTCATATATCCATACCCGTTTCCCTTTCTAGCCGTCAGATTGGATCATCACATCATCCTACGGTCGGCTCATCATCGTGCATCAAACTCTGAAGTTCCTGTCAAACATCGTAGTACCTAACCCCATCTGGAACCGTTAGCTTCGTTGTATCTCGCAATCCAACGGTCGCTACAAGTTGTTTCCCTTCTTGTCGTTCGATTCGTTTCATATGTGGTCATCCAACGCTCTCGTCTTGCTGTACATCAAGATTGCTGATCCCGCCCAACACCGGAGCACACCCAACACATATAACCCAAAAACCTAACCCTAAATCGCTCATTCTCTTCTCCCCTTCTCTTTATTCTCTTCTCCCGCCTCTGCAGACACCATGTCTGCCGTACCACCACCTTCTCCACCATGTCCGCCACCACCTACTCTGCCACAACCAAACCACCAACTCCACCTGCTCGAACATCATCACCCCCTCTTTCTAGCCCCCTATTTGATTGATATTTCTTCTCACCTTTCTCTGAAACCCTAGAAGAAAAATCATTCGATTAGGCGAGTCTAGAGTAGCAATTGACACATGGGAATGGAGCAAAGGACCAAGGGGAAGAATGGGTCGAAGACAAACTCGTCAAATCACATCAATATGGGTAAGAATTACCAAACCCTAAATTTTCTGATTTGGGGGAATTTATTAAAGAACCCTAATGTTCTGTTAGGGAGAGCATTAGAGAAGATATGGGTCTGTTTTGTACTGTCAAATTAGGTAGAAATAATTTACCTAATTTCTGTTTGAATTGGGGATATTTTTGGGGAAGAACCCTAATTTTGTAATTTGGGGGAAAACCCAAATTGGGTCTGTGGGTATAAATTGAGACTGTGGGTATGTTTTAATGGGCATGCCTGGACTAGCCAGAGCACCACCAAGAGGCCTGGAATAGCCAGGACCTCAACTGTTAATTTTGTTTTCAATATCAGTTCATTTTAAATTTCAGTTGTTCAATTCATCATGTTCTAGTTTAATTGCTAAGGGGGAGATGAAATCATGATGCTTCTGCTAATTCAATCCAAGCTAGATATTGTGCTTGTTATGCTGAAATGTTTAGGATAGTCGTAATCAAAGAACATCCTTTAGGTTGTTAAAACACCTAAGTGGCTTCTCTGCGGGTAGTTGCAGTGTGAGAGCCCCAACTATCACAAGGTTTAGAATTATCTTAGTGCCTTTAGCCTCCTTTCTAACCCAACCCTTTGATGAGCAGCAGGCATAGAACCTCCACTGCCATCTAGTTAGTCAGTTGAGCCAAGAAGCTCACTGATAACTATACAAGGGACAAGAGCAGTATTGAACTGAGATTTCCTTAGCGTAGGTAAAATGGTGGATTCGAAGCCTTAGTACCCTGTTGCATTGCTTTACTTTCTGTCACTATTTCAGTCACATACCAAAACAGCTCAGTTGTGTTTCAACACAACACAAAATTCATTCCCACTGTCACTAGAAAAGTAGAAACAATACTAGCTCCCTCCATGTCCCTGTGGACAAACACTTTCTTCCCATCACTAGCTACAACTGACCCTGTGCACTTGCAGGTCAATTTGTAGGTTGTTTATAAAACCCACCAAGTTTTTGGCGCCGCTGCCGGGGACTCGGTTAGCGGCGCTGTTGTTTTTTTTTTCTACATTTGTTTGCTGTTCTCTGCATTTGTTTGCTGGTGCAGGTCTTGTTGCTGGCTAGCCTTTGCTAGCTAACTGTTGCCTGTTGCTGCTAGACCTTTCTTAACCTTGCTGCTGAGCTTGCCAAGCTGCTGGGTTGTAAGAACTTGACCCTTGTTGCTGCTGCCCTGCCTGCAAGCCCTGAACTGAACCACCTGCTGCTGCTGGTGCTCTTGTGCTGTTGTGGTGCTCCTGCTGGTGCCAGGCCAAGAATCCTGTGAGATGCTGCACCTGTTGCTGTGCTGCTAAGGCTGAAACTTGCTGAACCAAAGCTGCAGCCTGAAACCCAAAGCCTGCTGCTGGCCTGTTGTTGTTTGAACCTGAACTGGTGCTCCTGCTGCCATTGAAGCTGTTGCAGCTGGTGTAAGATAAAGCCCAACTGGGATGTAAGCTGCAGAAGGTGAAGAAGTTGAACCAAAGCCCAACTAGGCCTCAGAAAAGCCAAAGCTTAGGATGATCCAAAGCCCAACTGGGCTTTTGCAACCAAACTGAGCAGCTGGGCTGTGCTTAAGCAAGTAAGCCTAAACCCATTAAGAGAACCCAACCTGTGGGCTTCCATTTTTAATTTGTGGGCTTGTAATAATTTTTTCCATTTTTCTGTTGGGTTTGTAATTAATTTCTTGTGGGCTTGTTTGTTTAATTGCTTGTGGGATTTTGGTGTTACATTGATTTGGGCCTGTAGTTTTAAATTAGAAAAACTGAACTTTTAAAAGCCCAACTGGGCCGCAGACCAAACAAGCAACAATTGGGCTATCTCAAAAGCTACATTGGGCTTCAGTTTGCATACACATTGTCGGCTTGTTCACCTTCCCTTGGCAAAGCAATTTCTCCCACCAATGTGGGCTTGCTCCCAATACTAAAACCAAAATTTTTGCTCCCAATTAAAAAAACCAAATTTTTCCCAAAAATCCAAACCCATTAAAAACCAAATTTTGGGCTTTGTAACATAGTTACTTAGCTTTTGAGCCCAATCATGTCTAGATCTTGGTCTACAGTTGGGGAATACAACAAATCCCTTAGAGAACTTGCGTATGGACATACTTCACGTCATGAGCCTCCCATAGACCATGATGCCAATAGTTATAGGAATTATTATGGACATTTTCAAAGTCCCGAGCTTCAATACATGAACCCTACTGACTATTCGCACATGCATCGTTCCCCACAACGTGAAAATGAACATTTTGCTAATGCCTCACTCACACAATCATCTCTTGTGGATCAATTAGAAGCTCGAATCGCAGCTTTAGAAATGCAATCACATGAGGAATCTGTCACATCTAATTTTCTTAGGCAACCTGAAATCTATGCATGTCCCGCATGTGGTAGTTTAGACCACCCTGTTGAGAATTGTCATATTTTGCATAATTTTAGGCAATCTAGAGAAACTCCAAGGTATGAAATGCCCATAAATTGTGAGAATGGTAGTCATTGGGACCATAATCAAACCTTTCAGGGTTGCGATCAATCTTTTATAAACCCTAATGACCATGCACACATGTACCATTCACCACAATTTGAACATGAAGAATTTTGTACTCCCATGAATTTAGACTCCATCACAGAAGCTTTCAGACTCAGTGAGCAAAACTTTGATAGATCTACATCACGAATTCAAGCATGTTTAGATCAGATTTTGCTTCACCTACAAAAGGAGGAAATTCATGAGGAAATGTATGTTGTCCCTAATGAAGTGTCTAGTACCATTCTTGTAAATGATGTTGAATATGAACCTAATTTAGAGGAACATGAATCGACTAATGACACCACCACTGTTAATGAGGACCAATATGCATGCTACCATGATGATGATTATGATGATTATGATGATATGTTAGAAGAACATGAAAATATTGTGGAACCTGTTGGTTCAAAAACATATGGCTTCTCTCCCTCGACCTTCATGAATGTTGTTTTTTCTAATACTCATTGTAATTCATATGATTTTGATATTGACATGGGATTCGTACAATTATTCTGTGAAGATGAGCATGACATAGGAATAGTTGAATCTTCTGTACACACTAATGTTATTATGCATGAAAATATATTTGATGTGTCTGATTCTCTACCTAGGTCACATTGTGATATTTCTCCTGATTTGCCGATGCATGAGAATAAATTTGTTGATGATGTTGATGACTCTGATTGTGGACTTGATAATTTGTTTGATGATTGTGAGCATGTTGTGACACGTGTAGAAGACTTAGGAGATGTTGATGTGATTAATAATGATGTGCCTATCTTCCTACATAAGTCACAATCTTATGGCCTTCCACCCAACCTAGATTTGGTTTGTACCCATATTGTCAAACCGATTTTTCTGAGAGTCCCTAATCTAGGTTTGGAACCGTGTGCTTCCCAAGTCCTCTTGGACTATTTTGCTTCTAAGTATAATACATTTGAGGAACCACAGTTGGAATTAGCATGTTTGCCCGTCCCTAGCACAGTTCACTTTGAGTTAGACCTTGTACATGATGAACCCCCAAAACTGCGAGATTTTGTTTCCAAAATTTTATCCTGTTGAAAAATCCAGGTTTGGGGGTAGCTCATTTTGTTTTCACAGTTTCACTTGCGTTTATTTCCTGTTATATTTGTGTGAAGCTGTTGAAACCTCTACACTTTGTCTTTTGGGTTGATCCTCAACTCTTTAGATTGTTAGTGTATGGTGAATTTTTTGTATATAATCCAGTAGATAAAATTTCTTAAAACCCTTTTGTTCCTTTTGTATATATTTTGCTAATCCAATATGATCTCGGCTGACATATGTTGGATTCTTGCCTTGAATAACGGAGTTCTAATATTGCTTTCGCCGAAATCGGGTATTCTCTTTCCTTTTTCTCTACTCAACATGATCCTCTTCATATGTTGTATTATAATTTTGTTCATATTTTGAAACATTGAGGACAATGTTTAGTTTAGGTTTGGGGGTGAAAAGTAGATACTTTGATAATATGCCATAAATGAAAAAAAAAAAAAAAAAAAAAAAAAAAAAAAAAAAGCAGAACTCCTTCTTTTTGAAAAAATTTAAAAATTCCAAAAAAAATTAAAAATTAAAAAAATCATAAAAATGGAGCTCATTTACCTTGAAATTTTGACTCTTGTGCAAATATGTATTTTTATTAGGAGTCTTAGTCTAGATATTTAGGCACCCTGATTCTAGCACAATTCACATAGTGATAAGAAACTTGCACGCGCACGATCTACCAATACATGTATAGCCTCATCCTTGAGGTGTTCTATCGGAAGTTTTAGTTGCCAATCACTTTAGAATACTGAACGAAACTTGACTAGCTTGTTCTTTGGTTGGTTGGGATAGAAGGTGGAGATTACATTAAGAAAGACAACCATCGAATTTAACTGGGTGCATCAAAAAGGGCTACCTCTTGCTAAGTGTCATGTAATTTTTATTCCTTTCTCTCTATGTATCAAAAGAGTTACCATGTTGTAAATTCTATTCACAAAAAAAAAAATCAAAAAAAAAAAATCAAAAAAAAAAAAAAGAAAAAAAAAGAATCAAGTATTTATCAATTCCATCTCTCTTGGTCCAAAAAAAGAGAGTAGTCAATGTAAATAAGAGTCATGTAAAGAGTCATCTTTTGTGTTTTTGTGTTATAAGCAAGGAAGGGTGTATGCCATTGATGTACAACGCGAGTAATTGTGAAATACCTCCAACTCATTCACAATTCTCGTAAAGTCCGGACAGCTAGCTAGATTTCGACCTCGGTTCTTAGCCTGAGAAACTATCTCTTGGTGATTAGTAGTCATAACATCCGATCTTTCTTTACACATGTGTAGATACACTTTACACTCTTATCACATGTCTTTATTTGTTATCAGTGCTAGGATTGTGCCTTTGATAGCTAGATTGACATCTCCATTTTGCTGTGAGCTTAAACTGTCTTGCACATGTCACATTTGATGGAATCTGAGCTTATATTTTGTCCTAGAACTTTGTAGGCACGTTCTAAGCAAACCTTCACGAGACTTCACTCGTCCACTAGGGACACTTAGTGGTTTAAAAGGCTTAGTGCATACGCTAAATGCATTCGAGAGACCAGCGACAGTGGTATAGGTAGGATTTCCTTAGTTTTGTTTTACTTGAGGACAAGTAAAATTCAGGTTTGGGGGTATTTGATGAGTCCTAAAAAGTGCATATTTCTATATATTTTTCTTGACATTTAACTCATCTTTTGTGCATTAATTCTACATTTTATCCCATATTCTGTATTTTCTTTGTTTTCAAGAATAAATATTTTTATTAACTAATTTTGCATTTTTAGGTAATAAATAAAGTTTGGATGAATAGCGGAGCGGAAAAGAGAAGAAAAGCGGTGAAAAGCCGGGAGGAATTACACAAGGAAGCCGCGAAGAATGTTGTGCGCAAGACCAAAAGGCTATAACTGGGCTTGAAGAGGAAGAATTGTCCTTAAAGAAGATATGGGCTTGGCATACCCAAGGCCCAAAACCCTCACCCAAATCCATTTCCTATATCCATACCCGTTTCCCTTTCTAGCCGTCAGATTGGATCATCACATCATCCTACGGTCGGCTCATCATCGTGCATCAAACTCTGAAGTTCCTGTCAAACATCATAGTACCTAACCCCATCTGGAACCGTTAGCTTCGTTGTATCTCGCAATCCAACGGTCGCTACAAGCTGTTTCCCTTCTTGTCGTTCGATTCGTTTCATATGTGGTCATCCAACGCTCTCGTCTTGCTGGACATCAAGATTGCTGATCCCGCCCAACACCGGAGCACACCCAACACATATAACCCAAAAACCTAACCCTAAATCGCTCATTCTCTTCTCCCCTTCTCTTTATTCTCTTCTCCCGCCTCTGCAGACACCATGTCTGTCGTACCACCACCTTCTCCACCATGTCCGCCACCACCTACTCTGCCACAACCAAACCACCAACTCCACCTGCTCGAACATCATCACCCCCTCTTTCTAGACCCCTATTTGATTGATATTTCTTCTCACCTTTCTCTGAAACCCTAGAAGAAAAATCATTCGATTAGGCGAGTCTAGAGTAGCAATTGACACATGGGAATGGAGCAAAGGACCAAGGGGAAGAATGGGTCGAAGACAAACTCGTCAAATCACATCAATATGGGTAAGAATTACCAAACCCTAAATTTTCTGATTTGGGGGAATTTATTAAAGAACCCTAATGTTCTGTTAGGAAGAGCATTAGAGAAGATATGGGTCTGTTTTGTACTGTCAAATTAGGTAGAAATAATTTACCTAATTTCTGTTTGAATTGGGGATATTTTTGGGGAAGAACCCTAATTTTGTAATTTGGGGGAAAACCCAAATTGGGTCTGTGGGTATAAATTGAGACTGTGGGTATGTTTTAATGGGCATGCCTGGACTAGCCAGAGCACCACCAAGAGGCCTGGAATAGCCAGGACCTCAACTGTTAATTTTGTTTTCAATATCAGTTCATTTTAAATTTCAGTTGTTCAATTCATCATGTTCTAGTTTAATTGCTAAGGGGGAGATGAAATCATGATGCTTCTGCTAATTCAATCCAAGCTAGATATTGTGCTTGTTATGCTGAAATGTTTAGGATAGTCTTAATCAAAGAACATCCTTTAGGTTGTTAAAACACCTAAGTGGCTTCTCTGCGGGTAGTTGCAGTGTGAGAGCCCCAACTATCACAAGGTTTAGAATTATCTTAGTGCCTTTAGCCTCCTTTCTAACCCAACCCTTTGATGAGCAGCAGGCATAGAACCTCCACTGCCATCTAGTTTGTCAGTTGAGCCAAGAAGCTCACTGATAACTATACAAGGGACAAGAGCAGTATTGAACTGAGATTTCCTTAGCGTAGGTAAAATGGTGGATTCGAAGCCTTAGTACCCTGTTGCATTTCTTTACTTTCTGTCACTATTTCAGTCACATACCAAAATAGCTCAGTTGTGTTTCAACACAACACAAAATTCATTCCCACTGTCACTAGAAAAGTAGAAACAACACTAGCTCCCTCCAAGTCCCTGTGGACAAACCCTTTCTTCCCATCACTAGCTACAACAGACCCTGTGCACTTGCAGGTCAATTTGTAGGTTGTTTTAAAACCCACCAACAACATAGGATCTATGAATCATAGCATCACTATTTGACGTGTACACATGCTCTACCACAGCAATGGCCAAACAACAGCCAGAGAAAGCCGTCAGTAACCACCAGAACAAGTCTCCAGGAAGGTCCGCTTCCTATGCAGTCATAGTTTGTTGTATTTAGTTGAATCTTCCCTGTATATTCGTGATAAGTTGAGATATTCCCTGTATTTGTATCCATATATATATCTAATACAAAGAAAGTGTCGACACTATTGTGTGACAATTCCACATAGAAATCTCATAAATTTAAGATGGTATCCTTGTAGATCCTAGGAACCCTACTCTTCAGTCTTCCACTTCATCTCTGTCATAGTTTGCTTCCTTCATAGTTTGCTTCATCTCTGTCATAGTTTGTTTCCTTCTTATTTCACTATGTCTACCTCAGATCACTCGTCCCCAATCTCACCAGTTCACAACTCCAATCCTACAGAAAATAATGAAACCCAAACCCCTTCTTCAGGAAATCCTAGAACCCTAGACCCTTACATAATTCATTCAAGTGATAATCCTGCAACAGTGTTATCTTCTCCTCTTTTGCAAGGGGATAATTATGGTTCCCGGGTTAGGGGAATCACAAAATCTCTGAATGCTAAGGGCAAGCTCGGTTTCGTTGATGGATCTCTTCCTCCTCCAAAGGATGAGTTGCAGTTTCAATGCTGGAAAAGGTGTGACGATCTTGTAGGCAGTTGGCTTCTCAACTCGTGCCAACCTGACATCAGGGATAGCTATTTATATGCCCCCAATTCCCATGCTATCTGGAAGGATTTGCAGGTGAGATTCTGTGTTTCCAATGCTCCAATTATTTTTCGTTTAAAGTCCTCTATTGCTTCCATCAGACAGGAGTCTATGCCTGTGTCTCTCTATTATACGAATATCAAAACACTCTGGGATCAGTATGATTCCCTGGTAGCTTCTACAGAGGCCTGTATTTGTGGTGCTGGCAAGCACATGATTGAACGGCTTGAAAGGGAACGTGCCATGGAGTTCCTACATGGTTTGCATGACAGGTTTTCCAACCTTCGCAGTCAGATCTTAACCATGGACCCTTTCCCTACTGCACTCCGTATTTTCAATCTGGTTCAGCAGGAGGAAGAACAACAACACATCACTTCTGTTTCTCTTCCAACACTTGATGCTGCTGCACTCAATTCGAATCGTCATTTTCCATCCAGTTCTCGTCCTTCAGCCAACCAAAACAAGCGACAACGTCCATTCTGTGACTATTGCAACAAGCTTGGTCATGTCAGAGACAAGTGTTATCGACTCCATGGTTTTCCTCCCAGCGCCGGTAACTCTCTGCCTCAACCTACCAACAATATGCACATCACAGCAGCGACTACAGTTGCACCAGATGATACGTCTGCCATTCAGCATGCTCTGCCAACGCTGTCAGCTGACCAATATTCACGTCTTCTAGTCTTGATTACTCCTGCACCAGAGTCTGCGCAGATTGACACTCGTGCCAACTTTGCAGGTATCACTTTATCCACGTCTCTAGTTGATCCCTGGTTTGTAGACAGTGGTGGCACACACCACATCTGTAATTCATTGCACTATTTTAAATCATATATGCCTGTTCAGTCATTGATTCAAATGCAATTACCGGATGGATCATTCTCCGTTGTTAAGCATATTGGTGAAGTTGTTTTCTCGCCCACACTTACGTTGTCGAATGTGCATCATATTCCTAATTTCAAGTTCAATCTTATTTCTGTGAGTCAGTTGACTCGCCAAACTAATTCTGTCGCTTATTTCTTCGACAATGTCTGCTTCTTTCAGGACCGAGTAACGAGAACAGTGATTGGTCAGGCTGATTTCATCTTCGGCCTGTATCATCTCCAAGTCAATCCTCATCAGTCCTTTAATCGAGTTTTGTGTAATAAAGCATCTGCCGATGTTTGGCATTGCAGGCTAGGCCATCCTATCTTAGAACGTTTCAAATTTCTTTGTCGTAATTTTGATTATATTAAATCTAGTTCTACTCACTTCTGTGATGTATGTCCATTGGCTAAACAAAGCCGTTTATCCTTTAATAAAGTTGCGTTGTCTTCGAAACGCTGTTTTGAACTTGTTCATTGTGATATTTGGGGTCCTTTTGTGACACCTTCTCTCACAGGTGCTAAATATTTTCTCACTATAGTTGATGATTTTTCACGTTGTACATGGATTTATCTCATGCACACCAAAAGTGAAACTTTTAAATTTCTCAAATACTTCTTTAATTTTGTTATCACTCAATATTCTAACAAAATTGATCACATATCCACTGGCACTTCCGTTCCATTTCTTTCATCCTTGCAAAGATTGCAGTCTGATAATGGCTCAGAATTTTTATCCAGAGAAATGCAAACATGGTTTCATGACCATGGTATTCATCATCAACGGAGTTGTGTTTCCACTCCTCAACAGAATGGTGTTTTTGAACGTAAACATCGTCATCTTCTTAGCGTGGCTCGTGCTCTACGTTTTCAATCACATTTGCCTATCACTTACTGGGGAGAATGTTTACTCACGGCATGTTATCTCATTAATAAAATGCCTACTCCTGTTTTACGACATAAAACTCCACATGAAGTTCTCCTTGGTACTGTTCCTAATTACCGTCATTTACGTGTTTTTGGTTGTTTGTGTTTTGCTCGAAACACAAAAGTAAATTCTAAATTTGATTCACGAGCTAAACCTGGTGTATTTTTGGGATATCCCTATAATCACAAAGGTTACATTATTTTAGATCTCCTCACAAAGACAACTTTTGTGTCCAGAGATGTTGTTTTTCATGAGCATTTGTTTCCCTTCAAAGATGCTCAATTGACTACAGACAAAGTAATTTCACCTTCTATAGATTCTGATGATGTTTTCTATGAGGAATTCATACCTGTTGTTCCATCGAATCATGTGACAGATACGTCTTCTCATATTCTTTCACCTTTTTTGCAAGAAGATGATTCTAATTCGTCCATACACACTTCGAATGATTCTTCTTCTCCTGTGAATGACTCTCATTCTACGTTCAGTTCTCCGGATGTTCCTCCTGACACAGTTGTTTCTCCTAATCCTATTTCTGCCACCGAGAATGTTTTACGCAGATCCCTCAGAGAACACCATCGTTCTTCTCACTTGAAAGATTACATTTGCTCTGTTAACAAAGGTTCTTCCAACTCTCTCTATCCTCTTACCAATTATATTTCTTTTGATAAATTCAATCCGCAACATCGTATATTTCTCTCTTCGGTTATTGCTAATGATGTACCACGATCATTTACGGAGGCCATTAAATCTCCACCGTGGCGTGATGCCATAATTAAAGAACATACTGCTCTCCAAGATAATGATACTTTTACAATGACTACTCTTCCCCCTGGAAAATCTGTCATTTGCTGTAAATGGGTGTTTAAGCTTAAATATAAACCGAATGGTGACATTGAACGTCATAAAGCCCGGATGGTTGCCAAAGGATACACACAACAGGAAGGTATTGACTATCATGATACTTTTGCTCCTGTTGCTAAATTAGTCATTGTTCGTGTTTTATTGTCTATTGTTGCCATTTTTAATTAGCCTCTTCATCAACTTGATGTTAATAATGCGTTTTTACAAGGAGATCTCCATGAAGATATCTACATGAAAATTCCTCCTGGTTTTCAGAAAAAGGGAGATACTCGTGTTTATAAACTCAATAAATCTTTGTATGGTCTAAAGCAGGCATCTCGTCAATGGTTTGCTAAGTTTTCTTCTGCCTTACTTGAGGAAGGTTTTCAACAGTCTCGTGCTGATTACTCTCTTTTTCTTTATCATAAAGGTGCAATCTCTATTTATGTTTTGGTTTATGTCGACGATATCATCATTACAGGTAATAATGACTTGGCTATTAACCAACTCAAACATAAACTTGAAGCCAAATTCTCGCTCAAAAATCTTGGGCGTTTGCAATATTTTCTGGGAATTGAAGTTTCTCGTTCTCCCAAAGGTATTTTTCTTGGACAACGTAAATATATTCTTGACATTGTCCAAGATGCAGGTTTTTTGGGTGCTAAACCTGCTGCTTCTCCTATGGAGCAACACCTTAAATTATTACCGGATTCAGGACATCCTATACCTGATCCAAGTGTCTATCGACGATTAATTGGTCGTCTACTATATCTTCAGGTGACTCGCCCTGATATCACTTATTCTGTGAATTATTTAAGTCAATTTCTGCAACATCCTTGTTCTGGTCATTTGGATGCTGCTTATCGTGTGGTTCGTTATCTTAAAGGTACTGTTAGTCATGGAATTTTTCTCTCTGCAACTAGCTCTCTTTCCCTAGCTGGTGATACTGACTCAGATTGGGCAGGTTGCCCAATTACTCGTCGTTCTACGGCAGGATATTTGACAATGCTGGGTGCTAGTCCCATTTCTTGGAAATCCAAGAAACAACCCACTATTTCTCTTTCTTCTGCTGAGGCAGAATATCGAGCTCTCGCCAGGGTGACTTCTGAGTTACAATGGATACACTATTTATTCACTGATCTTCGTGTTAGTATTCCGAAACCAATCCCAGTCTATTGTGACAATCAGGCTGTTGTTCACATTTCTGAAAATCCGGTATTTCACGAACGAACTAAACATATCGAAATCGATTGTTATTTTGTTCGTGAAAAAGTGATCTCCGGTCTCATCAAACCCACTCACATTCCCTCTGCAGCCCAATTGGCTGACCTTTTCACCAAACCGCTTGGTGTGGATCACTTTCGTCATCTTGTCAGCAAGTTGGGCGTTCGGCACCATCTTCCTCCCGCTCCAACTTGAGGGGGGTATTGGACGTATACACATGCTCTACCACAGAAATGGCCCAACAACAGCCAGAGAAAGCCGTCAGTAACCACCAGAACAAGTCTCCAGGAAGGTCCACTTCCTATGCAGTCATAGTTTGTTGTATTTAGTTGAATCTTCCCTGTATATTCGTGATAAGTTGAGATATTCCCTGTATTTGTATCCATATATATATCTAATGCAAAGAAAGTGTCGACACTATTGTGTGACAATTCCACATAGAAATCTCATAAATTTAAGAATCACACATACTAAATATGCAGTGTTTGATCAAAATTGTTACGAAGAGCGGAAGAGGGGGCAAAGCAGAAAAGCTTACCTTGTTTGAAGTTGCAGGCTTTCAGCAACTAAACCTTTGATTGTAGATCAGGAAGAGTGATTCTGCTTAGGGTTTTATCTCGAGTGTTAACTTGGGGTTATACTAAAAGTCCACATTTGCCCATGATTTTCTTTGAAATCCCTTGAATGAGCCCGTTCTGTAAAGAGAACACACCTTTAAGTGGAGGGTGTTATTTTCTAATCTTTTGGTCCATGGGTTAAATCCAAGTCAAAATGCAGGGTTGGACGAGACCCAAAATTTTGAAACAGTAGAAGCCAAGTCCAGCTACTAATCGCACAGAATTTCCTGAAAAGACTTGCAGAATCTGACATACAGAAAGGTGGTGTTTGGCAAATTTTCTCTGGACTAATCGTAAACTGCCAACTTTTTAAGAGATAACTACCCAAACTTAATGCTCAAAGGAGTGCCCACTACGAAGGAGTACAAATTTTGGCTTCTTTAACTTCTGGATTTTGCTAGCGTCGAAAGGGTTTAAGAGGTGCCGACCATATTGTCTTTGTTTGATTCACTACTCATGTTTTGTAGCAAGCAATTTCAAAATTGTACTGGAGTAGTTAACTGGAGATCAGAAATCAAATCTCAAATAAATTAAGGGAAAACTCTGATGCTTTTCCTTTGTGTTTTGTAAGTACTGTACAAATTTCCAACTTCATATAAAAGTAAACTCTGTATGAGACCACCTATTTAAGGAGTATTAACCAAACACCATATTCAGCATTTTTCTTTTTTTGCTTGGCAGTTATGTGTGCGGCTCCAGATTAACAGGCATCATGGCCGGCTCCACTTAAATAGGCTTCGTGGCATCTGCAGCAATCTTACCAGTAATCTGAACTCTAATCTGCAGCAGTCTTTTTTTTCTTTTCTTTTTTTTTATGAAAACAAACCTTTATATTAAAGCATAATATTACATAACTTCCTTTCATCCCTTACCAACATTTCAAATCTAGCTGGGATGTCACAACCAAAATCGAACCAAGATTTCCGAGATCTAGCCTCGTGGGCTATTACATGGGCTATATTGTTCGCCGTTCTTTTTACATGTCTAACAGCAAAATACATAACTGAAGACTGCATATGTCTTATTTCATCTACATAGCTCCGGTTCATCCAGTGAACGCTTGAGCTGACATTGCTGATAGCACTAATTACATTTTGACAGTCGGACCCAAACAAAACATTACCGAGTCTGGCCATGAATCATGCTATACAGTGGGCCAAAGATCTCAATCTCAGCAAGTGTAAGTCAACATATATCCTTTTCTAGTGTCATGAAGTTGATGAAGATGCAGAATTCCTCGGTTTGGTGGACTAACCGTAGGCCGAGTTGACCGTACCATAACACAAACTGTTTAACAGAAATATGTACCAAAACATTGCTAAAAGGAATAACCACTATTAAGTATAAATACTTGCTTCTTATCTTTTGAGTTTTGCGGAAATTTGGTAAACGCGCTGAAAGGGTTTGAGGGGATCCGCCGATATTGGTTTGAAATTTTGAATCAACATTCATGTTCTTGGAAGCAATTTTAAAATGGTACTCTAATTGACCGGAGATCAAAAAATACAATGAAGCTTAAAAATACTCTCATGTTTTTCCTTTCTAATTTTAGTTGACATTTCCAACTTCATATAAAAGTAAAACCCTTACCAACTACTTAAAAGCTTAAACCAAACAGCACATTCAAACTTTTTTGCTTGGCAGTTGTGAATGGGGTTCTTCTTTAACAAGCTTCTCAGCATTTGCTGCGACCATACAAGTAATCTCAATTCTAATCTGGCAAGTGTCATTTACAAGATATCCAGTGTTTGAGTCATGAAGTAGACTAAGAGGCAAAAACCTCGAAACACCACGTCCGGCAATATTACTTGCAAAATGTTTTTCCCCTGCTTCAGAACCAATAAATTAAAGGTCGAGACTTTAGGTTAATCTTTCCCTGGAATGTATTCACACTGTAACATACTAGATAACAAAAAAAAACGCATTATTTCAAGAACAAAAAAAAGGTAGAGGATTAATATGTACCATTTGTCTTTGTGATGGTGTTACAAGGATTAGTTTGACTAATAATTGCAAAACTGCACTCGGCATTCACCGGATATTTGGTCGCGCCCACACAGTAAAGGTACACTGATAAGTGATCAAACACTATCCCATCTCCCTTAGGATAAATCTGTGCCTTCCTATTGAAATTGCAAGAAAATGCTGAGGATTAACCAAACCAGAACATTTAAAAGGAAAACACTACCATTTAGCACCGCCAGCACTGAAAACATCAGAGTAGTGTTTTACTTCGTTGTTCATGTACAACTTAGAAAAGTTTTCAATCTTCCACATGAATTTGAATGTTGTCGGAAGTTCAACTATCTGAGTTCCATCGGCGGCTAGAGTAACCCTTCAATAATAGAAGGTCAACGAAATTCAAACCAAGATTCGAGATAAGCAATAATAAGAGATTTCGTATACATGAAACTCTTGCAAATCTTACCTTGGTACCGCTGGTAATTAATCTAGTAGAAGTTGCAGCGTAAAGTGTTGAAAGAGTGATCGATTTTCTTTAGGGTTTATCTCGAATATTAACCTCTTTGGGAATTAAGGTAAAATGAATATTTACCGATCAAAATATAAAAGGTATAGTATAAGTGATTACGTGAAATGTCTATATTTGCCCTTGAATGAGCGCGTTTCGCAAGGAGAAGACACGTCTTTTAACGAGAGGAGGGTATTATTGACAGCTAAATATCACCCGCCAATGGGGAAAATCCAAGTCGGAGTGCGGGGATGGACGAGACCCAGGTTATCACTAACGCTATACAAACAAGTGGGAATGTTATAAATATCCTTCATTTTTGTTGACCTTGCACAAATATTCCTGAGGGGTACAAAATAATTTTTTTAAAGTCAATTTGAGAAAGTTGCTTCCGCTTTTGGAAGCAACTTGTATAAAGTTGCGTTTACTTCTGGAAGCAACTTGTGCTAGTTGCGTCCGCTTCTGGAAACAACTTGTGGTATATTTTAAAAATTGAATATGAGGGTATATTTTAAGGGACAGATTTTGAGGGGTATTTAGATAATGTTCCCTACAAACAAAATCCCATAAGAGAAACCGATGGTTAGAAAGCGATTCCATCATCTGGGTAAACCCATTGTCTATCCAAATTTCTTTCACGTGTGAGCTTTTTCGAGTGGAGACAGTACCTATAAGAACCAGTATCGTCTAAATACCTCAATATTTTTTTTGACTACTGACCAATCTGCATCTCAGGGGTTTTGTATGCTGACAAGTCTTATAACTGCATATATTATATCAGGTTTGGTAATGGTTACATACTGAAGAACACCAACTGTGCTTCTATATGGAACATGATCGTCAAAAGGAGGAGAAGTAGTATTTAAAGCGGTAGATGCTATAAGAGTAGAAGAAGACCTTGCGGCGTCTTAATCAACATATTAGTGACATAATGCGCTTAAGACAACAAAACATCCAGAATTCTTGGTAATTTGAATACCCAATAAAAAATGGAGTTCACCCAAATACTTAATAAAAAACTCTCTGCTTAAAGTAGCAACCAAGTGATCGATTTCATAAGTAAAGCTTCTTGCGCCCAAAATGTCATCTACATATATTTATAATATAAAGAGAAATTGTATTGTTTACCCTGCAGAAAAGAGAAGTGTTAGTTTTTGAAGAGACAAAACCATTCTTAATGAGAAACTGACTCAATCTCTCAAACCAACTCTTTGGTGCTTGTTTTAAGCCTTAGATAGATCTATGAAGTTTACACACAAGGAAGTAGTTTATTAGAATATCCTGGTGGTTGAATCATCAAAAAAATATCTTCAGAAAAATGACTATGCAAGAAAGAATTCTTTACATCCAGTTGTCTCTTCTTCCAGTTCTTGTAGATAGAGATTGAAATAATGATGCAAACACTTATTGGATTGACCAAATAATTGAATGTATCTTGATAATCAATTCCCAATTCCATTTACTTGAGAACCAGTTTTTGTTTGAAATTCTTTTGGGATTCATGTATATTGTTTTATGAGTTGCATATCGGAATTGACTCAGTTTTTTGCTACCAAAAGATTCGTGGAACATCTTCTCAGCAAATTCTTCGATTTCTCGGAAGCAATGATTTACTTTATCATAATTCAAAATCAATGGATAAATTGTATGCTTGTTACCATAAAATCTCAAAAAAAATCCGAGATATCGTATTTTTTAGGATGTTACGGAAATTTTCAGTTTACTATATGAAGTCTTAAGTGTCTTGGCAAGGTATGAAAAGAAATGCCAAATCCTAAGAAAAGATATACCAAAAAGGCAAGTCGATCCAAATCCCATATGGCCATGTTCACAACAAATATATCAAATCCATTTCGATTATTGGAGGAATAGTTTAGCTGAGTATATGCATGATATAGTTCCAGAGGGGAATGCTAACAACAACTTTTGTTTCTTAACATATATAGAAAATAAGAATGTGTATGTTCTTTAAAATCCCATATAATATCAGGTTCATTTAGTCTATATATTGTAAGACTTTACATGCAGAATAATTATGGAATTTCTTTAGAAGTTTAGAACTGATTTTCCTTGTAACTTCGATATTATCAAAATTTCATCAAATTTATCTCACTAAGAACTAAAGTTGTAATTTTAGATTCAAACTACCTAAATCTTAGTAACAATTTCAAATCCAAACCAAGAAGACACCTAATATTACAACAATTTTATTACATTGACCAATTGTTCATATATATCCATTTTCGGAAATAACTGAAAGTTTAAATCCTAAATAATAATCAATTAATTCACTAACATCATTAAAATAAAATTTTACTATAGAAAAATGCTCCCTCCGTCCCACTATTAGATGACCTACTTAGTTTAAAATTTTGTCCCACTATTAGTTGACTTATTTCATTAAACAAGGTGATATTTCTAAAATTATCCTTTTGATTGATTATCGGTAGTAAGAAATATGTATAATTTGATATCCATGTTTATATTCGTTGCGTAGATGTTGTAAAATGCTTTTCAATGATACAAAGTTTACGAAAATCCATGATATAGTTTGAGAGATAAATCAATTCTAAATTTTACAAATTATTATCATAAGGGTGTAATTGTAAAAAATACTCCCTTTCATTCCTTGCCTTAAGAATTGTGCAAACTAGAACTAGGTCATTTAATAATGGGACGGAAGGAGTATATTAAAACTTGAAAGAAAAAATGCATCAAAATTTGAAATTTATTTAATAAGACAGAGAAAGAGAAAGAGACAGTTATACTGAAATTTGAGAAGTTAGAAACTGAAATTTGAGTAGGAGATGATAAAGGGAGTGTTTATTTATGACATATTTTGTAAATTACACATTTGTGCACAAGATGAGGTCAATGATGGTGTTACGTCTCTTTTAATTTGACATATTTTTAAATTACAAATTTATGTACAATATGAGGCTAATTATATTAACAAAATGATGTTATACAAAAAAAACATTGCTTGATAGTGTGTAACTACTGTTGGCAGTGAGTAAGGTGTGCTAGGTCAAACTATAGCATGATCATCTGTTCATTTTACCGATTGGACTTACAGCCTTCTTTTTTGAAATATTAAATGACCGGGAACGATCGGAACCCAACGGAGAAACCGACACAATAATTTAGATAGTGTTGAAAATCTTGTGGGTTCCAAATTATTTCACGTCATTAATACAATGGCATTCATCACCTAATGGTATAAATTCACATCAACTAAGTAACAAATATCAACAATTTTCTACATTATGTTTGCGAAAAATATATATATATATATATATATTTACCGTTATGTGATGATAATATTGAATAAACAAGATAAAAAGACTAACTATGGAACAATATAGTTGAAAATGAAGAAAAAGAAAGGAAGCGTTATTATTAAATTGGTGTATCATACTAAGGAGGAAGAGATCTTTTATATATGCTTTAATTTATATATCATAAAAATAATAGTCGGACCATATTATATTTTCGTCGGCACCTAGAATGGGGTTGTAAGAGTTATACAATTAACACTCATATAGTTGGTATTGAATGACTAATTACTAACAAGTAATTGAGTCTGGTTAATCACCAAAATATTTATATCATAACAATTTAGTGTTTAACTTCATTAGTTTTACACTTTGGTGTGTTGTTTAGTAATTTTAGCAATTAAAAGTACACATTTTTTTATCTGGTCTAAATTCTAACCACTATTAAATATTTTATATCTATGTTTTAAGAAGTAAAACCAAAAGCAAAAATAAATTCATATTCTTCATGAACGACTATCTACCAACTTTAATAAGTGGAGATACAAAAACACACATACTCATAATCAGTTGATATATCGAAGCTAAAATCAAACTAAGTTTTTTGAAGCCTTGAATCAGTACCACACTCTTCTTCATCTAGTCAAAACAAATATAACATCTAATAAATCTTTCTTGTGAATTCTTGTAGTGTAGAAATTATAGAGGTGAAAGCAATTCAGAGATTGCTGAGATGAGAAGTAGAAGAAAAGATACGAAACAAGACAGAAAATTAAGTTGCAGGAAGAAGAAGTTGATAGGAAAAAAACTTGTTTAAGTTGTTTATCAATAATAATTGTGTCTAAACTTGAAACAGGACTGGACTATTTATAGGATAAACATAGCCGACTTGAGAACTAACTAAAGAAGTTAACTAATGTAGGAAACAAGTGTTTAACTAAAATAGAACTCTCAAAACTAGAACAGGAAAATAAGAAAAGACTAAGCTTAAAATGCAAGACAATTAATGTGTATGTTGTACGGCATCAGTCTCCCCTTCTTGAATTGAGCTCGTTCTCGAGATATCTGAAGGCAACATCACTTCATTATCTCCATGGAAATTGAAAACTTCTTGAACATTGAACACATTGGATATTTTCCAATCAGCTGGAAGATCTATGACATATGCATTTTCATTGATACGTTTCAATACTTTAAAAGGACCATATTTCTTCATTTTTATTTTATTGTAAGTACCAACTGGAAATCTCTCCTTGCATAAGTGAATCATAACCAATTCTCCCTCTTTACAAATATTAAGTCGTTTGTGTTGATCTGCAGCTTCCTTATACTTAGCATTTGACTCCTCGAGTTTGTTCTTTACTTCGTGAGGAAGTTGAGAAGCTCGTTCAATCATTGCATCAGCTTTTGTATTTGAGTGTTGTAACTTAGGAAGAACCACAAGGTCCAAAACATGATTAGGAACTTTAGAATATACAATATCAAAAGGAGTCTTACGAGTAGATCGATTCACAGAGGTATTAAAAGCAAATTCCATATATGGAAGGAGAACATCCCGTAGTTTGCAGTTGTTCATGCACTTGGCTCGAATTAAATTTCCCAAAGATCGGTTGACTACTTCTGTTTGACCATCTGTCTGTGAATGAGAAGTAAAACTAAATTGTAATGCAGTTCCAAGTCGCATCCACAAAGGTTTCCAAAAGTAACTCAAAAACTTTGTATCTCTATCAGAGGTAATATATTTTGGTACTCCATGAAGACGGAAAATCTCCTTAAAGAATAAAGAAGATACATTAGATGCATCTGTAGACTTCTTACAGGCAACAAAATGTGTCATTTTGGAATATCGATCAACCACCACCATGACTGAATCATTACCTTTAGCAGTACGAGGCAATCCCAAAATAAAATCCATGCTTACATCTGCCCAAGGTGCATCTGGAACTGGCAATGGAGTATATAATCCAGTATTTTGAATAGTATCTTTAGCTTGTTGGCAAACCATGCATCTCAAAACGTATTTTTGAACATCACGCTTTAAAGAAGGCCAAAAATAACGGTCTTACACAAGAGCAATAGTCTTGTCACGGCCAAGGTGTCCACCAAGTCCACTTCCATCAAGTTCTATAATAAGATGAAGACGTAATGATCCATGAGGTATGCATAAACGATTACCCTTGAATAAAAACCCATCTGGAATAACGAAATCATCTATTGAAGAACCACATTTTTCCCATATGGACTTAAAATATTCACCCTCTGCATAAATATCTTAAAAATAATCAAAAGCAAAGCTCTCATTACGAATGGATGCAAGTAGCTCCCCGACTTAATGCATCAGCAACTTGATTAGTCTTCCCACTTTTATGCCTCACAGAAATATATATTTGTTGATTGTAGATAACCAGCGATCATGCATTCTGTTAATCTTGGCAGAAGTTTGTAAAAACTTCAAAGAGAGGTTATCAGTATTAACAACAAATTCTCTATGGATCAAATATGTAAACCACTTCTTCTGAGTATCTGTATTCTTCTCACTATGAAAAGCAACAGGATGGCCTTCTTGAGATAATACTATACCAATGCCAATGATTGAAGCATCACAATCAATCTATAAAGGTTTTGAAAAATCAGGTAAAGCTAGTTTTGGAGCCGTACATAATTTTTGCTTAAGAATATGAAAACTCTTATCAGCTTCTTCAGTCCGAACAAACTTTTCTTGTTTGAGACATTCAGTAATAGGGGCTGCAATAGTAGTGAAATTGCGAATAAACCTTCTATAGAATGAAGCTAAGCCATGAAAACTCCTCACATCCTTAGTTGAAGTAGGAATAGGCCATTCTTTAATAGCTTTGATCTTAGAAGGATCAACATGTATGCCTTGATCAGATACTACATATCCTAAAAATGTAACCTTGGAAGACATGAAGGTACATTTATTCAAATTCACAAACAAAGTATGATCTTGTAATACTTGAAATACCTTTGAAAGATGAGTGAGATGTTCTTTTTCACTGCGGCCGAAAATCAGAATGTCATCAAAGTAAACAATAACAAATTGACCCAAGAAAGGTTGTAAAACCTGATTCATAAGTCTCATGAAAGTACTGGGAGCATTAGACAAACCAAATGGCATAACAAGCCACTCATATAACCCTTCACGTGTTTTAAAGGTTGTTTTCCATTCATCTCCTTCTCGAATACGTTTTTGAAGATAACCACTTCTTAAATCCATCTTGGAAAAAATTATAGAACCAGCTAACAAGTCAAGCATATCATCAATACGAGGAATGGAAAATCTGTAAGGAATAGTTATTCGATTCAAAGCTCTACAATCAATAAACATTCTCTATCCATTGTCCTTTTTTGGCACCAAAAATGTAGGACAAGCACAAGGATTGTTGCTAAGTCTAATCAATCCTTTAGCCAATAAATCGTTCATCTGACCTTGTAAAATTTCATGTTCACTTGGGCTTAGCCGATAATGTTCTTGATTTGGAAGAAATGCACCAGGTATGAAGTCAATACCATGTTGAAAATTTATTAATGGAGGTATGTCACAGGTAACTCATCAGGAAATAAATCACTAAACCGAGATAGTTGATGAGTCGGAAAACCGACTTTGTTTATCTGCAAGTGCACGGTGTCCAAATTATAGACAACAGCACATGTGTTTTATTCCCACAAGGAGTGTTCTAAACTACTTCAAACTAATACAATCAGCTTCCTAATCAAAATCAGTTCAAGTGGAAATTTTCAGATGTTGTATTCAGAAAACAGAATCCAAACTAAGCTATTAAAGTGTCAAGCAAGAGTAAGAAAATGTTAAGGCTCCGGGAATCCTTTGTAGGTTATGATTACTTGTGTTTTATCACGAGAGTCTCGATATTACTCATGTAAAGCGGCAACACCTAGCTACTGAAGCATGGAATATATATCATTAAGAACTATTGATAATAATCGACGAAGATTGTCTGATCTCGACCTAAATGTAGAAATCCTAGACACTATGCATACTTGGCATACAAATTTCAAGAAAGTTCATTAATCTATAATAAATCAGGTCTCAATGGGATTGTCTATAGCTTACCTATGTAGTATACTTGGCATAAAACATGAAAAAATCTATCAACCTATAAGAGATACTCAAACATAAAATTAAGATTTAAATTTTAAAGAAACTCTTGTTCATAAACACAAATAATCTAGCCTACAAGTTCATCCTTTCACCCTAACAATGGTTTAGAAAACCATGGCTTTCTCAGAATTGATAGAGAAAATAAACTAAACATCGCAAAAGTAAGAAAACTCAAACCCTAGTTTCTTCCTTGTAAAAACGCTTCCCCTCTCTTCTCCTAATCGCTGGCTTATATAGCAATCCAGTTCCTCCTCATGCAACGGATGCAGAAACCACCGAAGCCCGGTCCATTCATTTCCTGACTAGCTAAGGTCCATCGTCTGGCCACATCACCAATTCATACCAGCATCCTTTCAGCCGACTACCTGCAACGTCTTCAGTTACTGCACTACATCTCGCAAGCAGCTGTTAGCCATCGAAAATAACCAATTTCAGTTTGCATACAAACCCCGTTTCTCTCTTCTTAATTCCATCCACATCACCTTCTTCGCAGCATAATCAAATCAGTAACACTCGGACCCCAACTTCATTTTCTATCTTCGCACCAGCACCAGCTTCTTGGTTTCTATCGAATCACCACCACTGACTGCGATCTCGACCCTTAGTACTCAGCCATCACAACCAACACCAACTTGAACTTGTAGAACCACCACTGTCACAATTAAAGTACTACAGCTAACTGACCCTCTTGAACACCAACAATCCATAATGACTTAGTGGCCTGACTTGCACTTCCTTTCTCTCTGATATCTTCAAGTACTGATGACAACCAATCACCATTAGCATCAGTTTCATCTGACTATTTCTGCCTCGATTAATAGACAAGACAGATCTCGTTCCCACTAAACACCGGCACCAGCTTCATAATTTCAGTCTCAATCAAGTACCCACTGAACAGATCCACATCTAATCAGTTCATCTTCAAATTCAAACCCCAGTTTCTGACTTGTACCGCATTTGTTAAACTGAATATGAACCCAACCTTGTTCACTACCGAAATCTCTAAATTTTATCTCATGTTGATGACATATGCTTCCATAATTGACGTCGATCAATTGAAAGAAGACGCTAATTTCAGACCTCATCAAAACCCCAAAACAGATGCATATGAGAATCCCCAAATTCAATTGATACTACTAGAAAAGAGTTTATCACACAAGAAAGATCCGGATAAACCCTTTGATTGGGGGTCATCCACCATCTCTGAGAAGGAGAAACTTAATTAAAACTAAATTGTTATTGATTGATAAATCATTACAACTCAAGTTACGTATTTATAATCTACTTTAGCTTGTTGATCAAGCAATAATAATACCAAAATAAGATTTTGTTTGCAATAAGGAAACTGGCTTAATTAAAGTAAACTGAATAAGGAAAACTAGTTTAGTTAGGAGTTGGTATCACAACATCCCTCCCTACTAGAAAAACTTTGCTTGTCCTCAAGCATCAAATTCTGGAAAACGCAACAGTATCTTGTCAGCATCTTCCCAAGTAGCTTCCTCGGTTGGATGATCCTTCCGCTTAACCAACCATTTGGTTCCTGCATGATTTCCTTTCTTGAACATTCTGCATTCGAAAATGCGCTCAGGTTCCCAATAAGCATAATCAACTGTAACTGGTAGGTTAATATCAATAATATTGGTGGAACCAAGTTTCAACTTCAATTGTGAAACATGAAATATTGGATGAATCTGACTTGTAACAGGTAAGTCCAACCTATTAAGCTACAGATCCAATCTTTTCTAGAACAGGAAAAGGTCCATAAAATTTGGGAGAAAGTTTAGAATATGCCTGAGTAGAAACAGTGCTTTGTCTGTAAGGTTGTAGACGCAGAAAAATCAAATCGTCAACAGCAAAACTGCGCTCAGTACGATTTGTATCAGCGTATTTCCTCATTCTCTCTTGAGCAGCTTGTAGATGTGAATGTAGAAGTTTGAAAGTGTAATCTTTCGCCTTCAAATTAGAGTCAACAACATGAATAGAGGTTGTTCCTAGTAAATATAATGATATTGTAAGAGGGTCGACTATACACTTCTTGGTATGGTGTCATCTGAATAGCAATATTAAAACTAGTATTATACCACCATTATTCCCATGAAAGCCATTTTGACCAATCACTCGGCTTTGTTCCTGAAAAACATCGAAGATAACATTCCAAAGTACGATTTGTGACTTCAGTTTGCCCATCAGATTGTGGGTGATATGTGGAACTGCGACATAACTTGGTATTTTGTAAAGTAAAGAATGCTTCCCAAAAGATGCTGATAAATATTGGATCTCGTTCACTAACAATATTGTTGGGCATACCATGAAGACGTACAATCTCTCGCACAAAAATCTATGCTACCGAGCTTGCAGTATATGGATGTGTGAGAGGTATAAAATGTGCATACTTAGATAGTCGACCCACTACCACCAGAATTGAATTTTTTCGATTAGAAGTTGGAAACCCATCCACAAAATCCATTGAAATATCTAACCATATATCAGTAGGAATAGGAAGGGGACTCAAAAGACCAGGTGGAGATATTGATTCTGACTTATTCCGTTGACAAGTATCACACTTGGAAATAAAATCTTTTATGGATTTCTTCATCCCTTTCCAGTAAAAATTTTGTTGGAGTCTCGTGTAAGTCCTCAAATACCCATAATGACCACCAATAGGTTGAGAATTAAACTTTTCAAGAAGCTTGACGCACCATGCGGAAGTTGAAGGCACAACTATACGATTTTTGTAACGTAATAGACCATTAGTATAAGAAAAATGTTTCTTAAAACTTGTATCTTGTTGTAAACGTTGAATTAAGACACCCAAATTTACATCGTTATGACATTCTTGACTAATGTCATCAACACCAGAAAAAATAGGTATAGATAGATGAAAATATGAGTGAGTACATCTTTATAAAGCATTTGTTGCAATGTTCTCCTTTCCACGACGAAAGATAATCTCATAATCATATCCTAACAACTTGGACAACCATTTATGTTGTTCCATGGAAGATAATTTCTGATCCAATAAAAACTTAAGACTACGATGATATGTATATATCTTAAAGTGTCTTCCAAGCAAGTATGGATGCCATTTTTGGACTGCAGATTCAACAGCTAACATCTCTTTGTCATAAATAGAGAGGTTTAAGTTCTTGCCTGAAAGAGGTTTACTAAAGAATGCAATTGGTTGTTGTGATTGCATTAAAACAGCCCCAATATTGTTGCCAGATCATCGCTTTCCAATGCAAATTCTTTTGTAAAATGTGTAAGTGCCAGAGTTGGAGTTGTAGTAAGATCATGTTGCAACAATTTAAATGTAGTAGTAGCTTGGTCTGTCCAATGAAAAGCATCTTTCTGATACCAGGTGTTAGGGTTCTTGGCCTTTAACACTAGAAAAGAGTTCATCACACAAGAAAGAGCCGGATAAACCCTTTGATTGGGGGTCAGCCACCAGCTCTGAGAAGGAGAAACTTTTAAAACTGAATTGTTATTGATTGATAAATCATTACAACTCAAGTTACGTATTTATAATCTACTTAAGCGTGTTGATCAAGAAATAATAATACCAAAATAAGAGTTTGTCTGCAATAAGGAAACTGATTTAATTAAAGTAAACTAAATAAGGAAAACTAGTTTAGTTAGGAGTTGGTAGCACAATATCCCTCTTTGCTGGAAAAACTTTGCTTGTCGTGAAAGCAGTTTTTGGAATGTCTGGTTAATAAAGTCGAATTTGATAATATCTTGAACGTAAATCCAGCTAAATAAACACAGCAGCACCAAATAATTCATCAAGTAATTCATCGACTGTTGGAATTGGGAAACGATCCTTAATGGTTAGCTTGTTTAAAGCTCTGTAATCCACACACATAAGGCAAGAGCCATCTTTTTTTCGTACCATAATAATGGGAGAAGAATAAGGAATCGAACTTGGACTTATAAAACCAGCTTGTTGGATCTCAATAATTATTTTCTCTATCTCGTCTTTCTGAAAATTAGGATATCGATATGGACGGACATTAACAGGGGAAGAATCTGGCAATAACGGAATACGGTGATCATGAGCATGTTCTGAAGGTAGAGTGGTTGGTAATTGAAATACATCAGCAAACTCAGCGAGTAATTGTTGCACTGTTGTAGGAATAACTGAAGATTTATGCATGGGAGCATTTAATGCAGAAAGTTGGAAAAAGAATCCCATGGTTTTCACTATGTAATAAACGCTGCATTGCTTGTGCTTCCAAAATCATTACTGATGATTGGTTGTTTCCCATTAATGAAACAACGGCGTTATTAATGTGAAACTGCATGGTTAATTTAGAAAAAACCCACCTAATTGGTCCTAGCGTCCTTAACCATTGAACACCCAAAATTGTGTCACATCCACTAATATCAAGCAAATGGAAATCAGTGGTGAACTTATACTATTGAAGTTGTATAGGAACATCTACACAAAAACCTCTTGTATCCAACTTCCCACCATCACCAACTGTAACACTTAACGGATATTTTGTAGAGAGAACCGCATAACCACATCTCTTAGCCACAAACGGATGTAAGAAATTATGGGTGGAGCCTGAATCAAGCAAAATTGTAATAGATTGAGTCATAGTAGTACCAGTAATGCGTATAGTCCGAGGAAAAGTAGATCCCATAAGCGAGTTTCAAGAAATTTTAGGCTCAGTGTCAACTAAATCTATAACCTCAAAAGAAAGAGGTACATTTTCAGTAGAAGGAAGAGGTAGAGTTTCAGATGGCGCTGTAGAACCCTCATTAATCTCTTCAGCAGTATCCAAGATAGTTAATCTAGGGTTCACACAAACATGATTAGGTGTGAAGAGTTGATCACAGTTAAAGCAAAGGCCTTCCTCTCGTCTTTCTTTTTGTTCATCTGGTGACAAACGTCTAGCTCCTGATGGTATAGAGGACTTATTGTATGGAGTTGGTTGTACCATAGCGGCAGGCCTAAATGAAGGAGGACGATGAGGTTTTCTTGTGACATCCTTAGTAACAGCTGCATGGCATTCTTCTTGATGAAGTGCTTTAGCAAAAGCCTCAAGTAATGTTTGTGGTGCCAACAGCTTAACCGTAGTATCAATATGAGGTTTTAAAGAACGAATGAAGCAACTGATTAAACAATCCTCAGGAAAATCAACAAATTTTAAGAGATGCTCAAATCCAGGTATATGTTCACGTACTATACCTTTCCGATTAATGGTGCTAATAGCCAACCGAGCGTCAACAAATTTCTCCAGAGACAATCTTTCACGAACTAAAGTACAAAACTGTTCCCACGAATTGACTGCAGTTTTGGTTCTTCTCCATCGAAACCATTGGTTGGCCTCGCCTTTAAGATGAGCAGAGGCGACAATAATTTTAAGAGCATCAGATGTATTGTAAACACTAAAATATTGGTCTGCATTGAAAATCCATCCATCAGGAACTTCACCAGCAAAGGTTGGAAATTTGATATTAGCGCGCAGCTGTTGTGGTTGACCATGATTTGGTGGTAGAGGTGGTGGAGGATTTGCAGCACCGGGACGTTGTTGTAGCAAAGGTAAAAATTCTCTAAATACGTTGCGGAAAGAGGTTTCCATGGTTGTGGGAAACTGTTTGGCGAGAGCAGTACGTTCTTGTTCACGGAGCAACAACTTATCTGCCATCTTCTTATTCCGAGTCCCCTCATCAAGAAAATCAATGTTAGTAATAGTGTCAACAAGATTATCCATTTTGTCTGCTACGACTTCAATACCTTCATGCACGTTCTTCAAATTTTCTGTGTAAGACATTGTGAGTAAAAGAAAGAAAGAACCCTAATAAAAAAATTGGTTGATTTTTGGAGATGGAACTGAACCTGCTCTGATCCAGGTGTTAGGGTTCTTGACCTTTAACACTAGAAAAGAGTTTAGCACATAAGAAAGAGCCGGATAAACCCTTTTATTGGGGGTCTACCACCATCTCTGAGAAGGAAAAACTTAATTAAAACTGAATTGTTATTGATTGATAAATCATTACAACTCAAGTTACGTATTTATAATCTACTTAAGCTTGTTGATCAAGCAATAATAATACCAAAATAAGAGTTTGCTTGCAATAAGGAAACTGACTTAATTAAAGTAAACTAAATAAGGAAAACTAGTTTAGTTAGGAGTTGGTATCACAAAAAAAGTTTCCGAAAATTGCTTGTGTAATTCCACCTTCCCTATCAATTTGAAGGATACCAATCAGCACCAGCTTCTATCCCTGTCTCCATCTTCTCAATTAACTCAGTCTCGATCCATGACAAGAAACCCCACTGTCCTGTTGTTGTTCTTCCTTGCTGTTCTTCCAGCTACAGATTCAGGAAAAATATAACCCATATCTTCAACGATTCGATCCCTACTTTCAGTAATTAATTAGCTCCACCAAATCTTCATGATTTCATCTTCATTTACATCTCAGAACTACCCATCCATCCATGAAACAACACCAATTCCTTAGTTTAAAACCACACAGATCTATTGATGTTGCTAATTTGAGAAGAAGAACTTGAATCCCCAATCCCTTCTGACGTAGAAATGAAATCAAGCTAAAGAGAAATGCCAGCAGCTGCTTGAGAAATGGTATATGAACTTCAATTAAAATCAGTCTCAACAGCTTATCATATCATTTTTTTATATTTTTATTTTTATTTTTTTTTGGGAAAGATGCCACTAAAGGCTTATATTAATCATACAATTTGTCAGATACATTATCAAATTTCAAGAAATTAGAAGGGAGCCTAGCAACAAGCTGAGCCCCGATCACTTTTTGAATGACAACACCTAATCTATGGAAAACAAAATCTCCAACTTTGACATTTGCATCATTACTAGCCATATAATTACGAAGTCTCTTTAGGAATTTTATAGTGTCATCTCCGATCTCTCCTAAGGTAGTGAAAGTAAGGATGCCAAAACCAAGCTCGTGTTCTGTGCATTTCTCAAGATATTTAACATGTTTGCGATCAATAGCATTGGAAAGAGCTTGACCCCGGTTAAAAGCACGTACTCCATCACCTGTGAAGGGAGAGACACCTGTCACATCCATACACACATCACGACCATCAATCCAATTATAAACAAAGATGTCTGCTGGTCTTAAGTCCGAGACATCATTGGAAAGGAGGCCCACATCAACCTCCTTCCTAGCTGGAACACCTGCACGATAACACATGTCAGCGAACGTGTCACAAACAAGGTCATGTCGAAACTTAAGATCAACCTCCTTGGCACAATGCAATGCGTGATCTCCGAAAATGTCCATGTCCCTGCCACAACTAGGACACTTACTGCCTTCCTAAAAAAGTGGTATACCCAGTCTATAATACATAACCGCGCTGAATTTCCTAGGACCTATCTTATGATTAATACCCTCAATAGGAACAGTCAACAAGTAGTCTTGTGCATGCTTAATCTTATTGCATTGCCAAAGAGCAACATCACGTGCAGACAAATTAAAGTTAAGAGGTAATTATTTCAACATAGCACTAAAGTATCTAACCGCCAAAGAACGCATAGATTTGGGGGAGATATGATGGAAACTAAGCGTTGAATCATGAATACCACACACTTGATTGTAGGCACTAATAGCATGCTCCAGACTAGGGCTGAAACCAGACACATTGGAGTGGCGCGGGATGTTTTGTTGTTGCAGAATAGTTTGCAAGCTAGATGCAACGTAGCCATATTGCATAGTATCATACATAGTATAAACACCCGCACCACCATGTTGAATAGGTAAAGTAACTAACCTTTGTTGAAGCTTACCAAAACCTGGACCATCTCCTGTGATGAGGTGCTGAATATACGTTATCAAAAACTCATCAAACAAAGGTTGAGATTCACTCAGATGTGTTGGTTTTGCCGTACGCATAGAGAAATAAACCCTAGAAACACCCGTACAAATGCGCAAAAGAAGGAGCTCACATTGCGGATCTTTAAGCTTCTTGATAGCCTCTATTAATATTATAGTTTTCTGAACTTTTTTTACCACGAAACCCCTGCAGAACTGATCATTCATACTCACTGGACCACCCAACAACTTCACCCCGTCTGAGGGTCTGCTAATGTCATCTGGAAAAACACCTGGCACCAAGCCTCTTTCATCGAATGTGGGCCAATAAATGATCGAATTTTGAATAGTGGTAAATAAGTTGTCGTTCACTCGGACTTTGTTGAGATTGATTTAGGATTGAATATACAAAATACTAGAAACAAAGGAAATATACAAAATAAGGTCACAGGATGAAGAGATACTAGGACGCAGGATTTCACTACTTTTCATATTCTTGTGGTTCAATCATTAATTCTAAACAATATAACTCAAACAAAAGAAGTTGTGACTCTAATTCTTTGCCAAAAATAGATTTCATAAAACATTAGTTGTAAGTTGCGAGCATGACGCATCAAATGTAATTAAAACCAAGTATGCCACATCAAACAAAATAAAAAATAATTAGTAGAAATCATAACGCAATAAAATCTATGTAAAAAGTCATATAAAGAATTAATTCATTTACCACAATCATGAAAAGTTGCTTCCTCCGTTGTCCCAGTAATGGGTTCTAGCTCCGCATGGTGAAAACACACCCAAAGGAATTTTTCATTGCTCAAAAAGGTGTTCACAATAATGAAATGGGAGAAAAATAATAAAACCGGCTTTGTAACACTTATATCTGTTACAAAACTAACTGTTACAGAAAACGATACATGAGAAGAGTCGTTGGTACTGTAGCACTACGACTGTCCCCTACTGTTTAATGTTCTTCGTGTTCTTCATAGGAGCAGAAATGGCAGCTCTATGTAACTCCAATTTCTCCGGCTCTGTAGTGTCTAAACGTATCTCAATCTCTCCATCCCCTCCTACAACTCCAAAGAACCCTATATATACTTGATAGGGCCTCAAAGTCACAGTAATAACTATGGAATAATCTCCCATTGCTCTGCCAGACACGGAAGATATTATTTCCTTTTTCTTCTCTTGCACGCGTCTGCCAGCTGTAAAACTCTCCTTGTTTATCCCTGCCCCTATCCAAATTGATGCTCGAGTTAACCAACATGCGCAGAAATCGTTTAAACTCTCCAAAACCCAAGCAGTCCCGTGAAACACCTCTTGCGTGAACATGTTACCCTGTTTTCTTCAATCCGATGACGTAGCCCAAGTTAGTTAATTCTTGGCTCATTACCGACCTTGTTTAGGTGTAACAGGCCCATACGAATCCATTTGGGTGATTGAATCACTTCATAAGTCTTCAAGATCAAAAACAACAACTCTCGGGTTTCTCAAGAAAAACCCGTAAGTCCCTGTTTCAATCAATCTTGATGATTCAGCCACTTCTGATCAACACCAATAACCATAACACGCCTGTTAATCATTAAGAAGTCTTCCCAAAATATTTTAGCCATTGAGTCTGCTTAAAACCCCTTCAAAACACGAACTCTAAATCTGCCTGTGTATCCACAAGTTTTCCTGCCAAATTTGAATTCAAAATGTTGAGGATGAAGTGCCCTGGTCCAAAAAATGGGCGCCTTTAACAGCTGGGGTGCCTGTGGGGTGCCCTTATCCAAAGTGGGGGGTGCCTTTAACAAATTTCCTCCGGGGTTCCCCGAGCAACTTTTCGAGCCGAATTTTCCAAAAATGTTTATTTCCCCAAAAATACCTACAAACACATAAAACACCATAATAAGTACGAAATCGAGTACCAACAATACAGAAACTTGAGGACAACTTAGACACAAAAATGTGTCTATCAAATACCCCAAAACTTATTATTTGCTAGTCCTCGAGCAAAACTAATCCAGAAAATAAAATCCTAACTCACTAGGGCCCGAGTTAATCTCGGGAGGGTTTAACAGAGGTGTACCCACAAAACCTTTACTCCAGACTCTAGATATCTACGCAGAACCTTGGAAGGCACTAAAGAATCTCCTTGGTTGGCATACTCTCATTGACTACAGGAGGAAGTACTCTGATGCGAAATTCCAATTGTTGTACACAAGTTTGCACTCAGCATACTAAAATTCATATATAAGTGACAGAGCTCTACACAGATAGTTTCTAGACATCATAACCGGAGTCAACCAATCATATGAAAAGATCAAGAAGATGGATAAAGAGAAAAAATAGATAGTTTAAAGTGAGCGGTGTTTCCCATATCTGTCTGGAGGCCTCTGCCAAGCTGAACCTATCCTAATGGACTGAGATACCGGTCTGACTAATATCAACACAACTGGCATATACAAGGGGACCAGTGGTCGATAAACCTAACTCTAGGTCAACACAACTGGCATGTACAAGGGCACCAGTGGTCGACTTTATTGAATTTATTCCGATTGGTCTGATGGTCTGGTGTCAATTTTTTTATTATTTTTTTTTGGTATCTCAATCACTCTATTTCACCCTAGCAATGGTAACAACTTGAATCGTGTGCCCCACCAAATCACTTAAAAAAATAAAAACAGAAGGATTATGATTCAACGAGATATGACGAAACTACCATTTTTTTTTAATTCTAACACCTGAGATCTGTGCTTTTATGAATAGATTCTTTAGATGTTTCCATCTAATCAGATTGGTTCCTCAACTCCTACAACCAAGATGTTCCCATCCACTTAGATTGCTTAGTGTCATCCTTAATAAGCATAAATTTCTAGGCTCTGGAATTTATTTATTGCAACTAAAAGTTTCTCCTATAGCCCCAAACTTAAATATAACATTGTCCTCAATGTTCTAAAGATAAAATTAAAGCATGAACAAGGAGAAACTGTTACCATTTGAAGCAAAATAGTAAAGGAAAGATATTACCGTATTGCATGAGATTGGGTTACCTCCCAAGAAGTGCTAAGTTTAAAGTCTTCAGCCAGACATCAGAAGGAATTAATCACCTCATAGAATCATAAAGTAATAGCCGGAATAACCACGGATCACCAAAACCAAATAGAGCTATCACAAGTAAAAGGAATCTGCAATATGCCAAGAAAATTAACAAATAAAGCACAACCTTGTCTAGTTTCCTGTTTAAGACAACTACATCTAGTTGTGGTTCAGGTTCAGTTTCTATAACAGGGTCTAGATAAAATAATTCCATGGGTTGCATTTCCTCATAAGTTAGATCCGAATTTTCAGGTTCTAGAGTCTGGAAAAACTCAAATACAAACTTAGAAGCACATAATAATAACCTGAATAACTGGGGATCCTCTAAGTCAATCAAATTTGATTCACACGTCTGACCACAATGAGAGTGGTGGTGTTCCTTAAACAAATGTGTCGACCCTAATCTCCTAAAGTAATTAGGTTTAGTCTCAAAACTCAATAACTGACACATTTCAAATTCAAACCTTCCCACAATTGGAATAAAAGTTTTTGGTGGGAAAACAAAATCAATCTGGGTATCATAGCCTGGGTAAACCACATCAACCGGAGGATGGGTTTCTAACAACTGAACATCTTCCTGGACATTATAAGGTTCGGAAAAACGCATATGAAGATAATCTTGTAAAATGGTTGAGTCACATATGTCAAGTCCCAAGTGAGGGACCTTTCTAAGAGTTAAAGCACATGGAGAATGATGATCACCCCCAAACTTAGAGTTTTCAGTGTCTCTAGAAAGACTAGTCACAACTTCCCTAGGTCATCAAATTCCTGGAAATGGTCAATTGATTCTTCTAAGTCAAGTTCATCCTCACTCATCTCTACAAGTTCATTTTCTTCTAAGAGTAGAGTTTCTAAATTTCTAGACTCGAAAACAATATTCTCAGGATAAACTAGTTCCTCTAAACCATGATTGGCTTCGTAATCAAAAGGAAGTACAACTTCGTCTAAAACGGTATTATCTCTAGTCAAATCCCCGTCCTTTTGAATAGGTGGATAATAATTAAAATTATCGGGATTTGAACCAGAAATATCATTATCATTATCAAGCTCAATAGGAGTAACAAATTCCTGATCACCATGCCTAAATACTTCAGATTCTTCATCAACATTGTCCACATCATACTCATCATTATCATAACATGGAAATGGCTGAACCTCATCTACACAAGGAGTATCACCAATTCTAACCTCGATATCTTGATTATGAAAATAACTATCCTCATTTTCAAGAGTGTTACTGGATACACTATATTGGAAATTCAAGTCATTTCGAGCAATACTTTCGTTCGTCTCTAACTCAAATCTACATGTCGACTCAACTATCCTCTCAAGGTACTGTTCTAAAGAAAGCTCCCTAAGTGTTGGATCTAAGTTTTCACTTAACCTATTGAGGATATCTTCCAAAGAAGGTTCATTCGTTGATGCAGTTCTTTCGTCCATAACTACGTTGTTCACCTCATCTAACTTGTATGTTGATTCAGCTAACTTATGTGATGACTCATCTAAATTCCTGAGAGACTCTTCTAGAGAAGGAATAGGAACTGAAGAATCATAAAAAGGACTACTTTTCAATAGTTTGATTGTATCCTCTAAAGACGAAGAACTAGTATTATAATCTTCTTTCCCATATGACCGATGCGCGTGTGGATGGTAATTGGGCTCACCATGGTATGACCCAAAACCTTGAAAAGGTTAGCGTGCCCAACTACTATTCACACTATGATCATAAAAAGAGTAATTTCCATGTTGTTCAGTTAGATAATCATTGTATTGGCTATACCAGTTCGACATCCTAACTGCAAGGGAATTCTAAACAAGCACAAACAAGGATGACTCGACCACAACAAGCCTATTTTATCTAGAAAACAAAAAGCATGATGGCTCCACTTAGATTGTTTCTAGACCAGCTTCTATTCTTTCGAAAAGGAATTCGTTACAATCTGAGAAAACCTCTCTGGAATCAATCCAAGTTAAAGTAAGTTGAATAGAGACAAGGGAAGCTCAATGGAGCTTTGATACCCAAGGCCTCATCGGCGTTACAAGGCGGCGTATTCAACTCACAGAAACCATCATGAACTTCAAAGTATGCTCAAAAGAGTAACCAATATTTTTCGAACGACTTTCCTAATAAGCTCGTTACCTTATCGGTCTCGTTCTAATCCAAATTTTAAGGCTTAGGTTCGCGTAGGTTACGTGTTCTAAGGAGGGCAAGAAGGAAACGGTGATGAAATCCGAGTCCTTATCTTGATTTAGCCAGACCTTGCCCTTTACTAGAAAATTAAATCTGATTTCAGGTCCTCAACATATATGCATACGAAATCATCCAGTAAACCCGCTGACAGGGGATTCGCGGGTGCTTAGAATTCTTACCTCCCGTTCCAGACGGGGGATGACCCGTTGAAGTCGACTCGGGCCACCGACTCCAATGTCAGTGTACGAACCCGAGGGGCCGAGGCGATATCGTAATCGTCGTCCTTCCCTGTGCAGTTTATATTTAAACTAACCCTTCCTTAGGGTTTTAAAAATAAAGTCCAATGTTCAATGTCCAAAAGAAAAGAAAAAAAAATGTCCAAAAATAAAATATTACAAAAATAAAAACCTTAATTACAGTTTCTAAAAAAATAAAAATAAAATTATATACAAAATCTTCTTCTTCACTCCTTTTGGATTTCTTTTTTCTTTCCTTTTTGGGCTTTTCCTTTATTTTCGGCACTTTCTCTTTTTTCTTTAGCTTAGCTCCAAATCTGAAAGCAAACAAAAATACCAAAACGCGTAAAAAACAAATAAAATAAAACCTAAAAACAAATCTATAAACAAATCCGCGTCGGCGGCGCCAAAAATTGATCGAAATTTTAGATAGTGGTAAATAGGTTGTCCTTCACTCGGACTTTGTTCAGATTGATTTAGGCTTGAATATACAAAATACTAAAAACAAAGGAAAATAATAAGATCACAGGATGAAGAGATACTAGGACGCAGGATTTCATTACTTTTCATATTCTTGTGGTTCAATCATTAATTTTAAACAATATAACTCAAACAAAAGAAGTTGTGACTCTAATTCTTTGCCAAAAATAGATTTCATAAAACATTAGTTGTAAGTTGCGAGCATGACGCATCAAAGTAATTAAAACCAAGCATTCGACATCAAACAAAATAACAAATAATTAGTAGAAATCATAACGCAATTAAATCTATGCAAAAAGTCATATAAAGAATTAATTCATTTACCACAATCATGAAAAGTTGCTTCCTCCGTTTTTCCAGTAATGGGTTCTAGCTCTGCATGGTGAAAACACACTCAAAGGAATTTTTCATTGCTCAAAAAGGTGTTCACAATAATGAAATGGGAGAAACATAATATAACCGGCTTTGTAACACTTATATCTGTTACAAAACTAACTGTTACAGAAAACGATACATGAGAAGCGTCATTGGTACTGTAGCACTACGGTTGTGCCCTACTGTTTAATGTTCTTCGTTTTCTTCATTGGAGCAGCAATGGCAGCTCTCTGTAACTCCAATTTCTCCGGCTCTGTAGTGTCTAAACGTCTCCCAATCTCTCCATCCCCTCCTACAACTCCAAAGTACCCTATATATACTCGACAGGGCCACAAAGTCACAGTAATAACTACAGAATAATCCCTCATTGCTCTTCCAGACACGGAAGATATTCTTTCCTTTTTCTTCTCCTGCACGCGTCTGCCAGCTGCAAAACTCTGCTTGTTTATCTCTGCCACGATCCAAACTGATGCTCGAGTCAACCAACATGCGCAGAAATCGTTTAAACTCTCCAAAACCCAAGCAGTCCCGTGAAATACCTCTTGCATGAACGTGTTACCATGTTTTCTTCAATTCGATGACGTAGCCAAGTTAGTTAATTCCTGGCTCATTACCGACCCTGTTTAGGTGTAACAGGCCCATACCAATCCATTTGGGTGATTGAATTACTATAAGTCTCCAAGATCAAAAGCAACAACTCTCGGGTTTCTCAAGCAAAACCCGTAAGTCCCTGTTTCAATCAATCTTGATGATTCAGCCACTTCTGATCAACACCAATAACCATAACACGCATGTTAATCATTAAGAAGTCTTCCCAAACAATTTTAGCCATTGAGTCTGCTTAAAACCCCTTCAAAACACGAACTCCAAATCTTCCTGAGTCTGCACAAGTTTTCCCGCCAAATTTGAAATTCAAAATGTTGAGGATGAAGTGCCCTGATCCAAAACATGGGCTACTTTAACAGCTGGGGTGCGTGTGGGGTGCCCTTATCCAAAGTGAGGGTGCCTTTAACAAATTTCCTACTGGGTTTCCCGAGCAACTTTTCGACCCGAATTTTCCAAAAATGTTTATTTCCCCAAAAATACCTACAAATACATAAAACACCATAATAAGTACGAAATCAAGTACCAACAATACAGAAAATTGAGGACAACTTAGACGTAAAAATGTGTCTATCAATAAACCTCTGTCTTAGCCACATTAAGGTGTAGCCCAAGCGGCGGACCTTCTAGTTGTATAATCTCCAAAGCCTTAGCCACCATAAGCGTGTCTCCGATCAAGGTCCCATCATCTAGGTACCAAGCTTGGAGGTCCAACTTGCACTGCCTTGTGATGCTATGAATAAGAGGTTGGGGTGTTGATGCGAACAGGAGGGGTCCGAGGGGATCCCCTTGTTGCACTCCTTGTGCTGATAATAAATATTTGTCCATATAATACAATTTTTCTGGAGTTGAATAACAAAACTCCACCCAATATGAAATCGAAGGACATTGCTTTATAACCTCATTTAATTTAGCAGTGCGGTTCACCAAATTAAAGGCATTGGAGAAGTCGACTAGTAGCATAGTACGCGTATCAGAGCACCCGTGTACCTTCAACAATTTTTTTTTTTTTTGTGGAGACCCGCTCCACAGCTGGTCATGAAATGCAAGAAAATAACCTACAAAAGTCTAAAGTTTTAACCGCTCCCCCACACTTGAATCTTACATTGTCCTCAATGTAAGTTGAGTCATTCAAAGTAAATTTCAAGGTGAAAAATTTCTAATATGCGTTAGGAAAATAAAAGAATAAAATATAGAGTAAAGAGAACAAAACTGATGGGTTGACTCCCACGAAACGAATGATATTTGTTTCCTGCTTGCGCGAGGCAAGTAATCTCAAATAAATTGAAGGTGAAACACAACAGCAACCTGCCAGCATATATGTAAAGCCTGAAAAGTTGGGGATCAACCCAACACACAAGTTCAGATGCAACTAAGAACCTGCGAAGACTATAATCTGCCAAGAATATGTGAAGATCCATTCCTTGTGCAAAACAGTCCATAATAATCAAGTCATACTTTTTCGGGATCAGTAAACCATTCACACCAACAAATACAGATTGTTTAATAGTGTTTATTTGAAGTACAAACTCTAAATTTGGTTCAAGATCAACTGAAATATTTTCAGTTGAGAAACTATCTTCACTAGAAATAGGAGGAAGCAATGCGCTAACCATCACAATAGGCATAGAAGCATCACACCCAACAAAATGATTTAAACATATATCTAGTGGTTCACGTTCATCAATATCAACAACCCCTAAATCTGGTGTTAGGTCGGCGGAAATAACTTCCGTTGTTAAGTTACTTATATCACCCAAAGGTGGACGTAATGCATTGACACTGTCAATTAGCATGGGCTCATCGTCATATGCAAAATGGTTTAAACAAGCGGATATTGGTTCGAGATCAGCAGTCCAAGTTAACTTCCCTGTATCAATTGGCTCCATAATCCTACATGCTTCTAGAGAAGTATTAGATGTATCAATAAAAGAACTAAATGCAGCAACCATATCATGCATAACGGGATCTTTAGAATCAGCAAAATGCAATAAGCAAACAGGTGAAGACTCAAGTTCGTCGGTACAATTTACCTGACCAACATCAATATGTTCAACATTCACAGATTTCTCATTATAAATCTCACAGTTCAAATAATTAGAAGATTTTCTCATTATAAACATCTACTACCTTTGAGTCGTTAAACTTAATAGTAGCATCCTCTACGTATGCAGGTTCCTCTATATCATAATTATCTGAAATTTGAGAATCTTGGATATCCTCACTTCCACTCAAAACTCGTACAAGTTGATCATCATTGGTTTATTCCTCGGAATAATAATCAATATACTCTGGACTACAATTAGATAGAGTTTGAGACTGGTTTGGGGACCAACTTTTTTCCTCCTCCAACTGTCTAGTCATTTGACCTACTTGATATTCAAGGTTTTATAAGGCTTTTTGAGTGGTATGTTGAAGGTGAGAAGTTTCTCGACTAATTTGTAATCTATTATGGGTTAACATCCTTAATCTATCTTCCAAGCTCAAATTCCTATTGTCGGAAACCTCACTGTTCTGCCAATTCAAAGGTTGTTCATCTACCTCATGCAAATAATTATCCCAATTGTATTGGGTTTGATACATATGTGAATAATCAAAGTATTTTATGGAACACAAGTTACTAAAAACTAGATTACTATTTTCATATGATCTCTGTTTTTCTAGCAACTCTAATCGTCTTTCCAAATCAGCTATGTTCTGGTTGAAAATTTCAGCATGCGTTACCTTGTGTGACAAATCAGTTCCATGGTAAATTTGTTACTCATGTGCATAATCATCAGTTTCATAGTAACGCTGATAAGGATTCTCATACCTGAGATGATTTTGTTCCTGAATCTCCTGATATTGTGGTCCATACCTGTATTCTCCGAGAGGCCTAGACCTATCCTATCGATTAAACATCATCGCCGCAATAAGAGTACTTGAAAAGAAAATTCTAAAAGAAAAATATGAAAACAAACTAAAAAGAAAATAAAAACAAAAATACACTATGTACAGAAACTATGACTAGAAAATTCAAGAGTATCAAATAGAGTAGTTAGCAGCCACTCCCCGGTAGCGGCGCTAAAAACTTGTCACCAACAACAATGAAGCACAAGAAGCCACGTCTCCCATTTAGCCACCAGTAGGCTGGGCTAATTTGAACAAGCAAAGACAACTCTTGTTTTTCATAACATGCATGAGATGGCTTGAGCCTCCAGTCGTGCTGATATATAGAAATACCAGGCCAGCCACATAAGGTTATTTTGCAGCTAGTGACTTTGTTCATTTTTTTTCGTAAACATCATTTTTCCTCCAATTAAGCCATTTATTCTTCGGGCGAACAATTTATCTTGTAATTCATGTAAATGACCTAAAACAATATTATTAGCTAGCTAACGAGACCTAGCTAGTGTAAATGCGGGTATAAAAGTGTCGCACTTACGTGCTTATCAATAGTAATGTACGTACCTTATCGGGAATGTCAATCATTGGTTTGTATTCATCATGAGAACTAAGAGTACGAGAAGTAAGTAAAGAACGAGCAATAGTAGCCACCAAAGCGCTAGTCTTTCCATCACTATATTCTTGAATAGTCGAAGAATTCTTTGAAGGACATAATTTTTTTAACTTCCGTTTATGAGTAAAAGTATAAGTGGTATCGAAACAGTTGTGTACTGCTTTAATGTCATATTGCCAGGGTCTTCCAAGTAAAAGATGAGAAGCAGACATCTCAATGACATTACATAACACAACATCTTCATAACTTGGAAAAGACAAATCAACAACACATTGATGAGAAATTTGTTGAGTAGAAGAACCATTAACCCAACCAACTGTGTATGGATTTGGATGTGGAGTAACGGACAAACCCAGTTTTTCAACCACATGAGAAGCAACATAATTTTCCACACTTTCACTATCAATTATCATATCACATACCTTGCCTCTAATGGTACATTTATCTCTAAAAATATTGTGTCTTTGAGAAAGACAAGGTTGACTGATTAAAAGTGGACGTATTATTCCCACCAAATGTTCACCATAAGCATCATGAATTTCAGTAGCTTCACCAATATTACATTCATCATCCCACTCCTCATTGTCTTGAGATTCTTCATTATGTTTAGTATCTCCAAGAAAACCATTAAATCTACGGCATTCAGCAAAAGTATGTCTAGGTTGTTGACATCTATTGCACTTCTCTCCTCGAAATTTAGAGTACATATTTGTTGGTTTTGAAGGAGGAGGAAACGGTTGTGGGTTTCGGTTAGAAAAACGAATAGGTGTAGACTTGGGTGGAGTTGGAAGAATAGGTGTACTCTCAGTATGTTGTGGAAGAATATGTGAATTATTATCAGGTAGAGGTGTTTGAGAATAAGTGAAACTAATTGGTGGTTGTGATTGATGCTGAGATGGAGAAATATTTTCTTCATAATAATTATGACTTTGAGCTGAAGGAACAAAATTATCACGATAAGTGTTACCTGAAAATTGTTGTGGTCTATAATTGGAACCATAACGAGAATGACTAGGTTGAGGAAGTCTAGAAGTACGCAAAAGACGTTTCTCAACCTTGATGGCTTGTTGAATAGCTTCTACCATAGTGAACACAGATTGCGTCATGTTGTTTTGAATTAACCTATGTAAACCCTCAATGAATCGTGCTACCAACTGCTCCTCAATTTCATGTATTTAATTGCAAGCAACTAAATTGTAAAACTCAGCAACATATTTCTCCATAGGTCGAGTTCTTTGATGACAATTCTGTAGTTTTACAAAAAGCTGTTGTTTGTAATCCAGAGGAAAAATATTTTCTCGAATCAACTTATGCATGCGTGTCTAAGTACGTACTGGAGGTTTATTATATTTGACTCTATCGTCACGAATCTTTTCCCAACATACAGCAACGCCACCTTTAAGTTTGTAAGCTCCGAGTTTTACCTTTGATTCTTCAAGGACATCCATAAACTGAAAAAAAGGCTCAACTTCATAAAGCCAATCCAAAAGTTCTTTTATTGTGAAACTTCCATTGAAGGTTGGAATATCATCCTTCAAATTATATTCTGGCAAAGAACTATAAGGGTTTGGTCCAGTTCTAAGTCGTCGTTCTTCAGTACATCTCTGATGTTCTTTTTCTTCGACAGAATCATCATTATCACTGTCGTATTCTGAAATTGATTTTGTCTTTTTGGGTTTATGACTAATAGCGTCCTTTCCCTTGTTCTTGTGTGAAGTCTATGAAATTTTCGCTGGTATAGCCTCTGTGTAAACAAAACCAAGAGTCTTTTTTGAAGATTCTACGGTTTGTTTAGAAGACTCAGCTTCTTTTCTTGGTTGAATACCAAGGAAATTCATCAATTCAGATATTAGAGCAGGAAGCTCCTCGAGTGTGGCTAGTTTTCTATTAATAGTTTCAATAGAAGTAGAGAGAATATCCACTTTTTGTTCCAGAGAATCAGCCATTGGAAATCGAGAAGAAAAAAATTTAGGTATTGAGTCTGAGGTGCGGAAGCATTTGTAAAGGATCGAGTCACAGATAAAAACCTAAGAAAATGGGTCTGAATACCAACTAGTGTAGAACTTATAGAGGTGAAAGAAATTCAAAGATTGCTGAGATGGGATGTAGAAGAAAAGTACGAAACAAGACAGAAAATTAAGTTGCAGGAAGAAGAAGTTGATAGGAAACAAGCTTGTTTAAGTTGTTGATCAATAATAATTGTGTCTAAACTTCAAACAGGACTCGACTATTTATAGGCTAAACATAACCTACTTGAGAACTAACTAAAGAAGTTTAACTAATGTAGAAAACAAGTGTTTAACTAAAAATAGAACTCTCAAAACTAAAACAGGAAAAAAATAAGAAAAGACTAAGCTTAAGATGCAAAATAACTAATGTGTATGTTGTACGACATCATCTTGCCTTTAAATATAGATTACAATATTTGTTTTTGTTAGAACTCGGCTCATGTGTAGTCCAGGTATATACTAGATTAACTCTTAGATATTGATTTTTGAGATCGTCCAAGTAACTTGTTTACAAATCAGGTACAAGGATCTTTAATGTTGATATATACTTACCATTATAACAATTGTCCATACAGGTCCCAAAAGAAAAAGTTGGTGGTGTACTTGGTACCCTCTCCTTTTCAATTGGTATTAGAGCAAGAAAACACTAAAAAGACCTAATAAGTTTGTGCTTGTAGTGATATGGAATTTGCGATAAGAGTCCTATCTCTATTGGCGTACCAATTGCACAAATCACTTATGGCGGAAAATAGTGATGCGTCCCTTCTTACAAGCTCGTGATTTTAGTACATGAATGAACGGTGTCAAAGATTATATTCGTCTTATAACTACTACAAATGGTAACTTCTGCCAAAGATATTGGTGAATATGACAAAACTGACATCCATGATGAAAAGAACAATCCTGATGGATTGAATGTTATTATACATGTCTTAAGTTGATATCTACATGTGAAACGTCAAAGGATGCTTGGGATATTTTTGAAACCGTATTCTTAGAAAATATCTCAAAAAAAGAAGCAATGCTTCAAAACCTAACTTTTGTATGGAAAAACCTATACGTAGCTTCTGTCTGCACTTTTCATACCTTCAAATGACATATTTTGAAATATTGTTTCTAGTAAAAAAATAGATATGTCGACGAACTACAAAGGAGAGTTGTTATATTAACAAATATGCTTCAACTCTTTTAGAGTCAAATCAACCCTAAGTTAGTATGGTTAAATGTTATTCTTCTTCAGGTTTGAATGACAACCCTAAGGAAAATTCTCAAGGGATAAAGAGAACAAGACCAGCATTCAAAAATTCAAAGATTAATAAACTGTGCAGGAATCTAGTGGTAGTGGTGGGCCGAATACTTCTCACCTCAACACAACCTAATTTTACTGAAAAGTGCATACTCATCTTACATGCCCATTAAGAGATTAGGAACTTGTACAATAAGGGCTTATGAAAACTGTGATTGGTTTGTACCTTAACTATATTGAATGAATCACTTCATTCTTCAATTATATCTTTGAGCGATTAGGTGGGGCTTTAGCAATTCGCTTCGTTGATTACAGCAGATCTTTCACAACTAGAGATAATTATTTACATCTCTTCATTATGTTGAGCCGTTGCTCAATTTCTTGGAAAAGATTATGGAAAAATAATTAAGCTTCCCCGTAGAATTAAGTTTTTTAGTTGAAAATCCTTACAGAAATTGTAGAATGATATAATTCCCCACTATACCCTTTATGACGCGGACTTAAAGAAACCTAAATATCTTTTATTCATTGTCATTATGCTAGATTTATTTTCCTAAGAGTAAACATTAGTATTGTGAATGTCTTTAAAAAATTTCCTAACTTTTTTAGTTGGGTATTTAGCTAGTTTCTAATTATTTTATTGTGTATAATTATTCCAGAAGTAGTATGGAATATAAATTATACTTTTTTATGGTTTCCGCGTAGATGATTTGAGAGGACAGGTGTGCTTCCATTTTCCAAAAAATTTGAAACCCAGTAGATTATCTACTATTGGTTTGAGTTTTATATTTATATAATCATTGTTGTGTTGATAGGTATGATAATATGAGGGTTCGTCATAGTCCAACTATGTAGGTTTATACTTGCGAACCACCTGATAGGGACTTCGTACACTTCAATATGGATGCTTATTTTGTTAAAGTAAATGGAGAGGGTTGAGTTGAACTAACAGTTTTTGATTTTACATGCTTTTATTATGATTAAAAATGATATCTTTCATGGAGATTTAACCGTAGAACATGAAGTGGAGCAGATGGAATGCTTGACATAAAAAAAACAGTAGACATGGCATCTAATAAGAATTATGAGAAAGTAATGTTGGAGTCAGATAATCCAACAGATAATGAACTCCTTATTAAGTCTGTTAATGATTGATTTCCTAGTCTTCATATATGACCAATCATGGTATTGTTCTCGATATTAAGTTTATTTTTCAAGGTAAATTCTATTGGCTTTGAAATTCTGTGAAACGATTATGTAACAGTGTTGGAAACTCTTTAACTAAGAAATCCAGAACTAGTAGAAATGATTTGAATATATTGAGTCTTTTCATCAGGATGTTTCCAACTGGATAAATGATAAATTCCTCTTATATTAGTTAATCATTTATAAAACAGTCTATTTACAGTTAAAAAAAATGGTCGGTACTTGACATGACTCTACATGAAACACACTAATGAAAAACTTTTATCTACATAAAAAGAAAATGTTTCTCTCTCCTTTTTTATCTTCATACACTAGTGATTTACGGCGAGAGAAAATAGGTTCACCGGCGAGTGTTAACTTCTTAGCTCTGCTCCTTTAGGAGTAGATCTGGGCAGTAGAGGTGTTTATTTACTGTTTTTTTATTGTTTTTCATAGATTAGAATGTTGGGGTTATATTTATTTTAGGTATTTAGTTTTTCGTCTTTCGTCTTCGTCGATGTCTTTTCTATGCCATCGGGCTTTTTGGATGCGTCTTCATGGTGTTTCTTTATGCGTGTTTCCCATGCTTCTTCGTATTAATATCGATTATACCTTGACTTCTTGATGTTTTAAGTACTTCGACGTCGATCTCCAGTCATTGGATTATGGATTCTTCCAGTCAAGATTTATGCAGAAAACTTTTCTTTTGAAGTATTTCTTTTAAAAGAACATACAATACAAATGGTCAGACTATGTCTAGAAGACCATCACTCTTCTGATTTATTCGGCTTTTTTATGCTTGTAATATGTTGTTTTCCAGTATTCCTTCTCTTTCTCTTATTGGAATATTCGGTCATGTACTCCTTATTTTTCTTGTTCTACAATGGTTTCATAATGTACATCACCTTGTAATCATGGTTTGCCATTAATAAAATGGAATCCCTTTATCAAATAAGTAATGAAAATTTTATAAATGTCATCTTTTTAAAAAAAAAAAAGTTATCTGATTGCTTCACAAACTAAGGATGGTTTACTGCAAAAACGTTATATAAGTGTTATCTTAAAAAGAATCATCTAATTAATTCACAAACTAAGGATGATTTATTAGTAAAGACGAATTTGTTTATAAAATTATGACATGGATTTTGAGAAAGAAAAGTATTCTTACACATGAATGTCATAGGTCATCATTTTTTAGTCTCCCTTCGGGTCATGAAGCTCTCAGGTCCCATGTACTTAATTTTGCCTCGGATTGAACATTATGGAGCAACGGTTTATCTTTTGGGCAGAGCAAGGCTCTTGGAAGAAGCTCATGGGATGGTACAGTCAGTGCCAATGAGGTTAATGTAAATGAAGTTGGACGTATTTATGTGGAGAACATTCACTACAAAACAGGTGGCTTCTGGGGACGGCTATTTTTTCAAAACCGTCCCTAGAGATGGTTATTTGGGACGTTCATGGTCTGACCGTCCCTATAGGTCACGGGATAATTAATTTAAGGCTATTTTTAGGCTGTCCCTAAAAGAAAGTATGACAAAAAATTATTAGTGACGGTAGAATAGGGGACGGACAAAAAACCGTCACAAATGCTTCTTGGGACGGTTTTAGGGCTTTTTGGGACGCTTTTTGGCCGTCCCAAGAGGCCTTCTATTTTATACTGATTGACAAGTGTCGTTGAATTCATGGAAAGACAGATATTGGTGAATTAGAAGCCCAAGAAAAGTCGTCTGATCTAAAAAATGGAGATCATGTTGTCATCCAACATTTGCTTTTCGGCAAGAAGGTGGGATTGCGAGAATAATTAGATGAGTTTTCTATTTGTCTAACTGTGTCTGAGTGATTGTAGTGTGTTAAACACACATTTATTTTTCTGTTTTGCAACTGTAACTGTCCTTGACAGTCTGTTTGTGTCAGACATAACAGCCTGTCTGTAACTTCCTATATAAGGCTCTCTCTCTCTACATCTATTTTTATCAAAACTTAAAACAACTGATCAATATCATTCAACATTTCTATCATGGTATCATATATTCAAAGGAGATTCTGATTCTTCTTCATTTTTTCCGATCCTAATCTTCAAAATTTTCAAGATCCTAACTTTGTTGTTGCTATGAAAGATGAAATCACAACTCTAGATGAGAATGATACTTGGTCTCTAGTAAAACCAGATCGTAATTATAATGTGCTTGGAAAAAATGGGTCTATAAGATAAAGCTCAATCCTGATGGATCAGTTAAAAAATATAAGGAAAGATTAGTGCCAAGGGTTATAATCAAAAGGATGGTATTGATTATTTTGAGACTTTCAGTCCAGTAATCAAAGCAACAACTATTATAGTGGTTCTTACTATTGCTTTGTCTAGAGGATGGTCAGTGAAGCAATTGGATGTGAGTAATGATTTTTTGCATGGCTTTCTTTCAGAGGATGTTTATATGCATCATCCAAAGGGGTTTTTAGATTTTTCTAAGCCAGATTATGTGTGTAAACTTAACAGATATGGTCTCACACAGGCCCCTAGAGCCCTGGTTTGAGAGATCCTGTGGTACTTTGTATGAGTATGGCTTCTTCAGATCTTTCCGTGACCATTCAATGTTCATATATCAACATAAAAATTCTGTGGAAGTGCCCTTGCTATATGTTGATGATATTATCTTAGCATGCTCATCAGCTTTTTTATCCAGTAACATCATTAGTTTTCTGCAAAATGTATATCCTATGAAGGATCCTAGATTGCTCTTTTAGAGCACTGCTCGGTCGAACTCGCGAGCGTTGCTATCTCCAGCTTGTTTTTCAAGTTTAGTGATCAAAACTATAAGTCTTGATTTATAGTCTACTTATAGCGATATCTCGGACTATGATACATTGTGTAGTTGAGTTTTATACTTCAAGGCGTTCATCGATTGAAGACGAAGAACTACTAAGGAAAGCTTGTGGAACTTCATCAACAAAAGGGATGTGGAGACTGAAACTCATATATCACTCAGAAAGCCTATTTCTACTTTAAATCCTTCTTGGGGCAAAAGTCGTATTACTATATAGTATTCGATTATATACATTTGATATTTCTAGCTGAGTTTAACTCGCTTACATATTTCTCGAAATATGTGTTGGTAAGCTTTCGCTTTAAACAAGTTCATCTTATATTATTGGCGCAAGTCAAAAGATAATCATGTGAAAATCGCCTGGTAACATCTTACATGATTTGTGTGAGACAATCATTTCATGTAGACCTGGAATGTTTCGTATTGATTATTTCAATAACTTGAAAATTGCTTTGATGTTAATAGTTTGTGAAAATAAATATTGTCATCCTCTAAGAATGTTTCAGTGATTGAAATAAAGTTTAGAACACTTAGCCATAATTGGATTACAGACATAGTATGCGTACTTGCATATATGTTGATCCACGACCGGTATAGTATGCATACCCGTATGCGTATGGCGAGTTCAGGTAAAGTCCGGGAGCCTTGGTATGAGTACCCGTATGCGTACTGTCGAACTCAATTGAAGTCGGGGAGCTCGTGTATGCGTACCCGTACGCGTACTAATTCAACTGTTGTTTTGGATGTGTAATAGTAAGTGTACCCGTTCGTATATTGTCAGACATAATCCAAGTCCGGCTACTTAAATATGTGTACCCGTTTGCATACTTGAGTGGTTTAAGTTATAGAATCGGTTGTGTCATGAACCAATACATTTATATATAATGAGGAATACAATCTTTTCCAAACTGTGGCTATAATGTTCATGAATTGATTCGAGTGAATCAAACCGATTTTGCTTCAATTATGTCTTGTATACTTCTATGAGAATATAAACAATTAAACAAATCCATAACTAGTTTCAATTGAGTCATTTGAACTAGTTGTGGTTAAGATGAATAAGGTTGATATGAAAGTGTTCATATGGCTAACTTCGATTAACTATTTTTGAGCCAACAAAGGTGCACACGTTTAGGTACGGTTACTCATTTCTAAATGAAGTCACTTTTCATTTGTGTGTAACAAGCTAAGTTCTATATAGCGGTTGAAATATATTAGCTTGAGTCTAATCAGGTTTTCATCTAACGGTGAATATTGAATGCTTTGTTACCAAGGTAACTTAGATTGCAAACCCTGATTTGAAAACTATATAAAGGAGAACTCTAGCAACTGGGAAACCTAATCCCCGCACCTCATGTGTGATACTAGTTGCGACTAGATTCGATTCTCCTTTAACCTTAGGATTTTCATGAAACCCTGTATTTTAACAGCTTGAAGACTTCATTGGGATTGTGAATCCAGACCCAACTATTTTCTCTGTAGTTGTTTGTTTTGATCTTTCCCTGTTCTATCGTATTGAGCACTATCTTCTCTAAGATTTGCTCGAGATTTCTCTCCGATAGGCAAGATAAAAAAATAGTCACGAACATATTCCTCTCATTGTTTGTGATTCCATTATACCTTGTTTCGCTACCTTACGATTAAGATTATTGTGAGGTGATTGATATTTCTAGGCTGTTCTTCGGGAATATAAGTCTGGTATATCAATTGGATCATGTACCTTGTTCAATGTGAAATTAGTTAGGGATCAACTACATTCCAGTCCGAAGTTAACTTGGAGTAGGCTAGTGTCTATAGCGGCTTAATACAGTGTGGAGTTCAAATATGGACTAGGTCCCGGGGTTTTTATGCATTTGCGGTTTCCTCGTTAACAAAACTTCTGGTGTCTGTGTTATTTTTTTCCACATTATATTTGTTTATATGACTGAAATATTATAGGTTGTGCGTAAGTTCAATAAATTGTGAATCCGACCTTTGGTTGTTGATTAAATTGATTGACACTTGGATATTGGTTTTTTATAGCATCCAAGTTATTACTTATATTCAATCGGGCTCGAAAATTCCTATTTGTTTGATTGCGGATTGAATTGAGAAATTGAGATATAACTCTTTGATATACTTTATTAAGATTGAGTCTGACTGTCTAGTTGATTCTCTTGGAAGTATATTGGATTTTGTCCATACAGAGAAGGCAAACACGTTTAAGAACTTAAAAGTCTGTGTTTGTAGCGATCTGACGCCATGGACAATAGTGTTATCTATGACATCGCAACACCAGTTCTGAAGCTCTCTGATTTGGTCCAAAGTCTTGAGTCCCCTGAGAAATCTTTCTTATCTTCTCCACTGACTGAAACTGTGTTCGACTGGGAAAAATGCATAAATGAACAGTTTGATGACCTATCAGATGAAAGTGACTCTGAAGAGGGACAAAATCTTGATGAGGAAGTCTCACAATATATCAAGCTTTTTGACCATATTTTAAAGAAAAAAAGTCTACAGATTTCTTGGCTGAATATCCGACTCATCTCTGTCAAGAAAACAGGTAATTGCGAAAGCTCTTTAGGGGATATGATTGCAGTTACAAACTGTTACATTATATTTTTAAAGATCGTGAAGAAGATGTGCGTTCAAAGAATTTTGAATGTGATAAACTTCGTCAAAATCTCTTTGTGTTGAAAAAAAGACTTGCAGAAACTGAAGCAAGATATGACTCTCAACAAAAATATTTTTAACGACAGAGAAATCATCCTTCTCGCCAGAGAAAAATAATTTGAGGATGATCTAGCTGCTTCTCTTGATAACGTCAATTCACTGGAAGAGAATATGAAAATATTCAATGCTAGCTCTACAAAATTATCCACTATGCTGGGAGCATGTAAAGAACATCGTGATACACGTGGTCTGGGCTATAAAGGAATAAACGCTCCAAGTACTAGTAAGATTAATTTTGTTTGTGCTGTTGACAAGTTCCCAAGTGAAAAACTTCCTTGAACAACTAATGTTCCCGTGAAAAAAGTTTGTCCACCTTTAAAAACAGCTCATATGAGAACAGTCATAAACATTTCCTACAAATGTTACTATTGTGGGAACAAAGGTCACCTTAAAAGCAGATGCCGTTTTCGACTGCAGAATGAAAATTTTCGTAACATTCTTGAACGGGTGTCTAAATAATTAATCAAGCTTACTTCTCCTTTTTCTGGAGTAAGAGGTCTTGTCTGCAATCAAAAAGGGTGTTGTGATGACTCAATTCTTGATTGTAAATATGATGCAAAACCTATTAACAATTATAAAGGGAAGAATTTCATATGGACGACTGACTCTTCAAATCACCCTATGAAGAGAAAAAGTCATCGAAGGAAGAAGAAATGTTCAAGATCCTTTCCTCTCATTGAAGAAAGTCTTGAATCTCAAATGTCTTCCCCAGATTACATTCACATCAATAATCGTGTCTCGGAGCTCAAGACAAGTATAAATAGACTCTAACGCAGAATTAAGAATGCAAGGAAGGCGGCAATTTCAGGTATCTCTTGCCCTCCGCTTGATAATTCTTTTTTGATTAACCCTATTGTTTTTTCTGAAGATCCTCAAGAAATCAAAATGGAAAATGTCAATATCCCTGATGAGCAATGTGCTCATCAAAATACAACTTGACTGCTCAAGAGAGCATCCTCCTTGAAATTGTGTGAGGATGCTCATAACTCTCAAGAAGTACTTTTGTCTATAGAAAGTGGTCTCTGTTGTATTATTTTTGTTTCTAAAAAAAAAAAAGGAAAAAAAAATGATCAGTTTACTGTTGATCCCTGCTCCAGTATATTATTACATATGTAATTTTTTTGATCAATAACTCTTGAAAACATTTTCTTTGTTGCTTACCTTGAAAACTCTTTTTTCTCTTCCCGTTGACAAGTGGGTTATTGCTTATCAACAATTATCTTATGCTCTTTAGAACTAAGATTGTCTGTCAATGTGTTTACAAGTTGTCTTTGATTTTTTACCAAAAATACTTCTAAATGAGGCACCATTACTCTCTTGGTTTTGAACTTGGGTCGTAACCATGAGCGTACGTGCATCCGACCCATACCGAAAGTATACGAGTAACCCTAGGGTTTACCTATGAAGCACTCATATTATTATACATATGTATCATGTTGGTTTCTCTTCTGATACATACACGTTCAGTAACATCAAAAATTCTGTTGAATGTTTTGTGGTGTGCACAATAGATGGATGCAAAAAGGAAGACAAAGTTAACAAGGGAAAGGGTATAGAATTTCACGAGAACCCTGTTTTCATAACTTGCTTTCATGCTATTGATCATGAAAACAAACTTCCAGTTCAGATATCATCTCAACTGGCAGGGAATCTTCTTCGAGATTTTGAGGTCGTGCGTGAAAAACTTGGAATTGCAACAAAGAATCTTGAGTTTCTGAAAAACGAACTGAGGAAGGCAACAGATGAACTTGTTTATGTTCGATCTCTAGTTGCTGGTTATGTCTGATGAACTTCGGTTGTGTTCTTCCTAAGATTTATTTTTTCTTTGTGTTGTGTCTAGAAAACTTCTTATGAGAATTTATTCTTGTGTTTTAAGAAGGATAACTAGGGTATTGAATAGCAATTATTATGAGTACATATAGCTATTGCCAACGAGTTTCATCTTGCAATTTTTTAAGATTTAATCACTTAAATTCTAAAGCTTATTTGTAAGATGATTTTGCGGTATTAATCTTTATGGTTTTTATATATTGCAACTTGTTATAGGATATATGTGTTTGCGTCCGTGAACTATGATTGTCCCATATTTTCTCAAAAGTTAAGTCTATCATATGTCTTTATTGAAAAAACATAGAATGAACTTTTGACAACAAAAGTTAAACCTATTATATCATTATGAAAATATTGATGGAAGATAGGATGAACTTTTGTTTACAAAGATTAAGTCTATTTCATGTCATTATGCTAATATTGATGAAAAATAGAATAAATATTTGAATATTCCACAGTATTGATCTTTTCCTAATCCATTTCTTGTGAATATACTGTATGCTCCGTAAGTTCTCTTATATTGAGCATTTCCGATTAAATTAATCATGGGTTCTCTTGTGGTTAATTTAATTGAGTATTTTGGATCCAAATTCATGTTTCATGTGATTTGTTAATGTCCAAAGAAATCCTTATTTTGTTGTGAAAGTAAGGTCGCTCTTGTTGTTCTTTCGTGAATGACATTTTATGGGGGAGAGTTCTTGTGCTTAATTGCCAAATCTTTGTGGGGAGTGCGGCTGTGGAATATTGTAGGAGTTTTTCTTGTATCTTTATAAACTCCTTGATGAATATACTAGTTTTACCTATGTGAAATCATCGAAACAAAGTTGATATATTCTCTTTTGGTCATGAAGTATCTCTATAGAAATTTCATTAGGATCCCACTAGTTTTCGTACCTTTGCCAATTTATATTGACAAAAAGGGGGACAATTAATGTGTAGTTCACACTACAAATACATATGGTTTACGGATCATTATGTAAGGGGGAGTGGTTTTCATGTGAGATGAAGTATTGACTAAGGGGGAGTGATACATATCACCACAGTATTGTTGTCAAAGTTGTGATACAATTGGACTTTGATGATGTGTAATAATACTATGACACTGTATAACAATGATTGAGAGCAACTGTTTTCTCATTTTCATCGCCACGGATCTTCAACAACTATGATACTGAGATGAATACGTTCAGAATCACTGGAGTACTTGGAAGTGATGAAGATTTCGAGTAATGTTGAAGAACCAAGGAGATCAAGCATTTGGATGAGAATCTACAAAGTTTTATTTATTTTATAATCCATATGTATTGATAGTTTTTCACTAAAATTGGCAAAGAGGGAGATTGTTAGAGCACTGATCGGTCGAACTCGCAAGCGTTGTTATCTCAAGATTGGTTGTCAGGTTTAGTGATCAAAATTATAAGTCTTGATTTCTAGTCTACTTATAATGATGTCTAGGACTAGGATAGATTCTGTAGTTGAGATTTATACTTCACGGCGTCCATCGATTGAAGACGAAGAACTACTAAGGAGAGCTTGTGAAACTCCATCAACAAAAGGTATGTGGAGACTAAAACTCATCTATCACTCAGAAAGACTATTTCTGCTCTATCTCCTTCTTGGGACAAAAGTCGTATTACTATATAGTATACGATTATACACATTTGATACTTCGAGCTAAGTTTAACTCTCTCATATATTTTTCGGAATATGTGTTGGTAAGCTTTCGCTTGAACCAAGTTCATCTTATATTCTTGACGCAAGTCAAAAGATGATCATGTTAAAATCGCCTGGTAACATCTTACATGATTTGTATGAGCCAGTCATTTGATGTAGACCTGGAATGTTTCATATTGTTTATTTCAATAACTTGAAAATTGCTTTGATGTTAATACTTTATGAAAACAATTGTTGTCAGACTCTAAGAATGTTTCAATGATTGAAATAGAGTTTATAACACTTAACCATAATTGGATTATAGACATAGTATGTGTACTTGCATATACGTTGATCCAAGACCGGTATAGTATCCATACCCGTATGCTTACTGGCGAGGTCAGGTAAAGTCCGGGAGCCTTGGTATGCATATCCGTACGAGTACTGGCGAACTCGGTTGAAGTCCGGTAACTAGTGTATGCGTACCCATATGCGTACTAATTCAACTAGTATTTTGGATGTGTGATAGTATGCGTACCCGTTCGCATATTGTCGGACACAGTCCAAGTCCGGCTACTTAAGTATGCGTACCAGTTTGCATACTTGAGTGGGTTAAGTTCTAGAATCGGTTGTATCATGAACCAATACATTTATATACAATAAGGAACGCAATATTTTGCAAATCGTGGCTATAATATTCATGAATTGATTCGAGTGAATCAAACTGATTTTGCGTCAATCGTGTCTTGTATACTTCTATGAGAATATAAACAATTAAACAACTTTATAACTAGTTTCAATTGAACTAGTTGTGCTTAAGATGAATAAGATTGATATGAAAATGTTCATATGGCTAACTTCGGTTAAATATTGTTGAGCCAACAAAGGTGCACACTATTAGGTACGGTTACTCAAATCTAAATGAAGTCACTTTTCATTTGTGTATAACAAGATAAGTTCGATCTAACGGTTGAAATATATTATCTTGAGCCTGTTCAGGTTTTTATCTAACTATTAATATTGAATGCTTTGTTATCAAGGTAACTTAGATTGCAAACCCTGATTTGAAAACTATATAAAGGAGAACTCTAGCAACCGGGAAACCTAATCCCCACACCTCGTGTGTGATACTAGTTGCGACTAGAGTCGATTCTCCTTTAACCTTATGTTTTTCACGAAACCCTGTATTTTAACGGCTTGAAGACTTCATTGGGCTTATGAAGCTAGACCCAACTATTTTCTATGTAATTGCGCGTTCTGATATTGCCCCGTTCTACCGTATTGAGTACTATCTTATCTAAGATTTTCTCTAGATTGATCTGCGATAGGCAAAGTAAAAAGTAGTCACAAACATATTCGTCTCATCGTTTGTGATTCCACAATATCTTGTTTTGCTACCATATGATTAAGATTATTGTGAGGTGATTGATATTTCTAGGCTGTTCTTCGGGAATATAAGTCTGGTATACCAATTGGTTCCTGTTCACCTTGATTTATCAAAATACGGAACAAAACTCAGAGGTTTATTACAATAGACTTTTCTGTGTGAGACAGATTTGTTTATCAAGTCTTCGACTTTGGGTTGTAGCAACTCTTAGTTGTGGGTAAGATCAGCTAAGGGAATCAAGTGCGCAGAATCCTGTGTGGTTCTAGAGGCGTAAGAAACTCGACTGTGCCTTGATCAATGTGATATTGGTTAGGGCTCAACTACATTCCAGTCCGAAGTTAACTTGGAGTATGCTAGTGTCTGTAGCGGCTTAATACAATATGGTGTTCAAATCTGGACTAGGTCCCGGCGTCTTTCTGCATTTGCGATTTCCTCGTTAACAAAACTTCTAGTGTCTGTGTTATTTATTTTCCTCATTATATTTCTTTATATAATTGAAATATCATAGGTTGTACGTAAGTTCAATCAATTTTGAATCCGACCTTTGGTTGTTGATTAAATTGATTGACACTTGGATATTGGTTTTTGTACCATCCAAGTTAATTTTTATATTCAATCGGGCTCGCAAATTCCTATTTGTTTGATTGCAGATTTAATTGAGAAATTGAGATATAACTCTTTGATATACTTTTCTTAAGATTTAGTCTGACTGTATAGTTGATTCTCTTGAAAGTATATTGGAGTTTGTCTATACAGATTGCTAAGCAAAATATTGGTTGTGGTTGTTATACCCCCGCTTTTTCATTTGGTATCAGAGTAGGCAAACACGTTTAAGACCTTACAAGTCTGTGTTTGTAGTGATCTAACTCTATGAACAATAGTGTTATCTCTAACAACGCAACACCAGTTCTGAAGCTCTCTGATTTGGTCCAAAGTCTTGAGTCCCCTGAGAAATATTTCTTATCTTGTCCACTGACTAAAACTATGTTCGACTGGGAAAAATGCCTAGATGAACAGTTGGATAACCTTTCAGATGAAAGTGACTCTGCAGAGGGACAAGATCTTGATGAGCAAGTCTCACAATATATCAAGCTTTTTGACCATATCTTAAAGAAAAAAAGTCTACAACTTGCTTGGCTGAATATCTGACTCCTCTCTGTCAAGAAAATAGGTAATTGAGAAAACTCTTTAGGGGATATGATTGTGATTAAAAACTGTTACAATCTATTTTTAAAGATCGTGAAGAAGATGTGCGTTCAAAGAGTTTTGAATGTGATAAACTTCGTCGAAATCTCTTTCTATTGAAAGAAAGACTTGCAGAAACTGAAGCAAGATATGAATCTCAACAAAAATGTTTTAACGACAGAGAAATCATCCTTCTCGTCAGAGAAAAACAATTGGGGGCTGATCTAGCTGCTACTCTTGATAAGGTCAATTCACTGGAAGAGAATCTGAAAAGATTCAATGCTAGCTCTACAAAATTATCCACTATGTTGGGAGCATGTAAAGAACATCGTGATACACGTGGTCTGGGCTATAAATAAATAAACGTTCAATTACTAGTAAGATCAATTTTATCTGTGCTAACAACAAGTTCCCAAGTGAAAAACTTCCTTCAACAGCTGATGTTCCTATGAACAAAGTTTGTCCACCTTTGAAAACAGCTCATTTGAGAACAGTCATAAACATTCCCTACAACTGTTACTATTGTGGGAACAAAGTTTAGCTTGAAAGGAGATGTCGTTTTCGACTGCATAATGAAAAACTTTTTAACATTATTGAATGGATGTCTAAATAAGTAATCAAGCATACTTCTCATTTTGCTGGAGTAAAAGGTCTTGTCTGTAATCAAAAAGAGTGTTTTGATGAGTGGATTCTTGATTTTAAATATGACGCAAAACCTGTTAAAAATTGTAAAGGGAATAATGTCATATGGACGACTGACTCTTCATATCACCCTGTGAAGAGAAAAAGTCATCAAAGGAAGAAGAAATGTTCAAGCTCCTTGCCTCCCATTGAGGAAAGTATTGAATCTCAAATGTCTGCCCCAGATTACATTCACATCAAATAATCGTGTTCCGGAGCTCAAGAAAAGTATAATAGACTCAAACGCAGTATTAAGAATGCAAGGAATGCGGCAGCCTTAGGTATCTCTTGCCCTCCGCTTGATAATTCTTTTTTGACTAACCCTATTGTTTTTTCTGAAGAACCTCAAGAAAGAAAAATGGAAAATGTCAATATCCCTGATGAACAATATTGTGCTCATCAAAATACAACTTGACTGCTCAAAAGAGCATCCTCCTTGAAATTGTATGAGGATGATCATAACTCTCAAGAAGTACTTTTGTCTTGAGAAAGTGGTCTCTATTGTATTATTTTTGTTTTTTTTAAAAAAAAAGGGAAAAAATGATATGTTTACTGTTGAGTCCTTTTCCAATATATTATTACATAACTCTTGAGAACATTTTATTTGTTTCTTACCTTTAAAACTTTTTTTTTCTTCCCAGTGACTAGTGGGTTGTTGCTTATCAACAATTATCTTATGCTCTTTAGAACTAAGATTGTCTGTCAATGAGTTTAGAATTTGTCTTTGATTTTCTACCAAAAGTACTTCTAAATGAGGCATCATTACTCTCTTGGTTTTGAATCGGGGTCATAAACATGAGCATACGTGCATCCGACCCTTACCGAATGTATACAAGTAAACCTAGGGTTTCCCTATGAAGCACTCATATTTTTTATACATATGTATAATGTTGGTTTATCTTCTGATACATACATGTTCAGTAACATCAAAAGTTTTGTTGAATTTTTGTGGTGTGCATAATAGATGGATGCAAAAAGGAAGACAAAGTTGACAAGGGCAAGGGTATAGAGTTTTACGAGAACTCTGTTTTCATAACTTGCTATCATGATATTGATCATGAAAACAAACTTCCAGTTCAGATGTCATCTCAACTAGCAGGGAATCTTCTTCGATATTTTGAGGTCATGCTTGAAAAACTTGGTATTGCAACAAAGAATCTTGAGTTTCTGAAAAACGAACTGAGGAAAGCAACTGATGAACTTGTTTATGTTCGATCTCTGGTTGCTGGTCATGTCTGATGACTTTCGGTTATGTTCTTCCTAGGAGTTATTTTTTCTTTGTGTTGTGTCTAGGAAAATTCTTATGAGAATTTATTCTTGTGTGTATAAGAAATATAACTAGGGTTTGGAACAGCAATTATTTTGAGTACACGTAGATATTGCCAATGATTTTCATCTTGCAATGTTTTGAGATTTATTCACTTAAATTCTAAAGTTTATTTGGAAGATGATTTTGCGGTATTAATCTTTATGGTTTTTATATATTGCAACTTGTTATGGGATATATGTGTTTGGTTCCATGAACTATGATTTCCAATATTTGCTCAAAACTTAAGTCTATCATATGTCTTTATTGATAAAAGATATAATGAACTTTTGACAACAAAAGTTAAACCTACTATGTCATTATGCAAATATTGACGGAAGATAGGATGAACTTGTGTTTACAAAGATTAAGTCTATTTCATGTCATTATGCTAATATTGATGAAAAATAGAATAAATCTTTAAATATTCCACAGTATTGATATTTTCCTAATCCATTTCTTGTGAATATACTGTGTGCTCCGTAAGTTCTCTTATGTTGAGCATTTCCGATTAAATTAATCATGGTTCTCTTGTGGTTAATTTAATTGAGTATTTTAAATACAAAATTATGTTTCATGTGATTTGTTAATGTCCAAAGAAATCCTTATTTCGTTGTGAAAGTAAGGTCGCCCTTGTTGTTCTTTCATGAATGACATTTTATGGGGGAGAGTTCTTTTTGAACTTGTGCTTAATCGCCAAATCTTTGTGGGGAGTGCTGTTGTGGAATATTGTAGGAGTTTTTCTTGTATCTTTATAAACTCCTCGATGAATAGACTAGTTTCCACTATGTGAAATCATCAAAACAAAGTTGATATGTTCTCTTTTGGTCATGAAGTATTTCTACGGAAATTTCATTAGGATCCCACTAGTTTTCGTATCTTTGCCAATTTATACTGACAAAAGGAGGGAGAATTAATGTGTAGTTCACACTACAAATACATATGGTTTACGGATCATTATGTAAGAGGGAGTGGTTTTCATGTGATATGAAGTATTGACTAAGGGGGAGTGATACATATCACCATAGTATTGTTGTAAAAGTTGTAATACAATTGGACTTTGATGTTGTGTAATAATACTATGACACTGTATAACAATGATTGAGAGCAATTGTTTTCTCAATGTTATCGCCACGGATCTTCAACAACTATGATATTGAGTTGAATACGTTCAGAATCACTGGAGTATTTGGAAGTGACGAAGATTTCGAGAAATGTTGAAGAACCAAGGACATCAAGCATTTGGATGAGAATCTACAAAGTTTTATTTATTTTATAATCTATATGTATTGATAGTTTTGTCACTAAAATTGACAAGGCGGATATTGTTAGAGCACTGCTCGGTCGAACTAGCAAGCGTTGATATCTCAATCTTGTTTGTCAAGTATAGTGATCAAAACTATAAGTCTTGATTTATAGTCTACTGATAGTGATGTCTCAGACTAGGATAGATTGTGTAGTTGAGTTTTAGACTTCACGGTGTTCATCAATTGAAGACAAAGAACTACTAAGGAGAGCTTGTGGAACTTCATCAACAAAAGGTATGTGGAGACTTAAACTCATCTGTCACTCAGAAAGACTATTTCTGCTCTATCTCCTTCTTGAGACAAAAGTCGTATTACTATATAGTATTTGATTATGCACATTTGATACTTCGAGCTAAGTTTAACTCGCTTACATATTTCTCGAAATATGTGTTGGTGAGATTTCTCTTTAACCAAGTTCATCTTATATTCTAGACGCAAGTCAAAAGATGATCATGTGCGAATCGCCTGGTAACATCTTACATGATTTGTGTAAGACAGTCATTTGATGTAGACCTGGAATGTTTCGTATTGATTATTTCAATAACTTTAAAATTGCTTTGATGCTAATAGTTTGTGAGAACAATTATTTTCATCCTATAAGAATGTTTCAATGATTAAAATAGAGTTTAGAACACTCAAACATAATTGGATTATAGACATAGTATGCGTACTTGCATATATGTTGATCCAAGACCGGTATAGTATGCATACATGTATGCGTACTGGCGAGGTCATGGAAAGTCCGGGAGCCTTAGTATGCGTACCCGTACGCGTATTGGCAAACCCGGTTGAATTCCGGGAACTAGTATATGCGTACCCGTGCTCATACTAATTCAACTGTTGTTTTGGATGTGTGATAGTATGCATACCCGTTCGCATACTGTCGGACACAGTCCAAGTCCGGCTACTTAAGTATGCATACCCGTTTGCATACTTGAGTGGGTTAAGTTCTAGAATCGGTTGTGTCATGAACCAATACATATATATAATAAGGAATGGAATCTTTTGTAAACCGTGGCTATAATGTTCATGAATTGATTCGAGTGAATCAAACCGATTTTGTTTCAATTGTGTCTTGTATACTTCTATGAGAATATAAACAATTAAACAACTCTATAACTAGTTTCAATTGAGTCCTTTGAACTAGTTGTGGTTAAGATGAATAGGGTTTTCATATGGCTAACTTCGGTTAACTAATGTTGAGCCAACAAAGGTGCACACGTTTAGGTATGGTTACTCATATCTAAATGAAGTCACTTTTCATTTGTGTGTAACAAGCTAAGTTCGGTCTAACGGTTTAAAGATATTAGCTTGAGTCTAATCAGGTTTTCATCTGACGGTGAATATTGAATGCTTTATTACCAAAGTAACTTAGATTGCAAACCCTGATTTGAAAACTATATAAAGGAGAACTCTAGGAACTGGGAAGTCTAATCCCCACACCTCATGTGTGATACTAGTTGCGACTAGAGTCGATTCTACTTTAACCTTAGGTTTTTCACGAAACCATGTAGGTTAACGAATTGAAGACTTCATTGGGATTGTGAAGCCAGACTTAACTACTTTCTCTGTAGTTGCGTGTTCTGATCTTGCATGTGTTATCTTATTGAGTATTATCTTCTCTAAGATTTGCTCGAGATTGATCTCTGATAGGAAAGATAAAAAGAATTCCCAAACATCTTCGTCTCATCGTTTGTGATTCCACAATATCTTTTTTAGCTACCATACGATTAATATTATTGTGAGGTGATTGATATTTATAGGTTGTTCTTCGGGAATATAAGTCTGGTATATCAATTGGTTCCTGTTCACCTTGATTTATCAAAAGACAAAACAAAACTCATACATTTATCTATACAATAGACTTTTCTCTGTGATACATATTTGTTTATCAAGTCTTCGACTTTGGGTCGTAGCAACTCTTAGTTGTGGGTGAGATCAGCTAAGGGAATCAAGTGCGGAGAATCTGATGTAGTTCTAGAGTCGTAAGGAACACGACTGTACCTTGATCAATGTGATATTGGTTAGGGCTCAACTACATTCCAGTCCGAAGTTAACTTGGAGTAGGGTAGTGTCTTTAGCGGCTTAATACAGTGTGGTGTTCAAATATGGACTAGGTCCCGGGATTTTTCTGCATTTGCGGTTTCCTCGTTAACAAAACTTCTGGTGACTGTGTTATTTATTTTCCGCATTATATTTATTTATATAATTGAAATATCACAGGTTGTGCGTAAGTTCAATCAATTGTGAATCCTACCTTTGGTTGTTGATTAAATTGATTGACACTTGGATATTTGTTTTTGATACCATCCAAATTATTTCTTATATTCAATCGGGCTCGCAAATTCCTATTTTAAGATATAACTCTTTGATATATTTTTCTTAAGAATGAGTCTGACTGTCTAGTTGATTCTCTTGAAAGTATATTGGAGTTTGTCCATACAAATTGCTAAGCGAAATATTGGGTGTGGTTGTTAGACCCCCGCTCTTTCATGCTCCACTATTTTCTAGGAATTGAAGCATCTTTTCAGAATAATTCATCTCAGCTACTGTTGTCTCAGAAGAAGTACACCATTGATTTGCTTCAGAAATTTGACATGCTCACCTGCAAGCCTGCTAACACACCAGTTCTTCATGGTCCAAGACTTTCTATATCAACCGGTGTTCCTCTTTCAGATGTTGGTATTTACAGGAGTATGGTAGGAGGTCTTGAGTACTTGAAAATAACAAGACCTGACATTTGTTTTGTAGTCAACATGCAGCTCAATACATGCATACTACTACTTCTGAACATCTGTTATTAGCAAAAAGGATATTGAGGTACTTGAAAGGAACTGTTGGGTCTGGCATACTTCTATCAGCAGGTAATACTTCTTCAGTAACTGCTTACAGTGACTCAGATTGGGATGGTTGTCCAGACACTAGAAGGTCTACGTCTGGCTTTTGTGTTTTTCTGGGATCCTCTTTAGTATCCTGGTCTTCCAAGAAGCAGCCAACAGTGTCCAAATCCTCAGCTGAAGCAGAATATAAGCCCATGGCAGCTGCAGCTGCTGAGGTTGTGTGGATATCTTTTCTCTTGAATGAACTGGGCATCTCTTTACAGCATCCATCTGTGTAATATTGTGATAATACTTCTGCACACATTCTAGCTTACAATCCAGTTTTTCATGCAAGAACAAAGCATGTTGAAATTGATTACCATTTTATCAGAGAACTAGTGAGTTCTGCTTTTCTCAGCATCAGTCATGTTTCATCTGCACAACAGATTGCAGATTTATTCACCAAGGGCCTCACTCATCCTAGTTTTCTATCTTTGGGTATCAAACCGTTATGTTTCCAACATTATCATCTTGAGGGGGTGTGTCAGAATAATTAGCGGAGTTTTCTATCTGTCTGAGTGATAGAGAGTCTGAGTGATTGTAGTGCGTTAAACACGCATTTACTTTTCTGTTTTTTAACTGTAACCGTCTTTGACAGTCTGTCTGTGTCAGATATTACAGTCTGTCTGTAACTGCCTATATAAGGCTCTCTCGCTCTGTATCTGTTTTTATCAAAACTTAATTCAACTGATCAATACCATTCAACATTTCTATCAGGGACAATGCTGAAAGAATTAGAATAAAGGGAATTTGAAAGAATTGAAGTTATTCATCAATTAGAATCGGGTGATCCGTCATTCCGTATCCTATGGTATACAAGGCTTTGGAAGGAGCGAATGCAAAGATAAAAAATGACCGTCATATTATTGCAATTGAGTTGGTATTATTGGATGTTTCCGAGGAGGAAAAGGAGGGAAGTTTTAATTGTCACACTGAAAAACTTGCAACTGCTTAAGGATTTTGAAAAAACATGCCCTAGAACTGAGATTAGGATCTCAGAAAATCGCTAATTGAGATAGTGTTGTCTATAGATAAAATAACTCGCAATCTTTACTTTATTCCCTTATTATTAAGGAGGGATCTGATACTGATGTTTCTATATCCATTTATTATAAATTCCTACTAACCAGACAGTAGAATCACTAAAGGTTTCCAAATGATATGGGGGGAGGCATGAGGTAAGACGCTTTTGTTTGTATGTCAAGAAAACGGAAGGCTAGATAAATTGATAGAAATTAGAAGAAAAAACATGTGCTAAAATTTTAATACTAACAATATATTTAAACAGATAAAGAAATGAACTTAAAAATTTAAGTTGGTTAAGAAAAATGTAGAAAGATACAACACAGCCCTTGAGAGGGAATGAGACGTAAGCAAAACCCTTCTAGAAAACGAGAGAAACTGTAAACCATAAGAAAGGTACGTCACCCAACATACTGTGGAGAAGATGCGGAGAAAGGGGTACCCTGTCAGCATAAGATACTACTAGCCCTCTCTAACTTCTTAAGAATTTGAGTTTAGAAGTAACAAATTTCTGAGATACTACTGATAACCTCTGCTGGGTACAAATAGAAAAAAGAAGAAACAATCTTGGTACTATTCGAAGCATTTAAAATATTACGTATGCTTTCCTTCAAAAAGAATAGGTCTCCTTTTCCAGCCAACATCTGCTCTTTTGAGTGAAGAGAATTACAATCAACCCACACATCAATTTAACTGGAATATCATTTAGCTTGATGTTGGTTTTGCAATGGCCTGCTTCACAGCCTCTGCATAAGTCGTGTGCTGGTATGTAAGAGTAGATTCAAGCAAGTCCCAAAGAGATGTCTTAGGGTTCCAGCCTGGAAATGCACAACAAACTTCATTAACATCCTCTCACTTTTAAAAGGAATGAGATAAACAAAGGAATTTGTAACAGCACAAGTGTCTAACAGTGTGTGCGCGTGTGATTATACAGAGAGAGAGGGCGGTACCAAGCTGTTTATTAATTATGGTCATGTCAGGGATTCGCTTGTCACTGTCATCGTAGCCTTCACCATAAAACTCTTTAGAGCTAACATCAATTGTTGGGGACTCCAGACTGGGTTCTCCACTTACTTTAGAATACACCTAGAGAATGCAGGAGACCAACAATTAAGACTGGTGCACAGAGCAAAATATATCGCAAACATAGCAAACACCATAAAGAATTAGCATCATAGTTACAAATATACCTCGGTCATCATTTCTGCCAGTTGCTTAACAGTTACTTCGTTGTTAGGATTACCAACATTGAAGATCTGACCATTGGCTCTAGCTGGGTTTTCCTGCAAAGCTCTTTTTAATTAGTTGTTATGCTAAACAGCATGGAAAAAATAAAGAACTTATGCAACATGTGTAAAATGAAAGCCAGAAGAGCATAGTAGAGGCTTACAATCATCAACATGACAGCTTCAATAGCGTCCTTAATGTAGATGAAGGTCCTCTGTGACTCCCCACCATCTACAAGCTTGAGTGGCTCACCACGTAGGAGATTCTGCAAAAGGAGGAAAGATGTGTCAAATAATTCAGACAAACAGAAAATGGTGTATGGATCTTTCAAGTTGAAACATGTCACCGCATTTCACTTACGTTACTGAAGCAAGCAAGAACTCTAGGAACACCCTCGCTTGGACCATCAACACCGGGGATGAAATCCATTCTTGGACCAATCCAGTTGAATGGTCTTACAATGGTGAACTTGAGGCCATTCTCAGCACCCTCAGCTAGAAACACATCAACAAATGACAAAATGTCAGCAGTATGAATCATGATCAACTAATTTTTTATTTTCGGATTTGTGAACTGAAACCACTACACACCATAAATCAGCCTCTCGATCAATTGCTTAGCACATGCATAGGACCACCTCTGCTTCTCAATAGGACCAAAAATGCAAGGGGACACATCTTCCTTAAGGATGAAGAATTCAGGATCCTGTGGTTGCAACAAACGCCAACGGTGTTAGCAGCTCAAGCAGCAGGCAGTATTGACACGGACACAATTCTAACGTATATAAATTATCCAGTTTTAATTTGGTTTTTTACTCAAACAAACATTGATAACAAACTAGTTAGGAAACACATGTACTTAGATAACAATGTTCAACCTAATTTGCAATTCGGGCTCATGCTTAGGACCACAAGAACAACGTTTAACAAACTGACAAAAATGTTAACTGGTGTTAGACGCAACCACGACATAATGTGTAATGTTCTTCACAAACCAATCAACCTCCCTGCAACTTACCAGACCAAATGTCAATTTCGAAACATACTAACTACCCATACTCACTAAAGTTTAATAAATCATAGATACTCATTCTTAAACCTGAGACAATTGACATGTTAACTACTCAAATAAACCCCGAAATATATTCACTTATGTCTAATAAATCAAAGATACTCATTCTTAAACCTGAAACAATTGACATGTTAACTATTCAACTACGACTACTATATCTGTTGTTTTCAAGACAGAACTCATCCACAAAAGCATTACCCGGATACTATGAACTTGGTAATTCAGAATAGACTCTACTCTGTCAACACCAAACTATATGTTTTCCAAAAAGGACACAATTAACGTCTATTGCATGAGTTCTGAACTCACCACAAATCCCTCATGCAACAGTAAAATGCTAAGACAATAATAACCTCACATTTTCTATGTACTGGGCATCAAATTATCCAAATAAGACAAAGAGGGTAGCAACAGATCAACTCGGATCCACACAATTAACATGTGGAGATATCGCAAAATTCAAGACATGACCATACATTCCTAAATTACTTAAACTAAACAACATCATTACTAACAAAAAAAGCAAGAACCATAAAGGTTTATCAATACCTGACGTAGAGGATGATCTTTAGGAAGAAAACTTCCAATAGTCTTTCCATAGATTTCACAAGTGGAAAAGTGAATCAATCGTTTATTGTTCTCTGAACAATACTTCACCTACAAAATTACGCAACAGAGTCCAATAAATACCACACATAAATCACAATAAAATCAAGAATTCACCATACACAATACTCATTAGAAATCTTACCACTGGAAGTGCATCAATGAAGTTACTGTAAATTGTATCAAGAGGACGAGTATTATAATCCGCTGGTGTACAGATCGCTGCTAAATTAATCGTCTACAACAATCACATTCCAAAAACTCAGATCTAACAAAAAATCAAACAAAAAACACAAGAAAATCAAGAAAACCGAGTGTGGTAAAAAATTACCAGATCTGCCATTTTGATAAGACCTTCAAGACGAGAATCATGTTTGATATTGATACGGTGGAATTGAATTCTACCGTTCCATGGTAGAGATTCAGGTTCTAACAAATGCTTGATTTTATCATTATAAACATCAACAGCTAAGATTGTATGTGAAGTGGTAGATAATAATTTTTCACAGAGATGTGAACCAATGAATCCACCAGCACCAATCATACAGATCGTCATTGCTTTGATTGGATTTCCATCTAGATCTACTTTTGTTGATGAACTCATTTTTGAAGAAATTTTTCTTCAGAAGGAAATTTTTGGAAGGAGAATTTTGCAGAGATTGGGAAAAAGGGAGAGAGATTTTTTGGGAGAAGAGGAGTTCAGAAATGGTTGGATGTATTTAAGGGAGTAAATAGCGGTTTTACGCGGAGTATGTATAAATTTGGGCACCGCCAAATTGATGTTTGTCATCCTTAAGGAGGACTATACAGACTACTACTGTATTACTGATTGTATTCTATCTATCATGTCAATCTTACGGTATGTATACGTTCTTAATTATTCTTGGACATGAGTCACATGACTAAGAGTGTTTGATTATTGATGAATGCTGATTCACCAATTGGTATTAACTTGCATTTAAGTGAGTTGGTTTGTTTGTTTATAAGCATGTTTAATTCAGTAGCTATCGAGTCAGATGAGAAAATGCATTTGATTTGTTAAGGCTTTTTCTTTTTTCTTTAAAAAAATTTATTACGGGATAAAGAGTGCTTTTACGAGAAACTAGACGGAAGCTTAGCAACAGCTGATCTCCAACAGCGTACTACTATATTAGTTGAACAGGTTGATGTGCTAATAGTCTACCAGCGAGCCTCATGAGGAACCGGTCAATGGAATCGAAATGGATATGGGGGTTCATAATGTCGCAAACTAACTCTACCTTCCATGTCCAATTCTGCAGTATTGCGTCATTGGGGACTCGAATCTGTGACCTCATGGAACACATCAAACCTTTGTACAACAGGATGACCAGCTGAGCTACCTACCCGTATTTATAACAGGCACACTATACAGCTTTTACACAACGGGGAAGGCAGTCCCCTGACCAAAAAAAGGACCAAAAAGGAGGGAGGGCGATCAACCCAAACCTGATTAACATCGGGAGAGGTAGACCTCTTAGAGCATCTCCAACAAAAGGTGTAAAAAATCCTATGTGGATTTTTTATTTAGTCCATTTATTTATGGGGTCTACACATATAGTAAATATAGGACCTCATATCTAAAAAACCATCTCCAACAGTGAGAATTTTAACCCTTGGAATTAAAAGAAAATTGGTTAAAAACATGACGTGGAGGTGCAACCGGAGGTGTGGATAACACTTTCTTGAACACCTTCATATTTAGTAATTGGTCCCTCCTAATTTATAGGACCCTACTGTTGGAGATGGATTTGCGCCAAACGGGAGTCTAAAATCCTATGTGTCACTAAAAATAAATAGATCCACCCTCTCTTGAAGATGCTCTCGGCAAGTTGATCCGCTACAAAATTACCCTCACAATAATAGTGAGTGAACGATGCATTCTCAAAAAGAGTGATTAAGGCCATTGTATCTTTCAGAATGTTAACAAAAAACCAAGGCATTGTACAACATCGATATACAGTACAACCAATTAATAACTACCTGCAACTTTGTAATATTCATCCCAATAGCTAATTGTAGACCTTCTTCAATTGTGTACAACTCTTTCATGTTGCTCCCATTATAGGATAGATGTTGAGGAGTCGTTGTGATCTAATAAATCCACCTGAACTTGCAATATGATTAAAGGTCGGTTCCCCGTCGGTATTTAGCTTACAAGGAAAGACCACTCATAATTGTGGGTTATATATGTATCATAAGAATGCAAAATATCCAGTGAAGAATATTCTTCAGCCTTACACAAAGTTTGTTGAGTGATCCGTTCCCAATAAAAGGTTTGATTATTGAATATTACTTACTTCCTGGTATTCAGTTAAATGTTCCATTAGTGAAAAACATTCACAGCTAAGGAGTGTAAAATATGCTAACAACCTAAAACTCGCCTAAAATAAATAAATTAGGCTTGGGAGCCGGTAAGCCAGGGTACACATAACCATACTTCAAGCTGGCTCTGCCCCTAAATTGTAGCATGAAATGCATTAAGTTATGGAAGGAACCAAAAAGATTGTTCATACCTAACATTACTTCGATTATTTTATTCTGATTCGAACCGAGAACTTTCATTAATGCAAACTAACTGGTTACAAATGTTCGATATTCTCCAGGATTATTAAGCACATTATTATTGGAGTCAAGTGCTTGCTATTCAACTGGGTTATAAACATTGATATCTTCAAAGATTTTTTTTATCCACTTTGATTTGTAATTGGGATACTGTAACTAACATATCCATGTAACTTTGTTTTTATTTTCTTGTCGTTTTCTTGTGACAATAAGCTCATTTTTTATAAAATTTACCCTTTTTTTATCAAAAAAAAAAAAACAACAAACAAACAAACAAAATATTCAGAATCTGAGTTTTTTCATTTTTAGCTATGTAATTTGTAACTTTATTACAAGTTCTATTAACTGACTCACAAAACCAATAATATTTACCTAATAAGAGATGTTTAGTATTAACAGTAATACCCTGATTTAACCGATGAACATGAGAATTGAAAACACTGATCAATTTTAGTTACCAAACTAAAGAAAAAAAGAAAAAAAACCTATGTTCTAACAGAAAACAGTTGCCCGTCTATTTGCCTCATGCGCTGCTAGATATTTATGTTGTTTTGCATAATGCTCGATATCTAATCCTTCATCATTGAATTTGCTTTTGTTTCAATGTACAATCTTGTATAATCACAAATTATTAGCCAATCCACCTCTTCATGTCTCTTTAGCATAAGATCCATCAAGGTTAATCTTCATATAGTCTTAGTTTTCAAGGAGACCAGTCTTTAACTAGCAAACTTCGAAGAGAGTTGATACCATTGCCTTATTTGACCATTAAGCTACACTGATCAGAAAAGTGACAGATTCTCTGCAATGAACTGATTCTTCACCGACATTGTTCTCACTTAGGACAAGTCTTGGTGGAATCCAAGCTATTCCAAGCTTGGAAAAAATGGAATGTCAAGTCTAATGACTTCCAAGTTGGGTTATCCACGTTTTCCAAGGCATCTTCCAAGGTTTCATGGATGATACCTTGGAGTTCAAAAAAGTGGCATTCCGAATAGCGTTAAACGTAATTCCGAGTCGCGCTCAATCTTGTGGTTGGTTTTATTTCTAAATCTAATAGTCTTTTTCTGACTGTCGATTTTGTGGGCCAAAATTGAACACGATTATGAATCACGTTTAATGCAATTCTGAATCGCGTATTAAAATCTATTTTACTTTCCACTATTGAACTTGAACTTTCACAATCAATTCCACATGCTTAGGTGTCATGAAATTCTTCCATCATAAGACTTGTTTTTAATCACTACAGTCATCCAACACCAGCTTCTCAGAAGATCACCCGTACATGAATTAATCCTTGCGTGAACACACTTAAATACAAAAATTTTAGAACTCCAGAGTCAATTACGCTGAAAAGAAATCGGTGTTAGTTAGAGTATATTATTACATGTATTCCACTACACTCTCCCAGTGAATCCAAACTCCAAAGCACAGACTAAAAGTGTTTTCGAGTTGAGAGCAATTTTTCCACAGCCAAGCAAAGGGAGGGGATCATTTGATTGTCATCCTTCAGGCGTACCCTAGTCTCTTACAACGCGCGCATCATCTACATAGGATGATGTTTACATCTCGATGATATATGAACGGCATCGATAAGACAAGTTTATCGTTGGGCCAAGAAAATGATGATAATGGCGGCTTTTCTTCTCCTGTTTTCACTCCATGTGAGTGGATTTGATGTAATGAGCTGTATATTTCATGTCGTCACGTGGGGGATAATATTGTCCAATCTTATTAATTAACCTCGGCGGTAGTTCTATTTACGCTGAACTGCCACTGTCATTTTACTGTTTCGCATTTATTTTTGAAGGTTGCTTTCGAGATATAAAATCTAGGTAATAATTGACTTGTGTAGAATCTTTTGATCTAGGCCGTTAATTGATGATGCTGACTGAAAAACAAGATTACTAATAGGGGGGACTGATTTTCCTTGGGGGTGTACCTGAACACTAATAAGACAAAATAATATTTTCCTTGGGGTTGGTACATCCCCAAACAAGCTGGTACCCCCATTAGCAGCCTTGGAAAAACTGGGTAGATGTAAATTAAGAGGTACACTTGAGAAGTACAGAGTAAACCACCGACAGGAGAGTGACAAAAGTCAAGAAAAGATTCCACGCTCCGGTTAAAAGGAGTTTTGTCTGATGAATGATTCTAGGATGGAATTATGGTAACGTGTGTTTTTGTGCATAGGTAAAAGCCAAATTGAACGAGGTTTCTTTGGTTGCATCTCAAGCTACCACATTTTAAATTTTATACTACGGAATGATCAAAATGCATAATTCAGTGATTCACCGTGGCAGATGATCAAAATCTCTGGAGCACGTTCAGTCGGCATGTTGCGTAAAGAATGGGCTGGATTTGCTCAGGGAGCAGGTCAGCTTAAAATCTTTCAGGGAACAGGTTTGGCTTGTGTCATCCATTAAAACAAGAAGAAAAAGAAAATTGGCATTCCAAACTATAAGTTGGGGATTCAATTTCCGCTCCCGCCGCTGATATTGTAGAATATACTCGTGCTCAAGCATAAAATCAGGTCCAGAATAACTATAAACGGGTTAGATGTAACTAAAATTAGAAAAGTTGCATCTTCCCGGAAAAAAAATATTTTAAAAAATATTAAATGATTTTTTTTTTTTTTGATGTCTTAGGTTAGTGGTCCCTAAACTACATCCAAACTTCTTAAATTTAAATGGATTTCAGCAATTACCTCCGGGATGAAAGAGAGTATGTCAATTATCCGACCACTTTCTAATTGTGGCAACAATAAATAATTCAATGATCTGATTAAAAAAAGAATTAGTATGCTTCATAGGAAGTAGTAGTAGTATGAGTATCACTCTTAACACTGTGGAGGTAGTGTGTTCTTTTCCATTGAATTCCGGAGTATGGGCACATCCTTTTATTCATGCAAGTTGGATCACCCTTTTGTGAAAGGACCTTTCTTGAGTGAGACGGGATCCTATCATGTAATCTCTCTTTTGGGGACTTCAGCTAAAATCTTTGAAACGCGTGAAATCAGGTATAGGAAAAACCATGTGCGTCTTGTATCATTGGTAATAAGGTATGCCAGATCTCGATCTTGAATTTCCATATCATCTACTGTATATCACATCGTCGACGTCTTCGTGTTAAAAATGTGCTTTTTCTTCGTTCCTTTGTCGGCCTACAAACATAATCACTAAATTCTCTAGAAGAAAAAGTGGGGTGTATGAAGATTTTTTTTTCTTTGTCTGCTTTGGAAAGTAAGAAGAGAATTACATATGTTCGGTTGCTGCCGGATTAAAAACGAGAGGCATACAAGTTCTGATAAATCAACATGACGTAAGCAAGTTCTATTAAATTTTTTCATGTTCTAAGTGTTATGGTATGCAGATCTGTGTTCATTCTAGTGATTCAAACCTTACCAATATCAGTTGTCTCATCTTTGCAATCTTGAGATTTTTCATTTGTCTCCTTGAAACAATTACAAGTGTGTGTTGCTACTTTTCAAGCTTCATCGTCAAAGAATATATAAGAAGAAACGTTACTAGCAGTTGCATTCATAACACATGAAAATACTCAATTTCATAATAATACTACCTTCATTCATAAAAACCAGTACCACAATTCTAACTACCATCAAGAGTTTCATCATGAAGTTTATACTGAAACATAAAATATAGAAGATATTGTTATTCACAATAACACAACTACTAGCCCCTATCAACACAAACACATGAAACACAAACAAACAAAAAATCGGTCGAAAAAAGAAATTTTCTAACATCATCACCAACACGACTTTAAATTACAGCAAAATTAAGAAGACAAGGAGCAATCATCGAGATAGCCTTTTTGTTAAAAACTTGTTGATCATTTTCAAACTTTTTTCAAAGTCTAAGCCCTCAGCTATTCTCGATAACCCAGGGGAGGGAGACTATTAATAGTCCTCCCCATCGTAGCTTCACCCGTCCTCTTCCTCATATTGTTCGCTGTAATTACTTCCAGAAGATGCAGGAGAAATATTTTCACTTCCAGATGAATCACTGGTATCACTGCGTCCATACTCGTTGGAATCATCTTCCAACTGCTCATCATCATCACTTGACTCTCCCTCTCGCATGGTCCTGGAAAATATCCTTGTATTGGCTTTCTCATCTTCATACTGCCTGTAAAGATTCTCCTGATAATACTTTATTATCCTCCGTTTCTCTTCAACTATATCTGAATCTTCATCACTTGTATCAACTTCCTCAACATGATATTCGAAACCCTCTTCAGATTCTTCCGAATCACTTTCTGTTGCGCTTCCACACTTCTTCCATCTACCTTTCTCAGACCTTTCCTCAAACTTCCTTGCATCTCTTGCAAGCCTTTTCTCTTTCCATGCAACAAACTCAACATCTTGATCTTCCTTTTTTTGTTGCTTGGCTAATTCATGTGCACGTCGATCTGTCTCACTCTGTAGATCATTATTCAATCTCTTTGTCTCCCGATCATTCAATGTCGTTGCAATGCTTTTGGCTTGACTGTAAGATGCAGAAAATGGAGGATCTACAAGATAATTCTCTCCAGGATTTGCCATTTCTTAATAATTTATCTCTAATTTCCCCTGTTTTGGTTTAATCGATAACTGTTATGATAATTTTCTTTTTAATTCCCTTTATAAAGAGTCTAGTGTAACCATTAATAGTGATTTATTTCTCTTGGTAAATTGTCATGCACACCTTTTTCAAAACCATGCACACCCTCTTCAAAACCATCATTACTCTGTAAAACCCTATTTTCAAAGTCTAAATCTTGACGCTTTGTTAGCTTTTAAACCATTTGGAACTGCCATTAAGATGTTTATTGGTAGGTTACCAAATATTGATGAGTTTCTTTGGGTTTTAATTAAAACTTTTTGTTTTATACAAATTCATAGAATGCAACACCTGTTGAGAGGCACCATTGTTAATTGAGGAATGTCAATCAGATGGGTTATACATATCTCCAGCCGGTTTTACCTTGCATTGCACCATGCCAACAACAAATTATCCTTCCATACCCCAAAGCCAAAAAATCATCATGTCAAACAGTCAATTCCTACTTATCATCAACATTATTTACCTTTTATCGTTGTTTTAATTACTCTTGGCAGGATGTGCCAACAATCATGTATCAAACCCAGAAAAGACGAACCTATTAATTGCTCAACAACTTCTTCTCTCATCATGCTTACGTATAGGATGTACATACTTAACAAAATTTTATCTTGGGTTATCAGGAAGTTGTTAGCTTATTTTTATGTTACCGATCCTATGTGAATATGAAGCTTCAGTCCTTTCAGTATCTCTGAAAAGAGAGATGGAGGTGGACAAAACATCTTCTAAGGGATTTATGATAAAAAAAAATGAAAATGTGAAAGTTATCATATTTCTACATTATTTTCCCTTGTGCAAACTAGAAATCATATTCAACCCTCAAATATTTCCCATTTTGAGGTTCAGTCTTCAATAGAGATAAACTTTGTCATTCTTTTTATTTCTTGATGCGATGTCAGTATCATCAAATACGTACCAAAGCTAATTAATAATTTAGCTTCTCTTCCCAATACTTATTTCTCCATATACATTACTTTAATAAGTCATATGGAGCCTCAAGATATCACTCATTTTGCAAATTTAGACATTCAAAGCCTCACTTCCCTAACGGCTGAGAAGTTAAACCCACCCTTAACTTTCTCTGAACAAGTCTTTATTGATAAATCTGTTATCTTAGCTGAATATGATAATAATGGAAATGGTGTATGGTTGGGTATGTCTGTAGTGAAACTTTTGCTCTCACTTATTCTATTCGTCATCATATTTGTAACCAATAGCCATTATCTCAAACACCCATTCTTCAGTGGTTTAAGAAACAAGGTTCTTATAAGGTTTTTATCTGAGAATGATTTCAACAGAGTAAATGAGCAACGTCCGTGGTTTGCATGCGGTTATTTAATGGTTCTTATAGTTGTCCCTCTAATAGGATGGCCAACAAATTATCAAGTTTCATTCGTTGAATAACTTATGTGGTTGATCTTATGACATATTCCAAAGGGATGCAATGAATTTGAAGATATACAAAAGCTCAAATTCAAACTTAGTGAATTAATTGAAGCTAAAGAACCTTACGGAAACCATCCTTTGAAGAAAACCGTTAGAGTTTGTGTTAGGGTCTCAGTTCAAAAGGCTTTACCTGCTGCTTGGAGAGCTATACAAAAAGCAATTAAAGAAGTAGCCTCCTCTAGTACCAGATATTCTCTACCGGCGGTCTCTAAACTCATGCTGCTGCCAAAGCCAGTTCTTCAATGCCCTCGATTCAGTTCTAATATAGTGGTGAATGACATTATTATGTCTCCAAGTGACATTGTTCCTGATACTCAAGTTGAGACCCTCGATGTCCATCCTAGCGACAAAGGAAAATATAGAGATACTACTCAAAATGCTGATAATATTTTTCAAAAAGATACGACAAGTATCTTCCAAATGGGTCTATTTTTTAACCGATCAGCTGCTTTAAAGATCTTTGATGTTGGTCCGATTCAACAACACTCAACTCAGTTAAACAATGGTTTTCCAGTCATATTTAAGCAAGTTACTACTCAGAGTATGACAGTTGATGCATCAACTCCTAATACTGAGTCATCAACTGGGGGCCCGACTCGAACTACTAATTCCTTTAGAAGATTCAAAACTGCGGTTGCTCCGACTAAAAATCCTGTTATTACTAGAAAAGAAGTTATTTCTTCAGCTATTGAGCAGGATGCTCTATCCAATCTCAAAAGAAAAATTAATCCCAGATCGGATATGAGGAAACGTACTAGAGATAGCTCCTCTACTTAGCTAGTATTGTAGTCATTCCTGAACAAAGTGATGTTTCAGAACCTGATTATTCAAAGTTGTGTCCTCCTATCACCAAATTGGTTGATCTCCCTACCATCAATTTGTCTAATTGTACCCTTAATACCCATTCCATGGTTGATCCTTATGGTAGTTATAATGTACCTGCTGATGTTTCCCCAAGCAACAATGGTGTCCGCAATAATTATTTTCACCCTGCTGCTACTCTGAGTCTCAATTTTACCCAAGATGTTACTCAAAACAGTGTTTCTACAGCTTAGTGGTGGGTCTGATTCCACCAATAAGGTAAATTCTACTTTGTCACCTCCTTCTAATGATTCCTTCAATGCATTTATTCCCGTGAGTACCTTCCATGTGAATAATGTTAACATGTTGTGTTGGAATGTTAGAAGCTTAGGTAAAAAAAAAAAAGCTAATAAAGAACTTAGCCTCCTCTGTAGAAATATCAAACATGTGTTGATGGTGGTTTTTAGCTTAGGGTTAAAATTGTAAAACCTTGCATCTGATGTGACGTCACTCTGTAAAGAACGGAGCCACGAGTGTCAGTCTCTCCACTAGCATACTTATTGAATCGTTCAATATATCTACATGAAATTTACCCAGACTGGCGGGTGTAGCAACCATCCCAAACACTCTGTAAATTTCGGCACCTCGCCAATACAAGACTCACTGAGTACTTTTCCTGTGCTATGTTCCTCGACAGAATCCTTAATATCGATATGGCATGACGGATTTATATTCACTCGCAGTAGAGTAGCATGGACCTCCAAGTACCAAAGTTAAGGCCATTGCACAAAATGCTCAGACGGAAAGCACACTGCATTCTATAGATAAGGATTTTTATGGCAGCATTCAAAATCCATCCAATTATTGTGATAACTCACAAAAAATCTCATAAACCCGACTAATTTGCAGAATTAGGTTTTCGCGCTCCCCGCAGTACACTAGACCCCGTTGGTCGAAAACTATGCTTAGCCAAACTAGGCGATTAAAATCCGCCACAGCGCATTGGGAGTGTGGCCACGCCCTAGCTTGACGGTCCCACTTCCCATCGAACAATCAGGTCGCTCTAAAACCGCCACACTCACACCAGAAGTGTAGCCACGACCATGCTTGGCCGGCCCTTTTACATTAACCAATCAGGTTGCTTCAAACTCGCCACAGTGTTGAAAAGAAGGAAACCGCGCCAGATGGCCGCAAAGCCAATTGGCTTCCCAGAACGCGCCAAACGCGCACATACCAAAACGCGCCAAACGCGCACATTCCAGGCACACATGCCAGACGCGCCAAATATAGCCACTCGCCGCATGCAACATGCCATATATGCTAATTAGGGTTTCGACCAGCCAAACCCTAATTTAGGCAAGATTTCTACACCAACATGCCAAAATTTCAGTGGTCATGGCTACGCCGCAACCATGCCAAAGGAATGCACGATCCATGCCATGCCGCAAATGCCGCTAGCGCGTGTTAAAGGCGCCACTGCCAACTAAAGGTAGCCATGATCGACGACTACCTTTCCTCCTGAGATGCAATCTCAGCCGTCCAGGTTCACCACCAAACTGAAAGACTTGTGGAAACTTTTAAACGACCAGCCTCCAAATCCAGTGGCCATGGCCACACCAGGCGCCACTTGCACCACTGCGCCACTGGCATGCACGAGCCATGCTGGCCAGGTCGCCAAACCCTAATTTGGCTACGATGCCAATTCTTTGGTCATGGCACCAAACCCTAATCTTGGCCATGCCTCCAAGCCTTAACTTTGGTCACGGAGCCAAATATTAACCTTGGACACGCTACAACACTACAGACGTGGCCATGCCACTGATATGCTGCTATGCCACAGCTACTAGCATGTCGTTATACCACGGCCACTGGCATTCCACCATGCCACAGCTACTAGCATGTCGCTATGCCACGACCACTGGCATGCCACCACGCCACGTCTACTAACATGCTACCATGCCACGACCACTATCATGCCACCATGCCACAGCTACTATCATGTCGCTATGCCATGGCCACTGGAATGCCACTACGCCACGGCTACTAACATGCCACCATGCCACGACCACTGGCATGCCACCATGCTTCAACTACTAGCACGTCGCTATGCCACGGCCACTAGCATGCCACGACTACTATCATGTCACTATGACACAACCCCTGGCATGCCACCATTCCACAACTATTATCATGCCGCTATGCCTTAGCTACGCCATTGGCATGCCACTATGCCGCAGCTACGCTATTGGCATGCCACTATGCCATGGCTACGCCACTGGCATGCCGTTATGCCATGGATCTACCAAGCGCTACTATACCAATGGCGCCACTTCGCTATACAACAAGGTTCAGCCGTAATCAATGGCCACTCTTCCTCCTGAGATGCGATCTCAGCCGTCCAAATTCTCCACCAAGCCGGCGAGCTTGTGGAAAGTTTTATATGACCAGCCAAGACGAGCCTAATAACATCACATGATATTCACTTACGGCAAGCCTCTCAATTTTAACTTGACACACGTAGCAAAGTGATACATGTTTTCCATGAACACTCGAGACATCAAAACATGTCACAAACTGGGGGATACTCATCAGGGTATTGGTCTGGCGGTTTACAGCGTGCGGCGTGCAATACGCCCGTTATAAGAAAGTGTCATAAAGCGATGCGGTTAGTAATGGCAAGAAGTAACGGTGAAACGTATCCTTCATTATGGAAACATCAATTCCAGGCGTTACCCGTTACTCTTTTCTTCCACCACTCAATCGTTTCCACTTCCTACGAGACTATGGTACGTTTTTCCGCGAATTGTATAAATAGGTCTCACCTATTTCCACCAAACAACAAGTTTTGGTCAGAGGAACAATACAACATCCAGAAATCATCTGATAGCTTTTCATTCAGGTAGCCAGTTCAACTTTCTGATACAAGTCACGAAACACCCACACTGCTGGAATCAACTATTCTGGTCTCAACACTTTCTTCGCTTCCCTCCCTAAGACCAACCCTTCTCCTTCACTTTGTGACCGAAGCAAGCCTGGAACGACCATTTCTTGGTTTAGGCCAGGATTGTACAGATTGATCTCTCGAATCAAAAGTACTCCCGTGCAGTACATTATTTAGGGTTTAGATTTGTTTCTCACACACACACACCCAAAATTACCAAAATCAGCAGAAACAATTTTCACCCACAAACAACATGATATTATCTTCTTGTTTGAAACTAAAATGAATAAGGATTTGGCTGCTAAAATACTGAGAATGATGGGTTTTCCTTGTACTTTGAATGTTCCAAGTATTGGAAAGTGGTGGGGTTATTGTTGGCCTGGAAAAAAGAGATTAACCTCAATGTTTATCTTCGAGTTCGAGGGGCATCTATGTCATAACCAGTAATATTATCCATTCCAAACTCTGTCATATATACTTTATATATGGATAACCTAATAGTATCTTAAGATAAGCCTCTGGGAGGACCAATTTCAGTTACCACCTACACCTCTTGATGAACCTATTTTCTTTGAAGGAGATTTTAATGCCCTATTAGGAACTGAGGATAAGAAATTGTGGCTTAGAAATAGAAGATTATGAATTTTTCAATCTTAGGAATTTTTGCAATGTCTTTAATTTGCATGATCCTGGTTTCTCTGGTCCAAGATTTACTTGGTCTAATATGCAACAGGATAGTGACCTTATTCTCGAAAGAATGGATATATGTCTAATTAACCAAATTGCTAAACAATTATTTCCTAAACTTTGTATTGATAAATTTCCTAGAGACTCTTATGATCGTTGCCCTGTGCATATTGGCTTTAATTATGACGATATCTACGTGCCTAGACCTTTTCACTTCATGGATATGTGGATTGAGGATTCCACTTGTAGAGATATCATAGCTAACTCCAGGTCTGTTAATGTGGAAAGATCTTCAGCTTTAAATTAAAAGCCAAACTTCTTCGTACGAAGAAAGATCTTTGTGATTGGAATAAGTCCTCTTTTGGTAACATCCAGACCAATATTAAAACTACTAGGGAGGACTTAGTAGATATTCAAACTTCTAACCCAAATGACTCTAATTCCATTTCTAGACTTAGATCCAAATTGGAGTATTTGTATAATTTAGAGGAGTTATTCTAGTAGGACAAGTCGAGAGAAGTGTGGCTTATGGAAGGAGATAATGCTCTCCCTATTTTGATAGAGTCACACTTTTCAGAAGAAAAAGAAATACCATTAGTTGGATTAAGAACAATTCTGGTACTATTCTTACTGATAGAGATAGCATTGCTACTTGTTTTGTAGATTATTTCAAAACCTTGTACTCTTCCCATCCTCAGCAATTTCAGGATGATATCATTCAAGACCTTCTTATAAAATCATCTGATGAGGATAATTCCCACCTAAATTCTCCCTCTCTGTTGTGGAGATTAAAAATGTTATTTTCTAAATGGGAGGAAAAAAATCCCCTAGACCTGGTGGTTTTACGGGTTTTTTTTTAATCAAAAACATCAGGACATCGTTGGTGAGGATGTTGTTGATATGACCCAAACTTTCTTTTGTACTTAGCATATTGCTAAAGTTTTCAACCATACCAACACAACTCTTATTCCCAAGGTTCCTCTAGCTGAGATAGTCTCCCAATATGGACCTATTGGCCTTTGTAATTTCATTTATAAAATTTTATCTAAGACATTATCTAATAGACTTAAACCTTTTATGAACAATCTTATTTCTCAAAATCAAAGTGCTTTTGTCCCTAAGAGAGCATCTCCGATAACATCCTTCTTGTTTATGAGGCAATTAATGTTGTAAATCATCATAAAAGTACGGATGGCATTGCAATTATTAAACTTGATATGTCTAAAGCTTATGATAAACTTGAATGGTCTTTTGTTGAAAAGGTTTTAAAAAAAATGGGTTTATCTGACCATTGGTTTAAGATTATAAATCAATGTTTGTTGTTTGTTTCCTATTATATTCTTCTGAATAATAGTCCTACTGGTCTTATAAAACCTTAGAGAGGTCTGAAACAAGGAGACCCCCTGTCCCTTACCTGCATATCATATGCTCTGAGGAGTTTTCTGGATATATTGATGCTCAATCCAGGAGAGGTCTTGTTGAAGGCGTTAAGGTGTGTAAAGATACCCCTTATGACTCACCTTCTGTTTGCTGATAACTCCTTGCTTTTCTCTAAAGACACTATAAAAGATTTTGAAACCATTAAGGATTATTTGCAACAGTATTGCTTAGCCTCAGGATATTATGTTTAATTATGCTTTTCATCGTATATGTTTTAATTACCAGCAATTAAAGCATATCATCTGGAAAATATTATTAGTTGATGTGTTAGACTAATAGTAGAAGTTTTCTATGAGAGTTTTCAGAAATATGGTTTTTCATTAAGTGGAATTAGGAAAACTGAAATTAGGTACTTCAATGAGAATATCTTGAGAATGTTTTCGGTTTTGGAAATTTCTTGTTGTCCAAACAAACTTGGTGTATAAATACTTGAGTTTACATTTCTTGCAAACTATCATAAGAGCCAGGAGAACTTCATTTTTGTTGTTTCTGGTGGAGTAGTTTATCTAGAGAGGAAAGTACCCTAATTAGGCGAAATCTCTTACGACCGCTCGTTTAAAGACTTTTATGGGATCAAGAAGCTCTACGAGTATCGTTAGTGGCAAACTATTGTTATTGTAGTTTTTTGATTATTGATTTGATTGACTAATTGGTGTTGAAATTTTGATTGCACCTAGTTTGTTTATTCTTGAGAATCTTCTCTTCTAATATAAGGTTCACTCAAACTAGATCAAAGTAATGATGATATCTTTAGAACCATCTTCAGATCTAAAGACATCTTGTGATAATCCATTGTTAACAGACTTCGTTCTTTGTGTGATTGATCACAAGAGGTGTGGTGTTGTGCAGGTTATTGAAGACAAACGAAGACTTGAAGATGACGAGGTTTTTCTTATTAGTTTTCGTATCTTGTAAATTGTGTGCAAAAACCTTGATCGGCTGAAATCCAACTAGAATCGTGTTTATCTTTGATAGACTTGATTGATTAGTTGTGTGAGATTGGCATCACCTTATAGTTTCTCTTTTAGATCTATACTGATTTATTGTGAATCTATTGTTTGATTATATCGGTAATTAAAAGATAGATTGATATAACCAGACAAAGGAGTTTATTAGATTAAACATAAGAGACTTAGTCAACGACTCATAATATCTTATAACCAAGATTGAATATAGAGTGGTTACCAAACATATTTATCATTTACTGTTTAGAATAATAACTAAAGGATAGGTGATTCACGTGTGTGACTCTAGAAGTCGAATGCCCAGGGATACTAAGGAAACTAAGTAGCTTGGGGTAGTATACTTGGTCTCAACTATATGAAGTTGGTATTAAATTTTGTATAGCGTCTTAAATCCAAGAGTATTCAAAACTGGACTAGGTCCCGTGGTTTTTCTGCATTTGCGGTTTCCTCGTTAACAAAATCTTGCGGTGCCACTTACTTTATTATTCCGCATTATAATTTTTTTTTATTATAATTAAAGTAAATTGCACTTGTACATTAATATGTGAAACTTGATGTTGATCCTATAGAGTCTCGGTTATTACCCAACTTATTATCAAGTGATCACTTTGTTATATTATCGTCTCGATCTTGAATCCGTACTCAACCACAAAAGTGATCTTGTTGTTGTATTGTTTCGACTAAGTCCATAGACGATTAAACTTGGTAAAAGACTTATAGGTTGATAAATAAAAGATTGTGGTGAATTTAGGTACCATCATCTTTTCATTGGTAATACTGTTCTTCCTCTTATGACTGCTTGGTGTATTCCTTTCGTGGTCTCGGGTTCTCCAATTTTCAATTAGGGAACAAATTTCAACTCCTTAAGGCTAAGATATGGGACCGTAATAAGGATGTTTTTGGTAATATTAATAAAAGGTCTGAGACTACTCTTCATCAAATGAAAATGGTAGACCAGCAAGCTGATGATGGTCCAAAATCTGAAGAGCAAACTTCTGACTTGATTATTTTAAAACTCACTTTCGAGGACATTGCCGATATGCAAGAGCTTCACTATAAAGCCAAGTCTAGAATCCAATAACAATCGGAAGGAAAACAGAACATTAAATATTACCATAGAATTGTTAAATCTAGAAGAAGGAGAAACACTTTCTCCCGGCTTCGTATTGATAGTTGGATTGAGGAAAAAATTTAATCAAGGGTAATATTGTTTCCCATTTTCAAAACAGATTCAAAATCGGTGATGGCATCAATTGTTCTCTTTCCAACTTGGGGGATAATTTCATATCAGCTTATGATAAAGAGGCGCCGGAAAAAAGAATATTTGAGGATAAGGTTTTAGTCGCGTTAAAGTATATTGGCTAAGATAAAACGCCATCTCCAGGCGTTTTTCAAGTTAATATCATTGTTAATGTCGGGGTTTCATGATGTCAGACATCATGATGGTTATAAAAAATTTCGAGGATTCAGGTTACATTGATTAGAGTTTGAAGCCTACTTCTATCTCTTTACTTTCGAAGAAAACGGTGGTGGAAAAGATCAAGGATCTCAGACCAATTTGTCTAACACTGTTTTTAAAGCCATATCTAAAGTTATTGCAGAAAGGTTTAAAATTATCTTGCCTAAGTTAATGAGTGTTTGGATTCAAGAATAAAAGAAAAAAAACCCTGGTTCGGTATGCAAGATAGATCTCGAGAAAGCCTTTGATAATGTTAAATGGTCCTTTGTGGAAGAAGTTCTTTCTTGTATGGGTTTTGGGGTTACTTGGAGGATGTGAATAAACATTTGTATTTAAAGGATCCCTTTTTCTATTTTAGTTAATGGCATTTCCTACAGTAAGTTTACAAGTAAAAAAAGCCTTCGCCAAAGGGATCTTTTTTTTTTTGCTAGGTAATAAATTTTTTTATTAAACCAAAGAATAATGGCACAAGATTACAAAAAAACAAGCCCATAAAATTTATATGGGCTTTTGAAAAGCTGAAAGTAAAGCACAACTATATCTAAACTTAGTCAAATCTGTAGTAGGGCTTTTCTGGTATTTCCATAGTTTTGGTAAAATCTGGTTTGAAAACATAACTTTTTTTCTTCTCCCTTAGCCATTCCTGCTCCTTTTTTAGCCATTGAATCCACTAAGAAATTTGTCTCCTTGTAGGTATGAGTGAAGTACCATTCTTGTAGAGTGCTTTTTATCTTGTTCCATCTTGTACAAGCCCACCAAGGAATCTCTTCAGATTGAAATGTTGTTATTGCTTCCTGTGAGTCAGTTTGAAAACAAACTTTAGGAAAGGTTTTTTTGATTGCCATTCCCCTGCACATAGTACTGCAAAGACTTCTGCCATAAAATTTGTAGCCAGACCCAAACCTCCAGCCATTGCATAGATGTATTCTCCATTGCCTTGTTTGCATATAAATCCAAATCCAGCATCCTCTGGATTGCCTCTAGAAGTACCATCACAACATATCAGAATAAATGAAGGATTTGGAAGGAAGAAATATATTTCTCTGATTCTTGTTAACTTCACACTTCTACACTTCAAATCAAATATTTTCAAAATCTGCAGATCATAAGGAGAATTCCATAGGTTTTCTTTCATTCTAACATCAGATTCTTTTGTAAACTGCATAACCTTCTGTTTAAGTGCTTTCAAATTTGGTTGCTCATTTTCATAAATTATTCTGTTTCTCAAGAACAAAATCTCTCTTAAAGTTGTAAGGGCAGCTACTCTCCACAAATATTTTACTATTGGGTTCTTGTGTTTTGAAAATTTGAGAATATCATTAAAAGATCTAGGATTTGTGAACTAAAACATACCTCCAAGCCATCTCCAAGTAAGTTCGCCAAGGGGATCCGTTATCTCCATTCATCTTCTTATTAATTTCTAAGGTGCTAAATTATATAAAGCTTTAGTGGCTGGTAAGTTGGATGGATTCGCAGCTAAGTATGATGGCACGTCTATCCGTCATCTGCAATTTGAGAATGACACGCTGGTTTTCCTTGACGTTGATCTTGAGCAAGTCAGGTTCTTGAAGTTTTTACTTTTCTCTTTCGAGTTTGCCTCTGGTCTTTGTGCTAACTTTAGTAAGTGTAGCTTATTTGTCGTTGGTGAAGTTACAAATATGGATGTTTTGGCCTCTGTTTTGGGCTTCTCCTATGACTCATTTCCTACTGATTATTGTTTACCTCTTGGAGAGCAGAATCTAGCTAATACCAAGTGGAATAAAGTTGTCGAATCTTGCAAATCCAGGCTAGAATCTTGGAAAAGGTCTTCTCTTTTCAAAGATGGTAAGCTCACTTTGATTAAAAGTGTGCTTTCTAGTGTGCCCATATGCTACTTCTCTTTATTTTTTTTGCTCCCAAATCAGCAGTGAATCAAATAGAGAAGACTATTCGTGACTTCTTATGGCATAATTCAGCTAATAAAAAGAATTGCAATTTGGTTGATTAGTCCAAGATCCGTAATCCTGTTGATAAAGGTGGGTTAGGCATAAGGAGTCTCACTGTTACTAATAAGTCTTTGCTGAAAAAAGGGTGCTGGAGACTAGGGAGGGAGAGAGAATCTCTGTGGGCTAAAATCATTTTGGAGAAGTACGAGCATGAAGATCTTGGTTGGTGTAATAAGGTTCCAACTAATCCTCACGGCGTTAGCTTATGGATGAATATTTCTAAAGTGGATGATGATTTTTCAATCTCACCAAATTTAAGATTGGAAGAGGCGACCGCATTCAATTGTGGGAGAAAAAATTATGTGTGCAAGGTCCGCTTTCTCCTGCGTTCCCTATGATATACGTTATTTCCAACAACAAGTAGTGTTCTTTATCAAGCCTTTACACTCCTGGAATTTCTGGTTATCATTAGAATTTAAACATCTCTCATAGGCGGCTCTACGATGCTGAAATTTCTGAATTTTCCGAGGTAATTTCTATCCTAAATAACGTTATTTTCTATCCTAACGAAGATGATGGGGTGAAGACAAGTTTTGGGTATTTTCTGTTAGTTATGCATATGCGAAAGAAGAGTGTGTTGCTAACACTTTGAACTTTCCAAAAAAGAAAATTTGGTCGCATGTTTGGCCACATAAAGTTGGGTTCTTTTTATGGAAGTTGGTTCTCGAGAAACTTCCAATTATTGACAACCTTGTTAGAATAAATATTGCTCTGTCAGCTCATGGTGTAAATCACTCTATTAATCTTTGCTTTCTCTGCAACACAATGGTCAAATCCGTTTCGCACCTTTTACGGTTTTGCATTTTTTTCCCAAACAAGTGTGGGTTTATTTCTTCTCTCAAGCTAACACCCAAATGCCTTCTCCTTCAAAAACTAGAGTTAGTATTCGTCTACTTCTAGGTACAAAAAAGTTTGGAAACATGTCTCAGCTAAAATTTGATGGAATATTTGGATAGAAAGAGAGCGATGCTTCAAGAGTAAAAAGAGATAAGTTGATTCTATCATTGTGTAGGCGAAGTTTAGCTCTTTTCATCGGGTACTTTTCCTTTCTCTTCCATCAATCTTTACGATCTTATTTCCAACTGAAAGTTGTTGGTATTGTTTGAACCTCCTTAGCATTTCTTTTCCCTTTTGTGGGTGTATCTTTGATTTTTCCTTTGTGGTATTGTTTTAATCTCCTTAGCATTTCTTTTCCCTTTTGTGGGTGTCTTTGATTTTTGTTTTGTATTTTTTTTCTGCCTAATGACCGATCTGTTTTGGCAGATTTGTACTCAACCCTCCTTAAAAGATGGGGGAAAATATTTATCCCCCCCACCTCCCCCCCAAAAATAAATAAATAAATAAAAATATCCAGCCCCATCCTTAGCAAGTCCAAACTTAATCGTTTCGTTCCACAGTATTCCTTTTTCATTTAATTTCTACAAATCCATCCATGTACTTGATTTCTCTACAAATTGAGCAAATCACAACTCAAATTGAGCAAATACAACAAATAAAATTGAAAAAAAAATTTAAATAACAAATTTTATATAGTGCAGTACTTCGGTATCAAGGATTGACAAGCAATATTTACAGTAGAAATAGCCCAAGAATCAGGAAATCTAACAAATTTATGTGTTATCTACGAACAAAAGGTGAAAGTGGTGGTAGACTGGTGGTTGGGTACTCAAACCTCATAGTGTACAAAGGGTTGAGTACAAAGTGGTGAAAGTAAACATACTTTGTTGTTGTATTGTCTTGATCTCGTATTCATAGACGATCACACGAAGTGTGAACCGATTAGTTGCATTGTCTCGACTCAGTCCATAGACAATCATTTTCGGAGAAAGGACTTATAGGTAGGAAAAGTTTTAGCTTGAGGTATATTTGGGTACCCTTGCCTTTTCAAGAGACCTCATCCTTAGACCCCATTTGCCCCAAAATTGCTCATTCTATTCCCTGTCACTCCATATACTCCACAACTACTCATTTCATACCTCCACATACAAGAAATGACATCGTTTGACTCTGCTGAAGATTTGGAAATCACCAAAGCATGGTACGCTGAAACTTGAATTAAAAATCATTCCTCTGTAATGGTAGATGCCGAAACCTTTTGGACAAAGGTGCATAACAAATATAGCAAGATTTTGGGAATCCTAACGGAAGAAGTGTTCAACAAGTCCATGATAGGCACCAAGCCATCGAAAGTGCGATACTTGCTTATTTATCTATCCAATATCGGATTTTGAACGCTAGCCACTTTAGCTTGTCCATTGAACAATTTGTAAATATTTTTGTGGTTTATTTTACGTAATCCATATTGTTTTATCTCCTAATAAAACACCACTAAATAAGTAAGTTAATTTGTGTTGTATTTTTGTAGCATGAAGTCGTGAAAGCGTGCTACTTGGAGGAAATGGGGAAAGCATTCGCATTCGATGCAAGCTATCACTTCATGCTATCCAAAATTCTGGAGTATGACCCGGACTTTATGGTTGGTGAATCGGGCTCGGATTCCTCCGATGAAGATTGATTGTTTTAGGAGTTTTTGTGTAGGTTTTGTGGGTAGACTTCTATGTAAACCCTCACGAGACTATAACTCGTCCATCAGGGTCACCTAGGGGTTTAAAGGCTTGATGCATGTGGTAAATGTATCCATGATTCCTACGATAATAAAATGAATGAAAAAAATGAAAGACAACAATCGGTTTATATATGTTACAAAAAACCCATATTTTGGTAATCGGATTGTATATATGCCAACGTCAACCGATTATGGAAGTCCTCTATTAATTTTCAAAACACCAACCCATAATCAGTTTACGAGTGCATGAACGTAAACCCAAAAAAGGTTCGGACTTAACCAAACACAATAGGATTGCTTATCAAGTAAATAAGAATTAATGTTTGTGTAATTTACTTTAATTATAATAAAACAATTATAATGCGGAAATATAAAGTAAATGACACAACAAGATTTTGTTAACGAGGAAACCGCAAATGTAGAAAAATCCTTGTCCAGAACTGAATACTCTCAGGATTAAGCCGCTACACAAAATTACACCAACTTCGTATAGTTGAGACCAAGAAACTAAACCCTTAGATCACCTAGTTCCGTATGTATTCCCACGCCTCCAACTTATGAATAAGTCACATACTTGGAACAATTCCTTTGGTTCGTATTCTAAACAGTAAAGGAACAACAAATCTGTTTAGTATCAATTCTATTCAATCATATGAGTCGGACAAAGGATCTTCTGTTTATCTTAACATAAACTCCTTCGTCGGGTTCTTAGATCTATATTATGTTCAATCACCAAAGGTAATTTTTAAGATTTTGAAATCAATAAAGAATTGTATTGATGCCTATCTACACAACTAATGAATCCAATCTACCACAAGGATAAACCGATTATAGTTGGTTCCTCTTATACCGAAACAAGTATTCTGCACACCAAAGATTATGAACCCCAAATCAGAAATCTTCAATATCTTCTTTGTCTTCAAATCTTCTTAGATCTCTAATAAACACCTGCACAAAACAACTTGAATATCTTGTGATCAATCACGCAAAGAGCGGAGTCTGTTAACAATGGATTATCACAAGATCGTCTTTAGCACTAACAACAGTCTAAATATCCTTGTCGAAAATTTGATCTAGTTTGAGTGAATCTTATATCAAAAGAGAAGATTCTAAAGCATAAACAAACTAGGTGCAATCAAAGTTCAACCACCGTTGGTCAATCAAATCAATCGAAAACATAAGATAAACCACATTTATCTAGTTTCTCACCAACGGCACTCGTAGAGCTTCTCAATCCCAAAGAAGACTTTAAACTGAGCGTTCGTAATAGATTTCTCCTAATTAGGTTACTCTCCTCTCCGAATAGGCGGCTAAACTAGTAACAACACAACCGAGGAAGTTTGCTGTCACGAAGAATTAGTTTGCTAGAAATGCAAACTTCAAGTATTTATAGACAAGGAAGTTTGCACACCAAGGAATTTCCAAAACCGAAAATATTCTCAAAGATATTCAATATATTCCAAATTCGGTTTACATAATTCCTGGAAATGCTCTGTCCAAATAATGATCGAAAATCTCTTTGGAAAATATCAACTAGTAAATGCACATTACTAATTCTCATTTTCCTAAAATAAAATTAACAACCTTAATTAAAAGATTCTTAACTTATTTATATTTCGATCCTGGGATTTTCTTCCTGTAGGTATTAAGGAATAACTTTGAACAATAAAAGAATACTGCACGTGTTCAAAGTATGCCGATATCCTTACTTTGTAAGTCCTCTTTCATACTTACAACCTTGAAACCGATTTGCCACACTTCCAAACAAGTTTAGAATTGGTTCATCTGACTTTCAAGAACTATGCGATTGATTAAGAAACACTCAATCACATATCATGGGTTTAACGGTTCTACCAAAACAAGTTTCGGTTCTACCTCCATGTGAGTACTGTGCATAGTCACACTAGCTTTCCAAAATTCGGTTGATTAGGTACTAGGGTCGGTTCCCCATATATATGGTATCTAACTCATATGTGTTGCACATGTCCATATGATCGGTTCCCCTTTCTGCTACAAACTTGCTGCACCTCATACAAGGATTGATTCCCCTTTGTGATGTGTTGCACCTCTTCATAGGATCGGTTCCCCGTTACCCAGATTCGGTTCAACAAATCACAAACTCGATCATACCATCTCAGGTGATTCCTTAAGATCAGTTTCACTAATAAAAGTCATACCAATACTTAGGTCAGGCCTTTGTGAATAGTTTTACCAAGAACACAAACAAGTCGTGAGCGGTTATACTAATCACACATATTGGATGTTCACAAGATATGCAATGAATAACAATCCCAATAACGCCTGGCGATTTCCTTTTCGATTCATAAACAAGTTTATGAACTTACTTCCTTAAAACACATGTAAAACATTGTTTCCTATGATGAAATCCTCACCTCATACCCATACATAATAACAATGGCATTTAAACGATTATGTCGATGTCTTATCTACAAATTTTAATGGTTAAGAAATAAACTTCATATTGTATTCCTTAGTACTATGTCTATTTAGAGTGTTCATGCTTCGCAGTTTCGTTTTCAATATGCACGACTTGAAAGATACGTTAGGGAATGAAACAGATCAAGTCAAATATCACTAACCTCAAGTGGAAGGATGATGTTGTCGTTGTATCTTCTTACTTCTTCACTTCTTCAAGTCTTCGCAATACTTGTAATGTCTCATATCCTAATACTTTCAAGCTAACCTATATCAAGTTGACTCTAGTATATAATCAAACGACTCTTAAAATGAGTTTTGATTCACTAAAATATGACAACCACACTTGACATACCAACGCTTGGTGGGTTCAACCGAGCTATGCTCTAACAACTCTATATATAGAGAAAGACCCCAACGACTATTTTTTTTCGAAAAAAGTGAAATAATGTGGCACCATCGGTCTTCTTGATGCTCCATATAACCCGATTATTATTTTATGCCACCAAGAATCGGTCTTTATGTTACCCGACATAAATCGATTAAAGACAAGTAAGTCACCGACAATAATCGGTTTATATCACTTCACACATGATCCGATTCTATCTAGAAAAAGATACAGAAAAAAAAGCTCAGTAATCGGATTATACATACCCCACAAATAAACCATTTTTTTACAGACCCTCGATAATCGGATTATGTTGACATATCGAGTAACCTGATTGTTTACCTGTGTTTGGAAAACATAATTATTGAGCATGCATAAACTTATTTTACGATACACAAAATTACAATTAAAACTTTAAGTGCATTAAGTTCAACACCAGGATCATCCAAAATATAAACCTTAACCATCCGAAGTCTAAATCTTTAAAAACCAAAAACTTAAACAACCAAGTCTTAATAAACTTAAACAACCAAGTATTAAAAACTTAAACAACCAAGTTTTAAAAACGTACAAATCATGGAGCACCAACATCAAGAGCAACAACACCAGGAGCATTTGCAGTAGCAGCTTCTGTTTCAACAATGGCTTGAACTTCAACCATTTCTTCAAACATTTCTTACAAATGTCCGTGGAGATCCCTCTCAGCTGAAATCAAATCCCTCCTTCTCCTTGCGAACCTGATGACCTCATGGAGCTCTTCCAGTGCAAGCTTGTCTACCAATGCGAGTGATTTCTCCGGAAGAGTCTCACGCCCATATGCAAACTTGTAAAGGCTTCTTTCTGGCACGAGTTGTGGTTCCTTGTGAATATCCTCATCGGTGAAATCTCGAGCATAAAATGCTAGGTGTCCGAAGTCCATATCCACAAAACAAACAAAAATCAAGTTAACAATCGGTACATAACTAAACATATGTAATCCGATTCTCAACAACAAAACACATAGGAATAACAAACATAAACAATCGGTTTTGTGATACATATATAGAAACCGATTATGAAACGGAATCTGAAGACAATTTCAAAATCAGTATATTACTAATCAAATAAAACCCAATTATGGGATCGCAGAGTTAAAAAACAAAGTACCCAGAATCAGATTATGATAATGCACGTATAAGCCGATTCTGGTGATGTCTTTTCATATTTCATTTCTAAACCTTGAATCGGTCGACGTTAATCATCATATAAACCGATTACTCTGCATGCTCTTCATAGCCGAAGAATAAAATACAGAATCGGTTTATTCGATATGTCAACATAAATCAATTCTGAGTAAGATCGGAGATTTTGGTTTTCAAAAATTGAACATTTAATCATGTAAATCAATGAAGAAATGAGAAAGCTAGAACCGGTTGATGCAGATTTACCTTTTTTCTTGGTTAGATTGAACATCGCTGGAGAAGAGGATCAAAAAAAAAAAAATTTATTAGGGTTTTGAGAATTTGGAAAGATTAAGATGAAAATAGAAAGTTTTTTAGGTTTAGGTTTTTTATGTTTTTGGATTTACTAAAATTGGAAAGATTAGTATTTATGTGATATAGTTTTAGGAATTAATTTGGGGGTAAGTTAGTATTTTTGAGATGTTTGCTAGCCGATAACCATTAGGTGGAGTGGGAAGGGAAATTTGATAGGCCCAAATAATTGGCACATGCCCCAATTTTAGCCAGTTTTTTTTTATCAGAGTGTTCTATGTATCTTTCTTCCCCTTTCTTTTTAGTAGCTGACACTAAAATAAAATAAAAAAACAAAACAAAACAACTGACAGGTACACTGTAAAATATTTGGTCAGCCTACGCTATGTATCGTTCAGTGCAACAAATATAACGATACATTGATCTTTCTTTTTGGTAATCATCTAATACCAAAAGGCATTATGTTGTGTTCTCTCCAAGTATATTACGATATTTACCAAAAAAAATAAAAAAATAATGCGATCCAAATATAAATCCTGGCTTGATTGGGCTATATCTAAATTAATTTGGGTATACCTAATGAGACAAAACCAAAGACATTTTGAAGTAAAAGAAGCCACCCCTTAACCTTGTATTTTCTAAATGGCTAATATGTCCTTGTTTAATTAACACTAAAAATTATAATTAGGTTAATTAATTGAGTTTAGATTAGAATTTTGAAAATGAGAATTCAGTAGATTAAACCTTTTCTATGTCTCATGAGTTCTATTTCCATCAAAAAATTTAGTTTTGAAAATATGAAAGGTCGGCAAGGTCCAGGTTTGAATAAGGTGCCGACCAAGATCCGCCGGCTTGGTCGACGTTTGAATATGATGCCGACTAAGTATAGCCGGCATGGTCCGTAGATGAATAACACGCCGACCATTTTTAAGCCGGAAGGGTCTTTGAATGAAGAATATGCCGAATATCTTAGGCCAGCAATCTTACGGTCGGCATGTAAATATTTCCTACCATGCCGACTATCATATAGTCGGCATGCACATAATTTAAGACACTGCCGGCTGGCGTATAGTCGACATGCTAATGATTTCTAACATTGCCGGCCTGTAGTTTATACCCAACAAAAAACAGAATATGAGAAGATGTAATTCACTTTATTCATGCAATTTTGGTTACTACATTGATTGAAACATAAATCCTAACTCATTGTCGACGGAAAAACGAATGCACTTAGCATGTGCATCAAGCCTTTGAACCCCTAGGCGACCCTAGTGGGCGAGTTATAGTCTCGTGAGGGTTTACATAGTGATCTACCCACAAAATCTATACTAAAACCATCAATCTTCGTTGGAGGAATCCCATTCATCTCCGGCCTGCATGAATTCCGGGGCATACTCCGGGATTTTGGAGACCATGAATTAATAGCTTGCATCGAATGCGAATGCTCCCCCCTTTTCCTCCAAGTAGCGCGCTTTGACAACTACATGCTACAAAAACAAAACACAAACTTACTTTGTTCGTGGTGTTTAGTAGGAAGACCAAACAACATGGATCACGTAAAATAAACCACAAACATATTTACAAATTGTCCAATGGACAAATTGAAGTTAATCCGGGTTTGGAGAGATAAAAAGCGAGTATCTCATTTTCGGTGACTAGGTTCCTATCATGGACTTGTTGAACACTTCTTCCATTAGGATTCCCAAACTCTTGCCTAAATTTGTCGTGTACCCTAGTCCAAAAGGTTACGACATTCACCCTTACGGAGGACTGATGTCTAACTCGAGTTTCTGCGTACCAAGCTTTGGTGATTGCCAAATCTTCATTTGAATCAAATGATGCCATTGTTGTATATAGAGAGCTATTGGGTGAGTTAGATGGAGTGTATGATGATATGAGATTAGCAGAGTATATGCAAATAGTTGTGTGTTGTTTTGTAGAGAGAAATAGTGTATCCTAAGATGGTGCCCAAATTTGGCCGTTATAGTGCCTAAGTACAAGTCAATCAATGCAATTGTACTTACAAAAATTTGAATTTTGAATTCGCTTTTGTTTCCCCAGTACTCCGACTAATTCTGGTCCGCGGGGTCGAATTTTGTTACCATGCCGACCTTATGATGATTTTAGGCATCAGGAGTTGATTTTCTTCCGAATAACCGTCGGAAAGTTATTTGGTTATTAGCGTGCCATCTAAGGTACAGTCGAAAAGGTCTTATTTTATAACCATGCCGACCTTATGATGATTTTAGGCATCAGGAGAAGGTATTTTCAGCAACACATAGTCGGCAGGGTCGATAACATAATACATTGCCGGCTGGGTATTAATCTTCTTACCTTGCGGACCCTGGTAACTATACCATTTCCGTTGTCAGGGCCGGAAGTCTGACAATTCACAACCTTTCCGGCCCTGGTTTCGTCGACAATGTGACTTAAAAAAAGTCATGTCGGCGTAAGTATTGAAACTTTACATAGCTAAACAAACCATTCATTCAACAACTATAAATCTAACACTTTTTTGTCCAAAATATGAAAATATGCCTCATAAACCTTAAAAAAAACATTTGTCCAACCGTTAACCTTAATATCTGTCTACCACAACATAAAGAAATAAACTAGGAATGCATTCATTTACCACCAAGACCACGACCACGAACCCGTCAGTGACCGCTTTTCTCTCAACCTCTCAACCTAGAATTTTATGAACATCATCGGGAGTTATAGCCATCTCACCGAATGGGAATAACATTGTATCAGTCTCTCCTAGAACCTCTCACAAAATGCAGATACGGTAACTCTGTCATGCTCAATATTCGAACTCTCCACCGCATGCCACAACCCGGAGTTCTTGACAATCACTTTCACCTCCTCATATTCATCCTCAGGATCCCAATTCTTAGTCACTGAACATGAAGTTTGGCGCCTCATGAGACGGATGGCATGCTTGTGATTCTAAACACCAAAAATAAAATAAAATACAAACACTTGGAGCAAATTTAAGATAGATACACTTAAATAAAAAACAAAGACGGATTGAGATTACTTACGACAGTATTATGGATTTGACAAGCCCAGGAATCTTTGTATCCAAAAAGAACATTTCCACCATCTGCTGGGGTCCGATTTGGAGGTTCACCTGGTCTCAGTCTAACCATCAAGTGACGGGGAGGCATGTGGGAATCAGCTGGTTTAGTGATGTTCCTCTCCGGTCTTCCGGTTTCAGTTGAACTTGAAGCTTGGGTTGGTTGAACAATAACTTGAGTTTGTTCTCCATCTCCTTCTTCTTCTTGTTCCTCTTCCTTTTCCACTGCCTCTTCAACAATTTCATCTTTGATATGCTTATCTTTATCTCCATTACCATCATCATCATCATTACCTCCTCCAACAGGTAACATGTCATGATCACCATCATCATCATTGTTACCTCCTCCAGCAGCCGGAGTGCTTTCACCAACATCATCATCATCATCACCTCTTCTACCAGATGGAATTGATTGGTCTTCATCTGGAGTTTCATCCGAATCACTTGGTTCCGGTGGTGGTTGAGAATAATTCCGTCCACGGATCTTGACCGTTCCAGGCTCAACGAATGCCCCTCGATGTGTTGAAGTCAAGAGTTTGTCGCCTACGCGAGGAGGTCTTAAAGGAGGAATAACATTTTTCTTCTTTCCCTTAAGCGACCTAAAAAAGAAAAATTAAGAAAAAAATTCATAAGTCGGCAGGGTCGACAAATATAACCTAGCCGGCTACACGAAAGTCGGAAGGGTCGACTAAAAAATGCATGCTGGCTAAACTGTAATCGACAGGGTATTATTCACATAACCTGCCGGCTTATAACAAAGATGAACACAATAGATACAAGGATTTTCCATATAATCAGTCGACAAGGTCCATTACCCGTACATTGTTGGCTAACAAACAACCATCATGGTTGTATCCAAATATCATTCCAACTTTCATAATTCAAGGCATCAGGAGATACAAAAAAATTGAAATACAGCCAGCACGGTACAAATTTATAACCCACCGGCTAAAAAAGAAAATGACGCCGGGAGCGTCCTAGGTTGAATACCTTGCCGACCCTGCAAGTAGCAGTTATAGATACTACACAGCCGGCAAGATCTTCAACCAAAGAGCTTGCCGACCAAACCTAGCTATGAAATGTCGGCAAGGTCGTGAAACAAACACCTTGCCGGCTAAACAAATCCAAATTCAAATATTCGATTTTTTCTGACCTAATTTGACATGCAAACATGAAATTGAAGTACTGGAGTGAGTTTAAGTAGGCCCTTACTTTCTTAATCGCGTCATTTCTTCGGTTTCAGCGGCGTTGATCTCTTCCTCTTCAACGGTTTTTTTCTTCACTTTCCTTTGAACTAAACTTGGAATTCTAGGGTTGAATTCATTGTGCTTCTATTTGTTTGTTTCATCTTACTAGTCCTAGGCGGTTCCATGATTGAAGATTAATCAAAATTTTCGAATCGACGATTACGACGAATTAATCGACGAGTTTTCAATGGTGGGGAAGAAAGAGCCGGTAAGGTAGAGGTGGAGGAGAAGAAGAGGAGGAAATGGTATAAAAGAAAACTGATTTAGGATAATTAGAATTATAAAGGGTAAGGGTAGTATTGTAACTTCACCCATATTTGGCCTCTCCTTAGTAAGGGAACTATGTCCATATAAATCTGGGTATACCCAATTAATCTGGGTATACCTCAATCTCGCCAGGATATAAATTCCTAACTCCGTCGCTGCTTTTTATCGAGAAAAATAATTACCATGCATAACATATTTTGCTCGGTACGTAATAAATTAATATTCCCTTCATTTATGGAAAAATGTTACTTTCATTTTTTCAATTTATCATATTTTCAGATCAAGATAAAAAATAAAAGTATCACCTTTTCAAAAACAGAGGTAATATATTTAAGCACCTCTAAGGCGAACAAGATGCACAAGTCACAATCCAAGCCATGTATGTGGAACATCACGAGATAAATCATCAGCAATCATATATTTTAACTCGAACCAAGTTCAAGAAGTCCCCAACTCGAGCCAAGTGCAACAAGTCAAGAAAGCAAGAACCATATTATATAAGCAGCTGTACTTATACATAAGTACGTGCTATAATTTTTCCTTGAAAACTGTACTTGTAATAACTTAATAGAAGTACGAGAAAAGTTAGTGTGAAATTGTCATACACGAGAGAATCATGTATATAGAAATTGCTACTACTTGAAATACAAGCCAACTTATCAAACACATGCAGAAGAACAATCGGGAAGAGCTCGGCATCACGGTGCAAGACAACAAAGTTAGAAGCCAACTTATCAAACACATGCAGAAGAACAATCAAAATCCTGGAAACCCCCTTTTCAATTCTATGAACAACTTAATCATGTATTTTAATTCAATATCATGTAATCGTACTAATAGGCCATCTAGGCAAGACATACCTAACAGCGCTCAAAGGTTCCTAGACTCTCCTGAAATATAAGAGCAAAATGGATTACTTTGATGCCTGGGAACTCCGTAATGCTAGGTGAGAGGATCTTCCCCTCACTTAGTTTTCCCTTTAATCAAGTTGCTTTTCCAAAAAAAAAAGAAAAGGAACTTGAAATAATCTAATCTCGAAAGTATTTTGTCAGTCAGTAGTAGTCACTAACTACTTATCACTACCATACTACATTTGTTAATGCTTTTGATGGTTAAGTGTATGCATTTATATCCAGTGACCAGTCTCTTAATAAATTCATAAACAGATCCAATGCTTTTCTCACTAAAATGAAAGAACTATAATTTTGAGCATACCAAAATCTTCCAAGGCATACTGAATGAAGACAAAAAAGGTTGTGAAATAGCAAAATCAGATAACCCCTTAACCCAAATTTTTTTAATGACAAATCTGTCCTATACGTATTAGTGTTAATAATCTTGATTAGTGATTAAATATTTTGTTTAGTGATTAAAATAATTTTCAGAATTATAAGAGTTGTTTAGATGAAAAATTTGAGGAAAAAAAAAAATCAAAGTTTTGGTTTGGTTAAGAAGGAGAGAAAGAGAAGGAGAAAGTGAGAAAATTCTAATTCTTGATTCAATGGAGGATGAGGAGGGTCATCATTCATCTAAAAAAACTAGGAAAATACATATCAACTACAACAATGATCCAGAAATGGCTGATTTCTTAGATTATGAGAATGATTTTACACCCACTCAAACTCAAGCTCAAACTCAAACACAAACTCAAGATGATGATTTTTATGAGCCAAATCCTGATGATGAAAACATTGATGAGGAACCCAATGCTTCTAATACACAGGTACACTTATATCCTATACTTAATCTCACTTCTAGAGCTCTCAATTATCAAAAGTTAGGTTTTTTGAATCATGGTTCGGCGAAACAGGTTGAGGTTCGGCTCACATCTATGAGCCGAATCTACCAATTGATGAACGGTTCGGCTTACTGAATCTGTTTACTGCATGTGCCGAACTGTTTGCTAGACACTAGTTCGGCTTATATGAAAGTTTCATAGTAAGCCGAACAACATCCTGAATAGCTCGGAAAAAAAAATTTACCGGTTCGGCTTATATTTCGAAAATCGTATGAGCCGAATATTAATTTGTTATTTTTTGGGTTAAAATATTGTTATTGGTTCGGCACATATTGAGAATATCGTAATAGCCGAACCTCGTTAATGTGCTAGGTTCGGCACATATTATGATTATCAAATACGCCGAACCCCTATGCATCTCTATCTGTGACTAGGTTCGGCTTGAAATTTCATGCCGAACTGTTCATATACACTTACAGGAAGCTTTTGTGAAGAACAATTCGGCTAAAAACGCAACTCAATTTTGAGCCGAACCCAACACTGTAACCGTCATTTAATCGATGAAAAACAGCAAATAGGAGATTGGGTTTGTAAAACTTGCTTTCTTATCCTCATTTCCGGAGTTGGAGATGCAGTTGGTTCAATTTCTGGTTCAATTGGTGGTTGATTTTCAGTTTCTACACCTTCATCTTCAATTGGTTCTTCTTCTTCAATTGATGGATTAGAAGACGATTTGGTTTGCCTAGTCCCTGCTTTTCTTTGTACGAGTCATTATGTGGTTGAGTTTAATCGACGATCAAATTTTTACGAATCGACAATTAATCACGATGATGAATTTTTTTTTTCGCAGAAGGGGGAAGAGTTCGGCTAGAGGAGGAGGAGGAAGAAGAGATGGTAAGGGAAACTGATTTTGATTTTTTAGAAAACTGATTTTAGATTTTTGTATTAACGGTATATAGGTAATTGAACTACCCATAAGGTACCCCTTATAAAGTCACCCAAGATGGGATTATGATTTTGTATGCCTAGAAAGATTTTGGTATGCCCAAAATCAGGGTTCAAATGAAAATAGAACTCAGTAGACAATATGGATAACTTCATAGGTAGAGATGACATAGATTTACAGGCCCAAAATCTCAAACTTGGCAGTATAGATTTACAATGATCATTTAATTGGAGTAAATTTTGTTTTGCTCACTGCCAATGGTTTTTGGTCTAGCAATATCGTACCAGATGTTATATCATTTAACCGGTGGGAAATATTAGATGTGATGAAGACTAAGTATACAAAATGGGCTTTGGCCCATGAGGTATACGAGAAGTTCATGAACGGGTAACGAAAGAACAAAAAAAATGTTTCAGACTTTCTGGCTTCAGCCGTATGAGAGGAATTCCACGGCTGTGCCAATTATTGCGGGTGAAAACTACAGACACACCTATTATTAAGACTTTGATCACTGTGACGCTCAGAAAATTATAGGCGCGCACCCATTTTCTGGAAGAAAATTATTCTCAAACCCACAATTTTAAAAATTATGTTTAATAGTCGAATTACACTTCTTCTTCGGTTTCTTTTCCTCTTCCTCCACAATTTTAAAAATTATGTTTAATAGTCGAATTACACTTCTTCTTCGGTTCCTTTTCCTCTTCCTCCAAATGTGAAGTAATCGTTAAAATCTCTGGTGTAGATTCATGATTTGTCTCACAAGACCTTTATCTTCATGGGTTCATTAGTGCTTCGATCAAATTACCGGCAGATTATTCATCCGGGGTTGTCGTTTCCTTTTACGTGATTCCATGGCTCCTTTGATTGATTGATTCTAGGAGTAATAAATACAGGAAATCAAGTCCTCTGTTTTTCTAATTTTTGATTGGAATTTGGATTTAAAATCAAAGTACAGCAGAGACTTCCTCGCCTCGGTTAGTTGAATCTGATCTCTTTATCGCTTTTTTTTTTCTCCTTTTATGATTCACTGGTTGTTATTAGGAATCATGTTTATATAGAGCAGAGAATGAAGAAATAATTTAGGCACACCACCTGTTTTTTATATGGCCTAAATCAGTTTCATAGATAATATAGGCATCTATATTCTTACATGTTTATTTACTCATGTTGATCTGTTTAGCAGAAAATTGAACTTCACTGTTGCGGTTCATCACAAAGTGAATCATGGGATTGAGAGAAACCCCGACCCTAGGATGTGCAGGCTGGGATAGTGGTGGTTAATTATTGATCTTTTGGATACTGAAAAAATTGTTGTCAGCCTGCTACTTTTAATCCTTCCTTGCTTTCGATTTATGGTTCCCCAGTTCGATCACACTTTCGACGAATGCAACACCTTAATTTTAATACTCGATTCTATCTCCTTTGTTTGTATCTTGGTATGTGATCATTAATTCTTTGTTGAATAAGATGATAGATAGCTTAACCAGGAACAAAAATGCATGACACCATACATGTGGCATCTCATTTGGTTTTGTACTCTAGTTGTCCAGGTGACACATGTTGTTGCATTCAAAGCAGTACATGGAATTATAATTAGATTTGCTTGCTCTGTCTGGTTTAATCATCTCCTGTTTCCAATGTCGTTGAGATCTAGAGGACACCGTTGCTATAGGGAACCTTGAATATTTATTGGGGCACTTGGTTTTCCTTGGAATGAGACAGCAATGAGATTGGTGATGCAACTATTATTGTAGATGGATGCCAAGCTATGCAGTATTTTTTTTTTGTAGCATAACTTGTTATGCAATATAGAGAATGGTTTCATAACACGTTATGCAGCTATTTTTTGTTAAACCAACAAAAAAAAAAAGCTGCATAACACGTTATGCACCTATAACATACCTGCATAACATGTTATGTATTTGAAAAAATGGATGCATATGCATCGAAAGTATGATTTCATAACGCGTTATGCATCGAGAAAATTGTTGCACAATCTTTTATGCATGAGAAAATAGATGCTTAACCTGATATGCATCCGTAAATATGGATGCATACTGCATTATGCATCAATTTTTTTTATGTACGCACTAAAATCAACCAAAACAATGGTTGCATAACTTGTTATAGATGCATAACTTTGTTATCCAAAAGCATATTTTTTATGCAGTGGAGAAAATGGTTTCATAATTCGTTATGCATCTGCATAATGTGTTATGCATCTTTTTTGGAGGCTGCATAATGAATATGCAGTCAGTTTTCGAAAATTTTCCCTAAAACGATGATCACCTCCGATTTTTTCGTGAAAAACAAAAGTTTGATATTGTTATTTGTACTCGTTGCATAGCTCTCTTTAAAAGATTTCCAACGATATAAAATTTGTAAAATTCCAAGGTGCGGATTTTTAGATATGTTATATCCAAGTTGCGTTGCAATTATACCCCTGAAAAATTAGGATGTATATCGAGTTATCCCTGAAAAAACAGTATGCATAACACGTCATGCGGATGCATAAACCATCATGCAGACAAGTTTTAATAATTTTGGATAATTATGGGTGTGACAGAAATATTTATGGGTGTCACGTTATCCAAAATTCATTGCGGGCCTGACAATGAGAATATTTTTTTTTTGGATCTCCCCTTAATTTCCCCGCAATAGCTGTCTGCAGCAAGGCCAGGGTAACCAATTAAGCTTTTAAGTTGCTGGGGAGACCATCACTCTCATACTACTATTTTAAGGAAAAACATTTTCAAGAAGAGCAAAAAGAGCACTCTTGAATCTTTGGTTGCCTGGTTGGGACACAACTTTAAAGCCTTTAAGCAGCTTCCACTGGGATCCAATCTCAGACCTTTCCATCTTTTTTGCATAACTTTCGGAACAAGTTTTGCGAACCTCTAAATTGGGAAACTCAATATATTTACATGTGTAAATATTGGGAAACTCAATATATTTACATGTGTAAATATGAAAGTTAACGTAATTCATCTGTTTGATGCGTTTGAGCTTCTGCTGTTCTAGACCGCAGATATGATGAAAGTTAACAAACCCTCTTTCAAAACTCATGGATCGTCAAAATGAAAAAGTGTAAAAGAATTGAAGCTATCAAAAGATAGCATAGAATCTAGCAATTCATGTGTAAAGCTTGTTAGAGAAATCTGGTTGAACGAGTCGAAGAAAAAGAAATTTGTATTCTCTCCATTCTCAATAGACGCTGCTCTAGGGTTACTAGCTTCAGGAGCAACAACTGAAACTCTAAAATAAATATTAGGTTTTCTCAAATGTGAAAGCCTCGAACATCTGCATACGGTTACTTTTGAAGTTATCGACTCTTTTGGCCAGACTGAAGGACCTCAGCAGTCTTTCGTTGGCAGTGTTTGGGTCGATAAATTTATGCCTCTTAAACCTTCGTTCAAAGAAGTTGCAAACGGAATTTTTAAAACAAAAGCCAAGAGTGTAGATTTTAAAAATAATGTAAGTGCTATATACCATACAAATAATTGTCTTACCCTCTACTGTTTTCTCTTTGTATCATTGATTCATTCTATGTGTTTCGAGCTGCATATAAACCACACAAATTTTCTAGGGACGTTAATATCTGTTTAGTTTCTTTTTAGAGTATTAGATAATATGTCAATTAAAACAATTTTGATTTGTTGTTGTTGTAGAGCGAAAAAGTGCTGAAGAGGGTGAACAGATGGGTTAAGAAAGAAACCAATGGATTAATACAAGATATCCTTCCTAATGGATCTATTGATATACATACAATGGTTATATTAGCGAATGCACCCTATTTCAAAGGATTATGGAAGCAAAATCAATTTGGGCCATCGCTTACAAAGAAATCAAAGTTCTTTCTTCTTGATGGTAATAACTCAGTAAAAATTCCCTTCATGTCGAGTACTAAGAATCAATGTATTATTTGTTTTGATAACTTCAAAGTACTTCAACTCCCATACCAATCAAGAACGCAAGAAACTGATTTTCCGTTCAAACCGAGTAATAATCCATATTTTTATATGTGTATAATTTTACCTGACCAACTAGATGGACTAGGCGAACTTATAGAAAAGGTGAGTTCTGATTCAGCTGGTTTTCTGGATCGACATGTCTCGCTATATCATCCATATGTTCAAACGACGAAATTCAAGATTCCGAAGTTCAATATCCTTTTAGATTTCGAAGTATCACGAGTACTCAAGGAGTTGGGTATAGTTTTGCCTTTTGATGACTCTAAAGCACAGCTGACTGAGATGGTTAATATTGATAATCCTAGTAATATACACAGGCTTCATGTTTCAAAGGTTTATCACAAGTGTTTTCGTGAAGTTGATGAACAAGGAACTGAAGCTGCTGCATCTACCGTTAGTCGTAGTATGCTCCGTGGATATTGTCGCCGTAGTCCCCCACCTCCTCCTCCTCCTGTCGATTTTGTTGTGAATCATCCTTTCATGTTTATTATCAGAGAGGAAACTAGTGGAATGGTGTTGTTCATGGGACATGTCCTTGATCCTTCGTTAAACTCGTGACTTTGGACATGTCCTTGGTATTTGGCAAGAATAAGGTGGAAAAGAACAGCAACCTAGGAAATAACACTGCTATACTTCTTCATCTTTATATCTGTTAGGGAATTGCTCGGTCGAACTCGTATGCGTTGCTATATCAAGCATGTTTGTCAATGTTAGTGATCAAAACTATAAGTCTTGATTTATAGTCTATTATAGCTAAGTCTCGGACTAGGATAGAAAGTGCAGTTGAGCTCAAAGACTTCATGGCGATTCATCATACAATAAGAAGAATTACTCAAGGAACCGGTGGAACTTCTCGACAAAAAGGTATGTGAAGACTTGAACTTATCTATCACTCAAAAGTCTATCTAATCTATCTCCTACTTCTTGAGACAAAAAGTCGTATGCTATATAGACTTAGATTATACACATTTGGTATTTCGAGCCGAGTATACCTTGCCTATCTATATCTCGAAATATGTGTTGGTAAGCGTTTCACTTCGACCATGTTTATCTTTACCTAGTGACGAAAGTCATGATATGTTTCAATCACTTTGAAAATTGCTTTAACGAGAAATGGTGTAACAACTATATAACGTCCTCTAAGAATGTTTCAATGGTTCGAATAAGAGTTTAGATTACATAACCAATGATGGACATAAGTATTGTTGTGGAAACACATATGTGCATAAGTCCTATCCCTTAAACCAAAGTTTGCGAACTTTGTTGATCAAGAGAAATCGGAAGAATGGCTTGTTGCCAAGTCCGCGAACTTAGTGCGCGAACTGCCGAACTTCTCATCGCGAGAAATTCTGCTGGAGTTGACAAACTTGTTAAGTGAGTCCGAGAACCGGCGAAAATTCTTTGCCGAGATTTTCTGCTGGAGTTTGTAAACTCTACCCGGTTGCTTAAGTCCGCGAACCTAGTGTGCGAACTTAAGAAGGTTATATATCTGAAGATGATTTCTGAACTTAAACTTATAAAGTCTAAGGAATACAGTTTGCAAACCGTGGATATAAAAGTTCATGAACTGATTCAAGTGAATCAAATCATGTTTGATTCAATTGTGTCTTGTGTGGTACATAAGATTTCCTTGCAATTGAACAAATCTCTCCCTAGTTCATTTGAGTCATTTGAACTAGTTATGGTGAAGAAGAATATGGTTGGTATGAAATGCTCATATGGCTAACCTTTTGGTTAACTATTGTTAAACCAATAATGTACACGTTTGGGTACGGTTAACAAACCTAGAAGCGTGCATTTCATTTGTGTATAACAAGCTAAGTCTTCGATCTAACGGTTGAGAAATATTAGCTTGAATCTAAATCAGGTTTTCATCTAACCGTGGATATTGTTTGCTTTGTGACCAAGGAGAAACCCTGATTTGAAAAACTATATAAAGGAGACATCTAGTATTGTGCAAAACTAATCCCCACACCTCACGCGTGATACTAGTTTGCGTGCTAGAGTCGATTCTCCTTTAACCTTTGGTTTTCTTCTTCTAAAACCAGGTGAAAGACTTAAAGACTTCATTGGGATTGTGAAGCCAGACCGATACTACTTTTACCATAGTTGTGTGATCTGATCTTGCATCTTCTATCGTACGAGTACAATCAGATTGATTGGCTTGAGATAAATATCTCCGATAGGCAAGATCTTGAATCACAAACAATGAGACGAAGATGTTTGTGACTAATTTTTATATCTTTCCTATCGGAGATATTAATCTCAATCCAATCAATATGATTATACTCGTACGATAGAAGATGCAAGTTAAGATCACACAACTAGTATCGGTCTGGCTTCACAATCCCAATGAAGTCTTTAAGTCGTTAACCTGGTTTTAAAAGAAGAAAACCAAAGGTTAAAGGAGAATCGACTCTAGCACGCAAACTAGTATCACACGTGAGGTGTGGGGATTAGTTTTGCAGAGTTGCTAGATGTCCTCGTATATAGTCTTTCAAATCCGGGTTTCACCTTGGTCACATAGAAAACGATATCCACCGTTAGATGAAAACCCGATTTAGATTCAATCTAATATTTCTCAACCGTTAGATCGAAAACTTAGTTTGTTATACACAAATGAAATGCACGCTTATACGTTTGTTAACCGTACCCAAACATGTACATTGTTGGTTCAACAATAGTTAACCAAAAGGTTAGCCATATGAGCATTTCATACCAACCATATTCTTCTTCACCATACCTAGTTCAAATGACTCAAATGAACTAGTTAGAGAGTTGTTCAATTGCAAGGAAATCTTATGTACTACACAAGACACACTTGAATCAAATACGATTTGATTCACTTGAATCAGTTGATAAACTTTTATAGCCACGGTTTGCAAACTGCATTCCTTAGACTTTATAAGTTTAAGTTCAGAAATCATCTTCAGATATATAACCTTCTTAAGTTCGCACACTACGTTCGCGGACTTAAGCAACCGAGCAGAGTTTACAAACTCCAGCAGAAAATCTCGGCAAAGTCTTTCCGCCTGTTTGCGGACTGGTACTCACGTAACAAGTTTGTCAACTCCAGCAGAATTTCTCGGGATGAGAAGTTCGGCAGTTCGCGGACTTGGAAACAATCCATTCTTCCAGTTTCTCTTGATCAACAAAGTTCGCAAAATTTGGTTCAAGGGATAGGACTTATGCACATATGTGTTTCCATAACAATACTTATGTCCATCATTGTTTATGTAATCTAAACTCTCATTCCAACCATTGAAACATTATTAGAGGACGTTATATAGTTGTTACACCAGTTATCGTCAAAGCCATTTTCAAAGTGATTGAAACATATCATGACTTTCGTCACTAGGTAAAGATAAACATGTTCGAAGCGAAACGCTTACACACACATATTTCGAGATATAGATAGGCGAGGTATACTCGGCTCGAAATACCAAATGTATATAATCTAAGTCTATATATAGCATACGACTTTTTGTCTCATGAAGTAGGAGATAGAGTAGATACTTTTGAGTGACAGATAAGTTCAAGTCTTCACATACCTTTTTGTCGATAAGTTCCACCGGTTCCTTGAGTAGTTCTTATTCTTGTATGATGAATCTCCATGAAGTCCTTGAGCTCAACTACACTTTCTATCCTAGTCCGAGACTTAGCTATAGTAGACTAGAAATCAAGACTTATAGTTTTGATCACAAACATTGACAAACATGCTTGAGATAGCAACGCATGCGAGTTCGACCGAGCAATGCTCTAACAGTGAGTGGAATACTATAAGTCGTAAACTTCGTAAGAACGATGAATCCAACCATTTACATGTAAGATTCCTTTGGAATATTCCACGAAATATTAAACAAACCCTATTCTGGCATATTGTATGTAAACCCTGGCTCCAAGATATAAACCTGGTCGTGAGTGGACTATAATAAGTCGTAAACTTCGTAAGAACGATGAATCCATCCATTTACATGTAAGATTCCTTTGGAATATTCCCCGAAACATTAAACAAACCCTATTCTCGCATATTGTATGCATACCCTGGCTCCGAGATCGAAACCTGGCCGTGAGTGGACTTCTATAAGTCGGAAACTTCGTAAGAACGATGAATCCATGCATTTACATGTAAAATTCTTTGGAATATTCCCCGAAACATTAAACAAATCCTATTTTGGCATATTATATGCAAACCCTGGCTCCGATCGAAACCTGGCCGTGATTGGACTACTATAAGTCGGAAAATTCGTAAGAACAATGAATCCATCCATTTACATGTAAGATTCCTTTGGAATGTTCCCCGAATATTAAACAAACCCTATTTTGGCATATTGTATGCAAACCCTGGCCCTGAGATCGAAACCTGGCCGTGAGTGGACTACTATAAGTCGGAAACTTCGTAAGAACGATGAATCAATCAATTTACAGGTAAGATTCCTTCGAAATATTCCTTGAAACCTTACACAAACCCTATTCTGGCATATTATATGCAAACCCTGGATCCGAGATCGAAACCTGGCCGTGAGTGGGATACTATAAGTCGGAAACTTTGTAAGAACACTGAATCTATCCATTTACATGTAAGATTCCTTTGGAATATTCCGCGAAACATTAAACAAGCCCTATTTTGGCATATTGTATGCAAACCCTGGATCCAAGATCGAAACCTAGTCGTGAGTAGACTATTCTAAGTCGGAAACTTCTTAAGAACGATGAATCCATCCATTTACAGGTAAGATTCCTTCGGAATATTCCCCGAAACCTTAAACAAACCCTATTTTGGCATATTGTATGCAAACCCTGGCTCCGAGATCGAAACCTGGCGTGAGTGTACTAATATAAGTCGAAAACTTCGTAAGAACGATGAATCCATCCATTTACATGTAAGATTTTTTTGGAATATTCCCCGAAACATTAAACAAATCCTATTTTGGCATATTGTATGAAAACCATGGCTTCGAGATCGAAACCTGGCCGTGAGTGGACTACTATAAGTCGGAAACTTCATAAGAACGATGAATACATCCATTTACATGTAAGATTTCTTTGGAATATTCCTCGAAACATTAAACAAATCCTATTCTGGCATATTGTATGCAAACCCTGGCTCCGAGATCGAAACCTGTCCGTGAGTGGACTACTATAAGTCGGAAACTTCGTAAGAACGATGAATCCATCCATTTACAGGTAAGATTCCTTCGGAATATTCCCTGAAACCTTAAACAAACCCTATTCTGGCCTATTGTATGCAAACCCTGGCTCCGAGATCAAAACCTGGCTAGGAGAGCACTAGTATAAGTCTGAGAGTTCGCAAAAACGATGAATACAACCACTTACGGGTAAGATTCCTTTGGAATATTCCCTGAAATCTTAAACAAACCCTAATCTGGCATATTGTATGCATACCCTGGCTCCGAGATCGAAACCTGGCCGTCAGTGGACTACTATAAGTCGGAAATTTCGTAAGAACGATGAATTCATCCATTTCCAGGTAAGATTCATTTGGAATATTCCCCGAAACATTAAACAAACCTTATTCTGGCATATTGTATGCAAACCCTGGCTCCGAGATCGAAACCTGGCCAGGAGCGGAATAATATAAGTCTGAGAGTTCGTAAAAACAATGAATACAACCATTTACGGGTAAGATTCCATGGGAATATTCTCAAAAACCTTAAATACACACAAATTCGTCAACTTCGAGAAAGAAACTGGCTCCGGGATCAAAACCTGGCCATGAGCGGCCTACTATAAGTCTGAAAGTTTGCAAAGACGATGAATCCAACCATTTACGGGTAAGATTCCATGGGAATATTCTCAGAAACCTTAAACACAAACAAATTTGTCTACTTCGAGAAAGAAACTGGCTCCGAGATCGAAACCTGGCCAGGAACGCACTACTATAAGTCTGAAAGTTCGCAAAAATGATGAATCTAACCATTTATGTGTAAGATATATTCCATGGGAATATTCTAAGAAACCTTAAATACACACAAATTCGTCAACTTCGAGAAAGAAACTGGCTCCGAGATCGAAACCTGGTCAGGAGCGGACTACTATAAGTCTGAAAGTTTGCAGAAGTGAATAAAATTTAGCAGAAGTGAGAAGAATTTAGCAGAAGTGTTTATCCCTATACGACAACTCTTATAAAGGTTGTGAATACCGATGACAATTTTTTTTTACAGAAGTGAGAAATTTTTTAGCAGAAGTGAGAAATTTTTTAGCAGAAGTGAATAAAATTTAGCAGAAGTGAGAAAAATTTAGCAGAAGTGTTTATACCTCTATGACAACTCTTATAAAGGTTGTCAATAGCGATGACAAAAGATTTTAGCAGAAGTGAGAAAAATTTAGTAGAAGTGAGAAGTTTTTTGCAGAAGTGAGAAAAATTTAGCAGAAGTTAGATTTTTTTTGCAGAAGTGAGAAAAATTTAGCAGAAGTTTTTATACCTCTACGAAGACTCTTAAGGGGGTTGTAGAAGGTCTATTTATCCTTTTCTTCTTATCTTTTCCATCTCCCATCATAACCATCCATTTACATCATAACCGTCCATTTATTTTTTTCCTTAACATTTGTTTCCCTTATCACTTTTTTATAAAAGTAAACGTAAAATATAAGCAGACATGTAAATGTGGAAGGGTGGTTGGAATCCAAGTCTTAGACAGAGGAGGTCCAGGTTTGATTCACCTTAGCCTCATTTTTTTTTTCAAAGTCAATTTTTCATTTTACAACCCTTGTAAAGGTTATGAATATTGATCACAAAAAAACAACACAAATCTACCAATATAGTGAAATCGGAAGGATGACTGATGACTTGTGCTAACACATAGTAGGCTTGGGTTTGAATCCCTCTAAGAACATTTTTACAAATCATTTTTTTTATGTTCAACAACCCTTATGCATGTTGTAATACAGTTATTCACTACCTTTAAGATATGAGTTGTAAAGTCTAAAGGTGGTCACTTTTCTCTGTAACCCTTTTCACACAAAGCGTTGTGGTTTTTCATTCTCGTCACTACTCTTTGGACCTCTTTGGTCCTAAGAGTTGGACGATTTTTACTTTGACAACTTTTTCTTTGGAAAAAGTTGTAAAATATGCTATCTTTTACAACTTTAAAATTACGAGTTGTCAATCTACAATCGTAGATTACTATTTTTCCCGTAGTGAGTATACATCAAAAATCTTAGTAGGTAGTGCCCAATTAAAAGAGTGCACTTTATAGAGATATAAGTTGATTAACATTTCTTTTCCTATTCTCGAAATACCTTGCATTTCTTTCACGCCAGATTGTCCACCAAATGGCAAAAGGTATAAGACCCCACAACTTCTTCTTCATATTCCTACTCTTCTTGATAGGCCATTACCAAAGAGTAGATTTAACACTATCAGCAAAAACCCAATCATACCCGACAGAATCCAAAAAATAATTCCAGATCTTAGAAGTTTCCGAACAATGAAGGAAAAGATGCATATTATTCTCCTGCTCAGTACTACAGAAAAGACATTTGTCTGTATTTGATTTACCCGTCTTGAATAGAAAATCTAGAGTAGGTGCCCCCTTATAACACAAAGTCCATACTAGAAAAAATACTTTTAAAGGAACCCGGGGATTCCATAACTGTTTGTGAGGGAAAATAAGAAAACCATCAACATACAACTGGTAACAATTGGCAATACTGAAATCACCTCCCGCGTCTCACTGTCTAGTATCATCTAACTCTGAATCACCCACAATATCCGCTGGGTCCCCAATGGTTTGTAGTAAGCGAAACACATCTACCAAACCATTCTCATTTAAGTTCCTTTTAAAATCAAAATCCAAAGAAATACAATCTCTTATTGTGGCAGATTTCTTTCTTGACAGATTATACAGAGAAGGAAAATCAATCTGCAAAGTGCTATTTCCTATCCATCTGTCCTTCCAAAAAAGAATACAACAACCATTGTTCAAATGAAATCTAGTATTTTGAATAATACGATTCCTAGATTTTAAAATACCATCCCATAAACTATGACCCATAGATTTAGAAGAAGAGTTAGGAAGAAAAGAGTTAGGGTTACCTCCAATTTTTTGATACATTATCTGTCTCCAAAGTTCTTTCTTCTCAGCCCCGTACCTCCAAACCCACTTGCAATGCAATGCTTCATTGACAAGTTTCAATTTTTTAATACCAATGCCACCTCTGCTCTTTGGGAGATTAACTCTAGCCCAATTAACCCAAATCTTTTTCTTTGAAGTATCCGACGAACCCCAAAGAAAGTCTCTGATGATTCTTTCTATTTCTTTCACAATGGAGATCGGCATTTGAAACATAGAAAGATAGTATATTGGCAAGCTTGCCAGTACACTATTAATCAACAATATCCTCTGCCCTTTAGAAAAATATCTATTTTTTCAAGTTGACAATCTTTGTAAAATTCTTTGAATTACAATTTCCCATATTGGCCTACTTTTAAATTTACTACCTAGGGGTATACCTAAATAATTGGTTGGAAACTGAACAATGATACAACCAAACGCTTCTGAACATTCATTTCCATTGTGATTGGAGCCAATACCCACAGTGACACTGTTTCTGAAATTGACACGAAGTCCAGACACCAATACAAAAGCGAATAAGATATTTTTTAAATTAAGTACCTGATTCACGTTGTCGTCCAAAATAACTAGGAGGTCGTCTGCGAATTGGATATGGTGAATGACAGTACCTCCCTCGGCCACTTAAAAACCAGAAATCAACCCCAAAGAACCAGCTTCTTTTAGCATCGAAGAAAGAACTTCAGCCACCAAAATAAAAAGGAAAGGAGAAATAGGATTTCCTTGACGAATTCCTTTCTGAGATTTGAACATCGGAGTAGCTTCATCGATAATAAGAATAGAGAATCTTGCGAAGGAGATGCACCACTTGATCCAGCTGCGCCGCACATGAACAAAACCACATTTTTCCACGACTAAATCGATGCAGCTCCAGTTTGTGTTGTCAAAAGATTTCTCTAAATCCACCTTACACAATATACCAGATTTGTCTCCCCTTTTCCTTGAGTCAATTAATTCTGCAGCTATTAAAATGCCGTCATTAATCTGCTTATCATGCACAAATGCACCCTGGTAATCAGAGATTAAACTAGGGAGAACCGTCTTCAAGTGCTCTGAAAATAACTTTGAGATGATTTTGTAAACCCCTCTTATCAAACTTATCGGCCTGAAATTGTGTAGCAAAACAACTCCACTAATTTTTGGAAGCAGTTTCAAGTTGGTGCAATTGATTCTCCAATCTAAAGAAAAAGTAGTTTAAAATTCTTTGATTACCTGCATCAAATCAGATTTGATAATATCTCAAGTAATTTTAAAAAATTCCATAATAAATCTGTCTGGGCCTGGGACCTTATTCTTACCAAACTGGCAGATTACATGTTTTACCTCTTCCTCAGTAAATGGCCTCTCAATAGAGATTCTGTCCTCCACTGTAATATTAGGCATAGTCAAATCATCAAATCTAGGCCTAGATGCAAATTTCTCAATAAACAGAGGAGAATAAAAGTCATTAGCTTCATGCATAATCTTATTTTTATCATAAAAATCGTTTGAAAATGGTTGTTCCAAATTTTTTAATCCTTGGTTGATTATCTTAATTAGTGATTGTCTTTCATCGGAAGATGTACACTTGGGATGTCGTCTATGCTTTCACTTTAGTTTTTTAGCTGAGAAGAAGAAAACGAGCTAACTAAACTTATAGGGAGACGAGATGCATATAAGGTACTCCTACAAGGATGTCAGTAGAACTACCAGAAATTTCAAGAATAAGTTACGCCAAGAAGGTTTTGGGTCGATACACAAAAGCTTTACTCTGAAGCTACATGGTAATTCTTTGTGCAGATAGCAGCTAAGACTTGGGTGTCAGAGTCTGTCCAACCTCATTTAAGTATCTAACAATAGTGTAAAGTGGTAACTTTAAATTTGTGTATCCTGTTTGTTTTTTTCTTGAAAGGTTTGTGTATATTGCATACACTAGAGAGAGTAATAGCAGGCTGTTTTTCTATTCATTTCTTGATCCATTCTTTTCAAAAATAGAAAAAAGAGCACTCTTGTTCTTTGGTTGGACACATCTATAAAGCCTTTAACCAGTAGGTCCAATCTCATTTCTTTCCGTTTTTTTTTGCACAACTTTCGGAACAAGTTTTGCGAACCTCTAAATTGGTTGAACATGTGCAAATCTAAAATTTCACTTAATTCACCTGTTTTATGCATTAATTAGGGATTCTGCTGTTCTAGTAGATTACTGTACAAATGAGAGGGATGAGATTAAACGTTAACACACCCTCTTTCAAAACTCATGGATCGCCAAGCAGTACAAGTGTAAAAGAATCGAAGCCATCAAAAAATAGCATAAAAGCTAGTAATTCATGTGTAAAGCTCGTTAGAAACATCTGGTTGGACGAGTCGAAGAACAAGAATTTTGTATTCTCTCAGTTCTCAATAGACACTGCACTACGGTTACTAGCATCGAGAGCTACTGCTGAAACTCTAAAAGAAATATTAGGGTTTATCGACTGTGAAAGCCTCGAGCATCTGCATGCGGTTACATCTAAGGTTATCGACTCTTTTGGCCAGACTGTAGGACTTTAACTGTCTTTCTTCGGCGGTGTTTGGGTCGACCAGTCTACTCTTCATAAACCTTCGTTCAAATAATTTGCAAACAGACTTTATAAGGCAAAATCCAAGAGTGTGGATTTCAAAAATAATGCAAGTGCATATAGACCATACCAATAATCTTACTCTCTACCATGAACTCTCTACCATTTTCTCTTAGTGCCATTGTTTCCCGGTGTTTTGATCTACATATAGACCAAACGGAGTATATATTTTGTTTATTTTTAGATAATATATGGCATTTAAGAAAACTATTTTTATTTGTTATTTGTAACTTATATTGTGGGCACAGAAATAACGATGGTATCTCCGTGTCCACAAACAAGGTTCTCAATCAAAATGACAGTGATATGACTAAAGTCGTATAAAACAATAAGATGAGCTCTGAGACTAAGGGCTCGTCCTTGCTTCTTATCACGGGGAATCCTATGATCACTTTAAAGATACATAAAATAAAGAATAGGAATGTTAAAGGTGCAGAATGTAAATGAGACGCAGATTTACGTGGTTCGGCACTAAGGCCTACTACATCCACGGAGGTTAGCATTGCACTATATATTCAGAGATTACAAAGATAGTAAAATGACTTTGAGTGGGGGACGAAGCTAGGGAAGAAAAAGAACTCATACTTACTCTTACAGTTTCTTTCTCTTAAGCTCTCTTTAACTTTAACTCAAAAATGGTCGACCCCCTCTCTCTTAGTGGAGAGGGGTATATATAAGCTTCTTTTGTGGGTCCCGTCCTTGGAGTACAGCTCTTTTTATCTTCTAGGTTAATGTGTCATTCCGATGATACCTTCATTCTGATCCATCGTCTCCTAACGGTATTATGCAGAAACCAAGGTGAACCTCCTCCTTCTCCATAGGATGTTTGACACGTATCCCATACTTGTGTCATTTAATGCGAGTGGTTGGGTTAGCCTGCACGCGTCAGGCGGCTGTTTGGTTTCCCTGTCACATCTGTCTGCCAAATCCATCCCTACCCTTGATCTTGGATCTTCCTCGGGATGGAGTAAAGTAAATCTCTTGACCTTCTACGGTACTTCGCGGTAGCTCATTCTTCGGTGCCCCTTGATCCTCTATCATTGGATGGGTCTGATGATGGATGGATGTAGATGACAGATGACCGTTGGATGTTGAGACGTGGCATCATACCTTGATGTACCATGCTTAGGTGCCTTCCACGTATTGTTCCCTCGACACATGGCAGATGATGAATTATGTGTATACAATTTCCCCCCCCCCCCCTTTCTTCAAGTTTGAATTTGGTCAAAGTTTGAAGAAAAACTGTCTTCACAGTCTCCTCCTCTTCTCGCATTAACTCCCTCTAGAATTTATGGCACGTTTCCCACTTCTTGCATTTACTCTTCCTCATTTTTCGGGGCGGTTTCATTTAGTGGCAGTTATAAATAGATGAGAAGACCCAGACATTAACTCTTTATTATCTTTCCTCATTCCTTATTCTTTGTCTTCTTTCTCCGTGGAATTCATTTTTGTTTTCTTGCTCTTAACTTCTACTGATACTGTCCTCTTCAGTTACTTCTTTCATTCAAATCAGTCGAGACCTTCAGAGTGTTATTGCTTATTAATCGTCTTCGTTCGCTCATAGCGCTTTTTATCCAGGTATGGTATTCTTATTAGTGGATTTTTTCAATTGATTCTTTCTTTTCTGCTGCTGTTATTCATCCTTGGTTGTGAATTCAGGTTGAATCTTCTGTTGTATCTTCTCATGCGGATATTTGTTGATTCTTCTGCCATCGCTTCCCAGTAAGTTATGTTCTTGTATCTGTAATTTTTCCTTCTTGTTCCCTCTTATGTCAAGATCCTAGGGTTTGTGATAAAAAATAATTCATTCGACAGTATATATACTTGCCCATGTTTTTTATCACAAAGTCTAGGGTTGCTGGTTCTCTTGATATGATGAAACACTGGATATGGAGGTGTTCTTGTCATAATGATCAGAGTTTCACTTTGATCTCGGTTGATCTCATAATCTGGTCTTCGTTCTGTCTTCGTGCCCTTTGCAGGTATGACGGATCGTCCTCGTGTGCCTTATAATACTCCCCTATCAATCCCTTATACATACCCTCCGTCTAAAAGTCCTGATAAATCTCCGCCGAGGGGTGGTCAGTCTCGATCTTCTCAGCCTGATCCTCGTAACCTCAAGACTTCATCCTCGTCGGGTACGAAAGTTTCGTCTCACAAGAGAGGAGATCCGCCTAGAGGCTCGCGGTATGCGGTTAATCGTCCCTTGCCTAATCCGTCTCCCCAGCGTTCAGAACCGATAAATGTTCAGCCTCTTCGTTTTATTGCTCCTTCTGCTGCAACGCTTTCTCAGAAACCTAAGGCTTCGCAAACCACCGTGTTGGTGAAGGATCCTTCTTCAAGGGGGGTTGCACTGAAAGTGGATTTGACTAGGAACGTCTCAACCAAGAGGAAATCTTCGGATATGAGTCATCCGAAAAAACCGTAGTCGTCAAGGTTACATCTTCTGACGCTGCCCTAGTTATCCGAAGCATTCTAGTTTCGAAGAAGAAGAAGAAGGTTACTTATAGTCATGTAGATCTCGAAGTTTTCAAAGCGAAGCATGGTATGGAAGCCGTTGATGTTAAATTTTACAATCAAGGGGATGATCTTACTTATGACATGATCATGAACTACAATTACGATGCTTTCCATCTGCTAACGACCGTGGGGGCCTTCGAGGCAGGTCTTATGTTACCCTTGTACAAATCAGGCGATTATTTTTACTATGATGCCTTGGCCAACCGCGAGGGTTCTACTTCTCATACCCATTGCCGTTCAATAGTCCAATTGAGTGGGAATTATCTTCGGACGCTTAAAGAGTGTTATCTTCGGAGCCATAGAGAGACTATGATGACTTGCTATACTCCTAATCCTGCGAAGAAGGATTGGTATACCCCTGATAACTTCAATGCTTCTTTCGGGGATTATGTCAATGGTAGGAATTGGAAGCCATAAAGCGTCGGTCTTCGGAAGATGGCATCCTCCCAAGGAGAGGTTCGTTTTTTGAGTGAAGTGAGCGACTCAAAGCTTCGATATATCCCTGGTACTGAGAAGACTGGAAATACGAAGCCTTTCCGAAGAACGATCACCTCAAACGTGGCCATGACTATAAGTGGAACGCTACTCCCCTTGAGATCATCGTCCCTTGGGCTCATGGTTGGGTGTCTGGTGCACATGGATGACACCCTACTTCTGACAGCCAGCCTCGAGATGGTGCCCCGTCTCGATATGGTGATTTCTGTCCTTGGCGGCTAAATTTTGCTGGTATGAATTTTGATTACGCTGTTGACGTTGCCGAGGTAGATGAAGAGGAGAGTTCTGATGTAGTTCTTCCTTCGAAGAGTGCTACTACTGTCAAGGTATGATTCCGTATATGAATGTGTGGTTTATGTATACTTGCCCCTGGAATCAAAGATTGACTATGTGTTTGTCTCAGGCTTCGAAGACGAAAAAGATTGGTCCAGTTCAGTCTTCTACCGTTCGTGAAGAGGATACAGAAATTCCCGAGATTAATAGTCCTGTGAACGATGAAGAGAATTACGATGAGGATGTTACCGATGACGAAGAACGTATGGATATTTTCTCCTACTGGTCACGAGGATGAAGAAAACGTTGATGGGGCTCCTGATCACGAAGGTGACGAGAACGTTGGTGATATGAGAGGTGGCGAGAACTTAATTTCTAAGGATGAAGTAAGAAAGCCTCCAACCGAACCCGCGCATGCTCAAGGGAACGAGGGTATTGGTCCTCAAGAGACGATCCCTAGCCGGGGGTCCAATAGATATTAACGCTGCTATGGGGTTAGCTTCGGATTTTTCTATACTCTCACCAAACGATGAATGGGATATTCTAGCGGTTGGTGAAGGTGAAAAGGTAGCTGAGGAAGAGAACAGCTCTGAAGGTGAAGACGCCTAAGCTCGTGCTGCTAAGGAGGCTGAGGCCAAGGAGAACTTTGTTAGCCCTGGGTCGCTGCTGGTGATGGGGCCTCTGCTAGTGAATCTTCTGATAGTTTGAGAGAGATGTGATGCACGATGGAGATGATGCAACCTGTGATTGGCTGATGAAGAAAGGCTTAATGTTCGTACCCAATCCTGCCCCCGCAATGCCTGGTGAGAAAAATTCCGACGCCTTCACTCGTCAGAGAATGCAGCTGGCGTCCCCTGACGAGGTTGCTGAGGCTTGGGAGAAATATTTGGGAGACACCTCGTCTAGTCTTTTGGTTGATCCTCATTCTTCCATTGCTCAAATGATGACTATAGTTAACGGGTATAAGTATGGTTATCCCCAACAGCGTGTTCTCGAGGTAGGTGATCGTAGATATCAAGTTGAGGGATCTGATATCTTTTTCTTAGTGATTTTTATACGGCCGTTTCTTATGAAGTTGGTGAGGAGCGAGCAATGTCATCATACTTTGTACCAGTTTTTCAAAGAAAAGGCTCTTAAGCTGGAGGGGAAGTTCCACCATAGGGAGGAGGAGCTGACTTTTGCTGAGGCTCTAATCGCTGCTAAAGACAAAGAGATATTGGAGTTGAAGAATCTTCTGAAGGGGAAAGAGCATCTTGGTGCTTCCGAAGATAAACTTCGTCTTGAACTCGCTTTCATTCGTAGTGAGTTGGAGAAGGCTCGTAAAGACGCTTCATCTTCTAAAGGTTCATCTTCGTCCTTACACTTATCTTCGTATCTCTCTTTCGACTTCTTAGTGTGTTGTCTGAGTCTCCCGACCCTATCTTCAGCGGTCAATATCCGAGAGTTAACATGACTTTGGAATGAGAGGACTCGTCAAGCTTCTCGGATTAGGGAACTAGTGGAGAAAATAAAAAATGAGGTTGGTAAGTGGAATGCTCGGGAAGATGAGCATAATGAATTGACAGTTCAATACCGACAACGACGGGAGTAGATGGTTGACATGCAGAATCGTTATAGCTCTGATCGCCGTCAGTTTAATGGTTCTTTGTTGTGGAGTACTCGTGAGAATCTACATGAAGCTCGTGAGGGTATTTCTCATTTATAAACCACGGTGGAAATCTTAGAAGATGAGCTTCGTCAAGATCGTTCATCCCATGATCCTGAGGTTCAGGATTATATACAACGACTCGTTCGGGAGAGGGACGATGCCAGAGCTGAGGCCTATGCCCTTAGTAATGCTTTAGATGCTTCTCGGGCCGATGTCGCTCGTTTAGTGGACTCTGAGAAGGACCTTGGAATTAATATGTACATGCTTACTAAAGGGATAGAAGATATGAGTAACGAAGTCAATCACCTTCGATATTTAGACTCCATGAAGCAGGTAGAGTTGGATGAGTGTCAGTTTTCTCTCACAAATCTTCGATTGGATTATAAAAAATTTCAGACGAGTATGATTTTCTCGACGATGCCCGGGACGCTGTAGTAAATGAATATGAAATAGCTTCGGCTAATGTCGAAGGTATACATTTGTTTGGTCGTGAGCATCTCCATAATTCTATTTTTCTAACCCATTTGTGCCTTCTTTTTCAGAGCTCGAGGGATAGCTTAGCCTTGCAAATGAAAGGCTTGAAAAGGATCAATCTAACTTAGTGCACCAGCAGGGTCAAGCTAAGTACTACGAAGGGATGACCGGATCTCGGGACGAAGCAGCGAAGGAGGCAACCAAGGAGGTATCCCAATTGAAGTCTTCATTGTCGCAGTCTGAGCTCAAGGCCACCGTTATCGCATATAAGGCTAGTTTCCAGCTTGCTGAAGAGGTTAACAAGACATTGACCAAGATCGAGCAGAGCCTTCTGAAGGATTATGGTATTATTAAGAAGTATTCTCGTCGTCCTATGCCTGAGCCTATAACCTACACTTCCAATCCTTCTTCGGTAGGAAGTTTCCCTTCGTCTCAGAAGAAGAATCCAGCTGACCACGTCGAATCTTCCAAGGGGAATTAAGTTCCTAGGTTCGTTGTAGTGGGTTGATCTTTGTTGATTACTTGGCTTCGGGCTATTTTTTGTTCATCTTCTGTATTTCTTGTTCAGTTTCCCCAAACTTGTAATCAACTTTTATGGAATGGATCATCGTTTGTTGGAATATGTACAACCATAATTTATCTGCAACGCTAGTTCATATAAATTTTTAGATAGTGTATAACCGTAATATGAGCGTATCTAAATATCGAGAAACGAATAAGTAATGAAAAGTGTTTGACAGCAATAACGAAGGGAGGTACCTTCGTCATTGACTTTGGACCTGTCACCCTGTTGGCTAAACCTGGGCCAGAGGGTTACCGAACGGTGGGGGTTAATGCGGTGCTCTCAAATATGTGGTGCCTTATCGAACTATTTACATGCACCCATTCTGCCGAGCCGCTTCTTTATTACTTGGTTGGGTATCTCTTTCTACTGGAATCCTTCCCCATGGCCCTACACTTATGGACGCTAATATGGGAGTCCTGAGAGATCGTATATAATTACTTTCCCCAATAGAGTTTTTGAAAAAGATTTGTTTGATTGATACGATGAGGTATGATACTCCTCGACCAGAGATAGAAACATGTCAAGCGGGTACACCAACTTCTTCTTCTTCTTTTGATACTCTTCATGCAGGCGCAGAATTGCATTGCTTCATGGGTAGTATGGAGTGAGGTATTTTGCATTCCAAGGGTGCCTGAGGACTTCTCCTTTCAGATTACGCAGGTAGTATGATCCGTTCCCCGCGATGTCATGTATGATAAATGGCCCACCCCATGTCGGTGCTAACTTTCCCCACTTTTTCTCTCGTTGATATTACGGTATAGTTCTTAGCACATACTGCCCTTCTAAGAAATTCCTAATATTAAATTTCTTGTTGTACTCTCTAGCCAACCTTCGTTGGTAATTTTCCATTCGTTGCAACGCAGTCTCCCTTCGTTCTTCCAGGTCGTCGATCCTTTCCAACATCATATCCGCTGTTAGGTTCTTCTCCCAAGATTCGGTCTTCGTGGTTGGCATGATGATTTCCGTTGGAATAAAAGCTTCGGCTCCATAAGTAAGGAGGAACGGAGATTCACCGGTGGCGGATCTGCGTGTGGTTCGGTATTCCCATAGCACATTATGCAACTGTTCACACCATCGACCCTTGTGTTCATATAACGATTTCTTGAGGATAAGAGTTAGAGTTTTTTTCGTGGCTTCAGCCTCTCCGTTACTTTGGGGGTAGATGGGAGTTGATTTGTTCTTCCTGATCTTGAAGGTATCAAAGAGCATGTCTATGTTCTTTCCTCGTAGATGCTTGCCATTATCGGAAACAATTTCTGCGGGGATGCCGAACCTGCAAATGATGTTTTGAAAAATGAATGTGAATACTCCTATGTCTCTGATTCTGGCCAGAGCTTTGGCCTCCACCCATTTACTAAAGTAATCCGTGGATACGATCAAGAATCGTCTTTTCCCTGTCCCTTCGATCAGGGGTCCGACGATGTCTATTCCCCATTTCGAAAATGGCCAGGGGTTGTCTGCGGAATTTAGCTTTTAAGCAAAATGCTGACATTCTTTGCATCTTCTGGATATCTTAGCTGCGTCTCGTATCATCGTTGTCCAGTAATACCCTTGCATCTTAGATTTGTCGGCTAGTGACCTCATTCCGTTGTGGTTACCTGCGTCCCCATAATGGATGTCCTTCAGGATATGGTGGCCTTCTTCCCTGGATAAACAACGCAATAAAGTTCCGATGAAGGACTTCTTATAAAGAATTCCGTCACGAAGATCGTATCTTCCCGCCTTTGATTGTATCTTTCGAGCTTGCTTCAAGTCCGCAGGCAGCGTTCCTTTTTCAAGGAACATATGTATTTCGGTTCTCCAGTCTTCTTCATTGCTGAAGTCTTCGTCTTCATTTTCTCTTGATAAGATATCATCTTTGACGAAGTCATCATGGATATCTTCTCCTGCATCGTCATCGACTATGTCTTCCCCTACATCGTCTTCATAATGGGTAGCAAAGGATTGTTGTGGAGTGATCGAAGGATCATATACCCTTGTTACCTTGATGGCTGCGATGCTTTCATCCTTAGCATAGATGATATGTATGCTAAGGCATCGGCATGCCTAAGGTCCCTTATATATAGATGTCGGAACTTGATGCTGGGTATCTGTGATGCTAGGGTCTGGACTAGAGCCATGTATGATGAGAGAGTCTCATCATAAACGTTGTATTCCATCTCTACTTATCGAATGAATAATTGAGAATCAATTGTTAGACGTACGTCCGTTATTCCGATTTCTATTATCAACCGTAGGGCATGTACCACGGCTTCGTGTTCCATGATGTTGTTGGTATGCCCCTTGAATTCCAGTCTTAGTGCATGTACGATCCTATCTCCAGTTGGGGTGGTAATTACGATTCATATGCCTGATCCTTCTCTATTCCTTGATCCATCAACGAAGACCTCCCATCGTCTTTGACTTGATGGCTCGAGTACGTCGACCAGATCTTTATCTTACTCTGCTGCTTCTGGGATGTCCTTCACCTCTTCTTCATTGTCCAAGGGTAAGTATGCTAAAACATCCGCCAAGGCTTGTGATTTTTATGCAGTTTGGATCTTGTGAATGATATTGAATTGATCAAGATGAGTATTCCACTTTGCTATTCTTCCCACTTTCCCAGCGTTTTTGAGAACAGCCTCCAGCGGTGCCTTACAAGGGACACGAACATAGTGGGTTATGAAATAGGTTCTCAGCTTTTAGGATACCCACAATAATGCTAGTATGAGTTGCTCAATCTTCGTGTAGTTTGTTTTTGCCGGATTGAGAGTTTTGTTGACGTAGTAAATTGGTTGTTCAATCTTCGTGTTGGTTTTGACCAATACCGTACTGACTGCATCTTCGGTTGCTGCTATGTAAAGGTCCAGTACTTCAGCAGGATCGGTCTTCTGGAGAATCGGGATTGAGGCTAGGTATTCCTTAATCTTCTGGAAAGATTCTTCACATTCAGCGGTCCATGAGAATTTACTTCCTTTCTTGAGTATGTTGAAGAAGTGCTTGCATTTGTCCGACGATCTGGCGATAAATCTTCCTAGTGCCGCCAGTGATCCGTTAAGATTTTCGACCTCCTTTAGGTTCTTTGGGTATGGCATTTCCACAATGGCCTGGATTTTGGAAGTATCGACTTCGATGCCCCTCTTTGTCACTAGATATCCAAGGAACTTTCCCGACGTGACGCCGAACGTACATTTTTCTGGATTCACTTTCATGATGTGCTTCCTCATGGCGTCGAAGATGTCTCTCAAGTTTTGGTGGTGGTCTTTGCGCAGCTTACTCTTGACAAGGATGTCATCAACATAAACTTATAGAGTGTTCCCAATCCATGGTTTGAAGATATCATCAACCATTCTCTGGTATGTTGCCCCTGCATTTCTCAGCCCGAAGGGAATTCGTGTATAACAATAGAGGTCGTGCGGGGTGTAGAACGATGTGTGTTGTTGATCTTCTTCGGCCAGGGCTACTTGGTTGTAACCAGAGTATCCATTCATAAACGACAGTTTTGGTCAATGATCAGGAGTGGATAACTGTCCTTTGGGCATGCTTTATTGAGATTGGTCAAGTCGATGCATATCCTTACTCCTCTGTTCTTCTTCGACACGATGACCATGTTTGAAATCCAAGTTGGGTACTTCACTTCCTTAATGAATCCTGCCTCCAACAGCTTACGGAGCTCTTTCTCGATCGCCTGGTGGTACTCTGGTGCCACTTTTCGTACCTTCTATCTGAAAGGGGTCATTCCTGGTTTTATGCGAAGCTCGTGATGGATTATCCTTGGATCAATTCCTGATATGTCTCTTAGCTTCCATGAAAATATGTCTGCATACTCCGTTAGTAGCCTTGTTAGGGACGCTTCTCGTTCCTTGTCCATCAGAGTACCTATCTTGATCATCCTCGGGTTTTCTTCGGTCCCTATATTGATCTCCTTCGTGTGTTCTACAAGTGTGACGTTAGGCTTCGGTTACCCTAGAAGAGGGACGTTCTTTAATTTCTATTTGGTAGGCTCTTCAGCCCCCTTAGCCGTGGAGATACCTGCTTCGGTATTTAGAACGATGCTTTCCTTCATCAAACTTTTTCCTGAGATTTCTTCGAGATAAAGGTCAATTTCTTTGTCTCTAGCAGCCACTTTGTTTTTGCTTCTTTGAGACTTCCGATGCTCACATTGTTCATTATTGAGTTGGTTTTGCAAGGTTTGGCATTCTCGGGCGGTGACCTGATCTCCCTTAATTTCCATTACCCCTTCGGGCGTCGGGAATCCAAGGTATTGGTGATACGTTGCTGCTACTCATTTGAGTTTATGGACCCATCTTCGACAGATGATGGCATTGTAGAGATAAGGGGCGTCTACCACACTGAATCGAGTCTCGACCTTCGTTGGTCCTTCCTCTACTTCTAACACAATGTCTCCTAGGGGATTCTTTGGTGCGCCGTTGAACCCGTAGATGGTATAATAATAAGAAATCAGTTGCTCATCATTCAGTTCCATTCGTTTGAACGTATCATAAAACAAAATACTGACGAAGCTTCCTCCGTCAATCAAGAACTTCCTGATGTTACATCCCGCTACTGGCAAAGTGAGCACTAGAGGGTCGTTGTGATCCTCCATGTCATCTTCGATATCTTCGGCGTCAAATGTCGTTGGTGCGTTCATCCATTCTTCGTGCTCATCAACTTCGACCCCGTCGATCTTGAATAGCTCGTAGTAGTCCTCGAATTGTTTCCTCAATCTTTTTCCTACCGGGGAAGTCAGAGAGGGTCCGTTGGATTCGGAGCATGAAATAGTATTGAGTGTTCGGGTTCCCTCAGGTAGTTGGACTTGCTTGATTCGTTTTGCCCTGTCATCGGTTTCTGCCTTCTGAACGTACTGTTTGAGGTCACCAGCGTCAATCAGTTTCTGGATCATTATTTTGAGGTTCTTGCACTTTTCAGTCTGATGCCCGTTGAAGCAGTGGTACTCACAGTAGTCTCTAGATTTCTCGTACCGTGGTGGTTGATTTCCTTTGGACCAAGGCCACTATAAGTTCTCTCGATCCTTAATCTCCCTTAGGATGCGAGTGTAGTTGGTGTTGAGCTTCGTAAAGACTTGGTCTTCGAATTTTCGGTCGTCACGCCGACGATCATCCCTTCATCCTCTTCTATCTTCGTTTGGACGTTCCGCTGAATTACCCCTTTTGGATCCGCTGGCTTGCTCCGCTGAGTTGGTCCGATGCGATCTCTGTGTTTGGGCACTCGGATTTTCTCGCTGAATTTCTTCAATCAGGCATGTTTCTCGATGATGACTCGAAGATCTCCTTCGGTTGTCGGAACACTTTCATGGATCTCGACGAACAGCGGGCTCATCCTATCTAATCCCCATTTATAGCAGTTGATGGTGACCACCGAATCTACGTTCCCTATTGCTTGACAGATTCTGTGCCATCTATCTGTATATTCTCTGATGGTTTCTTTGTACGCGACTGCCAGCGAGAAAAGCTTGTCCATTCCCGTGTTGACGGCCTTGTTGTATATGTAAGTTCTCAGGAATTTATCGGTGAGTTGGCTGTAAGAGTAGATGGAGTTTGGTGGTAGGCTATCGAACCAGGATAGTGCTGACCCTTTCAAGCTCGAAGGGAAGTATCTGCAAAGGACCACATCATCTTGATCCCATCGTGCTAAAATGCGGTTGTAGTATCGGAGGTGGGCTGCAGCATCGCTGGATTCATCGTAACACTCGAGCGCTGGGATAGGGCACTTCTGAGGAATGAGATATTTGGCTAAATGCGGAGTCAGTGGTGTGGTGTTGGCTTCCCTCATCACCTCTTCTAGTATTCCTCCTCCTTGTATCGCTTTCAGTTGTTTGATTTCAGCCATCATCTCAGCACGAAAATCCTCCATTGCCCGCTAGTGGTCCTCCATGCTTGTGGATCGTCCAGCCTTCGGTTCTCACTATCGAAATAATCTGAATCTTCGGGGACATAGTCTGAACCGGATAATCTATTTCCTCTAGATGGACTTCGGTCTAATGGTTCCAGATTGTTGTCGTTTGTTACGATAATTATTCAGTCACGATTGGGCTCCAGTGCCTTTGAATTTGCTTCGTCATGTTGGCGTGCCGCTCCTATGATTTGGGCGATCCTATCCTTGAGCTCCTGATTTTCCCGAGCCAGCAATGCCAATGCATCTGCGTATACCCGCTGGTTCTTCTTTAACTCTCCGAGCTCTGCCATCAGTTGAGGGGAATGGTTCGATCCTTGGTTTGGGGTCCCGGTTCGCACCTGTCTTCCAATGGCCACATTATGACCTTCGTCTAATGTATGGATTAAATGAGAGGGTGGATCGGTAGTAACTACTGGAAGTTCCACGCGTGGGGGCGCCTGCTGGTTTGCTGTAAGCAAGGGTTGAGTAACTGGTAGATCTTGGTTTTGGTCATTTGTTGGCGGCATTCCGAAGGATGGTTGCTGCACCGTCGACTCTGCAAACCCTTCCCGTTGTTCATGGATTCGGACAGCTGCCATCGTCTTTGCTGCATCGGCTTTGGCTGCTACAACTTTGAGAGCCGCTGCCGCTACGATGTTAGTATCCAATGGTGAGGTGATATCCGTGACATCTTGCTTCTGGTTGGCAACCTTCGATTTCTCACCTTTTTGCTTGCTGCGGGTCACAACTGGGGTGGTTCTTGGTGTTTATTTTGACGATGCTTTGGTTTTTCCCACTTCCTTTGTTTTCTCCATCTTTGATTTTCTGCAAAAAATAAGGCGTAATCGAAGAAACGGAATCCACGTCGGTTTTGTTAGCAAAGTTTGTTCAAAGGAAAGAGCATAGACCTAAGTGTGCATTTAAAGGTTTTCAAAGGGAACACAGCTCGAGGAATTAAACAGGGGAAAATGTAGATCCGACAATTGTAAACATAGATCTACCGACAGGTTTAGAAATACTTTGTGAAAAATGACAAGTCCAAGGGTTTTATATATGAACGCCTAGGTTCGACGCGCGTTTGTTAGAAAATACGTGAGTATGATAAAAACTTAAATGAAAGGTTTTGCCAAGGAAAATACGTGGGGTAACATATTTATTGCCCGCGAGGAAAAATAGAGATCTAAAAAGGTTTTTGTCAAGGAAAACACAGATCTAGAATGCTCTTTGCAAAAGTAAACGCTGATCTTAAAGAAAAACACAGATCTAGAAGGCTTTGCAAAAGTATATGCTGATCTAAAGAAAAACATAGATCTAACAGGTTTTTTCAGAGAAAACGATGGTAAGCTGCTGAAAACTTAAACGTAAGCTGCTCAAAACACTATTATATGGGGAATATCACTGAGAGACATAATGTAAAATCACAGGGAAAGATAAATCTTTTACCGGGACAAGAGTCCCTGTTTCTAGCGCCAGATTGTGGGCACAGAAATAACGATGGTATCTTCGTGTCCATAAACAATGTTCGCAATCATAGTAAGGCTGTCAAAATGACAATGATATGACTAAAGTCGTATAAAACAATAAGATGAGCTCCGAGCCTAAGGGCTCGTCCTTGCTTCTTATCATAGGGAATTCTATGATCACATTAAAGATGCATAAAGTAAAGAATACGAATGTTAAAGGTGCAGAATGTAAATGAGACGCATATTTACGTGGTTCGGCACTAAGGCCTACGTCCACGGAGGTTGGTGTTGCACTATATATTCAGAGATTACAAAGATAGTCAAATGACTTTGAGTGGGGGACGAAGCTAGGGAAGAAAAGGAACTCATACTTACTCTTACAGTTTCTCTCTATTAAGCTCTCTTTAACTTTAACTCAAAAATGGTCGACCCCCTCTCTCTTAGTGGAGAGGGGTATATATAAGCTTCTTCTGTGGGTCCCGTCCTTGGAGTACAATAGTCTTTATCGTCTCGGTTAATGTGACATTCCGATGATACCTTCGTTTTGATCCATCGTCTCCCAACGGTATTATGCAGAAACGAAGGGAACCTCCTCCTTCTCCAAAGGATGTTTGACACGTATCCCATAATTGTGTCATTTAATGCGGGTGGTTGGGGTAGCCTGCACGCGTCAGGCGGCTGTTTGGTTTCCATGTCACATTTGTCTGCCAAATCCATCCCTACCCTTGATCTTGGATCTTCCTCGGGATGGAGTAAAGTAAATCTCTTGATCTTCTACGGTACTTCGCGGTAGCTCATTCTTCCGTGCCCCTTGATCCTCTATCATTGGATGGGTCTGATGATGGATGGATGTAGATGAAAGATGCCCTTGGATGTTGAGACGTGGCATCATACCTTGATGTACCATGCTTAGGTGCCTTCCACGTATTGTTCCCTCGACATGTTGCAGATGATGAATTATGTGTATACATATATTCAGGGCGAAAATGTGCGGAAGAGGGTGAATAAATGGGTTAAGAGAGAAACGAACGGATTAATACAAGATATCCTTCCTAATGAAGCCGTGGATGAAGATACAAAGGTTATATTGGCGAATGCACTCTATTTTAAAGGACTTTGGAAGCAAAATCAATTTGAGCCATCGCTTACGAAGAAATCGAAGTTCTATCTTCTTGATGGTAAGAAGTTAGTAAAAATTCCCTTCATGCCGAGTACTAACAATTATCAACGTATTAGTTGTTTTGAAAACTTTAAAGTACTTCAACTCCAATACCAATCAAGAACACAAGAACCTGATGTTTCATTCGAACTGAGTGATCCAGAATTTTCTATGTATATAATTTTACCTGAGCAACGAGATGGACTTGGTGAACTTATAGAAAAGGTGAGTTCTGATTCAGCTAGTTTTCTGGATCAATATGTCCCAAACTATCATCCATATATTCGAACAGGACAATTCAAGATTCCGAAGTTCAACATCCTTTTTAATTTTGAAGTATCACGAGTACTCAAGGTTGGGTATAGTTTTGCCTTTTGATGAATCCAAAGCACAGCTGACTGAGACGGTGAATATTGATAATTCGAGTAATGAACACAAGCTTCATGTTTCAAAGGTTTATCAAAAGTGTTTTGTTGAAATTGATGAACAAGGAACTGAAGCTGATGCTTCTACCGTTAGTTGTTATAGGATAGGACATGGTGCCATAAAGCCTCGTCCTCCTACTCCGCCTGTTGATTTTGTTGCGGATCATCCTTTTATGTTCATAATCAGAGAGCAGATGAGTGGTATGGTATTTTTCATGGGACATGTCCTCGATCCTTCGATGAAGTCATGATGACTTTGGACATGTCTTTGATATTTTGGATTTTTTTTCAATTGTTTCTTGAATTCAAGATATATTCCGGATCCTAAGATTTTAGTACAGGATGTTAACTTTATTCGAAGAAACCCTTAGAAATATATCTCTTTTAAGTCTTTGATGGATTTTGTTTGGCGTTCATATGAATTCCTCTGAAACCTTCCATAGTTTTGTTTTTTAAGTTGGATGGCTCCGAAATGTGGCCAATTAATAACATCAAACTTACTTCCAATCGTCGCATTTAATCCAAATATGTTGTTTAAGAAATTTTAGCAACAACTATTCCAACACTAGGCTCCCACTACCTGAATTGTGACGGTGTGCAACATGGATGTATGTGAACTCAGTAACTATCGCCCAGCCTCATTTTTGATATATGAAGAATATATAGACATGTAAATTGGCAGACGTTAATGGTTATTTGTGCATTCTGTTGCCACTAGAGTCATAGCAGATGGTGTTTCAAATCATCTTAGCATTGCTACTAACTTGGTGAAGAGGCAATCATCTTTTTCTTTTTTACAAGAAAGTATGATACTTTGTATGCATTTCCAAAGTGATTACAAGCTCTTTCCTTACAATTGCGGCACTGCTGGTTCAAAGGGTTCGTAGTCAAAGGGTTCGTAGGCAATTCCTGATCAGCACTACTTGCAAGTTCATAACATGGTTTTCCTTCAATTTTAGAGGCCCTTGATCATTTATAACTGTACTACTGAGTAGTTGATCGATGACTAGCACATACAACTGTCTAGTTAAATGCTAGCCTAGATCGATGGCTTTCTTTGATCACTAATAATTCCATAGCTGTATTTTTAAATACCATGTACAATTAGTTGATAGATGATTTAAAATTACACATATGGGCTCATACATGTCTTTTGATTGTAACTGCTTGTGCAACTTTTATGTCACAATGCCTGCCGACCCGGAAATGGCAAATTAGGGTGTTCACTGAATCATGTTTTGCTTACATGTCACAAGTTGAGGCCCTTTCATTTATAACTGTACGTATTAGTACAAGTCATGTTGACTCGTCCATACTAGACAAATTTTGGGACTGTGTGTACATATTTCATCGTCAAACACGTGTATGTAGGAAGACACGTGGAGAGCATGCGGACCAAGTCATCAAAACATGATGACACACGCCCACAGCCAAGAAGTCCATCCTGTCGACGTCAGATCTTCGCCCGAACAAATCCAAGGGCAGAAGTTAAAAGATGTACCAAAAACACGATGTACTGCGGAGCACTAGATAACTCCCGAAGAGTTACTTTATCTCATCCCCAAAAGAAGCCAAGATCAACGGTGAAGAGAAGGTTGACTGACGTGGACGTGACAGGGGCAGAAGACACTTGTCTGACACGAGCATGCGCCTCAACTACCCGCATTAAACACTCTGAGCAGTATACGTGTCGATCAACCCGTGGAACGAACGAGGATGACTCTGCGTGATCGAGCAATGAACGAAGACCTCCGCGTGATGGACAAAAAGCACAAGAAGATAAGGTTCCAACGGCCCACAGAAATGGGTCCCACACTCTAACCCTATAAATACCCCCTCTCCACCAAGAGAAAGGGGGATCAGAAAAAAAGGAGAGAGAGGAGGAGAGAGAGAAGGATCGTGAGTGTAAGTTTATCTTTGTACAATTCACAGACCTATGTAAACTCCAAAGTCAGTCAACTACCTCTGTAATCATCTAATGCATAGTGAAACGACAACCTCGTGGATGTAGGCCTTAGTGCTGAACCACGTAAATCCGAGTCTTATTTACATTTCAGTACTTTACTTTCATTTGATACTCCACGAGTTTTACTTTTGTACTACGTTTTCTTTATCTTCCTCTATGTGAACGCCTCTAGTGATGATATTAGATGAGGCTATGATAAATCCGAAGGTTTTGAGCCAAGGAATCGGTACAATCATTTCATCAGTAAGAGTGTGTATATATAGAGTGCGAACATTGTTTGTGAACATATAGATGCCTTCGTGATTTACGTTTTCACAATTTGGCGCTAGAAACAGGGACTTCGTCCCGGTAAAAGATTTATCTTATCCTGTGATTTCATCTTAAACTAGCATATGATTGCTCTGCTTCATTAGCTCTGACAGTATTTATCTTTTTTTAACTTTACCATATTCAAAAACGCACCCGTTATCTTCGATAACTCCGGCAGTATCTTCGTTTACTGGTTAAAAGATTTACTACTTAGATCCATGGATTTACATTTTTTTTTAGATCTCGTACAGACCTGTCTTTCCGGTGGGTTTTCGTAAATTTTCAAAGGATCTACATGCATTTTAAAAGGGATCTTCTCGCGTTTCCACGTACTTTCAATGAATCCACACTTATAATAAGACTTTAACCCATGTATTTTAACTCATATGTTTTAATCGAATGAGCCTTCCTAAGAGTTTTCTCTGTGGCCCTCGGGCAGTTTTTCCCTGTCTTGGAGTAAGGTATTTCGCAAACTAACCCGATCCGCACGGACATTTCTGTTGCTCGCTGTTTGAAATTCCCTTGTGCAGAAAGAAAGCGACAAAAGGACCCACGACGGAAAAGATGCAAGAAGCAGGAAATCCAAAGCCTCGTCAAAGGAAGCACCAAGAACAACCCCGGTCATCACCCGAAGCAAGCAGAAAGGGGACAAAGCCAAAATGACTAGTCAGAGGCAGGATACCGCGGAAATCACTTCGCCGATGAACGCTAACTCCGTTGCAGCCGCGGCTCTCACAGCAGCGGCGAAAAAGTACAGTACGGCGGCGGCAACCCTGAAGGCTGCAGAAGCCAGCAAAACTCTTGCTACGAATCAATTTCATCAGCCAAAAGAAAAGGTAGATAAATCCAGAACACATCAACCCGCGCACCCGCCAACCTTCGGAATGCCATCAACAAACGATCAGAATCAAACTGTACCGGCGGCTCTAACACCGCAGATGGGCACTCAGCCCGATTTGTAAATGCCAACAATCGAAGCTGAACCTCTACCACCTTTAGTACAGATCGTAGAAGAAGGCGGCACCATGGCCTTAGTAGCACGAGCTGGGACTCCCAATCAGGGGTCAAACCAATCACATCGATTGATGGCTGAGCTTGAAGAGTTGAAGAAGAGCTAGCAGGTTTACGCAGACGTTGTAGCTCTGCTGGCCAGAGAAAACCAAGATTTAAAAGACCGGATTGCCCTAAGCATGAAGACCAGCCAACAACTTGATGAAGCCAATTCAAAGGCACCAGAACCTAATCGAGACCGAAGAGTCATCGTAGCAGCTAATGGAGACGCGGCTAGGGGAAGTAGCGCGTCCGACCCGGATTATAATGACGCAGAGTCAGAATATCACGAGCAGAAGAGCGTAGGGCACCACCGCGCGATGGAAGAGCTGAGTGATGAAATGATGGCCAAGATCAGGAAGTTAAAGGAGGTCATGAGAGAGGCTAACTCCACGCCCCTAGCTCATCGCGTGGCCAACACCCATATTCCGCTGAAGTGCCCTGTCCCGACCTTTGAATGCTATGACAGATCCAGTGATCCCGCCGCACATATTCGGTATTATAACCGCGTCTTAGCCAGATGGAGTTAGAACGACGCCGTACTCTGTAGATACTTCCCATCAAGCCTGAAGGGATCATCATTGTCTTGGTTTGATAATTTGCCGCCAGATTCCATCCACTCCTACGATCAACTCGCAGAAAATTTCTTAAGAACTTACATGTACAACAAGGCTTTTAACACCGGAATGGATAAGCTCTTTTCGCTGGCAATTGGCTACAAGGAAAACACGAGGGAATACACTAACAGATGGCACAAGATCTGCCAAGCCATAGGAAGTGTGGACCCCGTGGTAAGTATCAACTGCTACAAGTGGGGACTAGACCGAATGAGTCCACTATTTATTGAGATTCATGGAAGCGTGCCTAAGACAGAAGGAGATCTTCGAATAATTATTGAAAAGCACGCTCGTCTTGAATAAATACAGCGTGAAAACCCGAGGGCGTACCCGCAGAGGTCTCACCGTACCAATTTCGTAGAACAAACCAATGGGGTCAAAAGGAATAGCTCAGTAGAACGGCCTCACGAAGATAGGAAGGAACGAAGGGATGAACGACGAAAATACGATCGAAAATTCGAAGATCAAGTTTACACGAAGCTCAATGCTAGCTATACCCGGATCTTGCGAGAGATCAAAGGAAGGGAAAATTTGGAGTGGCCATGGTCTAAGGGAAAATAGCCCCTAGATCCGAGAAGTCTAAAGATTACTGTGAATATCACTGCTTCAACGGACACCAGACCGAGAAATGTAAAAACCTCAAAATAATGATCCAAAAATTGATTGATGCTGGCGAACTCAAGCAATACATACGAAAGGAGATCACCGAGTACAGATCCAAACGAACAAAGCAAGTCCAACTTCCAGAGGGGAACCGCACAATCAATACCATCTCATTTTCTGAAGCCGCATGGCCCTCACTTACAACACAAATAGGAAAGAGGCTAAGGAAACAGTTTGAGGACCACTGCGAATTGTATAAGATTGATGGTGTAGAAGTGGACGATCACGAAGAGTGGATGGACTCACCTATTATCTTCGACGCTGAAGATATCGAAGAAGATATGGAAGACCATAACGACCCCCTGGTCCTGACACTACCAGTGGCTGGATGTAACCTCAAAAAGATCCTCATAGACGTGGGAAGCTCAGTAAACGTTCTATTCTACGACGCATTCAAACGAATGAAACTCCATGAAGAACAACTGATGACCTCTTATTACACCATCTACGGATTCAATGGGGCACCCACGAAGCCATTGGGAGACATCGTGTTGCAAGTTAATGTCGGACCCATGAAAGTAGAAACACGATTCAGCGTGGTTGACGCCCCATCCCCCTACAACGCCATTATCGGACGAAAGTGGGAACATAAACTCAAGGGAGTGGCGGCAACTTACTACCAGTATCTCAGATTCCCTACACCTGAGGGAGTGATGGAAATATAGGGAGATCAGGTCTCTGCAAGAGAGTGCCAAGCCACTCAGGATCGTATCAACAACGAACAAGAAGAGCAGCAAAAAACCCGAAGAATTAAAAATAAAGAAGCCGCGAAAGAAAATGCCATAAACCTGTTCCTCAAGGAAACCACAGGGAGGGGTTTGACAAAGGATGATAATGTCCTAAACACAGAAACAGGTACTTCAGCAGCCAACAAAGGACAAAAACATACCAAATAGCAATCAAAGAACGTCCCAATCCTCGGGGATCCGAAGCCGGTGTTCACACCAGTAGAGCCCGTGAAAGAAATCAACATAGTAACGGAAGAAAACCCGAAGATGATCAAAGTAGGGACCATAATGGACGAAAGAAGAGAAGATTCCTTAACCAAATTAATTAAAGAATACGCGGATGTATTCGCCTGGAAGCTAGGAGATATGCCGGGGATTGACCCGAAAATAATCCAACACGAGCTGCGCATCAAACCAGGCACGCCACCTTTCAGGTAGAAAATAAGAAAAGTTGCACCGGAGTACCATAAGGCAGTGGAAAAAGAACTTCGGAAACTACTAGAAGCGGGGTTCATCAAAGAAGTCAAGTACCCTACATGGATCTCCAACATGGTCGTCGTTCCTAAGAAAAATGGAGGGGTTAGGATATGCATCGATTTTACTAACCTCAACAAGGCATGTCCAAAGGACAACTATCCCCTGCCAAGCATAGATCAGCTGGTTGAAGCAGTAGAAGGATACGAAGAGCTGTCTTTCATGGATGGATATTCTGGTTACAACCAAGTAGCCCTGGCAGAAGAAGATCAACTACACACAGCATTCTACACCCCACATGGCCTTTATTGCTACACTAGAATGCCCTTTGGACTTCGAAACGCAGGGGCAACTTACCAAATAATGGTCGATGCTATCTTCAGGCCATGGATTGGTAGTACCTTATAAGTCTACGTTGATGACATGCTCGTCAAAAGTAAGTTGCGCAAAGATCACCATCAGGATCTGAGAGATATCTTCGAAGCAATGAGGAAGCATCACATGAAAGTAAACCCAGAGAAATGCACCTTCGGTGTCACTTCAGGGAAATTCCTCGGATATCTGGTAACAAAAAGGGGCATTGAGGTAGACCCAGCGAAGATTCAAGCCATAGTAGAAATGCCGTCCCCGAAGAATTTAAAAGAAGTGCAGAAGCTCAATGAGTCCATAGCAGCCTTGGGCATATTTATTGCCCGATCCTCGGACAAATGCAAACATTTTTTCAATATTCTCAAAAAAGGGAGTAAGTTTGAATGCACCGCAGAATACGAATAAGCCTTCCAGAAAATCAAAGAACACCTGGCTTCAATTCCAATCCTGCAGAAGCCTGATCCTGATGAGGTTTTGGCATTATACATAGCAGCGACGGAAGATGCAATTAGCGCAGTTTTGGTCAAAACCAATACGAAGATAGAACAACCTATTTACTATGTCAGTAAGACCCTCAATTCTGCGGAAAGAAACTACACGAAGATCGAACAACTTATCCTAGCATTGGTATGGGCTACTCAAAAGCTGAGAACCTACTTCCTAACTCACTTCATCAGGGTCCCATGCAAAGCACCACTGGAAGCAGTCCTTAAAAGCGCAGGAAAAGTGGCAGAATAGCCAAGTGAAACACCCACCCGGATCAATTCAACATCATTCATGAAATTCAACATTCCCGAAAATCCCAAGTTTTGGCGGATTTCTTAGCAAACCTCCCCCTGGACAACGATGAGGAGATTAAGGGAATACCAGAAGCCGAGGAAGAAAGCAAGGATCCAATGGATATCCTCGAACCCGCGAGTCAAAGACAATGGGAAGTCTTCATCGATGGTTCCAAAAATAAGGAAGGAGCAGGAATAGGCATCGTCATCACCACCCCAACCGGAGAAAGGATCGTACAGGCACTCAGGTTAGAATTCAAAGAGCATACTAACAACATCGTCGAATACGAGGCAGTCGTACATGCCCTCCGTTTAATAATAGAGATGGGGGTAACCGATGTAAGACTGACAAGTGATTCGCAGCTTGTCATACGACAAATAGGGATCGAGTACAATGTGTACGACGACACCCTCTCAGCTTACATGGCCTTGGTCCAAACATTGGCATCACAAATTCCGAACATCAAGTTCCGGCACTTATGCAGAAGGGATCTCAGGCACGCGGATGCCCTAGCATATATATCATCCATGCTGAAGGAAAAAAGCGTCGAAGCTATTAAAATAACAAGGGTATACGAGCCTTCGATTGCATCACAATTCTCCTTCGCTACCAATCAAGATACAGTGGAAGAAAATATCGAAGACCAGGTAGGAGAAGACATCCATAACGATTTTGACGAAGAAGATATCCTGTCAAGAGCAAATCAAGACGGATAATTCAGCAACGAAGATGATTGGAGAATGGTGATCCATGCGTTTCTTGAAGAAGGAAATTTACCCGTGGATCATAAACAAGCCAGGAAAATACTCTCCAAAGTAGGAAGATATGACCTTCGGGATGGAATCCTGTACAAGAAATCCTTCCTCGGACCGTTACTACGCTGCTTGTGCAGGAAAGAGGGGCATCAAATTCTAAACGACATCCATTATGGTTACGCAGGGAATCATAGCGGCATGAGATCACTAGCCGACAAAGCAAAAATGCAAGGATATTACTGGCCCACAATGATACCGGATGCCGCAAGAATGTCCCGACGATGTGAAGAATGTCAGCGTTTCGCCAAAAAGATACACGCGCCAGCAACAACGTTAAATTCTGTAGGTAGCCCGTGGCCATTTGAAAAATGGTGCATAGATATCGTCGGGCCTTTCATCGAAGGATCAGGGAAAAGACGATTTTTGATAGTAGCCACGGACTACTTCAGTAATGGGTGGAAGCTAAAGCCTTAGCCAGGATCAGAGACGTGGATGTGTTTACTTTCATATTCCAAAACATCATTTGCAGGTTCGACATACCATCAAAAATCGTGTCTGATAATGGTAAGCAGTTACAAGGGAAAAATATAGACATGCTCTTCGATACTTTCAAAATAAGGAAGAACAAATCCACCCCCATATACCCTCAAAGAAACGGACAAGTGGAAGCCACTAACAAGACCCTCGCCCTTATCCTCAAAAAGAAATTAGACGAACATAAGGGGCGATGGTGTGAACAGCTGCACAATGTGTTATGGGCATACAGGACAACACGAATATCTGCCACTGGGGAATCCCCGTTTCTCCTCACTTATGGAGCTGAAGCAGTCATCCCAACAGAGATCCTCATGTCTACCACAAAGAACGAAGCATGGGAGAAAAATCTCACAACAGACATGATGTTGGAGAGATTGGACGACCTGGAAGGAAGGAGGTGATAGGCTTTAAAGATGTATGAAATAAGAGTATAAGGGAAGCCTACATGGTTATACCGCAAGTGCACGGTGTCGATTGTAACTTGTGCAAGAACGGGTCATTTCCATAGGGACTAGGGTGTATAGTTGAAGTTTTTAAGCTAGTTATCTAAATTAACAAGGCAGTAAGTAAAGCAATGAGGTAACAGTGACAGAGAAAAAAGAAACAGTGAATCAAAGACAAACAAACCAAGGCTGTGAGCCAAGGGCAGTGATGGAAGCTAAGGGATAAGGTGACAACTAAGGCTTCAATTCCACCCCTAGCTGCATATAATTCTCTAAGATGATATACTAGTCTTCTCCTATCACAGCGATGCCTTAATCTCAGCTATCATATGTCAATCCCCTAGCATTACTTGTCTTTCTAAGGTACAAGCAATCTAAGATTATACTACATTCAGTTCATATAGCCTTTTCGGAAATTAAAACATGCTTGTCATCAAACTGTCATGGAGAAGAAGTGCTCATACAATAGGGTTATATTTATCTAGAGTTTCATCTCTGCCTTAGTAGTAGAATTAAAACATGATGAAGTTCTTAAACATGTTGTTTGTCAGACAACAATGTATAAAACTATCCTACTGATGCTAACATAAGAACATAACATGAACATGAGCTTAATGAAAATTGTAACAATCACACAATCACATTCAAAACATGTTGGAGTTCTGAACAACAAATATTTAACAGTGCATTTGAATTGAAAATTGTGGAACTGAAAGATTGACAAACCATAAAACTAACAGTTCATGGAAATGTAAATTAAAAAATAAAACCTAAACTATTCCTATTGATGCTCTGGCTAATCCAGGCATAACCACAACACATACCCACACCTTCTATTTATACCCAGAATTCAAAATTAGGGTTTACAATGTTTTCCCCCAAATTCCCAAATTCAACAGTGACAAAATTAGGGTTCCACTCACCTAATTCGATTAATTAAATCACACCCATGTCGTCGTTGTTCCTTTGCTTGCTGTCTTTTCTCCGTCCTCAGCTATTTTTCTCTGCCACGTCCATCAATTCTCGTTCCCAATTTTCAAAACCCTAGCAGTAGGGGAAATCAGTGAAAGGAATTGGTAGACGTTAGAGAGAGATAGGGTAGTGATGGGTTGGTGGTATAGGGTGGTGATTATTTGATTTCTCGAGCTCTGCTCGAGTTGGTGGGGGCAGCAGGATAAGGTGGTGGCAATGGTGGTTGCAGAGGAGGTGAGGGAGAAAAGAACGAAGAGAGAAGGGGGTTGTTTGGTTTGGGTATAGATATTTAGTGCTCGGGTGTTGGGCGGTTGTAGCAAATTGGATGAACACCGAGGATGAGCCGTGGGATGTGGAGATGATGGATCGATCTAACGACGAGATGGAAGGAAGCCAGGAGCGACCGTTGGATGCGAAAGTAAAACGAAACTGACGGCTCAAGATGGAGTTAGGTGCTATAGTGTTTTTCAGGAGCTTCAGAGTTTGATGCACTATGATGAAGCGACCGTACGATGCTGAGATGATCCAATCTGACAGCTGAATATGAAGGCGGGTATGGATATTGGAAATTGGTTTGGGTGAGGGTTTTGGGCCTTGGGTATGCCAAGCCCATATCTTCTTTAAGAACAATTCTTCCTCTTCAAGCCCAGTTCTAGCCTTTTGGTCTTGCGCACAACATTCTTCGCGGCTTCCTTGTGTGATTCCTCTTGGCTTCCACCACTTTTCTGCTCTTTTTGCTCCGTAATTCATCCAAACTTTATTTACAACCTAAAAATGAAAAATTAATTAATAAAAATATTTATTCTTGAAAACAATGAAAATACAGAATATGTGATAAAATGTAGAACTAATGCACAAAAGATGAGTTAAATGCCAAGAAAAATATATAGAAATATGCACTTTTTAGCACTCATCAAATACCCCCAAACCTGAATTTTACTTGTCCTCAAGTAAAACAAAACTAAGGAAATCCTACCTATACCACTGTCGCTGGTCTCTCGAATGCATTTAGCGTATGCACTAAGCCTTTTAAACCACTAAGTGTCCCTAGTGGACGAGTGAAGTCTCGTGAAGGTTTGCTTAGAAAGTACCTACAAAGTTCTAGGACAAAATATAAGCTCAGATTCCATGAAATATGACATGTGCAAGACAGTAGAAGCTCACAACAAAATGGAGATGTCAATCTAGCTATCAAAGGCACAATCCTAGAACTGATAACAACTAAAGACACGTGATAAGAGTGTAAAGTGTATCTACACATGTTTCTAGAATGACCTGAAGTTATGACTACTAATCACCAAGAGATAGTTTTTAGGCTAAGAACCGAATTCTAAGCCAAGCTAGCTGTCCGGATTTACGAGAATTGTGAATGTTCACCCAATGAGTTGGTGATATTTCAGTTTACCCGCGTTATACATCGATGGCTGCACCCTCCTTGCTTATTACAAGACTATTTACAACAAAAAGATGACTCTTTACATGACTCTTATTTACATTGATTACTCTCTTTTATTTTTGGAACAAGAGAGAACTATTGTCTTTAACATGACAAAACATGGAATAAATAAATACTTGATTTTTTTTTAATATTTTTTTGATTTTTCTGAATTTTTCTGAATTTTTTTTTTTTTTTTTGAAGAAATAACTTTGATCTTTACAACATAGTGACACTTTTGATACATGAACAAAAAGAAAAACATAATTACATGACTCTTAGCAAGAGGTGGCCCTTATCAAATGCATCCGGTCAAATTCTATGGTTGCTTTTCTTAACGTATCCTCCAACTTCTATCACAGCCAACCAAAGAACAAGATAGTCAAGTCTCATTCAGTATTCTAAAGTGATTGGAAATCTAACTTCCTATCAAACACCTTGAAGATCGAGGATATACATGTATTGGTAGATTGTGCGTGTGCAAGTTTATTATCACATGTGAATTGTGCTAGAATCAGGGTGCCTAAATATCTAGACTAAGAATCCTTATGTTTACATACATGCACAAGAGTCAACATTTCAAGGTAAATGAGCTCCATTTTTATGATTTTTTTTTTCAAAAAGAAAGAGTTCTGTTTTCAATTATTGCATGCTATCGTGGTATCTACTCTTTACCCCCAAACCTAAACTAAACATTGTCCTTAATGTTTCAAAAGATGAACAAAATTGTAATAAAACATACGAAGAGGATCATGATGAGTAGAGAAAAAGGAAAGAGATCACCCAATTTGACGGCAAAAGCAAGATTAGAACTCTGTTATTCAAGGCTAGAATCCAACATTTTTTAGCCGAGATCATATTGGATTAGCACAATATATACAAAAGAAACAAAAGATTTATCTAGAATATTATCTACTGGATTATATACAAGAAAATTCACCATACACTAACAATCTAAAGAGTTGAGGATCAACCCAAAAGACGGAGTGTAGACATTTAAACAGCTTCACACAATAATAATAGGAAAGAAATGCAAGTGGGGCTGTGAAACAAAATGAGCTACCCACAAACCTGGATTTTTCAACAGATATAATTTTGGGTACAAAATCTCGCAGTTTTGGGGGTTCATCATGCCCAAGGTCTAGCTCGAAATGAACTTTGCTAGGGACGGGCAAACATGCTAATTCCATCTGTGGCTCCTCAAAGATATTATACTTATATGCAAAATAGTCCAAAAGGACTTGGGAAGCACACAGTTCCAAACCTAGGTTGGGCATTCTCAGAAAAATTGGTTTGACAATATCGGTACAAACCAAATCTAGGTTGGGTGGAAGGCCATCAGATTGTGACTTATGTAGGACGATAGGCACATCATTATTAATCACATCAACATCTCCTAAGTCTTCTACAAGTGTCACAACATGCTCACCATGCTCACACAAATCAGAATCATCAACATCATCAGAAGAATTATTCTCATGCATCGGTAAATCAGTGGAAACATCACAACGTGCCCCAGGTAGAGAATCAGACACAAAAATTATATTTTCATGCATATTAGTGTCAACAGAAGATTCTATATTACCTAAGTCATCTTCATAGGACAGATCCACATGCTCAAAATCAGTATCAACATCACATGTATATGGAATACTAGAAGAAACATCATTCATGAAGGTCGAGGCAGAGAAGCCTAATGTATTTGAACCCAAAGGTTCCATAACATTTTCAGTATAGACATGTTCTTCTAACATAACATCATAATCATCATCATCATCATGATAGGGATTTTGCAATCTAGGATAATTTTCAATCCTAAGGTCGGAGCTATCACAAGAATAAGACTCTAACTCATGGGGGTGACTCATACCATGTGGTGTTGTCCCTATTTCCCTAACAGATTCCCATTGATGGGTTTTCTCTGCAATCTCAGCTAAAAATTTCCATGCATCATCCACAGATTTATCAAGAAATTTACCATTACACATAGACTCAACCATGGTTCGAGATTTAAAGTCGAGTCCCTCATAGAGGATGACGACAAGTCTCCACTTCTCAAATCCATGGTGCGGACATTCGCTCAACAAATCCTTAAAACGTTCAAAATAGTGAAAAACAGTTTCCTCATCCAATTGGACAAAACAATTGATACTTTGACGAATAGCGATGGTCCTATGATGTGGAAAGAATTTTTTGAAAAATAGATCTGTGAGTTGGTCCCAAGTGTTGATTGATTGTGGTCTCAAACCGTAAAACCATGTTTTGGCCCTTTCCTTTAGAGAAAATGTAAACAAACGCAATTTCAGAGAGTCTTCGGACATATGATCAGGTTGCATAGTCCGACAAATTTGTTCAAACTCTCTTACATGAGTATAGGGGTTCTCAGAATCGAACCCTCGAAATATAGGAAGTATTTGTATCATGCTTGCATTTATTTTAAAATGGTTATTGGTTTGAGGTAAGACAATACATGATAATGGAATTTTTATTGTGGGATACATGTATTCATGGAGAGCACGAGGTTGGCACATATTGAAAAGACACAAAGCCCACTATTTGGTTTTAATGGGTTTTCAAAAATTTGGTTTTTTATGGAAAATTTTTGGTTTTGATGGGAATGAAAAACATTTGGTTTTTATGGGTTTTGAAAACTCCTTTTGGTTTTAATGGGATGAGGCCCAGCTAACTGGTTCAAATTTTCTGTGGGACAAGCCCAGCGAACGGCCTAGAGATTTGAGTACATGACCCAACTAACGAGTTCAGCGAACCAAGCCCAGGAATGCACGAGGCCCAGATGGGTATTTGATTTTTGGGCTCTCAGTTAGCCAAAATACGAGGCCCACTTGGGCTTAAAAACGTTTTTCAAATTTTTGTTGGGTCAAGCCCATAGTTCAGTTCAAATTACAAACCCAATAGAAAATGGAAGCCCTCAATTTGGGTTCTCTTAATGGGTTTAGGCTTACTCTTTAAGCACAACCCAGCTGCTCTGATTTTGGTTGCACAACCCAGTTGGGCTTGGTTCTCAACAACAAGCTCAGACCAGCAACTCAACAATAGCAGAAGGAAAACAGCAGCAGCACCAGAGGCTCAGCACCAGCAGCAACACAGGTTCAGCAGTACCTGTCACTCAACCAAGTTCTTAGTTCCAGAAGTTTCAATAACTTGAGAGCAAGATATGCAACTACTACAAGATAAACATGGCCAGAGATGCTTGCACTACACAACAGGTTACAGAGCTACTAAGATGCAAGAAAACAGATGATGCAGGATGAATATGCCAATGCAAGATGAATATGCTCCTAAGTTATGCAAATTATGCAATGATATGCAAGTATGACATGATAGTATGCAATGCAGCTAAGTTACACTAAGTTACACTACACAGCAGCTAAGTTATACAAAAAAAAAACAGCAAAGTAAGATAAAAAGAACAACAACCACACAACGCCAAGTCCCCGGCAGCGGCGCCAAAAACTTGATAGGCTTTAAAGATGTATGAAATAAGAGTATAAGGGAAGCCTACATGGTTATACCGCAAGTGCACGGTGTCGATTGTAGCTTGTGCAAGAACGGGTCATTTCCACAGGGACTAGGGTGTATAGTTGAAGTTTTTAAGCTAGTTATCTAAATTAACAAGGCAGTAAGTCAAGCAATGAGGTAACAGTGACAGAGAACAAAGAAACAGTGAAACAAAGACAAACAAACCAAAGGATGTTCACTGCTAGTAATCATCCTACAACAGTGAACATCATAAGAACATTAAATTGAACAGAAATTTTCTCAACATATGACTAAGGGTTTCATCTACACCCTAGCAAGAGTAATTAGAACATACTAGACATGGTGAACAAATACAATTGAAATTACTGAACTTGAAATTAAACAAGAAGTAACAGTAAAGAGCACTGGCTAGTCCAGGCCTCTAAGGTGGTGCTCTGGCTAATCCAGGCATAACCACAACACATACCCACATCTTCTATTTATACCCAGAATTCAAAATTAGGGTTTACAATGTTTTCCCCCAAATTCCCAAATTCAACAGTGACAAAATTAAGGTTCCACTCACCTAATTCGATTAATTAAATCACACCCATGTCGTTGTTGTTCCTTTGCTTGCTGTCTTTTCTCCGTCCTCAGCTATTTTTCTCTGCCACGTCCATCAATTCTCGTTCCCAATTTTCAAAACCCTAGCAGTAGGGGAAATCAGTGAAAGGAATTGGTAGACGTTAGATAGAGATAGGTTAGTGATGGGTTGGTGGTATAGGGTGGTGATGATTTGATTTCTCGAGCTCTGCTCGAGTTGGTGGAGGAAGCAGGAGAAGGTGGTGGCAATGGTGGTTGCAGAGGAGGTGAGGGAGAGAAGAACGAAGAGAGAAGGGGGTTTTTTGGTTTGGGTATAGATATTTAGTGCTCGGGTGTTGGGCGGTTGTAGCAAATTGGATGAACAGCGAGGATGAGCCGTGGGATGTGGAGATGATGGATCGATCTAACGACGAGATGGAAGGAAGCGAGGAGCGACCGTTGGATGCGAAAGTACAACAAAACTGACGGCTCAAGATGGAGTTAGGTGTTATAGTGTTTTTCAGGAGCTTCAGATTTTGATAAACTATGATGAAGCGACCGTACGATGCTGAGATGATCCAATCTGACGGCTGAATATGAAGGCGGGTATGGATATTGGAAATGGATTTGGGTGAGGGTTTTGGGCCTTGGGTATGCCAATCCCATATCTTCTTTAAGAACAATTCTTCCTCTTCAAGCCCAGTTCTAGCCTTTTGGTCTTGCGCACAACATTCTTCGCGGCTTCCTTGTGTGATTCCTCTTGGCTTCCACCACTTTTCTGCTCTTTTTGCTCCGTAATTCATCCAAACTTTATTTACAACCTAAAAATGCAAAATTAATTAATAAAAATATTTATTCTTGAAAACAATGAAAATACAGAATATGTGATAAAATGTAGAATTAATGCACAAAAGATGAGTTAAATGCCAAGAAAAATATATAGAAATATGCACTTTTTAGCACTCATCAGGAGGGAAGCAGCATTGCAGAAGATGGAAAATTATCAACGAAGACTAGCGAGGGAGTATAACAAAAAGGTAAAGCTTCGAAATTTTGTAGAGGGGCAGTATGTTCTAAGAACAATCCCACGGTATCAACGAGAAAAGAAATGGGGAAAGCTAGCACCTACGTGGGGAGGACCTTTTATAATACACGACATTGCGGGAAACGGTTCCTACTATCTTCGCAATATGAAAGGCGAAGTTCTCCGACATCCTTGGAATGCTAAGTGTCTCAAACCGTACTACCCATAGGAGCAACGCAGCTTTGCATCTGCGTGAAGAATACCAGAAGAAGAAGGCAGCATAACCGCTCTACATGTTTCTATCTCTGGACGAGGAGTAGCAGGCCTCAACCTATCAATCAAACAAGCTTTCTGAAATTCGATTAAACAAAACTTATCAACAATATTGGGGAAAGTATTTAATCTACAATCTCTCAGGACTCTCCCATCAGTGTCCATAAGTGTAAGACCGGGGGGAAGGCACCCAGCAGAAAGAGATACCCAACCAATCTTAAGGCAACGGGTCGACGGAATGGGTGTATGTAAATATTTTAACCCCATATCCTAGAACGTTGCCTCTTCCCCCACCGTCTGGGAATCCTCTGGCCAAGGGTTCGCCAGCGGGGTGACAGGTCTCAAGACGATCACGAAGGTACCTCCCTTCGGTATCGCACCCAAACACTTAAAACACTCTTCTTTTGTTTTTAGTGTCCTTCCTCACAATGCTTAAAATAAACAACAAACTGATATTGCAGGTATATCAAAAGAATGATCCATTTCATAAAGGTTGGTTACAAAAAGCGGCAAGGCCAATTCAAGGAAAACACATCAAAAATATTCTTTTTACAAAATACTAGCAAAATCTAATGGAAGGCTAATGCCGTGGTCTCTACTTAGATGATGTCGCCCCATCAGAAGGGTTGTTCCGAAGAGTTGAAGGGACGCTCCCACCAGATAAGGGTCCCGAGGAGCCAGGCAAGGAGGCAGGTACAGGACGCAGATAGCTCTTGACGAGGCCATGCTCGGTCTTAAGGCCAAGCTCAATCTTCTCCAGCATATTGTTTGTCTCCTCAGCCAATTGACACCGAGCCTTATGCACAATGACTGTCGTCCGCTGGTGGTCTTGAGATAACAACGACGATAGACGATTCACTTCTTTAGAAGCAGCACCAACGGCCTCCTCGCAGGATGCCGCCAAACTCTTAAAATGATTGGTCTGTTCTTCCTGCTGCACTAAGGAAGATTGAGCCTTTTCAAATTTTTCATTTGCAGCGCGGAGTTGTCCCTCGAGATCTGAAAAAGACAACACAAGGGAGTTAGCACAGAAAAGACATAATCACACTCGACGAAATAAGGTTATACCTTCGACACAAGCCGAAGCCTCTTCATACTCATTAACAACCGCATCTCGCGCTTCGTCAAGATAGTCATATTCCTCGGATAGTTTCTTATAATCTAGTTGAAGGTTGGTGAGAGTAAATTGACTGGCATCTAATTCTATCTGCTTCATCGAATCCATGTGACGAAGGTGGTTGACTTCGTTGTTTATCTCTGTTACCCCTTTGCTAAGTCTGTACATACATACTTCGAGATTCCTCTCAGACTCAGCCTGGCGGGCTATTTCAGCGCGAGACGCAGCAAGGGATTTGCTGAGAGCACCAACTTCGGCTCTGGCATCGTCCCTTTCTCTAGTAAGACACAACATACTCTCCTTAATTCCCGGAAAAGGAAGGGAGCGAGCCTTTTGTAATTCCTCTTCCAGAAGATGTATTCTAGACTCCAACAACGAAGTACGCTCACGAGATTCCTGCAGATTCTCACATGTCCACAGCAGCGTACCATTGAACAAAGTACGATCATGATTATACAGATTCTGCATATCAACCATCTGAACATGCCTTGCACCCCATCCCTCAGCTCGAGCGTCCCACTTTTTGGCTTCGCTCTTAATTTTTTCGACCAGCTCTTTGATACGAGATTTTTGCCGTGCCCTTTAGTTTCGAAGCCATATCAGCTCGGGGACGCCACCCACTGAAGATAGGGTGGGGAGACTCAGACAGAACAACTAAGTAGTAGAGAGGAATTACGAGGGATAAAAGATGAAGAAGAACCAAACCTGTGAAAGCTGAAACTTGGCCGCGAGTTTGCTCTAACTCAGCACGAACGGCGGCAAGCTCTGAACGAAGACCAGCCTCCGCTTCACCCAACCTTTCTTTCTCTTTAAGGCTTTTCTTCAGTTCTTCTATCTCCACCTCAGCCGCAGATAATGCATTTTCTCTGTGACGGATCTTAGCCTTCAACTTCAAAGATTTCGCTTTAAAGAATTGATACAGCATATGGTTACAATGCTCACTCCTCATCATCTACACATCAAAAGGCAAACATTATTACACCAAAGGATTCAATTGTCACGAAGAGATATGTACGAGGACTTACCTCCAAGACACGCTGCTGGGGAAAACCATATTGGTACCCATCGGCTATGGCCATCATGTCAGCAACAGAAGAGGGAGGGTCCGATACGAGGGTAGCCTATGGAACACTCAAGCTTTTCCCCCACATCTCAGCAACACGCTCCTGGGAAGATAGTTCCATCATCCGACGGGTATAAGCATCGGAATATTTCTCACCAGCAACCACCGGGCAAGATGAGGAACAAACAACAGACTCTTTTTCTTGAGCCAATCCATTATGGCATCCTCACCCTCAAACATCAGCGAATAAGGGAAATCCTCGGACGGCGAGTCAACCACAGACTTCCCCTTTGCTGACATTGCCCCATCAGCACAAGTTTCGGCATCACCACGCGTATTGTGATCATCCGCGCCCTCATTCTGAACAACAACATCTTCCTTACCAGAACCCCCGAGCACATCCCAATCATCATTGGGGGAAAGCAAAGAAAAGTCTTCGGGAAAATCGAGGGCATCGTCAAAGAGTTCCCCCGCGGAATATATCCTGTCAAACGAGAACTCTTGAGAAATGGTGGGGAGAGTTTCCGCAGCCTCACCAGCAGGAGCAGACATGTCCGCGATAACACTTCCGTCAGCCACGCGGTATTATTTCTCCCTTCAACACCATCACACCCCTCACCAACCTCTTCCTCGACATCAGGAGGGGAAGTATCAGTGCGTTCTTCCCCATCAGACATTTCCTCATCCTCGGCGAACTCTTCGTTCACTGGACTAGTGACTTCTTCATGAACCTCGGCCTCACCCGTCACAATGGTAGAAGACTGCTTGGACCCAATCCTTTTCTTTTTCGACACCTACAAACTAATACATGTTCCACAAAAAGAGTTAGTTCCTCATACACAGCCTGATTTTCAAAGAGAAAAGGGGAGGGGCGCGGCCAGAATCTGCAATAACCATACCTTGGCAGTAGCAGCACTCTTCGGCGGAAGCATAGCACCAGAACCTTCCTCCTCGTCTCCTTCAACAACATCGAGAGCATAAGGAAAGTTCATGCCTTCGAAATTTAAACGCCAGGGACAGAAATCTCCATAACGAGCAGGAGGAGATTCACGAGGCCTGCTAATCTCAGAAGGACGCCAACCGCGCGGACCGGGAATCCAACCATACGCCCAAGGACCAACAATTTCAATAACAGTGGCGTGCCACTCATAATCATGGTAACGCTTGATCCTTTCGCAAGCGGGAAAAAGTTTCCGCTGACCCGACCCTTTGGTGCCTGAAACGTATTTCAGTTTGGCATCGCTCACCTCACTTAAGAGACGAATTTCTCCCCGAGGAGCAGCGAGGTTACGAAGGCTAACACTCCACGGTTTACGGTTCCTGCTATTAACATAATCCCCAAAGGAGTTGTTGAAGTTTTCAGGAGTATACCATTCCCTCTCAGCGGGATTTGGAATGTAACATGTCATAGTCTTCTCCCCCTTACTCCGCAGATAACATTCCCTCAGTGCACGGAGATAGTTCCCCGATAATTGCGACACGGAACGACTGTGAGTATTGGTGGAAGAGCCTTCACGACCAGCCAGCACATCATAATAAAAGGAATCACCAGACTTATACAACGGCAGCATAAGACCCGCCTCGAAGGCTCCAACCGCAGTCAACAGGTGAAACTCATCAAACTGATACTTCGAGATGAGCTCGTAAGTAATATCATCCTCAGGGGCATAGAAACGAACCTCGAAGGCTTGAAGCTCATGCTTTTCCTTGAAAACTTCATGGTCAATATGTTTAAACGTGACTTTCTTCTTGCTGACCAAAACGCTGCGTATCACCGGGGCAGCCTCTTCCTCTTCCGCGGGATCGGACGAACCAACAAAAGCTTCGGAAGCTTTTATTTTCAAAGGAGGATTCTTACACGATTCGGCTCTCGGCACAACACCTTTGGAGTTCTTCCCTTTAAAAGAAAGTACTGGAGGCGGCGACAGAGGGTTCTGAACGGGCACTATAAAACGAAGAGGGGGAATATCGAAGGCGCCACCACGAGGAGGTGTCTGCGTACACCTAGAGTCATCACGAGGACGAGAAGCAGCACGGCCGGCAGCGTATCGAGACCAGGAAGGAACTTTCGATGGATCCCCTTTCCTAGGAGGAGAGGACTTCGTCCCAGAAGAAGACAAAACTTTACTACCACGGGGATCCATTTGCGACAATTTAGAGAAATCTCCCCCAAGTGGATATGTATCAGACTCTCTACGTGGAGGGGATCTTGGTAGATTGGAAGCCGGAGTTTGATAAGGAATCCGCGGACGGTCAGACATGGCTGCGAGGAGATACAACAAACCAAGTTAGAAGCAAACACGAGGGCATCACCAAAGATCAAAAAACCACAAAATTAGCAGTTCATCTCAACATAGCCCAGAAACCCTAAAACTAGCATACATGCATGCATACCCTAAAACCCTAAAACCCTAAACTTAAAAGTTCAATCAATACAATTAAAACAATGGCCTCCTCGACTTGAGAAGAAGAACAGGGGAAAACTAGCATATGATTTAAAGATTTTTCGTGGTTGTAGTAATAAAGGTTCGAACTCTAAGATTTGTGAAGGTGAAGGATTTTTAGATTTATAAAAATTATATACAAATATAGACAAATTGGTAGAGAGGTACTGGGACTAATGATTCGGCCAATCTTCATAACATAAGGCTTAATGATTTATTCTCAACAATAATAGCTCAAAACATATATGGACTCTTATTTTGCCAAAGTCGATTCTCAAAACATTGGTTGTAAATGTTAAGCATGGAACATCAAATCACCTAAGCTAAGCATGACCCATCTAATCAAATAACACCCAATTTAATCAAATCATATTTCACTTAATTTTTAATGCAAAAGTCTTAAAAAGAATTAATAAAATTACCCATTTATGAAGCTCGGCCTCCTCCATCGCCCCAGTGTTGGGGTTTAACTCATCATAGTAAAAATGCTCTCAAAATATTTCATTGATGCTCAAAAGTGTTTTACAATGAAGAGAAATACAAGAAATTGATGTAAAACAGAACTCTGCGACCCACAGAAGGCGTCCAGAATCAACGACAGAGCTGAGGTGCTGTTGTCGTTGAAGAACTACGACCCACAGGACAGTCGATTTCTGTTGAGAACGACTGCTTGCGAGTCCGTTCTTCGTGTTCTTCAGGCGTGTTAATGGCAGCAGCAGCAGCAGGTAACTTCTCTGCAACTCCTCCTGCGCCTCTCTGCTCGCCTCCAAACCTCCCCAAACTCTCGACAACCATTCTAGTAGACCCAAAGATCATATTTATACTCAAAGACACGCTGAAATCCCTCGCCATAACTCCAAATAATTCGTCTTTACTCGGCAGTGAATAACATTATTTTTGAATATTTTCTTACCAGATTTAGAATTTCACACGTAAACTTGGATCCTGCACGCTCTAGTAAGGCTTATACATGCCTCATAAGTCATCCAACTCCTCCAAAACACTTCCATGCACAACCAAAACACACACAACACCGTGTACAGGTCGTGTTCACTCCGTGTAGCTCTGTTTTGAGCTCGAGAATCAAATCGATATTTCCAGCCAATTCCGATCAAATTCGACACCCAAACTATCTTCCTTAGGCTAAATCACATCTTTCTACCAAAATTCAGCCATTGAATCGACCTACCACTACTTCATTTCTTTGATCGAAAATTCTCCTGTGTGTGAACATTTTTCCCGCCAATTTTGAGAATTTGAATTGTTGAAGAAGGTGCCCCTTATCCTGGACTGGGGTGCGAATAGCAGATGCCTTGGGGGTGACCTGGGGGTGCCCCTTAGTAATTAGGTTACCCCTTATCCAAACTTGGGAGTCCGAATAACACGTGCCCTCCGGGTGCCAAAATCAACTTTTCGAGCCGAATTTTCTTAAAATATTTATTTCCAAAAAATACCTACAAATACATAAAATAACAAAATTAGTACAAAATCGAGTGCCAACAATATATAGTATTGAGATCAAATTAGACACAAAAATGTGTCTATCAAATACCCCCAAACTTATTATTTGCTAGTCCTCGAGCAAAATTTATTCTTGAAAAGTGACCGAGTTAATCTCGGGTGGGTTTATCAGAGGTGTACCCACAAAAACCAATACTCCAGATCCTAGCTATCTACGCAGAACCTTGGAAAGCACTAAAGAACCTCCTTGGTTGGCATACAATTATTGATTCTAAGAGGAAGAACCCTGATGCGAAATTCCAATTGCTGTACACGAGTTTGCACTCAAGCATACTAAAATTCATATAAGTGACAGAGCTCTACTAAGATAGTTTCACGATGGACATCATACTCGGAGTCAGACTAATCACATGAAAAGATTAAGAAGATGGAAAAAGAAAAATGTAGATGGTTGAAAAGTGAACGGTGTTTCCCATATCTGTCTGAAGGCCTCTGCCAAGATGAACCTAACCTAAATGACTGAGATACCGGTCTGACTAATATTAACACACTGGCATATACAAGGGAACCAGTGGTCAATAACTTAAATCTAGATCAACAAACTGGCAAATACAAGGGAACCAGCAGTTGACTACACATAACAATAACCATTTTTTTTTTTTTTTTAACTTAACGGCATGAATAGATCTTTTTGATCCAAGCGCATGCTTCTTGTCAGCAGATTACACGATAGTTCCCACGGGTCCTGCATTCCACGCTTGCTTAGGCGACGGAAACAGGGAGAACACACGCATATTGCTATCCAAGTGTTAATACTTATTCCGATTGGTCTAACTGGTCCGGTCTTTTTTTTTTTTTTTTTTTTGGAAAAGGTAACTCAGTCACTCTATTTCACCCTAGCAAAGGTAACAACTTGAATCGTGTGCCCCACCAAATCACTTGAAATAAAAGAAAAAATAGAACGTGAAAAGGACTCGACGAGATATGGCGAAACTATCATGTTATTTCTAACACCTGAGCTCTGTGCTTTTATGAATAGACTCTATAGATGTTTCCATCTAGTCAGATTGGTTCCTCAACTCCTAAAACAAAAATGTTTCCATCCACTTAGATTGGTTAGTGCTATCCTTAATAGGCATAAATTTCTAGGCTCTGGAGTTTATTTATTGCAACTAAAAAGTTTCTCCCATACCCCCAAACTTAAATCTAACATTGTCCTCAATGTTCTAAAGATGAAACTAAAAGCATGAACAAGGAGAAACTGTTACCACTTGAAGCAAAAGAGATAAGGAAGGATATTACCGTGTCGCAAGAATATTGGGTTACCTCCCAAGAAGTGCTAAGTTTAAAGTCTTCAGCCAGACTTAGGAAAGGATTAGTCAACTCGAACCATAAAGTAACAGTCGAAATAACTGTGGGTCTTCAAAACCAAAAGAGCTGACCAAAGGAAACTAGTGAACCAAGAAATGGACAAGAATAACATGCCCTTATCTAGTTTCTGATTAAGAAATTTATATCTAATTGTGGTTCAGGTTCAGGTTCTATGAAAGGGTCTAAATAAATATTTTCTGGATGCATTTCCTCATAGGTTGGATCCAAATTATTAGGTCCTAGAGTCTGGAAAAACTCAAATATGATCTTAGAAGCGCACAATAATAACCTAAATAACTGAGGATCCTCTAAGCCAATCAGATTGACTTACAAATTTGACCACAATGAGAGTAGTGGTCATTCTTAAGCAAATGTGTCGATTCTAATTTCCTAAAGCATTTAGGTCTAGTCTCACAACTTAATATTCGACACATTTGGAATATAAACGTTCCCACAGTTGGAAGAAAACTATTTGGTGGGAAAACAAAGTCAATCTGGGATCATAGCCTGGGAAAACCACATCAACCAGAGGATGGGTTTCTAACGACTGAACTCCTTCATGGACATCATTAGGCTCGGGAAAACGAGTATGAAGGTAATCTTGTAAAATGGTCGAGGCACAGATATCAAGTCCTAAGTGTAGGGACTTTCTGAGAGTTAAAGGTAAGGCACTAGGGAAGTGATAATCACCCCCAAACTTAGAGTTTTCAGTGTCTCTAGATAGACCTCTAATTATTCTTGAATTTCCGTATCTTCAGAGTCTTAAAATATTCAAGAGATTCTTCTAAGTTATTATCAGGTAGTGCATCTTTACTCATCTCTACGGGTCTATCTTTTCTTCCAAGACTATTGTTTCTAAGTCGCTAGACTCTAAAACAGTATTTTCGAAATGAACCCGTTCCTCTAAACCACTATCGGCTTCGTAAACAGGAAATACTACGTCGTCTAAAACGGTGGTATCCCTAATCAAATCCTCGTCCTTTTGAATAGGTGAATAATCATAAAAATTATTTGGATTTGAACTAGAAATAATATAATCACTATACAACTCAATTGGATTACTAGACTCCTGATCACTATGCCTACAAATTTCAGATTCTTCATCACTGCTATCCTCATCATAGTACGAAAATGATTGAACCTTATCTAAATAAGTAGTGTCTTTTATTCTAACCTCGTCCTCTAAATTAGGCAAATATTCACTATTTAATCAAGGGTAGAATTGGAAACACTATTTTGGAAATTAGATTATTTCGAGCAGCATTAGTAACTGTTCATTTTCTTCCTCTAAACGTGCTTGAATTTCACTGAGCGTAACACTTATACTTTCACAAGTCTCATTGAATATCTTAGACCGTTGTGTACTCTCTTCTCTTGAACTAACTGCACGTTCATACTCCCTTCGAATTTGTTGGTAGGTTTCTTCTAGAGATTGAACAGGTTTAGAAATGTCATAATCAGGACTAGTTTTTAAGTAATTTTCCAAAAACGCATGACTAGTACTATAATATTCCTGATTTTCTTGCTCGTAAGACCAATTCGTGTGTGGATAGTAATTGGGCTCACTATGGTATGAACCATAACCTTGAAAAGGTTGGCGTTCCCAACTACTATTCCCACCATGGTCATAAAACTGATGATGTCCATATTCAAATTCAGGTCGATACTCATTGTATTGGCTTCTATCATACCAGTTCGACATTCTTAATTGCAAGGGAATTCTACACAACAAACAAGGCCGACTCGACTCCACCAAAACAAACCTAAAGATTTCTAGCAAACAAAAAGCATGATGGCTCCACTTAGATTGTTTCTAGACCAGCTTCTATCTTTCGAAAGGGAATTCGTTGCAATTTGAGCAAACCCCTCTGGAATCAATCTGAGTCAAAGTAAGTTGAATGAGGCGAGGGAAGCTCAGGAGCTTTGATACCCAAGGCCTCACCGCTATCACAAGGCGGCGCAGTCACGCATTCAACTCACAGAAACCATCATGAACTTTGGAGTGTGCTTAAAGAGCAACCAATATTTTTCGAACGAGTTTCCTATTAAGCTCGTTACCCTATCGGTCTCGTTCTATTCCAAATTTTAAGCTTAGGTTCGCGTTCGGTTTCGTTTTCCTAAGGCGGGCAAGAAGAGAACGGTGATGAAATCCGAACCCTTATCTTGTTTAGGCCAGGCCTTGCCCTTTACTAGGAAAATAAAGACAGTCCGGTTCGTCCTCAAACAATTATCACCTTAAGGCAGACAGTAAACCACTTGCAGGAGATTCGCGGGTGTTTCGATTGGACTTACCTCCCGTACCAGACGGGCGATGAACCGTTGTCGTCGACTCGGGCCACGACTCCTATGCCGTGTGCGAACCCGAGGGGCCGAGACGATATAGTAATCGTCGTCCTTCCCTGCAAACAGTTTGTATTTAATTTTTTTTTTTTTTTTATAACCCTTCCGTAGGGTTTTAAAAATAATGTCCAAAGTCCAGAATAAAGTCCAAATAAAAAAAAGAAAGTCCAAAATAAAAAAAATTACAGTTTTCCTCACACACTCTAAAAAAAAAATTAAAAATTAAATCCTAAAATTGTCCTTTTTTCTTCTCTTTTCGCTTTTCGCTTTAAGCTTTTTCCTCTCCAAGTCCTTAGTGCTCCACTTCGAACCTGTAAATCAAAGACAAAAAGACAAAGTAAAAAGGAACAAATAATTCTAAAAAAAAATAGTAAACCTAAAAAAAAAAAATTCTACCTAAGCACAAATCCGCGTCGGCGGCGCCAAAATGATTTAAAGATTTTTCGTGGTTGTAGTAATAAAGGTTCGAACTCTAAGATTTGTGAAGGTGAAGGATTTTTAGATTTATAAAAATTATATACAAATATAGACAAATTGGTAGAGAGGTACTGGGACTAATGATTCGGCCAATCTTCATAACATAAGGCTTAATGATTTATTCTCAACAATAATAGCTCAAAACATATATGGACTCTTATTTTGCCAAAGTCGATTCTCAAAACATTGGTTGTAAATGTTAAGCATGGAACATCAAATCACCTAAGATAAGCATGACCCATCTAATCAAATAACACCCAATTTAATCAAATCATATTTCACTTAATTTTTAATGCAAAAGTCTTAAAAAGAATTAATAAAATTACCCATTTATGAAGCTCGGCCTCCTCCATCGCCCCAGTGTTGGGGTTTAACTCATCATAGTAAAAATGCTCTCAAAATATTTCATTGATGCTCAAAAGTGTTTTACAATGAAGAGAAATACAAGAAATTGATGTAAAACAGAACTCTGCGACCCACAGAAGGCGTCCAGAATCAACGACAGAGCTGAGGTGCTGTTGTCGTTGAAGAACTACGACCCACAGTGGACAGTCGATGTTGCTGTTGAAGAACGACTGCTTCTGAGAGTCCGTTCTTCGTGTTCTTCAGGCGTGTTAATGGCAGCAGCAGCAGCAGGTAACTTCTCTGCAACTCCTCCTGCGCCTCTCTGCTCGCCTCCAAACCTCCCCAAACTCTCGACAACCATTCTAGTAGACCCAAAGATCATATTTATACTCAAAGACACGCTGAAATCCCTCGCCATAACTCCAAATAATTCGTCTTTACTCGGCAGTGAATAACATTATTTTTGAATATTTTCTTACCAGATTTAGAATTTCACACGTAAACTTGGATCCTGCACGCTCTAGTAAGGCTTATACATGCCTCATAAGTCATCCAACTCCTCCAAAACACTTCCATGCACAACCAAAACACACACAACACCGTGTACAGGTCGTGTTCACTCCGTGTAGCTCTGTTTTGAGCTCGAGAATCAAATCGATATTTCCAGCCAATTGCGATCAAATTCGACACCCAAACTATCTTCCTTAGGCTAAATCACATCTTTCTACCAAAATTCAGCCATTGAATCGACCTAGCACTACTTCATTTCTTTGATCGAAAATTCTCCTGTGTGTGAACATTTTTCCCGCCAATTTTGAGAATTTGAATTGTTGAAGAAGGTGCCCCTTATCCTGGACTGGGGTGCGAATAGCAGATGCCTTGGGGGTGACCTGGGGGTGCCCCTTAGTAATTAGGTTACCCCTTATCCAAACTTGGGAGTCCGAATAACACGTGCCCTCCGGGTGCCAAAATCAACTTTTCGAGCCGAATTTTCTTAAAATATTTATTTCCAAAAAATACCTACAAATACATAAAATAACAAAATTAGTACAAAATCGAGTGCCAACAATATATAGTATTGAGATCAAATTAGACACAAAAATGTGTCTATCAGCATACATGCATCAAAAGATGTTCTTCATCACAAATAAGGTACGACAGCAGCAGGAAATTTACAGAATTAGCATACATGCATCAAAAGATGTTCTTCATCACAAATAAGGTACGACAACAGCATGAAATTTACAGTCAACACAATCAACACAAAACTTAAAACAACAGAAACGAAAAAAAGAAACCTTACCACCACAAACAAAATCCCAAAAGAAGACAGCAAACCAGAAACAAAGAAGAAACGAGCGTGATTAATACTAGGGCAGAGAGAATTTAATGGTTGAAGAACAAAGAATGAAGACTGACAGGGAGAATGAAATTAATTTTCAAGGAGAATGAAATTAATTTTTCTCCTCTCCTTAATATACTCGAAAGAAAGAGAAGGAAGTTAATGGAGGAATGGTAAACGTGCCCATTAAATGAGCAGTTAATGCACGAGTAAGAAACGTACCCAAGTATCTAGGAGAAGTTATTAGGAGAGAGGAAGAATATTTAACGTATGTTTTCTTCAATGCTCCCACTAAACACTCAAGCCCGAAGAAAAGGGGCAAATTATGTGTACATATTTCATCATCAAACACGTGTATGTAGGAAGACACGTGGAGAGCATGCGGACCAAGTCATCAAAACATGATGACACACGCCCACAGCCAAGAAGCCCATCCCGTCGACGTCAGATCTTCGCCCGAACAAATCCAAGGGCAGAAGTTAAAAGATGTACCAAAAACACGATGTACTGCGGAGCACTAAATAACTCCCGAAGAGTTACTTTATCTCATCCCCAAAAGAAGCCAAGATCAATGGTGAAGAGAAGGTTGACTGACATGGACATGACAGGGGCAGAAGACACTTGTCTGACACGAGCATGCGCCTCAACTACCCGCATTAAACACTCTGAGCAGTATACGTATCGATCAACCCGTGGAACGAACGAGGATGACTTTGCGTGATCGAGCAATGAACGAAGACCTCCGCGTGATGGACACAAAGCACAAGAAGATAAGGTTCCAACGGCCCACAGAAATGGGTCCCACACTCTAACCCTATAAATACCCCCTCTCCACCAAGAGAAAGGGGGATCGGAAAAAAAGGAGAGAGAGGAGGAGAGAGAGAAGGATCGTGAGTGTAAGTTTATCTTTGTACAATTCACAGACCTATGTAAACTCCAAAGTCATTCAAATACCTCTGTAATCATCTAATGCATAGTGAAACGACAACCCCGTGGATGTAGGCCTTAGCGCTGAACCACGTAAATCCGAGTCTTATTTACATTTCAGTACTTTACGTTCATTTGATACTCCACGAGTTTTACTTTTGTACTACGTTTTCTTTATCTTCCTCTATGTGAATGCCTCTAGTGATGATATTAGATGAGGCTATGATAAATCCGAAGGTTTTGAGTCAAGGAATCGGTACAATTATTTCATCAGTACGAGTGTGTATATATAGAGTGCGAACATTGTTTGTGAACATATAGATGCCTTCGTGATTTACGTGTTCACAGGGACCATGCATATGCATGACTGCCAGATACATCATGGCCGTTGATCGACCTTTGTTGTGTAGTTTTGATCAGTTTTGTGTAATAACTTCATTATTATTTAATGATACAGTATTACTTCTTGGATATTTCATTATTTTGTTCTCCTATAAATTTGGAAGCTCGCTAGACTCCATCGGCACAAAGAAAGAGTTTAATTTTTCTTAATTTTAAATATTAAAAAACGAAAAATTGAAACAAATCAGGAAGAAAGCATGAAGAGAAAAGCTTTACTTTTAATGATGGTCTTAGTGATTGCCTTGCTAGCAGAGCATGCAGCAGCCAAGCCTCCCGGCAAGGGTCATCCGGAGGATCCAAGCAAGTCTAAATTGGACGTCAGCAGCTATACGATATGTTATGTCAGCTGCCTTGCGAAAGATTGTGAGAATGTGCAAGACTCAGACAAGGGACTTGTAAGGCGCAATGCAAAGGAAAACCATGTGCAGCATTTTTCACTGCCAGTACTGCTACTGAAATGGGTTGCATCTCTAGTTGCATGACTACTAAGTGTAACAGTATTCAAAAAGATGTTTCAGCCATAGGGGGAGAGGAATTCCACGGCTGTGTGAACTCTTGCACCAGTGTCTGCGTCAAGGGTCACTAAAAAGCTTTTAAGTTGCCGGGAAGAACTGGAAGATAGCCCCGATTGTTAGCATGTACCTGCTAACCTATCTATTTTATGTACTAAAATAAAAGCCGACTACACTATATGTGTTATATAATATTGTACTAAGTGGCTGATCCACAAATGGACACATCTTATGCGGGGGCCACACAATCACCTAGCATAGGACACATGTGCCATAACATGGCACCCATAGATTGATAGTTATCTCCATGGGAGGATGTTTATCTGATTTTGTAACTAGTATAAATAACCCTTAAGGGTCCGTTCTATGTACAGCTTCAGTGAAGGAAAATAAACTCCCATTTCCCTCCGTCTCATTACATTTGTAATGTCACTCTGCTCTCACTGTTGGTATGTAAGTGCATAGTACTTGTAATTCTGAGTGATGTGAATAAAGACCAAAAGTGTCGTTGCACTTCTAGTTTACATTTATAGAAGTACAACTGGCTTAAGTTAAATAAGCAACTATAACACGTTATCAGCACGAATAGCTCGATGCCGCCAATTGATAAACAAGTGTTCGACGATGTTTATGCCAAGCTGCCGGGGATGATACTCACAAAGCCATATAACTAACTTCACAATTTATATTTGTGTTTTGAGTTGAATTTGTGTTTTTGATTATATATGTGGATAGTAGTACTGACTCTGTTATTTTTATTAATCAGGGTAATAACACTATTAATGGAGGCAAGTTGTTCTACAAGTATTGAAAACTTGTACGAACGTTTTTGGATAAGTGCGGGAAGGTGAGAACCGCGACTCCGTAAACTTTAATAATTTTCCGCTATATTATTTTTGTTATGGTACTTGCGATTTTTAATACCGGCGAAGCGAGAAATTGTTGTATCCCTGGTGGATAACATAAATTTAATTTCTCTTGCTCTAAATAATCTCCAGAAATTTTGAAACAATTCCACCAGAAGTTGGAATTTCGTTTAGCATAGTATGGATGCAAAAGGCACGGTACGCTAGACGTTCGGTCCCAGAAGTGACCCGTTATAAAAGTGCTAGTCGTCCTATTTGCGGTCCCTGAAGTGACCAAGTAGGAAACTTTTCCATAAAAGAGTATCCATTTGTACACTTGTAAATTAATATTTCGTTGACTTTGAAGGTGACGAAGTTGGAGATTTATTGTTATTGTATTAGTACCATATTTGTTTGGATGTTTATCCTTTGTTTTAAGTTTTGTTTATTTTCTTTGCTTATTTTTGTCAGTAATGGATTCCGGAAGCAATCCATGAGATATTGTCGGCTCCATAAGCAGTCCAACATACATTTTGTGCCTTCCTATAATAATCCAAAATTTATGGGTTCCAGCAGTAATCCATAAAGTAGACTCCAGAAGTGGTCTACCGAAATAGTTGGATTCCAGGAATTAACCACGATTTCTTGGGTTCCCGAAGTAGCCCATGGTTACGTAATGATATTGTTAATGACTTATTAATGTATGTCTCTCGTCCAACTATGACATCGGATATGGATTCCTGAGATAATCTATCCATTTTAAATAGACGATAGAGATATTTGTCTCTAAACAAGGGAACAACAAACAAAAAAATTTCGAACCATTTCTGTAACCTTGTAGAGGTTTTGGAAAATGTGAAATGACATTTCGGGTTCGAATAATATGATAGACGGCTCCGGAAGAGCGTGTATCATTTTGGTGGTACAACAGTCATCTTTATTAACGCCTTATAATATTCCGGATTCCTGAAGAATCTGTTGAGTTTTTGAGAATATTTGGCGTTACCACCATGAAACGACAAACGAGCATTTTTATGGAGTATTTTGTTACTTCATTTGTTTTTGTGCCAGAAGCACATCATAAAGAAACGTAAGGCTTTCTTTTATGGGGTGTGCCATAGGAGAACTCGAATAGTCGAGTTCCATAGTGTCATTAGCCATAAGTTTAATGACCCTTGAATTATTCATGCTCAGGCATGATCAGTATGGACACCAAAGTTCTACCAAGATGAGTAGACGATTCAAAATGCTCATGGACATCCTTTACTGAACCTGAAGCTTCTATTAGATAAGGATGTAAATTGTGTTATTGGTCCCTGAGACAATTAGTTGTTAAATTGCATTAACATTAACATTATGGTAACCCATTACTGAATCACCAACATTAACTCCTAGAAAGGATTCAAGGTGAAAATTGCAGGACTTATTCACCCTGCAATATGGACAATTATTTCAATACTTTAATGTATTGATAGACACATCTACTAGATGGTCTCTTGTTATATTAACACGTAATGTTAGATTTTGCCGAACTGTTTGTGCAAATCTTGTGGTTGTGTATCCATTTTTGGACTTTCCACTTAAGTCCATTTATTTTAATGGTAAATTGATAGGCTTTGATGCCTTGTCTTCATTTGGTGTTATATCGAGCATATAGTTAGCACATGTGCGCAGTCGACATGGTCTAGTTGAGTTCTTTGTTTAAGCATCTTTAGTTTATTGCTCGACCAACTATTTACCATCCATTATATCTTGGGAAACAACCTTACAACTTACTTGTTTGTTCCATAACGTCACCTAGCTATATATGTTGGTTTCGATTTATAAGACATTTAAAACCCTGAGATGGTAATGTCTTATTGAAGATGAGACTGTATTCCCGCCGTTAGGGGGAGGAAGTAAACCGTTATAAGGAACGGCGTGAAATATCTCATCTTTTGTCGAGTCTGCAACTGTTTTTGGGATACCTATTGTGTAATTAAATTAAAACCCAAAAACTATCATGAGCAGAATTGTCTTTGAAAATAGGCAATTATGGAACCAAAGGTTTCCAAAAATGAGATAGTAATGTTTCCGCCATGATCAGGAAAACTAAAATGCCACCACAAGTTGGCATGACAACCCTCCACCAGAAGTTTGGAAAGAGTAGGGTCGATAACCTTTAAGGTTCTCCCACTTTAATCAGGGGGAGAAACGTCACCATAAAAGGATAGTGCAAATTATGATAACCTAAAAGGTTTTCCCGCCTTAACCAGGGGGAGAAAGATTGCCACCTGAAGATGGAACGTATTATGTCGACAAATTTAAGGACTTTTCCCTTGAAGTCATAAAGATGACAGACACCACCTAAAGGTTGCAGTAAGCAATGTCGACAATTCAACAGGTTATCTGGTTAAGTATTTATCCTGATCAAACAAAGTTTGGCTGCCGCTAGATATTGGCGTGAAACTATCTTAGTTTGTTTTCTCACACCAAGATATTGGATGTAATTGAGGTGTTGGAGATTACTCGTGATTAAAACAAATAACTGCAGTCGCTCTGGAAATATATTTTCTGTCACTTACTTGAGGATGCAGACACAGGAAGTTGTCTCAGCAGGTTAAATCATGCATCTCGCAGTGACAAAGTCGTGTGTTAAAACACGCTTGAGGCCTGAATAATTGCCTCATATATGCCTCTTAAAAGAAATTCCAATCATTTTTCTAATATGTAGTGCTCTTGAAGAGAGACACAGATAATGCTCGTGGAGACTATCAGAATATGATCCACATTCTCTAAGCTTATACCTCATTAAATTGAGGATATCATAATGCCCCTGAAGTGGCGCTGGTACCAGTCTATGTAATTTTCATGAATATGCATGCACTAGAGAATGTGTTAGATTGTATATAATTGTTGATTACTGTTTACAATAGTGGTTGTGTACCCCTCTGCAGAGGAACATCGACATTGTGATTGGTAGGCATATGACATATTACCTCAAACTAAGGTAGAAGATGGAATCTCTCGAAAAAGCGCAAAAGTTCGGATCCGACTCACACCGTAAAATTGTGAGGCCTGAAAATTACAGGTTGGTGTTTGAGATTAAGTGCAGAGAGAATAGTATTATCGTTTTAAGTGCGATTGAGGGTTTCCTGCTGAACCCCAGGATTGGTTCTGTAAAACTAAAATTATTCTCCTAATATTGATGCACCTTAGCGTGGTAGTCTCTGAAGGACTCTAATTGCATCTTGCTTTGTGATTATATTTGAGACTTTGAAGAATTCGACTTTTCCTAGACCAGGCAGCCACCTGACTTTGTGAATTACGTCGGGTTTGAAATTTAATCATAATCACCATCTTGAATAGGAGAAATTTATGAACAATCTTTTGTGTATTTTATGTCCTTGGTATAAGGTTAAAATCCGGATGAAATGATGATATTATTTTTGGCTTCTTAAGAACCTTAATAGCGTTAAAATCCACGCGTGAACTAAACTATGAGATCTCATTGAAAAGTGAAACATTTGCTCGACCTGAAGTTCGAGTTCATGCTAGCGTAGTCTGTCTGTATAGACTAGAGTATCCAATCTTGATACTCATGATACTTATTGTGCTACTAAATTGGCACTATCACTATGTGATTCCCAAAAGTGGGAAGTGATCTATCTATCTGATACGTACGTAGAAATAATATTTTATGGTCCAGTAGTACCATATACGAATATAATGCATGCATTGTCTTGTTGTGTTCTAATTTTTGTTTTGCATGTTACACTTTTATAGGCTGATATTGGTTCTACGGTATTCATAAGTTTACAAAAGGCCTTTCATTGTTATGCCTGAAGTTAAAGCGGAAAATGAATTGGTGTGCAATGGACTGAGGATTTAAATGCAAGGTGTACAATGGCGATTGTGCACCCGACACAAGACCAGCAGTCAATCCTCCATAAACTGCAAATGGTAAAGCGGTTTTCTGAAGGCTATATAATATTTGCACCACCGATCGCTTTAAGAAGTCATGCTTCAGGGGGAGTAAACTCGTAGAATCATAGGCTGGACTTAAACGCGTTGTACTCTTTTTCCTTCACTAAGGTTTTGTCCCAATGGGTTTTCCTTGTGAAGGTTTTAACGAGGCAGCATATGTGTATGCAACACTGTTATTGGGCGACGTCCGTTGTACTCTTTTGGTCTGGTTTTGTCCCACGTGGTTTTCCAGACGAGGTTTTTAATGAGTCAACATTTGCATCAACGTCGAAATTATTTTGAATTCTAGGCGCTCAGGTTTTGTCCCAAGTGGTTTTCCTAACGCATATCTGTCGGAGGAAGTATTTCCTGGCACTCGGGTTTTTGTCCCAAGTGATTTTTCCTGATGCAATTCTGACGGAAGTCATGGCGATGACCAGTCTCACTCTAAGTTTAGTTTTTTTTCCAAAATGGTTTTCATGACACAGTTTCGGGTTCAACACTGTTCTGAAGACTCGTGTTTTCCTATGTTCAGGTTTTTTTGTCCCAATGGATTTTCCTGACGAGGTTTTTAATGAGATAATAATCTTGGAACGATGGTCACCATCTAAAGTGATAGATATCCGTAGAATTTTTTGATGGAAACAGTGATTGGATTATCACACATTACTCTTAAGTCAGGTTTTTACCACACACAATTTTTCCTGATAAGTTCTACACGAATCCGAACAAGCTGCATCGACAATACTGTTGTGAGCATCCAGCGTTCAGGTTTGTCCTAAATGTTTTTTCTGACGCAGTTCCAACAATGGAAGGAAGTTCGTGACGACCATCATCACTTTCAAACCACCGGTGCTAAGTTTTTCTGGCAAGATTTTGACGAGGACAATATATTATTTTTCTACTCGTTGTTCAGATTTTACATCTTTGAGTTTTTACTGGCGAACGAGGTGGCAATCTTTTTAGACGGTGGATCATCCAAGGGGGAGTGTTATATAATATTGTACTAAGTGGCTGATCCACAAATGGACACATCTTATACGGGGGCCACACAATCACCTAGCATAGGACACATGTGCCATAACATGGCACCCATAGATTGATAGTTATCTCCGTGGGAGGATGTTTATCTGATTTTGTAACTAGTATAAATAACCCTTAAGGGTCCGTTCTATGTACAGCTTCAGTGAAGGAAAATAAACTCCCATTTCCCTCCGTCTCATTACATTTGTAATGTCACTCTGCTCTCACTGTTGGTATGTAAGTGCATAGTACTTGTAATTCTGAGTGATGTGAATAAAGACCAAAAGTGTCGTTGCACTTCTAGTTTACATTTATAGAAGTACAACTGGCTTAAGTTAAATAAGCAACTACAACAATATGTGGTTTTCAAGTTTAATATTAGCTCAGGCGGGACGCCCAAATTCTAGACTACTACTATTTGGGTTGTCTGAACCATCCAAGGTGTTGGACCGGCTTGAGTAAGTGCAACTATGCAATCAGTTGATTTAATGTATTTTCGGTTGTCCTATTATTATATTATATGTGTACGAATCTTTGTGCTTAAAGTTATGCTTAATATGTGCATTTCATACATTTTGATTTAACTTTTCTTTTTTCCTATTTTTATAAAAACTTAGCGAGAGCATTAGTTTAGCCAGGCGTCGCAAACCTTTTTGCAACACAAAAAAAATATGTTTGGCCAGATCTGTATCTAAAGCAAAGATCAGCCTCTGAATCATCATTCATCTATCTCTTTCTTCATTAATTCCACAGTTTCTTCTCTTTGGAAAATTCGATCTTAATATTCATTCATGTTTGGCGATCTAATCTAGATTTTTCGATACCCTCCTCGCTCAAGGTAATCTAATCTCTTCGAGATCTTTCTGCATAAATTTGACTCTGTGGTTAATAGTGTTTTTTTTTTAATCATCTTGGATTTCATAGGGATCGTCGTCGTTGTTGTGTTGTTTTGGGTGTATTTGGCCACATCAATTGGAGATTTTTGCATGTGCTTCTGTTGTGAATTGTGTTTTTATCATGTTTCGAATTAGTTGGATCTTCGTTTTGTTGTTGTGTGTATAGTTTGTTGAGTATACCGGATTGATATGGCTTGGATTCTTGTTTGATCAATACCTGCTAAGTTAGGTTTTCAATGGTTATGAATCTGCTGCTTTTCGAATTTATGTTATTAAACTAATGTCAGTTTGATCCTCTTGTGTTTTGGTTTTGAGTGTAAGCTTGATGTTGCAATGTAAGCTCGAAATAATGTCAATTGGATCCTCTTATGTTTTAGTTTCGTTTGAGAGCTTGATGTTCCTATTCTGAGCTTGAAATATTGTCAGTTGGATGTTTCTTTTGGTCTTGTATTTAATTCTCTAATTTGGACGACTAATCCTTGTTTACTTTATATGCTTTTGCTAAATCTGGGCTTTCTAGGAATAAAATGTTTGTATTTGACAGAATTATCCCTATAGCTGATGAAAAATTGATGTAGTTTCATTTTGGATATCGTATATGTGTTTACATTGAGAATGAGTATATGTATATTGTAATTCTGGTTATCATCATCTGATGAGTTTGTTGTTACAATTGATTTACAGATGCAGATTTTTGTGAAAACCCTCACCCTTGAGGTTGAAAGTTCAGACACCATTGACAATGTTAAGGCTAAAATTCAAGATAAGGAAGGAATACCCTCAGACCAACAACATTTAATATTTGCTGGGAAACAGTTGGAAGATGGAAGAACTACAATATCCAGAAAGAATCCACTCTCCATCTTGTCCTTCGTCTACGAGGTGGCTTGCAAATCTTTGTCAAAACCCTGACTGGCAAGACCATTACTTCGGAAGTGGAGAGTTCCGATACCATTGATAATGTCAAGGCCAAGATCCAAGACAAGGAAGGTGTTCCTCCAGACCATTAGAGGTTGATATTTGCTGGAAAGCAATTGGAAGATGGCTGTACTCTTGCTGATTATAACATCCAGAAGGAATCCACTCTCCATTTGGTTCTTCGACTCAGAGGTGGTATGCAGATCTTCGTGAAAACCCTTACTGGAAAGACAATCACCTTGGAAGTTGAGAGTTCGGATACCATTGACAATGTAAAAGCCAAGATTCAGGACAAGGAAGGTATCCCTCCGGACCAACAATGTTTGATCTTTGCTGGAAAGCAATTGGAAGACGGTCGGACCCTTGCTGACTACAATATCCAGAAAGAGTCCATTCTCCATTTGGTGCTTCGTCTCAGAGGTGGTATGCAAATTTTTGTGAAAACCCTTACTGGGAAGACCATCACTTTAGAAGTGGAGAGTTCAGATACCATTGACAACGTACAAGATTCAGGACAAAGAGGGTATTCCACCAGATCAGCAGAGATTGATTTTTGCTGGGAAACAATTGGAAGATGGGCGTACCCTTGCTGACCACAACATACAGAAGGAATCCACACTTCACCTTGTCTTGCGTCTTCGTGGTGGTATGCAAATCTTCGTGAAGACTTTGACTGGGAAAACAATCACCTTGGAGGTGGAGAGGTCTGACACTATCGATAATGTCAAGGCCAAAATCCAGGACAAGGAGGGAATTCCTCCAGATCAGCAAAGGTTGATTTTCGCTGGAAAGCAGCTCGAGGATGGTCGCACTCTTGCTGATTACAACATTCAGAAGGAGTCCACTCTTCACCTTGTCCTTCATCTCCATGGTGGTAACTGAACGTTTCTTTTGATGGAATTGGTTTCGGAGAAGATTGTTTAGCATCTTTTGGTGTGTTTCGCTATCTATGAGAACTCGTGTTCATGTTTTCTGATCTTTTGTTTTCTGTCTGTGAGAAACTCATCTTTTGTTCGTCGAGTCATCTTTTTTACAGTGCATGAATAAAATTTGCAACATTTGGTGCTATGTACACTTGTCTATTTCTTTGTCAAGATTTTTATCTGGTGCTCGCTCTTTGTTTTAAGTGATCAAATGCATTCAAGTCTACCCAACTGCATTGGAAAAAGAAAAAAGAATAGCTGGCAATAACTAGACTAGATTTCCTAGATTTCTGATGAATCCCAGGGGGAACCACTGTTGATTCCCTGGGAGGGCACACTATTGCAATTCTAACTCAAAAAAAACCCTTGTACTCATAAAGTAAACCCAGAGCAGCTCTCCACCTTCAGTTGTTGTGAAGGAGTTTGAGGATGACTATAATGTCGTTTCCAGCCCCATGTCTTGCGTGAGGTCCTTTTCCAGTGCGTCAAAGAAACTCATGTCTGCCAATGGACTTGTTGTTGTTGTCGTTGTTGACGTATCCGTTACATCACCAGAAGCTTGAATCTCCGAAATAGCGGCAGAGGGACTCATTCCTGAATACCCTGATGGGACTGATAAAAGTGAATGTCCAGAGGTTGAAGCCACCTCCAAAAGAGTGACATCAGATATCAGATTTGATGTAATCCCGCTGTCTAATTGTGTGTTGGATGGTGAAGGTATATCATCGATGGAAATACTATCTCCATTAGTATCCACATCTAATATATGAGATGGTGAAGCAAGGTTCAGCTACATCACCATTGCTTGTGTTTCCTCATCCAATAATGGCTGGTATTTTTATGGTTTTGCATTTTTTTTCTAAACAAGTGTGGGTTTATTTCTTCTCTTAAACTAATACCCCAATGCCTTCTCCTTCTTCCATGATGGATTTGTTCAAAAACTGGAGTTCGTATTTGCTGGAATATTTGGATAGAAAGAAATGAGAGATGCTTCAAGGGTCAAAAGAAATCAGTTGAATTTATCATTGTGTAGGCGAATGTTAGCTCTTTTCATTGGGCTGCTGTTATTTTTCCTTTTTCTTCCATCAATCTTCACGACCTTGTTTCCAACTGGAAGTTGGTACTATTTGAACCTCCTTAATATTTCTTTTCCCTTTTGTGGGTGTTCCTCTGCCTGGTGGCTGATCTGCTCTGGCAGATTTGTACTTAGACATCCTTCTTAATTAATTTATCTTTTATCGGAGAAAAAAAAAATCATGTGTGACATGCTTTCCCTCGGTATGTAATAGAATATATATAAGCACCTTTGAGGCGAACAAGATGCACAAGTCACAATCCGAGCCGGGCATGTGGAACATCACGAGATAGATCCAATCATATATTTTAACTCGAACCAAGTTCAAGAAGTCCCCAACTCGAGCCAAGTGCAACAAGTCAAGAAAGCAAGAACCATATATTATAGTATAAGCAGTTGTATTTATACACAAGTACGTGCTGGTAATTTTTCCTTGAAAATTACTTAAAATAACTTAAGAGGTTCGAGAAAAGTTAGTGTGAAACTGGCGTACACTAGAAAATCATTTATTTTTATTTTGATAAAGAGAAATTTTATTAAGATTAGCAGGGATTGTGATCCCTTACTAGAAGACCACAAATTCCTGAATTAAAGTTTCCATCTGATAAAATTGGCAATGATGACTGCCTAACATGTTTTGTAACAACATCTGCCACTTGATTATCATCACGACTTACGTGAATAAACTAAATGAAAAGCTAGAAGTTAAATGTTTTATCACCTTTATTATATTCCTATTCTCCCATTGAATGAGTAAGATATAGAAATTGCTACTAGTATTAGTGACTCACTTGAAATACAAAGAACTTGAGACAATCTAGTCACGAAAGTACTTTGTCAGTCAGTAGTAGTCACTAACTACTTACCATTAAATTACTAATATGTTAAACCATCAACATTTGTTAATGCATGCTTTTGATGGTTAAATGTATGCCTGTGACCAATCTCTTAATAAATTCATAAACAGATCCAATGCTTTTCTCACTGAAATGAAAATAGAACTCAATAGACAGTATGGATAACTTCATAGGTAGGGATGACATAGATTTAGAGGCTCAAAGTCTCAAACTTGGCGGTACAGCATAATCTCAAATGAATCAATGATCATTTAATTGGAGTAAATTTTGTTTTGCTCACTGCTCGATGGTTTTTGGTCTAGCAATGGCGTACCAAATTATTGAAAAATATGATAAGTATATCATTTAACCTTAGCCGATTCCTATCTTCCATGAACGATCGTGCTGTTGACGGAAAGCTGTATCTGACGGAATTCTCAAAATCATTAACTAATACGACGTTCACATGGTACGATAACTTGAAACCAGGGAGCATCAACTCATGGTCGGCCATGTCCACGCTTTTTCTCAGAAAATTCTACTCAATAAAAAGAAAGGACACGGCCATAGATCTAAGAAAGTGTGGTCAGCGCATTGGGGAAGAAATAGGAAATTAAAGTACATTGTTAAAGAATACGGGCATCCAACTCAAAACCAATTGGCAATAAGTGGAGAGGCCCTACGAGATTATAAATCGCAGGATCTTAGATTGCCCAACAATGTGGGACTAATAATCTCAACACGCCCCCTCACGTGTAGCCTCGTTGGGTCTAACACGTGGACAATTAAATCGGGTGACGCGGAGTAAAGGCGCGGTCAAAGACTCGTCGCAAATAGCCTGCTCTGATACCATGTTAAAGAATACGGGAATCCAACTCAAAACCAATTGGCAATAAGTGGAGAGGCCCTACGAGATTATAAATCGCAGGATCTTAGATTGCCCAACAATGTGGGACTAATAATGATACCATATTAAAGTCTACGGGCATCCAACTCAAAACCAATTGGCAATAAGTGGAGAGGCCCTACGAGATTATAAATCGCAGGATCTTAGATTGCCCAACAATGTGGGACTAATAATCTCAACATACATCACCAGGTTTCGCTACTTTGCAATGGATTGCCATGAGGATGTCAAGGAAGAAGCGCTGGTATAAATTTACGCCATCCTTCAAGAAGAACCTAGTCAACTTTCGATTCCTGACTTTCGTTGAGCTGAAAGAATCGGCAGCAAGGATCGCCGACTGTGTGGAAGAATCTAGCTCGGACTATGCCTGGCACAACACAGTTAACGTTGTATCAACATCCCCCGCGAAATGTCCGCACAAATAACAACCAGGAGGGTTAGAATGCGCAGGAAAACCCGTCGTACAAAGGTCAACAAGCATTACATCCTCCTCTACCATGCAGCAAAGAGCAGATTGTAGGATTATTGGAACAATGGGTGGCGAATAAAGAAGCTTATATACCCCCTACAAAAGCAGATCTCAACACCATCGACAAGAACGATGCTAGGTACTGTCACCTCCACCAAAGGGTACAACACCCCATAGTTGATTGCTTTAACCTCCGAAGGATATTGCAAAAGAAACTAGAAGCAAGCGAGATTGAAATAAGAGGTATTGAAGACAATAAGGCGACCCAACACCAAGTCATGATCCAAGTAAGGACGTATGGAAGCCATGAGAAAATGATAACGATGAAGTGTGCGAAATAGAGATGGATGCCCCTGTGTTCACAAGTGCTGATGGGGTAGCTAGCAAATTCGCGCAAACGGTGCTAGCTCAAAAAAAATTCGACTCCCTCGGATTCAGCGAGGACCAGATCAAAGAAGCATCTAAGGAGATAACTTAACATCCATCGCGGCAGGAAAACCCTATGACCTCCTGATCAAGGAAGCGATTATGTTCACAGACGAAGACATCTGTTACCCCGGGGAACATCTCAGGCTACTGTACCTGACAGTGCATATCAACAAAGAACCATTGAAGAGAGCCTTTGTAGATGGAGGCGCGTCTTTGAATCTAACTTCCATGCGCACATTAGATATTTTAAGGGTACAACGGTCCGCTATCAGGATGCGAACCACTAAGATAAAGAGGTTCGGAGGTCATACCCAGACGGCTATTGATATCGTTAACCTAGTAATGAGGGTTGTCCCCATCAAAGCGCTCACACCATTCTATGTTCTCGAGGATGATACCACGTTCCATGTGCTGTTGGGAAGAGGATGGTTTCTCAACCATAAGGTAGTGGCCTCGACGTACCATCAGTGTGTCAAAACTAACATCGGGGAAAATCAAACCGGATCCCCGCCACGAGCAACCCCTTCGACCCGGAGGAAGCATACATGGATGATGCAGTTTTTTATGATATTATCAGAAGAAGTACCAGAAGCACAACCTACCCCGCTACCCAAATGGGAAGAAGGAGAGGAAGCAGAGCAATCCAAGTCTGTATTCATCCCGTCTAGGATGGTATTCCCCGTGGAGAGAAAGAGGAAACAGGAAGAGCAGCCCAGATTATAGCGATTCTCGAAACCCGATGGTGGGCACATATACCGCTTATAACAATTAACCAAGGGAGTACCCGCGGAACTACAAGGATGTGCGATAATATCAACGAATACGGAGGCGGAAGCTCCTGCGGGAAGCACTAGTCAAGACCTAGCCGAACTACCCAACGGGACGATTGACGACGAGGAATGCCAGAACCAGCTGATGGAAACAACACCCGCAGTAATAGATGACCGAGCGTCTAAAGATCTCTCCCTGGACGGTATATGGAGGAAGTAAACATCGGGTCTCAGAAAGACATGCGCCATATTATGATTAGCAAAAACCTAGATAAAGAAGAAAAATAAGTGTTGGTCAGGCTACTCAAAGAATATAAGGACGTCTTTGCCTTCGACTATGACGAGATGTCTGGTCTAGACAGCAATCTCGTTGCTCACAACCTGGGAGTATCACCCGAATTCAAGCCCGTAAAGCAAAGAAGCCGCGAATTCCCAAGAACCACGTCTCTCGCAATAAAGGAAGAGGTAGAATGACTACTGAAGGATAAATTCATCAAACCTATTCAACACCCAATCTGGCTAGCCAACATAGTTCCCGTGGTGAAAAAAAAGCAAAAAGATCAGATATTGTGCGGGCTACAGAGACCTAAATCGAGCATGCTCCAAAGACGATTTCCACTTCCCAATATCGACATGATGCTGGACGCAACAGGGGTAAGAAGAGGTTCTTATTCATGACGGCTTCAGAGGGTATAACCAGATAAGAATGGTTGCATCAGACGCGAAGAAGACTGTTTTCCAAACGCCATAGGGGAATTTTTATTACGTAGTAATGCCTTACGGTTTGAAAAATGCAGGCGCCACATATCAATGCGTGATGACGTCCATATTTCACGACTTTTTGCACCAGACGGTGGAGGTATACGTTAACGACATCGTGGTAAAGTCGCAGGCCTTTTAGGACCACATCTCGCACCTACAGACAATTTTTTAGAGGTGTAGGAAGTTCAGGCTTAGGATGAACCCCTTCAAGTTCGCCTTCGGAGTAACGTCGAGAAAATTCCTAGGCTTTGTGGTGACCAATGAAGGGATCCAAGTAGACCCAGGAAAAGTCGAAGCAATCACAACTATGGCACCGCCAATGAATAGAAAGAGTTGCAAGCGTTCATTGGGAGAATATCGTACATACACCGTTTTGTACCAGGACTGGCACAATTGATGTCCACGTTCCTACCTTTACTAAGGAAGGGCGTTACTTTCATGTGGGGAGAAGCACAATACACAGCATTCGAGAAGCTTAAGCAATGCCTAATCATCCCGCAAGTCCTCAAGCCACCAATAAAAGGGGTACCTCTATATCTCTACACCGCATTCAACAATCTGGCAATAAGAGCTGTGCTAGCACAAGATATGGGTGGAAACGACCTAGCACCTATCTATCATGTCAGTAGAGATCTTGCGAGAAGCGGAACTAAGATACCCACGCGTAGAACAAGCATGTTTATCTCTCATGTACGCAACCCAGAATCTGCACCCATACCTACTAGCACATGAAACCATTGTAGCAGCGGCAGCAAACCCGATAGCTTACCTGGCTTCCAAGCCTGTCTTAACGGGAAAAACACATCGGTGGCTATTCCAATTGTCATAATTCGATCTCAAATACCAACGGCCAAATGGAATGCGCGGAAAAGCGATAGCCGACTTGATAGCAATGTTCCCAGGAGAAGGAGACGATATGGTACACGAATACGTACCCTGTGAGGTAGCAGCCGTGGACATCGACATGTCATGGACCATGTTATTCGATTTGTCATCTTATGGTACACGAGGAGGGGTAGGACTGGTATTGAAGCTCCGCAAGGCGATCTATTATCATACTCATTCAAACTAGACTTCCCGTGCAGTAACAATGTCGCTGAATACGAATCACTAGTTTTAAGACTCAGGATGGCAAAGGAACTCAACCTGGGGAACATAGAGGTAAAAGGCGATTCAAAATTAGTGACGAATCAGTTGAACGACGGTTTCCATGTTAAAGAACCAAACTTGGCGCCTTACCGAGCAGAGGCCCATAGTCTAATCCACCAGACTGGGTTACCATTAGACCATATTGGAAGGAGTGGGAACCGAAATTCGGACGCCTTGGAAACCTTGGAAAGAAAAATGCAATTAAACGGTGAAGACGAATGCACGGTAACAGTGAGGAGGAAGGATCTACCTAGTACCTGGATAGAGGACATATCCTTTAATGAGGAAGATGATTGGAGAAGAAGGTATATAGAAGAATTGACACGAATGGAAGATTATCGAACAATGCCTACCCAAGCTCTGAGAAAGTTCCTAGTGATTCAGGGAGCCCTGTATTACCGAGCCGCCGGGGGATCCCTCACGAGATGCGTAAATAAACGGGAAGAGGAGAAGATACTCCAAGAATTACACTCGGAAACATGCAGGCAGACCTATGCCTTTCACCACTACAGAAGGCTTCAAAGGATGGGGGTATATCGGCTAAGCATGTCAGCACAAGAAGCGGCCTTTCAAGATAGCTGCATCGACTTCCAAGCTCCTCTTCAACCCGCAGAGGTATGCACGGCCAAGGGGATAGATTGGAGACAGCCATACATCGACTTTATCCAACATGGAAAGATGCCCAGTGAAAGACAGGCGTCATTAAAAATCCAAAAGAAAGCAGCGCGTTTCTTTATGAATTAAAATGTACTTTACCGGAGGAGCTACAACAACGCGGTTCTACGATGCTTATCAGAGCAGGAAGCAACCGAAGTTATGACCCGATCCCACGACGCCGAACATCAAGGCATGCGGAAGTGGTTTATATAACTCTATGAAGGCGGATTTTATTGGCCAACTATGGAAAGCGATACCTCAGAGCACGTCAGAAAGTGCTTAAGATTCCAGACGCATGGGACACTGATAAGGACACCTCACACTCAGTTTCCCAACATAGTGACGCCATGGTCGTTTCATAGCTGGGGATTGGACCTCATATTCACGATCAACCCAACATCTTCGAAGTGTCACAAATACATAATAAACGCCACCGAGTACGTGTCAAAATGGATGAAAGTGATACCTCTCAAATATTATGCTGGAGCGACTGTATCCGCGTTCATTAAGGAGCACATCATATGTACATTTGGCGCACCTATGATAATCAGGGCAGATAACGCTAAATCATTTGTGAATAAGGATGTGATAAACCTACTCTGACAATACAACACGAGGCTACACACGTCAACCCCCTATTACCCCCAGGGGAACGGGCAGGCAGAAGCGACCAACAAGACGCTTCTCCGAATTTTGAGCAGAATCGTGCATGACCATCAAGAACAACTACCACTCGCACTATGGGCATATAGGATCTCAAAACTCAGCTCAACGGGAGCATCGCCCTATTCATTAGTTTACAGTGAGGACGCGGTATTACCAGCCGAAATAGAAGTACCGAAAGCAAGAGTGGTGATGTCCAGCCGTACTATGTCGGATGAAGTAAGTCGCTTCGCACACCTAGATACAATAGAAGAAAGGAGAGCACGAGCAGAACGGTTTGCGGAGGCCTACAGGAAGCGCGCGACTAACTATTACAACCAGCGCGTCAAGGAAAGAACCTTCAAGGTGGATGATCTAGTCCTCAAAATCGCTCCTCATGTACAAAGGAACGCCAGCGCAGGAAAATTCTCCGCAAACTGGGATGGACCGTTGAGAATAAGAAAGGTTGCAAAAAGTGGGTACTATAAACTCAAATGAATGAACGACACCAAGGTCAAGTCGCCCATCAATGGCAAATGGCTGAAGTTTTTTTATGCATAAGTTGCTCAATGTACGAACACCTGCTCTATTAATAAAGGTTAAGTTATCAATAATCAGCGTGAATAACTATAAAAGGCTACGTGAATGCCAAAGGATCCCGGTCGGCTGACGAATATACAAAAGGCTACGGGAATGCCAAGGGCGCCCGGTCGGCTGACGAATATACAAAAGGCTATGGGAATTCCAAAGGCGCCTAGTCGGTTGACGAATAAAAAGGCTACGGAATGCCAACGGCACCTGGTCGGCCGACGAGTATACAAAAGGCCACGGGAATGCCAAAGGCGCCCGGTCGGCTGACAAATCTACAAAAGACGATGGGAATGCCAAAGGCGCACGATAAGCTGACAAATCTACAAAATGCCAAGGGAACGCCAATGGCGTCCGATAGGATGACGAACCTGCAAAAGTCCAAGGGAACGCCAAAGGCGCCAGATTGTCCGACATCTTCAAAAGGCTATAGACATATCCCCAGGAGGGAGTAGGCGCGTTCAACCCCACCCTCCCAACCCAATTTTTCTGAGAATTATGGGAAAATGGGCACGTTTAACCCCACCCTCCCAACCCAATCCTTGTGAAAAATTTTAAAGGAGGGAGCAGCCATGTTTAACCCCACCTCCCCAACACAATCTTTTTGATAATTTTCAGGGGGAAGGTGCGTTCAATCCCACCATCCCAACCCAATATTTCTGAGAATTCTGGGGAAAGGGGGCGCGTTCAACCCCACCCTCCCCACCGAATCCTTTTTAGAATTTTCAAGGGGGAATAATCGCGTTCAATACCACCCTCCCCACTCAATCCTTTTTTAGAATTTTCAAGGGGGTAGTAGACGCGTTCGACCCCGCCCTCCCAACCCAAACTTATTTCGAACTCAGGGAAAAGGGGCGCGTTCAACCCACCCTCCTCACTTAATCCTGGTGAAGATTTTTAAGGGGGAGTAGGAGCGTTTGACCCCACCTTTTCAACCTAATCTTTTCGAGAATTTTTAAAGGGGAGTAGGCGCGTTCAACCAACCCACATAACATCTTTGCAAGTTCCTAAAGGGGGAGCAGGGCATTTAAACCCCTCGCCTACCCATCTATCTTATGAAAAAATTTACAAGGGAGTAGGCGCGTTTAACCTTGCCCTAAATTTTAAAAAAAAAATCAAAGGGGAGAGCAGGTGTACTTAGCCTCTCCCCTCCAACTTTTTAGGAACTTTCAAACACAAATAGTATCCTACCGACCCTGTCAAGGTACCATACGAAGTGTTACGATCTGTATAAAAAAAAAAAACAATAACACTTCACCCACGTAAATAAAAACCCAAGGAGCGAACAGTTAAATAACTAAGTAAAATTCCAACAAAGTTTGAAGGACAACAAAACGAAAGCAAACCAAAACATCAGAAATCAGCCCGTGTAACCTAATACATAACTCAGTCTGCTATTAGCGCACGACAGTGAGAAATCTCTACATCCAAAGCTTCCACTATCAGACGAGCTTCATCACTTTGAATATTGGCTAAGCCAAATCACGGTCAGCTTCATTTACCATCTTATATATATCCTGCATAATTTTGTTTTTGGCTCCTGCCCCACGATCAAGCGAAAGAGTATCTCATGCTCGTCATATTCCTTTCGTGCTTTATCCTGGCGAATCATCCTAAGGGTCCACAGCAGACCCACTTCCTCCGTCAGCACTAGTAAGCGCGTCAATTTATCCTGAGGATAAGAAGGAGATACAAACGCCAAAGCGGTAGCCAGAGTAAACTTATAACCGTGAAGACGCGGTTCTCTCTGATTAGAGATATGAGGACGACAGTCAGCTATTTCACGATCTATGATGGTCATCATTACCGTAGATTCTATGAATAAAGAATTAGCCACATGCCGAGCAGTGACCGCGTCGTCCAATGCACGTTGGGCCATGAAAGACACATGCCTGACGGCGTTATCTTTCAGTTCAGCCTGGTAGGCCGAATATTGCGCGTCAAGCCTGGCGCGCATGGAGTTCCTATTCGCTACTCTCTAGTCCCGAAGCACCTCGTTCTCGGTCTTCACTAGAAACAACCGAGCTAACTCATGATGTTTAAACAACGCTGAATCCAGCGCGGGGATGGGTGCCAAGTTCAATACATAACCATGAAGATATTGAGCCATCTAGCGAGGTATTTATTTCAAGTATAGGAGGGATGCTCAGAATGAAGTAGAAGATGAAAGTGATGGTTGAACCGGAAGTCGCTACTCATTTATATATAGAAAGATGGTGTCTTTAATAGTATTATAACCGCCTGAATTCCTGGTGCATGGAGCAATACGTGGCATCCCGTGAGAAGAGGATCCCAAAGAGGCACGAAAAGAAAGAAGGGCCATCATAAGATATAATAATGACTACTGGGTCATTTGACAATTGACCCAATAGTCAGGGGACTAATATTGATACATGAAAAATAATACCCCTTAGTACGATTAGGGTACCCCAAAGGGGAAGTAAATCCAACATAAGACATGGGGACTTGGGGACTAAGGCCCAAGTCCAATAAAAGAAGGTCCATGAAACAAGAGGGATAAGGAAGGAATTAATGAAGAAGGAGGTCATATTAGAGAAGGAGTGACATTAGTGGTAATTAAGGAGGTTTTGGACATGTGGCATGATGTCATAAAAGGAATGGCTTTTGGGAAATTCTACATAAAGAGGTACAAGGTATAATAGAAAGCAAGTTCTCTCTCTTACCATTCCTATAGAAAGTGTTGTCATAAGGTGTGACTAGGACGGGTATAACCAAAATCATATTCACCCCTCAACAATACGCATAAAAATCAGTTCTCATTAAGATTTGACGTCGTACAGCAACACCCATCGAAGTTAAAAGTAAACCAAAAAAAATCAAAATAAATGAATTCCTCTTCCTCTTCCCGTATATGGATCAATTAATGATAATTAAAACAATCCAAACTGAAGCTCTGGTACTATGATATGTGTAAAGGATTTCTTACACTGAAGCTATATAAACTAATTAGATTTGTTGATGAGGAAAGGAAATCATTCCCAACACTTCGAGCCGATGATTGTTTCGATCTCTCTGATATCACCAATGAAGTAGGAAGACTGTGCGAGTTCTCCGCTTCTTCTTCTCTCTCGCACTCAACACGTTTGATGAAATGTATGTGCATAGATTTAACTTTGGTTAGGATATTAAGTCATATGCCTATTTTATATAAGGGTATTTTGGTAAATTAGTTGGACGGTCAATTTTAGTCTACGACCCTATTGCATTAATGGCATGTTATACGATCCAGACCCTAATTAAGCCATAAACATGCGACCCTTTTACAAAATGTCTCTTTCAAGATGAGCAAAAAGAGAGTTCTTGAATCTTTTGGTTGGACACAGCTTTAAAGCCTTCAAGCAGCTTCCACTAGGATCCAATCTCAAACCTACTCATTGTTTTGGCTTAACTTTCGGAACAAGTTTTGCGAACCTATAAATTGGAAAACTTAATATATATATATTTACATGTGTAAATCTGAAAGTTAAATGTAATTCATATGTTTGATGCATTAGGGATTCTGCTGTTCTAGACCGCATATATGAGAGAAATAAAACTGAAAGTTCAGACACCCTCTTTCAAAATTCATGGATTGCCAAAACGGAAAAGTGTAAAAGAATCGAAGCTATCAAAAGATAGCATAAAGGCTAGTAATTCATGTGTAAATATTGTTAGAGACATCTGGCTGAACGAGTCGAAGAACAAGAATTTTGTATTCTCTCCGTTCTCAGTAGACGCTGCTCTAGGGTTACTAGCTTCAGAAGAAACAGCTGAAACTGGTTACCAAACGGATTCTTTCTTTGCTATTTGGAAGACGATCCAAAGGACTTGTTATTCACTTGCGTGACTCCAGAAGTTGAAGGCGCGGATATACTGAGAGAACTAAGTAGCTAAGGGTAGTCTAATTGGTCTCAAAGCGGCTTAATTATGAGAGTATTAAACCTATATTAGGTCCCGAGGTTTTTCTGCATTTGCGGTTTCCTCGTTAACAAAATCTTGATGTGTCTTTTACTTTGATTTTCGCATTATAATTGTTTATTATAATAAAGTAAAATACACATATGTTAACTCTGTCATACTTTATAGTGATCCTATAGAGTTTGGTTATTACCAAACCTATTATCAAGTAGCACACTTTGATTGTCGTATTGTCTCGATCTCTTATTCATAGACGATCACACAAAGTATGGATACCAAAGTTGTTGTATTGTATAGACTTTTTTCATAAACGATCACACTTGGTAAGAGGACTTATAGGTTGATAAATAAAAGATTGTGGTGTATTTTGGTATGCTCGTCTTTTCAATTGGTATCATGGCGGGAAAACACGAAAAGATCTAACAATCTGTGTTTGGTGCTTTCCAACCTATAAGACATGAGTCAAAGTAGAGTTAAGAGAGAGCTAAAACTAAATAAAGACTCAGTTAACGTATCGCAAGAGTTTATTGAACCATTCTCAGAATTTGTTTGTGAGCAATTGCTTACTTACAAAAGGCTAATTGAGAAAAATCGGGATGAGTTTAAAGCAATAACTATTGATTGTGAAAGGATTCACCAAAATCTCAAAAAGTTTAGGGAAGATGTTTCTTAAAAAATACAGGGTATTGAATAAAAAGATAAGAAAATAATAAAAATCGTCGAGCTCCAATGCAAGGGGACCCACAAAAAGGTAACATTAAAACTCAGACTTCATATGTTACTAAGTATTGTTATTATTGTGGTAATAAAAGACACTTGCCATTGGGATGCAAAGTTCGTAAGGTTCAAGATGCACTTTCCACTGTATCAAACAAATTGGCTAAGTTTTCTCCCCGAAAGAACTCAGATCGTTATTGTCCAAAGTTTAGGCAAAATAATTATTATAATGATAGTTCAAATTTTGCCTATCGCTCGACAAGGTTATCTCATAAAAGACCCAAACTAGAAAGAGAGATGACTTTCTAAATGCAAAGACAAAATCTGATGTTCCAAATTGGAGAAAGGTTGTTTCGCAAAATATCCAAAAGGACAATGGTCATAATGGTATGAATGAGAAAGTTGCTCATGCGAAACCCAACTCTAAATGGGTCCCGAAGTCCTCCATAGCCAAGAAGGGACAAGTTAGTCAAAAAAATGACTCTCGGATGTTAATTGTTGGCAACAATAATTACAAGAGTTTTCTTGAAAGATTAATGAAAGACATCATGTTGTCTAATATCTCTTGTACGAATGCAAGTTGTGATAATGGCACTCTTCATCACAAGTCAAAGAAGAAAAACAAGAGATGGAACAAGAGTAATAAGAAAACCAAGTAAGAGGTCAAGAGTGATGATCCTGTCTTAGTCACTTGTGACAAAGAAAACAAGGCTCAACCAAATACAACCTAGTTGTGTTGGAATGTGCATGCTCACCTTTGTGCTCAATCTTATGAAGGGTGAGGGAGCATATGAAACTGAGCACATGACCTCTCGGTTATACATTATATGACTAATTAACATCTTTATGAAGATTTTTTTTCTTCTATACTCATACCTTCTTTATCTATATTTGAGATTTTGATAAGAGCATTACTTTTTGTAAAGACACAAAACCATTACTGTCCACTACTATTCACCGACCCCCACTATCACAAAAACCAGCCACCACCACTATTTCTTCCTCCACCAGTAATGTTACCGCCTCCACCACTCACACACACCCGCCACCATTTCTGCCACCCATTACTTCCTCCACTACCACCATTTAGTAATACTATGATTTTCAGTAAAATTAATTATTAATAAAAATATGTATTTGTGAGAAATAATCAAGTTGAACAAAAACATATGTATTTATTATTAATAAAAATATAAAATACATATACAAAAAGATATATTTTTGTGTACTTTTTTGTATTATTTCGTATTTAAGAGATTAAGTAAGGGAATATGTGTTATAAAATATTAATTAATCATTTATTATAACCAATTAATGAGACATTAATTAATAAAACATTTGTAATGACAAAGACATTAATGTCATTATCAAATATCACTAATATAAATGATAATGACTTTAAAACATTAATTAAATAAAAAAGTTAAATTTTAAAATAAAAGTTAAATCTAAAAAAATAAGTGATAAGGACATTATTATCATTATCAAATATCATTGATATAGGGTTATTGGTTTTACTACCTAGCGGTTCTATTTCGTTCTTATTGAATACGCCTCAAAAAAAAATTGGTATGCCTGAACAGGTTTCTAATAAATTCATAAACAATGCTTTTCTCCCTAAAATGAAAATAGAACTCAATAGACAATATGGATAACTTCATAGGTAGAGATGACATAGTTTTAGAGGCCCAAAGTCTCAAACTTGGCAGTATAGTATAGCATAATCTCAAATGAATCAATGATCATTTAATTGGAGTAAATTTTGTTTTGCTCACTGCTCGATGGTTTTTGGTCTAGCAATGGCGTACCAAATTATTGAAAAATATGATAAGTATATCATTTAACCTTTGGGAAATATTAATTTTGTGGAAAACTAAGTATACAAAATGGGCTTTGGCCCATGAGGTATACGAGAAGTTCATGAACGGGTACCGAAAGAACAAAAAAAAGTGTTTCAGACTTTTAGGCGTATGGGATGAATTCCACGGCCGTGCCAATTCTTGCAATAGGTGTCTGCAGCAAGGGCAGAGTAACCAATTAAGACTTTAAGTTGCCTGGGAGAACAATAGAACATGGAACATACCGCCGAATCACCTGTATTTCTGAAGCTAACTGAACGGCCCATGACTTAAACACCATATATGCATCTGACTCAGACGTGGCATCTCTTTCACATTTGACTTGGGTTAATTCAGATTCTAGCCTAGAGTCAGCAAAAATAAACACCAAACAGGGCATTCCCTAGGAAGTTCTTCCCAAGTTTGTAATTAACGTCATTCAATGGGTAATTTTCTACCTTGTTAATGTTAGGCTATAGTTAGAAGGGGTTACGAATGTTTGACATGCGCTTTAAATATCAGATTTTTCATTTTTCTTTTGTCACACACAGGCAAAAACTGTCATCGCCCATATTTAATTCACGAAGTAAGATTTCCGTTCAGATGTTTGGCTAAGCCTTGACTACGCATCACTCTCACACTACTATTTTAAGGAAGAGCACTTTCAAGAAGAGCAAAAAGAGCGCTCTTGAATCTTTGGTTGGACACTTAAAGCCTTCGAGCAGCTTCCACTGGGATCCAATCTCAAACCTTTTCATCTTTTTTGCATAATTTTCGGAACAAGTTTTGTGAACCTCTAAATTTGGAAACTCAATATATTTACATGTGTAAATCTGAAAGTTAACGTAATTCATCTGTTTGATGCGTCATGGCTTCCGCTGTTCTAGACCGCAGATATGATGAAAGTTAACAAACCTTCTTTCTAAACTCATGGATCGCCAAAACGAAAAAGGGTAAAAAAATTGAAGCTATCAAAAGATAGCATATAAGCTAGCAATTCATGTGTAAAGCTTGTTAGAGACATCTGGCTGAAAGAGTCAAAGAAAAAGAATTTTGTATTCTCTTCGTTCTCATTGGACGCTGCTCTAAGGTTACTAGCTTCAGGAGCAACAGCTGAACCTCTAAAAGAAATACTAGGTTTTCTCAAATGTGAAAGCCTCGAACACCTCCAACCCTTTCTCAGTAAATTTGTTATTGTTTATTTTGATGACATACTAATTTTTAGTCGCAGTGAGCCAGAACACCTCCAACATCTTTCACAAGTGTTTCAAGTTCTTGCTGACAACTCTTTATATGTTAATTTGAAGAAGTGTACCTTCATGGCTTCTTCAGTAACATTTTTGGGATATGTGATTTCTACTGATGGTATTCATGTCGATCCTTCTAAAGTTCAAGCAATTGAAGATTGGCCAGTTCCTACTTCTATTCATGATGTTCGTAGTTTTCATGGTTTGGCTTCTTTCTATCGAAGATTTGTGAAGAACTTTAGCTCTATTTCTGCACCTTTGACTGACTGTCTCAAGAAGGAGAAGTTTGAGTGGACGGAAGCAATGGATAAAAGCTTTATTCTTCTTAAAGAAAAGCTTTGTACGGCACCAATTCTTGCACTTCCGAATTTCAACAAGCCTTTTGAAATAGATTGTGATACATCTGTTGTTGGTATTGGTGCAGTATTATCACAGGAGGGTCATCCAATTGCATATTACAGTGAGAAGAATTCAGATGCACAGAAGAAATTGTCTACATATGAATTAGAGTTATTGGCTCTTGTTCAATCTCTTAAGAAGTGGCATACTTATCTTATACATAGGGAATTTGTTGTCAACACTGACAACCATGCTTTGAAGTTTTTGAATACTTCTGCTAAAGTTAACAGAAGGCATGATCGATGGCTTTCCACACTCAACAAATACACTTTCTCCGTGAGACATAAAAGTGGCAAATTGAATCAAGTTGCTGATGCCTTAAGTAGAAGAAGTCATCTATTAACTACAATTCGTAATGAGAGTTATGCATTTGACTATATCAAAGACATTTATCCAGAAGATGAAGATTTTGGCAAACTATGAGATCAATGCAGTTCTCAAACTCATGGGGTTGATGATTTTCTTATACAAGAAGGTTTTCTTTTTAAAGGGAATCGATTATGTATTCCTCAAGGGTCTTTACGTTTACATCTTATGAGAGAATTACATGGCAGTGGTCTTGGTGGTCATTTTGGGAGAGATAAAACCATTGAAGGACCTCAGTTATCTTTCGTTGGCGGTGTTTGGGTCGATAAATTTACTCCTCTTAAACCTTCGTTCAAAGAAGTTGCAAACGGAATTTATAAAGCAAAAGCCAAGAGTGTGGATTTCAAAAATAATGTAAGTGCATATATACCATAAAAATAATCTTACTTTCTACTGTTTTCTCTTTTGATTCATTCTCTGTGTTTTGATCTGCATATAGACCATAAAAATTTCCCAGGGACGTTAATATGTCATTAAAAACAACTATTTTGATTTGTTGTTGTAACTTATTCAGAGCGAAAAGGTGTTGAAGAGGGTGAACATATGGGTTAAGAAATAAACGAATGGATTAATACAAGATATCCTTCCTAATGGAGATGTTAATGGACATACAAAGGTTATATTAGCGAATGCACTCTATTTCAAGGGATTATGAAAGCACAATCAATTTGAGCCATCACTTACAAAGAAATCAAAGTTCTTTCTCCTTGATGGCAATAACTCAGTAGAAATTCCCTTCATGTCGAGTACTAAGAATTATCAACATATTAGTTGTTTTGATAACTTCAAAGTACTTGGACTCCCATACCAATCAAGAACACAGGAAACTGATTTTCCGTTCAAACCGAGTAATAATCCATATTTTTATATGTATATAATTTTACCTGACCAACTAGATGTACTAGGTGAACTTATAGAAAAGGTGTGTTCTGATTCAGCTGGTTTTCTGGATCGACATGTCTAGGACTATCATCCATATGTTCCAACTACGAAATTCAAGATTCCTAAGTTCAATATTCTTTTCGATTTCGAAGTATCACGAGTACTCAAGGAGTTAGGTATAGTTTTGCCTTTTGATGAATCCAAAGCACAGCTGACTGAGATGGTGAATATTGATAATTCTAGTAATGAACACAGGCTTCACGTTTCAAAGGTTTATCACAAATGTTTTGTTCAAGTTGATGAGGAAGGAACCGAAGATGCTGCTTCTACCGTTAGTCGTAGTATGCTCCGCAAATATTTTCGCCGTAGTCCCCCACCTCCTCCTCCTCCTGTTGATTTTGTTGCGGATCATCCTTTCATGTTCATTATCACAGAGGAAACTAGTGGCGTGGTGTTTTTCATGGGACATGTCCTTGATCCTTCGTTAAACTCGTGACTTTGGACATATCATTGGTATTTGGCAAGAATGAGGTGGGAAAAAAACAGCAACCTAGGAAATAACACTGATATACCTCTTCATCTTTCTTCAATCTGTTTTTCTTTAGAATTTGCTGTGATTTTAGGTTCATTTGTCGTATATATCCATGTCCTCCTATGTTGTGCGATGTTTTTGTTATTCTAAAGTATAGTATGTTTTTGCTAATGCTATGTTTTAGAATTTTTCTATCCTATGCTTGTTTAATTTTGAAATACTATGTCTATCTTCAACATTTTTCTTCTGGATTTCTTTAGGCTTTTGATGCTATGCTTTTATGAATGTACTGTACACATATTTTACATTCATCATGGTAGATATTTACACAGTATTTTCTCTGAAGCTTCGTTAATACTACTACCTGAATAGAGTAGAGCTTTAGTACCTGAATAACATATACACATTCATCCATCTATATTTTCGTGGCTCATACAGGTTTCGAACATGCGACCTTCTAAAGGTATAGTTATTATATATGGTTCCCTCTCCCAACGGGATTCAGAAATAGCTGCTAGACCCTCATTTCATTTCTTATCTTAGTCCCACAAGGACACCACTATGAAATAGACTCTGGTTTATAGTGAGTGGAATTTGGAAACTGGACACGACACTACAAAAAAGAAGGCTTCTAGGGACGGCCAGTTTTGAAAAAAACCCTTCCTAAAGAAGGATATTTGGGATGGTGATGGCCTGACCGTCCCTAATAATCATAAAATATTTAAATCAAGGCTAAAATATGTCCGTCCCAAAAAGAAAACATGGCCAAATAGTATTAGTGACGGTGGAACAGGGGACGGTACATAAACCGTCCCTAATACCTCTTGGGACGGTTTTTTGTCCTCTTGGGACGTTTTTTGGCCGTCCCAAGAGGCCTTCTGTTTTGTAGTGCGACCTTACTTGAACAGGATCTGTTCTATAGGCTCGTACCTCTGTATCCTTGAGTTCTAAGGAGACATGAACCTCAATCTGGTTGATGAAACAGGACCGCACGATCAGAGCGTGATTAATGGCTGCCGGTCTATGATGTAGACATCTTGGCCTTGGCCTGCTGTGATGATTGTGAGGTTGTCTGACAGACTCCAAATCTTTTTAGGATCAGATTTTTTTTTCTTTTTTGGATAGTATGTTCCTATATGTCATTCTCTAGTCACTGTCCATTTCAACGAGCTTTGTAAATGGCAATGACCTTGGACCTTGCTGTTATACCCAAAATTGTAATGCTCTTGTAGTCGCTTTCCTTAGGTGAGTGTGCCCCGACCTAAACTTATAGGGAGACGAAATGCATATAAGGTAGGTATTACTACAAGGATGTCAGTAGAATGACCAGGAAATTCAAAGATAAGTTACGCCAAGAAGGTTTTGGGTCGGTACACAGAAGATTTACTCTGAAGCTACATGGTAATTCTGTTTGTGCAGATAGCAGCTAAGACTCGGGTGTCACAATCTGTCGAACCTCATTTCAGTATCTAACAGTAGTGTAAATTGGTAATTGTAAATTTGTTTATCATTTGTTTTTTTTCTTGAAAGGTTAGTGTATACAGTATACTGTTGCCATTAGAGTAATAGCAGATTGTTTTTCTATTCATTTCTTGATCCCTTCTTTTCAAATAGAGCGCTCTTGTTCTTTGGTTGAACACATCTATAAAGCCTTTAACCAGTAGGTCCAATCTTAATTCTTTTGCATAACTTTCGGAACAAGTTTTGCGAACCTCTAAATTGGGCTTACATGCATGTGTAAATCTAAAAGTTAACCTAATTCACCCGTTTTATGCATTAGGGCAGAAGCTTCTGATGTTCTAGTAGATTATCTAAAATGGGAAACTCTATATATTTACATGCGTGAATCTAAAAGTTAACCTAATTCACTTGTTTTATGCATTTTTAGGGCTTCTGATGTTGTTCTAGTAGATTATCGTAAAAATGAGAGGGATGAGATTAAAAGTTAACACACCCTCTTTCAAAACTCGTGGATCACCAAGCAGTACAAGTGTAAAAGAATCGAAGCCATCAAAAGATAGCATAAAAGCTAATAATTCATGTGTAAATCTTGTTAGAGACATCTAGCTGAACGAGTCGAAGAACAAGAATTTTGTATTCTCTCCGTTCTCAGTAGACGCTGCTTTAGGGTTACTAGCTTCAGGAACAACAACTGAAACTCTAAAAGAAATATTAGGCTTTCTCAACTGTGAAAGCCTCGAACATCTGCATACGGTTACTTCTGAAGTTATCGACTCTTCTGGCCAGACTGAAGAACTTCAGCTGTCTTTCGTTGGCGGTGTTTTGGTCGACAAGTCCACTCCTCTTAAACCTTCGTTCAAAGAAGTTGCAAACGGAATTTTTAAAGCAAAAGCCAAGACTGTGGATTTCAAAAATAATGTAAGTGCATATATACCATACAAATGATCTCTCTCTACTGTTTTCTCTTTTGATTCATTCTCTGTGTTTCGATCTGCATATAGACCACACCATAAAAATTTCCCAGGGACGTTAGTATCTGTTTTGTTTCTTTTTAGAGTATTAACTAATATATCATTTATAACAACTATTTTGATTTGTTGTTGTTGTAACTTATTCAGAGCGGAAAGGTGCTGAAGAGGGTGAACAGACGGGTTAAGAAAGAAACCAATGGATTAATACAAGATATCCTTCCTAATGGAGTTGTTGATGAACATACAAAGGTTATATTAGTGAATGCACTCTATTTCAAAGGATTATGGAAGCACAATCAATTTGAGCCATCACTTACAAAGAAATCAAAGTTCTTTCTCCTTGATGGCAATAACTCGGTAGAAATTCCCTTCATGTCGAGTACTAAGAATTATCAATATATTAGTTGTTTTGATAACTTCAAAGTACTTCGACTCCCATACCAATCAAGAACGCAAGAAACTGATTTTACGTTCAAACTGAGTAACCCATATGTTTATATGTATATAATTTTGCCTGACCAACTAGATGGACTAGGTGAACTAGAAGGACACTCCTCTCTACAAAATATTATTCTAATTACAGCACATTCAAGAAGGACACCCCCCTTTGCAAATCTATCATTAACCATAGCAACAATATATTACTAAAGAACTAGAGCAGCAAAGATAATAATTTAGTAGTTCGCAACCCTGCTTTACTTTCCACTTCTTTACTAACTGTACTCTTTTGAAAGTTGAACCTGAATCTGAATCTGTATCCAAATGGTAGCCTAAAGTAAGATATCCTCAAGATGCAAGGAATCTCATCGACCCTTTTCTTTGAACAACTCCGTCTTCTCTGCAATCTCCCTCACTACGACATTCCGGTTTACCTTTGATTCGCTAACATAGTACTTGACGAGCGCAGAGTTAAGACGATGTTTTATGGCAGTGAGAAATTTTAAGGGAACTGACGGAATTTCAAGCATACCATGCTTCAAGTCTTCAAATATAACTGTCATGTCAATTATTTCAGGTCCACGGAGTGCCAGATTAACAATCTCGATGTCGTGTAGTGGGAACACAATGAAAGGTATTTAAAGCACCACTAGGGAAGAATAAGTCAGGACAAAGGTGGTTGGTCGACCCGTGGGAGAAACCCCAATAAATTCGCATTCCTCTGGCGCCAATGGTTTAGGTAGTCTAAGCTTCTGCCACATATGTATAACTACTTTGGTAAAGTGTCGTATAAGTGCATTATCATGTTGGAGACAGTAACAACAATCGTAATAAATTGAGAACAAAATACTTATCTCAAACCGACGCTTGATTGAAGTTCCTGGAGATGCACTGATAATGGTAGCAGGAACAAGTAGAGGCACGTATGAGATACGCTGGCCTAAATGCAATATTGCCTGCTACTCCTTTGGAAGAGAGATGTTATAGCAGTTGGCAAGTCACCTCCAGGATACAACTACTGATAGTACTCCTCAATGTAGCATACAAAGAGAGTACTCTAAGAGCTTGGCAGAGATTTATGAAGAAAATGAAATAGTTACAGAGAAACTAAAACAGTAGAAGAGAAGAACAAGAGAGGAAGAAGCTACTTCTTTTCTGTTGTGTCTATTTAAAACTGAGCTGAACAAATCCTTTTATAGTCAACCAAAAAATGACCCGTCACTAACAAAGAAAGATTCCCACGCGTATAAAAAACATTGTCTGACTTCTGACTAAAGCTGAAAAGAAAAGCAACTGTCAAAAATATTTTCTGACTTCTGACAAAAGCTGAAAAGCAACAGTGAAACATTTTCTGACTTCTGAAAAAAGTTGAAAAGAAAAGCAGAGATAAGACATTTTCTTTTGTCAGTCAAAGCACGCGTGTCAGACAAAAACAGAGTGAGATTCTTTATGCGTGTGACAAAACATGTACAAACAAAGGCTAAGAGATTCTTCTACATGTGTGGAATGCACGAATGAAAATTTCAGTAAAAAGATAGGTTTGTGAACCCACAACCGAACCCGAACCTGACCTGCCCGCCCGACCGGAAGGACGGCGGCGTGCGTGCTTCGGTGCGAAGCACGGCGCGTACGGGAAAGTCAACCTTGCCATAGTCTAAGTCTTCCCCCTCACACAAAATTGTGTAGACCCAAAGGTCCATGCCCTTTAGGCAAAACCCATGGTATTTAAGTCTAAAACTCTTAAGATTTTAGTCTATGTGGGACTATTGTTTTATCTATTCAAATGAAAAGAAAAAAAACTAGTGGGCAATAGGTCTAGGGATCAAGTCAAGTTCCATGCTTTTTCAAAACCCGTTTTTTTCTAACAATTCCCCACATTAATGATAAAACATATCGATAAAACACAAGAAAACAGAATACATCAAAATTAGGCTAAGGTGTCCCATAGATTGAACCTTAACTTAGTGAGAGGTTACCGGAACTGCTTGTTGAAACGGTGAACACAATGTCTTGAACTTCCAACAGGGAATGCAATTCAGAAATAACAACCACACTTGATGCTATAAAATAAAGTTGCCAAGCTCTTGCTGTTGTGCCCGTTTTGGTCGTGGGCTAAATCTCGGACTTAATGAATGTCTCTAAAGAATCAGCTCAGATTCTCATAGGAAGCGGCCCCACTTCCAACATCCACACAGGTGAGTCCATTAAGAGTGTCATGTTACACCCCACTTTAAAAAAATCCATGAAAATCATTAAGATCTCAACAGATCATCCTAATTCATGCAGGTAGCAGTATCACACGGTGACATCATAGGGAGGGACAAAGATAGTGATGTATCGATATCACCATAAATTAGTTGTCTCATTGAACCTTGATCTTGGAGATCCACTCACAAGGTTTAGTATCCTTCATGGTGACTTATTCAATGAGCTTAAGTCCCATCCTCCTCGATGTGGATCTAACTACCTCTCTAGATAAACCTTTTGTCAAAGGATCTGAAATATTCTCTTTATACCTAACAAAGTCGATAGAGATGATACCAGTAGAGAGTAGTTGTTTCACTGTCTTGTGTCTTCTTTGTAGATGTATGGACTTTCTGTTGTATACACTATTCCTTACGCAACCAATAGCATCTTGACTATCACAGTGGATTGCGATCGAAGACACGGGCTTGGGCCAGAGTGGAATTCCTCCCAGGAAACCTCGTATCCATTCAGCTTCCTCTCCATCTTTCTCCAAGGCTATAAACTCAGACTCCATAGTGGATCGAGCTATACATGTCTGTTTGGAAGACATACATGACACAGACGCACCTCCAAGTGTGAAGATGTACCCACTAGTGGATTTGCACTCATCTGAGTCTGATATCCAGTTAGCATCACAATACCCTTCTAGCACAACAGGATACTTCCCAAAACTTAAGCAATAGTTTGAAGTTCCTCTCAGGTACCGTAGAACTCTGTAGAGAGAATTCCACTGATCCGCCTAGAGTTGCAAGTGTACCTGGTTAATCTACTCACAGTGTAGGCAATGTCAGGTCTTGTGCAGTTCATCAAATACATAAGACTTCCAGTAATGCGAGAATACTCAAGTTGAGAAATTCCCTCACCTTGTTCTTTTTCAAGTTACAAATGGGATCATAAGGAGTAGATACATGTTTAACATTTTCATGATTAAATCTCTTAAGTACAGTTTCAGCATAATGAGATTTACTAAGACTATATTCATCAGACGTCTTTTTTGATTTTCATCCTTAAGATTACATCAGCAGGGCCTAAGTCTTTCATGTCAAAATTTTCGTTAAGCATGCTTTTAGTGGTATTAATAATATCCAGGTTATTGTCTAATATGAGCATATCATCAATATACAGGCACACAATAACATGAGAATCATCCAAAGATTTAATGTAAACACATTTATCAGATTCATTAACCTTGAAGCCATTAGATACCATTACATGATCAAATTTTTCGTGCCACTATTTAGGTGCTTGTTTTAAGCCATACAGAGATTTGTTCAGTTTGCATACTTGTCTTCAAAACCTTTCACAACAAAACCTTCAGGTTGGTCCATATAAATTTCTTCATTCAATTCACCATATAAAAATGCAGTTTTAACATCCATCTGATGTATATCTAATCATAAATAGAAGCAATCGCAATCAGCATCCTAATAGAAGTGACTCTTGTGACCGCTGAATAAGTATCAAAGAAATCTAATCCTTCTTGTTGTCTATAGCCCTTAGCTACCAACCTAGATTTTTATTTTTCTATAGTTCCATCTGTTCTAAGCTTCCTTTTGAATACCCATTTTCAACCTATGGTTTTACTACCAGGAGGTAAGTCTACAAGCTCCCAAGTTTTTTTTGTTGAATGGAATCCCACTCATTAATCGAAGCTTCTTCCCGGAAGGGAGCTTCTGGAGAAGTCATAGCTTCCTTATAGGTTTTGGGTTCAGACTCTACCATAAAAGTCACAAAATATGGACCAAAACCTTTCTCGGTTCTAACCCTCTTACTTCTTATAGGTTCGGTCTCATCATCTAGAGACGGGGGTTGACTAGTTGAAGGAATATCTGTGAGGTCATCGCGGACCCTTTTGCGAGGTCTAGACCTTAAAAGAAAAATGTGTTCAAAAAACACTGCATCTCTAGATTTCATTATGGTGTTCTGACCAATGACCATGAACCTATAAGCACTAGTGTGCTCAGGATAGCCTAGGAAAACACAATCCACAGTTTTAGGTCCTATTTTGGTTTCTTGGAACGAGGAATGGCCACTTTGGCCAAACACCCCCAGACTTTAAAGAATGCATGGGAAGGTTGTCTACCTCTCCATAAATCATATGGAGTTTTGTCAGATTTCTTAAATGGAACTCGGTTCAAGATATAGCAAGCAGAGAGAATTGCTTCCCCCCACAGGTTCGAAGGTAGCCGTGAACTAGATAACATAGCGTTCACCATATCTATGAGAGTTCGATTTTTCCTTTCAGCTACTCCCTTCGAATCATGTGAGAAGGTGCAGTAGTTTCACGAATGATGCCATTAAGTTTGCAAAATTCTCCTATAGGTATCACATACTCACCGCCTCGGTCTGACCTAAGAGTTTTAATTATAACACCTCTTTGGTTTTCTACTTCAAGTTTATATAATTTGAAAGCGTCTAAGGCTTCATCTTTACTTCTAGGAAGATAAACCTGACAGTATCGTGAGTAATCATCGATAAAAGTGATGTACAATTTTTTACCACCTCTAGTTAGTGGTGATTTCAAATCTCCTAAATACGAGTGGATTAGTTCTAGGGGAATTGTACTACGTTCAACCTTTTTGTTAAAGGGTTTCCATGCATATTTAGATTCAACGCAAATTTCACATTTATGACCTCTGTCAATGTTTATTTTAGGAATGCAACCTAAAGTAGCAAGTATTTCAATGGATTTGAAATTAACATGTCCTAGTCTATCATGCCAAACATGTGAGGAGTCACAAACATAAGCAGAAGAAGATGCATTAACATTCAAGTTCAAAGAAAGTACACTAAGCTTAATCATGTTTTCAGTGACGTAACCTTTTCCTACGAAGTCACCACCTTTAGAGATTACAACTTTGTTAGACTCAACTACAAATTTAAAACCTTTCCCAAGTAAGATGGTTTCTGAGATAAGATTCTTGCATATGTCCGGGACGTGATACACGTCATTCAAAGCGAGAGTTTTTCCTGAAGTGAGCTTCAATTCAACCTTGCCTTTTCCCACCACTTTCGGGGTGGAAGAGTTCCCCATAAACAATTTCTCATCGTCTCCTGCTTTGTCATAGGAGGAGAAAGCATTTCTGAACTTGCAGACATGCCTGGTGGCTCCAGAATCTAACCACCAGTCTCTCACATTGGTCACATTAGAAACAAGGTTGACTTCAGACACCATGCCAGTAAAATATCCAGACGCATCTACTATGTTTGCCTTATTTTTCTGTTTTGGATCATTTTTAATCTTTTTAGGCACTCTACAGGCTTTGGTTATATGACTGGTAGGCTTCTAAAAATCCTACAAATGATAACCGCAAGTGCACGGTGTCGATTGAAGCTAATGTGCAAATACGGGTCGATCCACAGAGACTTGTTGTGTGTTGAGATCCTCCTAAGCTAATTCTCTAACAGTAACAGTGGTGCAAAACAGCAAGGTAGCTAAACAGGACAGTGAGTAAAAGAGTAATATAGTGACAAAGACAGTGGTGAGCAAGAGCAACAATAATAACTTAAAAGTAACTGAGACAGAGGCAATAAGTGACAGTGGCAGTGAGCCAAAGAAGCAAAGGCAATGAATAACAGTGAGCAATGAGCAGTGAGTTCTCTAAGTAAAACAGTGACAAAGAAGTAAAACACTAAGGTCTTGAATCCATCTTATACCTAGCTAGATAGTAGCAATTCTAGTTCATATTCTTGTCCCTAATGGAAAAAGGGGGAGGTTCATGCCTTCCTTAGTCCAGGGTATGCATTTGTGGAAAGTTAATGAGCTAAGTTACTCAATCACCCCTAGCATTGAGTGCCTGTTTAAGGCACACTCAATCACAGGTGATATTACATACTAAGTTCATCACTTCCCTAGGCAACTGATCACTACAAGAATTCCTTCCTAATATTTTACCACCTAACAGGAATTAAATTTCATCTCAACCTTAGCACCAGTGATTTAGAACATACTTAACATGAAGATACAGATAAACATGGAATTAAACTAAACATGAGATTAAATTGAAACTGAACATAAACTTAACCCAATTAGGGGGTTTCTCGGATGACTCAAGAACACCTTTTAACATTCTACATCGTTTCCTATTTATAGCTTTTACAAAACCCTAAATTTCTACAAACCCTAATTTGAAAATCCCCAAATCAGCAGGATTAGGGTTTCGAGAATAAATAAAATTAACTCACCCTCTGATGCAAATAGACTCGACCCATGCTTCTTCTGACCTTCCTGCTCCTCTCTCATGCTTCAATTTCTGTCTCTAACCTCACCTATTTCATCAACTTCTAAACTAGGGTTCTAGGGTTGAGAAGTTGATGTAATAAGTGGCTAGAGAGGTAGGGGGATGTGATGGTGGTGTCTGCGATGGTCGGGGAATAGGTGATGGTGGTGCAGAAGGTGAGGTGGTGGCAGTTGCAGAGACAGGGTATGCTGGTGGTGGTTCTGCAACTGTCGGGGGTAGGGGAGAAAGATGGAGGTCGATGGGTTTGAGGAGAGGGAGTGTTTGTTTTGGGTCGATGGGTTTGATGCTTAGGTGTTGAGAGGGTGCATCCATTTTGATGATTTGCGAAGCTCAGCGGTAGGATGATGAGATGATGAAATGAATCGGACGGCAAGATAGAAGAAGGCTCTGAGCGACCGTTGGATTAAGTGATACAACGAAGCTGACGGCTCCAGATGGAGTTAGGTGTTGTAGTGTTAGACAGGAGTTTTAGACTTTGATGTACGGCGATGCTGCGACCGTAGGATGCTGAGATGATCCAATCTGACGGCTAGAAAGGGAAACGGGTATGGATATAGGAAATGGATTTGGGTGAGGGTTTTGGGCCTTGGGTATGCCAAGCCCATATCTTCTTTAAGAACAATTCTTCCTCTTCAAGCCCGCTTCTCGTTGATCCGGCTCTTGCAAACATCATTCTTCCCTTCCTCCTAGCGAGAGTCTTTGCGTTCCTTTGCTCTTTTCGCTCCGTGAGCTAACCAGGCTTTATTTAGTACCTAAAAATGCAAAATTAATTAAGAAAAGTATTTATTCTTGAAAACAACGAAAACACAGAATATGGGATAAAATATAGAATTAATGCACAAAAGATGAGTTAAATGCCAAGAAAAATATATAGAAATATGCACTTTTTAGCACTCATCAAATACCCCCAAACCTGAATTTTACTTGTCCTCAAGTAAAACAAAACTAAGGAAATCCTACCTATACCACTGTCGCTGGTCTCTCGAATGCATTTAGCGTATGCACTAAGCCTTTTAAACCACTAAGTGTCCCTAGTGGACGAGTGAAGTCTCGTGAAGGTTTGCTTAGAACGTACCTACAAAGTTCTAGGTCAAAATACAAGCTCATATTCCATCAAATGTGACATGTGCAAGACAGTTTAAGCTCACAGCAAAATGGAGATGTCAATCTAGCTATCAAAGGCACAATCCTAGCACTGATAACAAATAAAGACATGTGATAAGAGTGTAAAGTGTATCTACACATGTGTAAAGAAAGATCGGATGTTATGACTACTAATCACCAAGAGATAGTTTCTCAGGCTAAGAACCAAGGTCGAAATCTAGCTAGCTGTCCGGACTTTACGAGAATTGTGAATGAGTTGGAGGTATTTCACAATTACTCGCGTTGTACATCAATGGCATACACCCTCCTTGCTTATTACAATGAAACAACAAATGACTATTTACATGACTCTTATTTACATTGACTACTCTTTTATTTTTGGAACAAGAGAGGATGGAATTGATAAATACTTGATTTTTTTTTTTGATTTTTTTTTTTTTTTGATTTTTTTTTTGAATATACATTTTTTTTTTTTTTTTTTTTTTTGAAGGAAACACTTTTGATACATATACAAAAGGAAACAAAAGATTACATGACACTTTGCAAGAGGTAGCCCTTTTTGATGCACCCAGTTAAATTCGATGGTTGTTTTCTTAATGTAACCTCCACCTTCTATCCCAACCAACCAAAGAACAAGCTAGTCAAGTTTCGTTCAGTATTCTAAAGTGATTGGCAATCGTGACTTCCTATCAAACACCTTGAAGATCGAGGCTATACATGTATTGGTAGATCGTGCGCGTGCAAATTTCTTATCACTATGTGAATTGTGCTAGAATCAGGGTGCCTAAATATCTAGACTAAGACTCCTAATAATTACATATTTGCACAAGAGTCAACATTTCAAGGTAAATGAGCTCCATTTTTATGTTTTTTTTTTTCAATTTTTATTTTTATTTTCATTTTTCATTTTTTTCAAAAAGAAGGAGTTCTTGTTTTCAATTATGGCATATTATCAAAGTATCTACTTTTCACCCCCAAACCTAAACTAAACATTGTCCTCAATGTTTCAAAATATGAACAAAATTATAATACAACATATGAAGAGGATCATGTTGAGTAGAGAAAAAGGAAAGAGAATACCCGATTTCGGCGAAAGCAATATTAGAACTCCGTTATTCAAGGCAAGAATCCAACATATGTCAGCCGAGATCATATTGGATTAGCAAAATATATACAAAAGGAACAAAAGGTTTTAAGAAATTTTATCTACTGGATTATATAAAAATTCACCATACACTAACAATCTAAAGAGTTGAGGATCAACCCAAAAGACAAAGTGTAGAGGTTTCAACAGCTTCACAAATATAACAGGATAAACGCAAGTGAAACTGTGAAACAAAATGAGCTACCCCCAAACCTGGATTTTTCAACGGATAAAATTTTGGAAACAAAATCTCGCAGTTTTGGGGGTTCATCATGCACAAGGTCTAACTCAAAGTGAACTGTGCTAGGGACGGGCAAACATGCTAATTCCAACTGTGGTTCCTCAAATGTATTATACTTAAGCAAATAGTCCAAGAGGACTTGGGAAGCACACAGCTCCAAACCTAGATTAGGGACTCTCAGAAAGTCGGTTTGACAATATGGGTACAAACCAAATCTAGGTTGGGTGGAAGGCCATCAGATTGTGACTTATGTAGGACGATAGGCACATCATTACTAATCACATCAACATCTCCTAAGTCTTCTACACGTGTCACAACATGCTCACAATCATCAAACAAATTATCAAGTCCACAATCAGAATCATCATCATCAGAAGAATTATTCTCATGCATCGGCAAATCAGGAGAAATATCACAATGTGACCTAGGTAGAGAATCAGACACATCAATATATTTTCATGCATATTAACATTAGTGTCTACAGAAGATTCAACTATTCCTATGTCATGCTCATCTTCGCAGAATAATTGTACGAATCCCATGTCAATATCAAAATCATATGAATTACAATGAGTATTAGAAAAAACAACATTCATGAAGGTCGAGGGCGAGAAGCCATATGTTATTGAACCAACAGGTTCCACAATATTTCATGTTCTTCTAACATATCATCATAATCATCATAATCATCATCATGGTAGCATGCATATTGGTCCTCATTAACAGTGGTGGTGTCATTAGTCGATTCATGTTCCTCTAAATTAGGTTCATATTCAACATCATTTACATGAATGGGACTAGACACTTCATTAGGGACAACATACATTTCCTCATGAATTTCCTCCTTTTGTAGGTGAAGCAAAATCTGATCTAAATATGCATGAATTCGTGATGTAGATCTATCAAAGTTTTGCTTACTGAGTCTTAAAGCTTCTGTGGTGGAGTCTAAATTCATGGGAGTACAAAATTCTTCATGTTCAAATTGTGGTGAATGGTACATGTGTGCATGGTCATTAGGGTTTACAAAATATTGATCGCAACCATCAAAGGATTGATTATGGTCCCAATGACTACCATTCTCACAATTTATGGGCATTTCATACCTTGGATTTTCTCTAGATTGCCTAAAATTATGCAAAATATGACAATTCTCAACAGGGTGGTCTAAACTACCACATGCGGGACATGCATAGATTTCAGGTTGCCTAAGAAAATTAGATGTGACAGATTCCTCATGTGATTGCATTTCTAAAGCTGCGATTCGAGCTTCTAATTGATCGATCAGTGATGATTGTGTGAGTGAGGCACTAGCAAAATGTTCATTTTCACGTTGTGGTGAATGATGCATGTGTGAATAGTTATTAGGGTTCATGTATTGAGGCTCGGGACTTTGAAAATGTCCATAATAATTCCTATAACTATTGACATCATGGTCTATGGGAGGTTCATAACGTGGAGTATGTCCATACGCAAGTTCTCTAAGGGATTTGTTATATTCCCCAACTGTAGACCAAGATCTAGACATGATTTGGCTCAAAAGCTAAGTAACTATGTTACAAATCCCAAAATTTGGTTTTTAATGGGTTTGGATTTTTGGGAAAAATTTGGTTTTTATGGGTAACATTTGGTTTTGTCGGGTTTGAAAAAGAAATTTGGTTTTTAATGGGTTTTAGAAAATTTTGGTTTTAGACTTTGAAGACAAAGCCCATTTGGGAGCTTTTGGTTTTGATGGGAGCAAATTTGGTTTTAAAGAGGTAGAAAAATTTGGTTTTTAATTGGGAGCAAAAATTTTGGTTTTAGTATTGGGAGCAAGAATTTTGGTTTTAGTGTTGGGAGCAAGCCCACATTGGTGGGAGAAATTGCTTTGCCAAGGGAAGGTGAACTAAGCCCACAATGTGTATGCAAACTGAAGCCCAAGGTAGCTTTTGAAATAGCCCAGCTGTTGCTTGTTTGGTCTGAGGCCCAGTTGGGCTTTTAAAAGTTCAGTTTTTTCTAATTAAAACTACAGGCCCAAATCAATCTAACACCACAAGCCCACAAGCAATTAAACAAACAAGCCCACAAGAAATTAATTACAAACCCAAAAGAAAAATGGAAAAAATTATTACAAACCCACAAATTAAAAAATGGAAGCCCACAGGTTGGGTTCTCTTAATGGGTTTAGGCTTACTTGCTTAAGCACGGCCCAGCTGCTCAGTTTGGTTGCAAAAGCCCAGTTGGGCTTTGGATCATCCTAAGCTTTGGCTTCAACACTCAAGGCCCAGTTGGGCTTTGGTCTTTCTTCTTTGGCTTGTGTAGCCCAGTTGTGTTTTGGTCTAGCTACAGCAGCAGCAGACAACAACACCAGATCAACTCAGCAACAGCAACAGGCTTGGCCTGGCAGGAAACAGCAGCAGCACCAGGCAGCACAGGTAGGCTTCAGGCAGCAGTTCTGGCACAAGCAGCAGCAATCAAGGCTCAGCAGCAGGAGCAGATCAGCAGCAGGAGCAGATCAGCAGCAATCAAGGCTCAGCAGCTTCACCAGTTCAGGGCTTGGGTTCTTTCTAGCTGCAGCTTTGGTTCAGCAAGTTTCAGCCTTAGCAGCACAGCAACAAGCCCAGCAGCTCACAGGAGTCTTGGCCTGGCACAAGCAGGAGCACCACAGCAGCACAAGAGCACCAGCACCAGCAGAGGCAGGCAGCAGCAACAGGAAGCAGCAGCAGCAGCAACACCTGTTGGCTCAAAAAGAGATGATAAGTCTCTTTGAAGCAAATGGGTGGAGCAAAGAAACAATGAGGGATAACAGCAATGAAATGCAAACCAAGATGCAATATGCAAGATGCTGATGCAAGTTACACTAAGATGCAATATGCTGATGCAATACAAAACAGTTAAGTTACACTAAATGCTCATGCAGGAATGCAATGCAAAGATGAATATGCAAGTTATGATGCAGGAATGTAAGCAAGAAAACAACTTCAACACAGCACCAGTCCCCGGCAACGGCGCCAAAAACTTGGTAGGCTTCTAAAAATCCTACAAATGATAACCGCAAGTGCACGGTGTCGATTGAAGCTAATGTGCAAATACGGGTCGATCCACAGAGACTTGTTGTGTGTTGAGATCCTCCTAAGCTAATTCTCTAACAGTAACAGTGGTGCAAAACAGCAAGGTAGCTAAACAGGACAGTGAGTAAAAGAGTAATATAGTGACAAAGACAGTGGTAAGCAAGAGCAACAATAATAACTTAAAAGTAACTGAGACAGAGGCAATAAGTGACAGTGGCAGTGAGCCAAAGAAGCAAAGGCAATGAATAACAGTGAGCAATGAGCAGTGAGTTCTCTAAGTAAAACAGTGACAAAGAAGTAAAACACTAAGGTCTTGAATCCATCTTATACCTAGCTAGATAGTAGCAATTCTAGTTCATATTCTTGTCCCTAATGGAAAAAGGGGGAGGTTCATGCCTTCCTTAGTCCAGGGTATGCATTTGTGGAAAGTTAATGAGCTAAGTTACTCAATCACCCCTAGCATTGAGTGTCTGTTTAAGGCACACTCAATCACATGTGATATTACATACTAAGTTCATCACTTCCCTAGGCAACTGATCACTACAAGAATTCCTTCCTAATATTTTACCACCTAACAGGAATTAAATTTCATCTCAACCTTAGCACCAGTGATTTAGAACATACTTAACATGAAGATACAGATAAACATGGAATTAAACTAAACATGAGATTAAATTGAAACTGAACATGAACTTAACCCAATTAAGGGGTTTCTCGGATGACCCAAGAACACCTTTTAACATTCTACATCGTTTCCTATTTATAGCTTTTACAAAACCCTAAATTTCTACAAACCCTAATTTGAAAATCCCCAAATCAGCAGGATTAGGGTTTCGAGAATAAATAAAATTAACTCACCCTCTGATGCAAATAGACTCGACCCATGCTTCTTCTGACCTTCCTGCTCCTCTCTCATGCTTCAATTTCTGTCTCTAACCTCACCTATTTCATCAACTTCTAAACTAGGGTTCTAGGGTTGAGAAGTTGATGTAATAAGTGGCTAGAGAGGTAGGGGGATGTGATGGTGGTGTCTGCGATGGTCGGGGAAGAGGTGATGGTGGTGCAGAAGGTGAGGTGGTGGCAGTTGCAAAGACAGGGTATGCTGGTGGTGGTTCTGCAACTGTCGGGGGTAGGGGAGAAAGATGGAGGTCGATGGGTTTGAGGAGAGGGAGTGTTTGTTTTGGGTCGATGGGTTTGATGCTTAGGTGTTGAGCGGGCGCATCCATTTTGATGATTTGCGAAGCTCAGCGGTAGGATGATGAGATGATGAAATGAATCGGACGGCAAGATAGAAGAAGGCTCTGAGCGACCGTTGGATTAAGTGATACAACGAAGCTGACGGCTCCAGATGGAGTTAGGTGTTGTAGTGTTAGACAGGAGTTTCAGACTTTGATGTACGGCGATGCTGCGACCGTAGGATGCTGAGATGATCCAATCTGACGGCTAGAAAGGGAAACGGGTATGGATATAGGAAATGGATTTGGGTGAGGGTTTTGGGCCTTGGGTATGCCAAGCCCATATCTTCTTTAAGAACAATTCTTCCTCTTCAAGCCCACTTCTCGTTGATCCGGCTCTTGCAAACATCATTCTTCCCTTCCTCCTAGCGAGAGTCTTTGCCGTTCCTTTGCTCTTTTCGCTCCGTGAGTTAACCAGGCTTTATTTAGTACCTAAAAATGCAAAATTAATTAAGAAAAGTATTTATTCTTGAAAACAACGAAAACACAGAATATGGGATAAAATATAGAATTAATGCACAAAAGATGAGTTAAATGCCAAGAAAAATATATAGAAATATGCACTTTTTAGCACTCATCAATGACCGGTTTTACCACAGTTATAGCAGTCACCTTTGATGGTGTTTTTAGAGACACCACCCTTTGGTTTAAGATGGTTACCTTTGGAGTTACGACGTTTGTTACGTTTTTACCATTTTTGCTGGATTCAGATTTTCCATCATGTTCTTTCTTTGTTGCAGCATTATCATTTAGGATATGAGCTTTGTTGGACATGTCTTTGCTCGATAGCAGGTTCTTGTCTTTGCAGCACAGTAGTTCCTCAACTTGGATATTTTTCCCCAGCTCTATCATGGTGATTTCACGAGTCTTGTGTTGCACCCTCCTCTTGTACTCGTTCCATGAGAGTGGAAGTTTTTCAATCACTGCAGATACTTGTAGAGCTTCATCAATAAACATGCCTTCAGCAAGAATTTCGTTGATGTTTAGCTGAAGTTCCATGAATTGTTCAACTACAGGCTTTTAATCATTCATCTTATATTCAAGGAACCTAGCCACCAAGAACTTCTTGCTTCCAGCAGTCCCAGCAAGATATTTTTCTTCCAAGGCTTCCCATAATCAAAAGCATTAAAATTTTCTTTTGCATTATAAAAGTTGTACAAGGAGTCATCCAGGCAGTTAAGAATATGGTTTTTGCACATGTAATTCTTCCTAGTCCACCTATCCAGTCTATCTTCATAACCAAGATCATGAAGCCTTCTTGAGGGTTTTTCCAAAGTAACTTCATCTAACCTTTGGTTTTTTAAGAAAAATGGCATTTTGGACTGCCATCGTTTAAAGTCTTTTCCACTAAACTTTAGGGGTTTGTCTACAGTACTTTTTCCCATGTTGTTACAGAAAAAATATAGTAATGAAAGATATTGCCTTTAGATTGTTGGAGACAGTAACAACAATCGTAATAAATTGAGAAGAAAATATTAGCTCAAACCGACGCTTGATTGAAGTTCCTAGAGATGCACTGATAATGGTAGCAGGAACTAGTAGAGGCACATATGAGATACGCTAACCTAAAGGAAATATTGTCTGCTACTCCTCTGGAAGAGAGATGCTATAGCAGTTGGCAATTCACCTCCAGGATACAACTACTGATAATACCCCTCAATATAGCATACAAAGAGAGTCATTTAAGAGCTTGGCAGAGATTTATGAAGAAAATGAAATAGTTACAGGGAAACTAAAACAGTGGCAGAGAAGGAGAGGAAGAAGCTACTTCTTTTCTGTTGTGTCTATTTAAAACTGAACTGAACAAATCCTTTTATAGCCAACCACAAAATGACCCGTCACTAACAAAGAAAGATTTCCACGTATAAAAAATAATTTCTGACTTCTGACTAAAGATGAAAAGAAAAGCAACTGTCAAAAACATTTTCTGACTTCTGACAAAAGCTGAAAACAGAAGCAGAGATAAGAAATTTGCTTTTGTCAGTCAAAGCACCCATGTCAGACAAAAACAGAGTGAGATTCTTCATGCGTGTGACAAAACACGTACAAACAAAGGCTAAGAGATTCTTCTACATGTGTGGAAAGCACGAATGAAAATTTCAGTAAAAAGATAGGTCTGTGAACCCACACCCACACCCGACCGGATGGACGGCGGCGTGCGTGCTTCTGTTCGAAGCACCGCGCGTTTTCAGACTTCTGACTAAAGCTGAAAAGAAAAGCAACTGTCAAAAACATTTTCTGACTCGTGACAAAAGCTGAAAAGCAACAGTCAAAACATTTTCTGATTTCTGACAAAAACTGAAAAGAAAAGCAGAGATAAGACATTTGCTTTTGTCAGTCAAAGCACTCCTGTCAGACAAAAACAAAGTGAGATTCTTCATGCGTGTGAGAAAACACGTACAAACAAAGGCTAAGAGATTCTACATGTGTGGAAAGCACGAATGAAAATTTCAGTAAAAAGATAGGTCTGTGAATCCACACCCACACCTGACGGGACGGTGGCGTGCGTGTTTCTGTTCAAAGCACCGCACGTACGGGAAAGGCAATCTTGTCATAATCTACGTCTTCCCCCTCACACAAAAGTGTGTAGACCCAAAGGGCCATGCCCTTTAGGCAAAAGGCATGATATTTAAATCTAAAACTCTTAAGATTTTAGTCTATATTGGAGTATTGGTTTATCTATTCAAATGAAAAAGAAAAAAAAAAACAACTAGTGGGAAATAGGTCTAGGGATCAAGTCAAGATCCATTCTTTTTCAAAACCCGTTTTTTTCTAACATATCATACCCGGGTTGTGGGTTTTGTTCATCAATCTTATCTGAATCCTTATCAGACGTCACCTTTCCCTGCAATTGCGGTGACCAGATACAGAACTGGATATCCTCTGTTTCTTGGTTCTCTATCATGATGGGGTCCTGCAAGCGGAATAGCATAGTGCCCACATTCCACTTCTCGTCCGCACATCGAAAGAAAAACTCATTTATGTTTTCATATATAAGAACTATATGAACATGCTGTTGACCACCACCTACGAATCTGAACCCGTTTACATGACACTCAAGGATACCATGCATCATTAGTTCTTTGGGATGGCATACGAGGACGACATTTAAACTCATATACAGTTCATGCGTCTGCAGCTTCTCAGGAGTGAAAAGATACTGTGGGAAATCACATGCCGCAGACTTTTTTATGGGAACTATGTGTTGTACTAGACTGACCCTCACCCAACAATCTCCTGCCGGATCTCTTCTCTAACCAGCAAGCGAGTCTTGCCTGAATAATCCTATGCGCCTCCTCTGTATCATGAATCTCAGTACTCTCAAATTTCTCAAACGTGCGAAAGAATTTAGGTTCCTCCATTGAAAAGATATGCAGCAAAATCTGTGTATGGAACAGAAATGAAAGAATGCAGAAAAATATTAATGTCTTGGTACAAAAACTGCACGAACTTCCAAAAAGAATAAAAGGTCCAAAAACATTACATATTAATATCATACATGCACCTGTATACAAGAATGAGAGTATCAAACAGTATATGATACATAGTTTTGACCATATTAAAGTTTTATCACACTTAAACAGTCATTTAAAGTTAAATGGTACAGCAACCTGACAACAATAGCTAAAAGATGCACATAATAATGGATCAAGATAAGTATATACATATGTTTATTTATTATTCTACTAGCTCTCCAGCACGGAGACAAGAGGTGAAATTGAGCCCAAAACATATATAAATCACAAACAACTCAAAGGGGTGAACTCAGAAGAGATAGATATCAATGAATCATTACTGTATAAGATTTATATGAAGCAGTAATAGCATATATATATATATATAGGAATATAGAGATGGAACAAAATAAAGAAATACTTGAATGTTTGAACAAACCCTAGAAGTAAAAAAAAAAAAGGAAAATAAATCACAACTCAAAGTGGATGAATTCAGAAGAGATCGACATCAATTAGTACTGATTATAAGCAGGAAATCAAGGAATAAAAGCATATATAAAAGTACACATCTCATATAAACAACAGACATACCTATATAAAAGAGAAATCTGATTTTATGTGTCTCGCCACGACAGACGCTGCACCATAGAAGAGAAGATAGAAAGCAGATTAAAAGAAATCTATTAGATATATATAATAAAGAGGAGGGATCCATCTCTTTTTGACACTATCTAACAATCTATTGTATCCATCAGATCTAAGAGTATATAGGGTCCAGATTAACTTACATGGATCCCTCCAGTCTTAACAGTTACGTAAGTAAAAAGTAAAATACCAAAACTGTTGTAAACTAATCATGTATGCATGCACACCATGAATGGGACCCGTCATTTCTTATGTGGCATCAAACATGGTGCCTAGACATGTATCAGGACATGTAGTAGCCTACATGTCAAATGTTGGTCGATGCTAATCTTTTTAGGGTGATCATGTATACTTCTGTAAATAGAAGTCTTAGTCTTCTTGTATATAAATGATGAGAATAGATGATTGGAAGTAATGAGAGAGAAATTAATAAAGTCTCTTCCCTTTTGCCACTACTGTTTACATCTTATGGTTCGAATATAGTATTAATCACTATTAAAGTTAGTTAATCTAACTTAACCAAAAGCCCACAACCATCAGTATTGCTTATCACTTAGCTTAAGTTCCATGAATAGCTATTGTACGCTTCCATATTATAAAACGTTATCAGCACGAATTGCTCTACGATAACTGGGAGTGACTGGCGATATGAAAAAGGATAATTCTCTTCAACTCTTGCATATTTAATTTAACTATTGTTAAGTAGTCATGTATATGCAATTTTTATTATGTCTAACTCGTTTTCTGTTTTAATTAGGACTTGTTAGAAGAGAAGTTAGACATCTCTTGTTTGTGCAAAATAATTATTGTGGTAAAGGAGGAGGTATCCAAAATAGGTACGTATTGGCAATGACTCATATTTGTGATGTTATTCGGTTTCCGAATTTAGCCAAATATTTGAGTTCCGTAGCATTCTAGTATTTTCCATTTTAGCCAACCAACAGAAGCTTTTTCCGCGCCCTTTTGAATAGCGTAGAAAATAAAATTGCCTTTGTTGGTATATCACTAATTTTTGTGGTGTTTACGGTTTAATACTGACAGAGTGAGGAATTATTGCATCCTTGGGGATAGCAAAATTTTAACATTCCTCTGCTATGATAATCTTCAGAATTCAAATTTGTTTCACTAAAGGTCGGAATGTGATGAAAAATGGACACTGGGTTAACACGGTTAGCCAGTCTCTATCAACGGTCCTTGAAACGACCTACAATTGATATCGAGACAGTTTCTTTTGTGATGTATAGAATGTGCTCATATTTCAACTTTGATAAATTAATATTTCGTCTCCGTAATAGATGAAATTGGATATTTATCGGTGTTATGTTAGAACCGTATATATTGCATTTTGAATGTTTTCTTTTTTGATTCACCATTGATTCTTGTGGAAAATAGTTCGGCTTGATTTTAGAGAAGATAAATACACCGTATAAAATGTTGCAGTGAGCAATAAGGAGAGTCGCACATTTTGCGCCCTTATGTGTCCCTGCTAGCTTTGCGGCGTGCATAATCGCCTATTATATGCATCGACGAGCTTTAAAGAGCTAGTTCTTAATTTGTACTTTGTATATGTTGTTACAACAACAACGAGATGCATACTTTAATTGCGTCTCGTAGATATACAAAAGTCGAGCGATAATGAGTGTCGCATTTCTTTAAATGATATTTAGAGTTAATATCATGTCTTCTCGTCGCCATAGTTATTACCTAAAATCATGAATTTGGTGAATTAAATTTGCAGCAGTACCTATGTAAATAAGTCTATCTTTGGCAAAGAAGGAAAATACAATTGTGGTAGGCATATTTGAATATGGGAACCACAATAGTTCTCGGGTTTAAGTACCTGGTGAGCACCGTAACACTAGAAGTGGAATATTACGGGACAGTAGCATAGTGATTGGTTTGAATAAAGACATATTTGAACTAGGTAGAGCTCTGCTATCGTTGTGACATAAAATACACAATACGTGCATATGAAATGCCATTCATTATTGTTGATCTCTATCGGTCGTCTTGGCAGGACTGCTACTGATATTGAGATAGTGTCTATGGTCACAAAATTCGTTTATAGTTTACTGTTAATTTACATGACAATGTAAATTCTTAAAATTATTCCAGCTGGAAAGTAAACGAGAGAGGAAACCTGATCAGTTACCTCTCCTAGGTTGCGTGTTATTGGTTTTTTCTGCACCCAGTTTCTCCCTTGATGGGTAAAGTAATGCGGAACCGAAGGTTCTGTTGATGAGGAATTCCCGCCTAAGAATTAGGGGGAGAATCGTCGACGACATTGGTTAACTTCAATTGTGTCTCATCAAAATTCTCACACCAAGAAATGCTTGAGGTGTTGGAGATAACTCTGTTGCTAGATTTAGCAAGAGTACTCTTGCTTGATTCGGCATATGTTAAAGCCCTTGCAAGGATTGCCATGTAATCACAACGATTGTTTCGTCTGGAAGCATAGAAGCATAGACGAAAACCTCTTGTATGAGGTATGCCAATCTAATCAGATGACGTCCATATTCTCTTTGAGTTATGAGTTGATAACTCCTGACGAGGAGCATATCCATAAAAGTTGTGTTGATATCTCATTAGAATATCCGCATACTGAAATCTGGTACCAATGGATTAAAATACCCTCATGTTCTTGAGAATAATGTAAGATCGTTAACTAGATGATTATGAACTGGTTGTCGAAAATGTTCAACGTAGCTACTAAAATCGTTGTGGATAGATATCCCCATTTGCAAAGGAATTATCGAAAAAGTTTATATGATTGACAAGTATGGACCTCAGACCATATTGTGTTGTTTTCTCCCTTTGTGTACGCTTTTGGGACCTTAGTCTTATCACCAGTCACAAAGTTGATGCTTTTATGAAAGCGTAGTAAGAAACCTATTTGAGGTCGCTTGTTGTACAGAGCCAACCCTTGACAGTGAGTTTTCTCAGACACTAACCAGGTTGATGGAAGTATGGTCTGGTAGTCATAAATGACTCGACATATCACCTGGGTACGTAACTGTGTAGATTTTAAATGAAACTCTTGATTATTAGTCGTTGATGTGGTATCATCTTGGTGATGCTCTGGGAATTGATGGTGAGTATTTTATTGTTCTTATGCATTCGTTGAATGGGTTTGTTTATTCATTAATCAGGAATTTTGAACTTATTACTCGTAAACCGTTGTCATGTTTTCCGTTTTGAGACGTGTTATATTCCACTGTTGTTACTACTCTACTACAAGGTATGCAAATTTATGAGAAAGTCTTCCCGCCGTTAAGGGGAGGAAGGGCTGTCGCCTGAAAAATGACGTGAATTATCCGGTCTACCGCCTGAAAAATGGCGTGAACGTACACATGATCTACCTCATCTTAGTATTTGCACCAATCAATGATGTGCAGAAGATTTAGTATCTTCAGAAGTTGCATTCAAGTTGCTTCCTTGAGAAGCTGTAAATGTAGTAGCTAGTGTGTCATTTAAAACACACCATAACGTGGAATGACTAGTTGATTTGAAATATTCTGTACCTCCTAAAGGGAAGAGCCAGTATCAATCATTGAAAGATAGTGCTCTCAAGGAGACTGTCAAAGGAAGATCTGATTTCTCTGAGCATAATTCTCATTGTATGACAACATCTTTGCAACGGCTATGGGACCTCAAAATGACAGGATCTCCATAAGGCATGTGTGCAATAGGGAAATTTGTGATCGTAATATATAAGGATTGTTAGTGACATACTCGAAGTATCCAATGATACTTCTATAGAGGATGCTGGTGTTGAACCACTCTCTATATAGGAATGTCATCAAATGAATGATTGGTTAAACCGGAGAGGATGGATTCAGGCAGAATAATAGTTTCTCATAAAATGCATTGTTTTGGTACTGCAACCAGAACGCTCGATAATGTGAGTTACTCTTAGCCACGGGTGGGTGTTTGTAGTACCGATGTCCGATGATGTAACCCTAGTGGCTACAGGTGGATTTTTACGTATAATGAGAAAATCAAAGTCAACTAATGGCACAAAGTCTTTCACAGAAACCTGAAATGGATTACAAAGAAACATATTCCTTATTACGGATGCAACTACCTGAAATTTCTTGGTAGTGGTATTTCCTCGGTTAGCACTACTGCTTCCCAGATTTTTTTCTATGGGCGTGTTTAGCCTGGGAAGTTTCACATCTTCGAATGGTGGGTAGTATGGATTTTGCTCAAATCTCTGATTATTGTTGTTTCCCATTCTTCTATTATTGTTGAATCGTCCTCCTTGGTTGTTGTAACTTCTTTTCGGGTAACTGTCGAATGAAGCCTATCCCCGTATTCTCTCTGAAACCATTCTTCATCTTTGCCCGACAGAGTTACCTCTTTCGAGGTACTTTCCTTTGTTGGTTTTCCTTATTCAATGCTGGGAGTACTTTCGACATTGCTCGTTATTCGCGGTATGAGTGTCGCATTTCCTACTTTCGCGGATGTGATGGTGGTTATATTAGTGTTCAATTCCCTCTGCTTTTCTTCTAATGCGATAAACTCTTCCTGATACTCCCTTAATTCCTGCATATCGATTTCATGCCTGAGTCGAAATATTTCTATGTACAGGAGGTCAGTTGTGAACAGAGCATTGACGAAGGCAAGGATCAAGTGTCGCTCTGATACTTCTCTCGTTGATTTACTACACATGGTCCTCCATCGTGTGGTCAGGCTTCACAAGCTTTACCCATGCGCTTTCTTTGGTTCAAATGCATTTTTAATGCATGCCTTCTCCTGATGTAGTTCCCTAAAAACAACCTTTGCAGTTGTGGGAACGAAGTCGCCGAACCTTCACCTAAGTGGTCAAACCATGATGAAACCTCCTCTGTCAGACTAGCGGGAAAATACTTGCATAATACCGCTTGATGTTGGGCCCATGTCATTAGAGTGAGGTTGTAGGCTTTCATGTGTTGTACCGCGTTTCCTGTCCCATCGAAGATGCTGGAGAATGTTGGCAGGGTAAATTTGGCAGGAATGGGTGCTTGTAGTATTTCCCGCGAGAAATGGGATTGCTTAGCCTCCTTTATAGCCTCTGCCAACTTCATTTTTTCCCTCCTCTTCTATCATTGCTGTTTTGAGTTCTTCAAGATGTTGCAATATGGTTTGGTTCGCGTTAGTATGCTCTCTTTCCCCTCTGTATCACCACCTTCAATCCCTTTGCTCTGTCATGATTCTCTCCATCGTCGTTATAGTTTCTCTCTCCAAGCTTGTTTCTCTTCTGCGCCTCTGGCTTTCGCGCTCTGAGCTACTTCCTCTCCTGCCATCATATCTCTATGTTTCTTGCTCTTGGATTCCTCTCCTTCCTCGATTCCTTCTAGTTACTCTCGCAACCTTCTTTCTATGTCGCCTGCATTTTCTCTTTCGCGCACTTCTCGTTCGTATTCTACACGGTTTTTTTGCACTTATCTAGCTCTGTCCTGGCGTTCGTTCCTTCTCTTTGACGAACTCCTACTTGTCTGAGTTTTCGTTTCTCCAGTATGAGTTCATGCTTGTATATCTTCATTCAACCGGTTAGTTTCTTCTGTTAATAAGGCGTTCTGTCGTGCCAAGTTTGCTCGCTCTTCTCATAGCTCCACATCTCTTGTTCTACTTCGCTCGATCCCTTGCCTCAATTCTCTTTCAATTTGTCTGTCTCGTGTGAGACGTTATCTTAACTGTTGGATAGTCAAGTAGTCCTCATTGTTAGGGTTTTCTCCTCGAGTTTGCATTGATTGGTTCTCCTCCTCCAGTGTTTCGGCGTCAGTTGTGTGCACAACTCCTTCTTCATAATTGATTCTTTATCCGTCGTTATTTTACTGTGTTGGGTCCTGAGCAACAGTATCATTGTTCTGCTGGTCTGTTTTTATGATGGAGAGTAGGCTGCGATTATGGTGTTGTCGCTCCAAACCTCTTCTTTCTCCAGCAGCTGAAGTCTCAGCTTCACCTCTCGTTCCCCTTTTGTTTTCCACTCTGTTATTTCTCCGTGTAGCGATGACATGTACTGCTCTCTAAACAGCTCACGCCATCTTGTCTGTGAGGAGTGTAGGCGAACGAACTTAAATTTGACGGTTGAGTACTGAGAAGAAATCTTGAGGAAGGTATCTGACATAATATTGTTCAGTTTTTGAAGAGCATAAGGTTTTTTCGACGAGAGTTTTTCAGGTGAGATGGTGGTATGCTTATCGAGATTTCGTGGTGGTTATGAGGATGAAAGTGGTGTAGATATTCAAGGAAATGATGGCTTCAAACAATTAACTGGTGGGTTTTCATGATGGACAGAAAATGATGGTAATGATGGTATCAAATAATCTTTGAGGAAATGATAGCTTCTAGCTGATGACTAGCAGGTGAGGATAAATCCTCCATGTTTGTAGCGCCAAAATGTAGTTGCGAAAAATCCCACAACTACACCCGTTGTAATGATAATAACACAAAGCTTAAGTCATATGTATCAACTCAAACATTAATGATATTATTCACCACTTTGACACTAAAATGATCTTCACAAACACTTTATATTGAATGTATGGAGTTTTTACAATGATCTTCGAGATGAACTTACACACAATAATGGAGAGACATAAAATAAGGCTAAGCTCTAAAGATAATCACTTAATTCTCTAGATGATTTTCCTAGTGATCTTCTACTTACTTGTCATTTTTGAACTCTTATATAGGCCAATATGACTGGTAGAATACAACTGAGGATCACATGCAAGATCTTTGATGACCGATCTTATTTCAGTTTGTCTTATTCGTCAGGCTTTGGGAAGATGTCGCTATCTTTCGCGCTATTTATCATGTCTTTCCCACAATTCTTCTTGCGTCGATCTTCACTCTGTCTTTATCGCATAATGATCTCTTTGTGTTCTCTCTTGACTGTCGCGTTTACATTTTTCGTCTTGGTCTTTGATTAGTAGGAAATACCAATAGGTCCTAAAAATAATATATTAGAGCTAGTTTGGTCTAGTTGACTGAGTAACTGTCTGTTTGGTCCATTTTCAAAATATTTTTTAGAGTTTGGTCCTGCCAATTATGGTTTGGTCCTAGGGTGACATCATGGATGATGTAATTGTCACCTTGTAGTGGCAGAAATACCCTTGTGGGACCATTTCATCATCCATGACGTCACTCTAAGATATATATAGTCAATTATCAAGAGAGAAGATATTATTTTCAGATTTACTTTCTCTCACCTCCATATTTTCAGATCTGCTTTCTCTTTCCTTGTTTTTCCTTTTCTCTGCTACTGTAAAGAAGATGAAGAGAGAAATAAACTGTTGTTGTTGATTAAATGATGAAGACGACGTTTTTGATTTAAGCTGTTGCTGATGTTGTTTAAATAAACTACTGCTCCTGTTGATTAAATGATGAAGACGAAGGTTTTGATTTAAGTAGTTGTTGATGTTTACAGATGAAGAAAACAATGGAGAAAGTGATTAATTTAAGTTTTGGATCTCTGTTTGATTTTTTTCATCTTTTTCTTCTTGTTTGATTTTTGATTTAAGTTTCGGATCTCTAATGAAGACCACGTTTTTGGATCTCTGTTTTCTACTCGTGCTGAAGATGAAGATGAAGATGATGTTTTGCTGCTCGTGTTGAAGATGAAGATGATGTTTGTTGCTCGTGTTGGTGATGAAATATTTTGAAGAATCGTTTGATCTTGATGTTTTGCTGCTCGTGTTGAAATCAAGACAATGCTCTTTGTTTTTCTTCTCATGTTGAAGATGATGTTTGCTGCTCGTGTTGCTTATGAACTCTGTTGAAGAATCTTGATTTTGATGTTTGTTGATCGTGTTGAAGATGAAGACGAATGTTGTTCATCAAACATAACGAACTCAGACCTATTGTTGTTGAAGAAGATGATGTTGCTGATGTTCATTTCTATGAATGAACTCTGATTGATTATAGGTTTTCTTAGGTGTTCATTCGAAAAATGAACTGTGTATTCTTATAGGGTTTCTTAGGTGTTCATTCTATGTTTTCTTATAGGTTTTCTTAGGTGTTCATTTTACAGAATGAACTATGTTTTTCATATGTGATTTAGTTTGGTTTTATTAGGTGTTCATTTGAAAGAATGAACTCCGAATTTCATCAGACAGAATGAACTACTACAAAAACGGAATGAACTCATGTACGAAGAGTTTTCACATGTGATTTAGTTTGGTTTTATTAAGTGTTCATTTGAAAGAATGAACTGCGAAGTTCATCAGACGGAATGAACTGCTACAAAAAATAAGTAAACAATGTTTTTTAGGTTTTACTAAGTGTTTATTTGAAAGAATGAACTCCAGAGTTCATCAGACAGAATGAACTGCTACAAAAAAAAAATGGAATTAACAGGGAAGGATACTTTGGTCCATTTAATATTTTTAAATAATTATGGACCAAATGGAAAAGGTGTTTTCTGAAAGGACCAAACTGACTTGGGACCACCTAAAAAAGGACCAAACGATATTTCCCCCTTTGATTAGGAAAAAATACGGTTTAGTCCAAAATCTCATCCAAATATACTAGTTAGTCCTAACCGATTCAACTAGGTACAAATTAGTCCTTTTTCATGGAAAGTACATATATAACCTTCCTGGTTTACGATTTAGTCCAAATATTTTCTGTTTGGTCCAATGTGCCTCTTGATGATGTCAGCAGTTTTAAATAATATAAAAATAAAATAAAAGCAATTTATCTTTCAAACCGTTTGTCCAAAATTCGCAAACTTTGTATATTCAGAAAGCTCTTTCCGAGAGCAACAAAAACATTATCCATATGACGATATAATTTTCATTTTTCAAAATTTTTAGTTTACACGTGTAAAAACACGTACACATCTGCTAAAATCCAGAAACAAAACAAGATGCACCAGTTTGTACATCACGTACAACTTAAATTTTCCACCTAAGAACCACTAACAAGAATGCCATTACAATGTAACACATAGAAGATACCTAAACAAACAACAAGCATGCCATTAAAATCCGAAAATCTAGAAATTCGTCCATCTACGAAACCCCTCATTTGTTCTTCTGCACTTTCTTAAGCTCTCCAAAAGTACCTAAACACATAGCAAGCATGCTATTAAGATCATCTCATGATATCGAAAAACAACTTAGGGTCTCATCAAGAATTAGTTTTTTCATATTTTCATGAGAGTACAATCATGTACAACTATGTGTACACCTTTAAAAATCTAACATCCATACCCACAAAACAGACCTTATGGGTATTGCGCATCATAGTGTTAGTATATAGAAGTTTACGTACTAATGGAGATAGAATTACGAAAACAAACTCACTACAAGAAAACTTGGCTTAAGCGACCAAAATCCCAGCAAGAGCCCATAATTTTAGTCACCTTAAGGGTTTAAGCATCCAAAGTTGCAACTGCCATAAAGTTTGGCGGCTATAAACCTGTGTCATCTAATATCTAGCCACGACCGAATGTGTTTGCTCGCTACATCACTCTTTCAAGTCATCTATAGCAGCTTGAAAAGTGCTCAGGTGGCTATTCACTTTGAGGCACCGACTCCTAGCAACTAAAAAATGAATCGGTTGGTACAACCTCTTTGAGCGACCAAGTTTAAGCGGCCACCACATGTTCAAAAAATTAGTCAGTTTTGGAAGTAGGCATTTGAAACCGATAATGATCTCATTTTAGTTTCTTATTGGTTAGATTAGTGTCATACAGATCATGGTTGTTATCTTAGTTTACTATAGGGGTGCACAATAGCCCGTCGGTCCTGTTTTTAGGAAAAACCATTGACCAAACCGCATACACCTTGGTTTTCGATTTCAAAACTGCCACTGAACTGTTGATGGATCGGTTGCGTTTGAAATCGATCCCAGTCCGCTCGGTTATTTTTCTGGCTACTACTGTCTTAACTGGTTCCAAATAAGAAAAAAAAAAGAAACCAAAAAACTATCCTACAACATGAAATAGATCTTGGAGCTTTACCGAAACCTTGAAAATTTAAAACTATATCGATAATTCCTCCGGTCAAAAAATCTGTGGAACTTGGTCAATTATGTCGTTTAGCGCATCAGTTCTCATCTCGGTGAAAAATAGAAATCAGCTTGGCCAAGGTGAAATTTTTGGTCTCGGATAAATCAAGTGAACTAAATGGATATCTGAGCTGACTTAATAGTCAACCATATAAACACATGGAATCCAAGAAAAATCGAGTAACTATTGAATAAAATTGATTAATAACGGGTGAAATTCGTTTGAAATTAATAGGCAATAATAAAATTATATCCATGGAATCCAAGGAAAATCGTGTGGAGCGAGCGATGTTGGATAAGGTTAATATATAACATGTGAAATTGACTAAAGAATATGGACATTCGGCTAAAATTATCAATAACATGAGAAGCCGATGTAATACAAGAGAAAGTGGGTGAGGTCGACCGACATAAAGTAAAACTGACAGATAAAAAAAGAAATTAATTGTACTAAATGAAAATTCGATTTGATTTAATAGTTAACCATATAAACCCATTGACTCCAGGAGCAATCGAGTGATGTCGAGTGATATTGAATAAAATTGATTGATAACATGTGAAATTGACTATAGTCAATCGACGCATACGGTTAAAATGATGAATAATTAGAAGAAAATCGATATATCTGATTGAAAATGAATGCGGCAACCAAATTTGGTTGACCGGTAACAAATAAAATTAAATGAAGTGGATGGAAATTTGATTTGAATTAATTGGTAACCTTATAATTAAACCAATGGGAATCTAAGAGAAATTGAGTGAGGCCGAGAGAAATTGGATAACATTAATATATAACGGATAAAACCTTTTTCCGGCGACTTCGAAAAAGAAAGTGGATCCAAGGTCGAAACCTGGCCGGGAGTAGACTACTATAAGTTGGAAACTATGTAAGAACGTACCAGTGTACAATATGCTAGAACATGATACTACTTCAAGACTACTTGACGATATGTATACACGGTATGCATAACCAACTGTTACCATTAGTATGCATGCCTTTTTTATCTGAGTTCGGGACTTACTAGCGATATATATATAAACGGCATGCATACTATTTTGATATGACTTCGCAAACTTTCAAGAGCACGTACGCAGACAGGTATGTACACTTTTTGGATATGATTTCACAACTTTCAAAGGTACCCATACTCCGTACGCATACCTGGTTGACCTGACATAGTTCGGAAGCTTAAGTGCAAAGGCAAAAGTACATGAAGTACCTAAGGTTAAGCATACTTGTTGTGCAAACCTTGACCATGGCTATAGTTCACTTTTGTTATATTTCTCTTACACACTTCTAAGAAAAATTTCAAGTTCAAGCTTGTCTTGTTTAAGGTATGCGTACAATATGCCAGAACATGGTTTGTTTAACGTTTCAGGGTATATTCCGAAGGAATCTTACCTGTAAATGGATGAATTCATCGTTCGTACGAAGTAGATGGACTTATAGTAGTCCACTCACGGCCAGGTTACGATCGTATGCGTACAATATGCCAGAACCTTGCCGAAGCTTCTTGGTTCACAGTTTGTATTCTGTTATACCACATTTGAAGTTCGAATCAACACTGAGCTTCATATTTATCGATTTAGATGATGTATCATGCTAAGTTTGAAGTCAGAACCCTTCCAGAACATCTTGACTCATAGTTTGTATGTTGTTATACCACATTTGAAGTTTTAATAAAAAATGAACTTCATATTTATCGATTTCGATGATGTATCATGCTAAGTTTGAAGTCAGAAACCCTCCGGAGGTTCTTGACTCATAGTTTGTATGTTGTTAAACCACATTTGGAGTTCGAATCAACACTAAACTTCATATTTATCAATTTCGATGATGTATCATGCTAAGTTTGAAGTCAGAAATCCTCCCATAGGTTCTTGGATCATAGTTTGTATGTTTTATACCATATTTGAAGTTCGAATCAACACTGAGCTTCATATTTATCGATTTTGATGATGTATCCAGCTAAGTTTGAAGTCCGAACCATCATGAATTTCGTGGTCCATCTCTAGTAATCTTATAACCTGAGTTTACCAGTGTGAACTAAAACTACTACATGACCTGTATGACTTGTAAAAATTACTTCATGACTAGTCGAAATTCAAACCCGAAGCACAAAAAGAAAGCACAAAAACACAAAGGGAAAGCACAAAGAAACACACCAATTATCGAACTCATTTTTCATTTTCCCGATTCATTCTTATACATTTTTTGGAATTTTTTATATCAGAATGTCGAAAACAATGTTCTAAATTTATTTATATTTTTTTTGGATTTTTTTTTCATGTTAAAGGTTGATAATTAAACCGAAACATGAGTTCGTATTAACACAAATGTTTTTTAATCCGTATGAGCATCGAAAATACAATCTTAACCGTCAAGATCTTTTCTCAATCCGTATGAGTGGATCAAACGAAACAGAGTCCGTCGATCATTTTCATTCGGATCCACACTTTTTTTTGCGAGAAGCGTTTGTTTATTCACCAAACCCTCTCAATCACTCGAACTCTCTTTCTTCCTCTTCTCCCCCTTCCTCTCCTCCACAGATACCGCCGCTGTAATCTTTTGCCGAGAGAAAGAAAAAGAGATCTAGAGAGAAAACAAGAGATCGAGGGAGAAAAAGATAGATAAAGTTTGATTCGAACCACTGATGGTGGTTGATTAGGGTTTTGGTTTAAATCTGGATCTATGTTCCAACCAAGAAGAAAAGGGGGATTTTGCTGTTTTAGATTGCGGAATACAACTGAATCAAAGATAGGGTGTTTACGAATTGGAAGAATAAACAATTAATTGAAGACGGTAATGAACCTGCTGCTGTTGAATAGAAGATGGGTATTTGTTAATTGAGGTTGGATGATGAATAGAGGGTCAGGGAAGAAGAGGATGCAGAAATTGATCTCTGTTGAGGTTGAAATAATGAGTTGGTCTTCTTGAGGATAAAAAGGTCTGATTCGAAATGGTTTTTTGGGTTGAATCTGGAAGAGGTAGCAGTGAGAGTTTGATGATGGGGATTTATGAGATTTCATTAAACACCGATTCAGGGTTTAATGGGTTTGAGAGATTCATGAAGTTTTCGGAGAAGCTGATTGTTGAAGATTGTTGGTGATTAGAACTGGATGAATTTGTGTTGCTCTGGAGCAGTATTGAGAAACCATTGCAGTTGTAGATGAAAATGATACTGCAGATTATGGATGGAATTGTAGGTGACTCAAAGACGCTGGTGGTTTGCAGTTGAGCATGGGAAAGCAACAGGAAGAATGGGATCTCGCTGCAATTGAAGATCGATGTGTTGCTTCTGCTAGAAAAAAAGTTTGGTTTGGAGGAGAATAAGTTAGGTTTTTGATGAAATTGAATTCACAGAGAGGAGTTGATGGTTCGATATGTTATGGGTTTTGTTGATTTTTTGAAGATGAACTCGAGAATGAATTTGTGATGGGAAATAGGAATTAGGGTTCTGAACTGAGTTGATGTTGGAGCTGCTGGAGAAGGAAATTGGTATTGCGGAAATAGGAATTTGTGATGGATTCGGAGATGATGAGATTAAATGAAGAAGTTATGCTAGAAGAAACTCAAAGTTTCTATCCATGATTTGTAGAAGATGGGTTCGAATTAATAGAGGTTTTGAAGAAATGGTGGGCACCGTTCAACCAAGGAAAGAAATTGGTTGAGTCTCTAATGGGATTTGAACGGAGTTTCAGCGAGAAAAAGGATGTTATCTGCTGTAAATTATTAGGGGTTTTACTGAGAAGAACAAGATTGAGAGTTTGTGAGAAAATTGAGTACTAATCTTTGTTCGAGTTTTTCAGAAAAGTACTAAAGATGCAGAAGGTATAAGATATACTTTAATCTTTGTTCGAGTTTTTCAATTTCCAAACAATGCTTGAATTATCTTAACTAGATTGTGTATTTGCAGTAGAGAAGGGTGTTCCTGATTTTTGGCTCAATGTTGTGAAGACAAATGAAGTTTTAATGGAGGAGGTAAGTGATATTATTAGCTATTTTTCTCCTTGTTGGAATAAGATTCCATAATTGTCGGTTTAATTTACTCTTTCCGGAATGTAGATCACAGAGCGTGACGAAGGTGCTCTCAAGTATCTGAAAGATATCAATTGGTGCAGGATTGAAGAGCTCAAGGGATTCAATTCAAGTCTTTTTGTTTAGGTAATTGTGGTTTTTTTTTTTTGCCACTGATGATATTATATCGTGTATTTCCGGTTAATATAGATTACTGTGGCTTTAAGAAGCCTCTTATCCACCATGGTTTGGGATAGGACCGCATGCTTGATGATAGTTTATTGTTATGACAAGTTTATGCGTTCAGGATATGATTCTCTAGCTTCATATTGTGTATGTGCAAAGAGATTCGATTCTTGTTTTATTGTTCTGGTGTTTGTGGTGTGGAAAGTGATTAGTCAAGATTGCATGATGCTGTTTAGATATCTTGAACACCCATCAAAATGATTGTCGCTCACTAGGATTTCTATCGTATGCATGATAATATATAAAATGTCAAATAGTTGTATCTCTTATATTTAGTTCTTATTGCTGACTATGTGTACTTCTCAGATATTGATCTTAGATGCTCCTCCAGCTCTTCAGAAGCTAAGAGAGAACTTTCCTAGGTAAAATTTAGTCACTTGTTTTATGTGTTACTGTAATTCTGCGTAATTCTCTTCCTTCCAGACTGAATAAATGTTTTTATTCATGAAATTTTTAAGCTTTATGTGTACACTGGGACAATCGACCCCACGGTAAATGAGAAGAGGTAATTTTCTCACTGGGAATATACAATAATTGAAGAATAAATGATCATTGGCTTAAACCTTCTAAAATTCGAGATGACGTCTTCTATTTTGCAGGTTTATAATTCCTAGATTCGGAGAGCAGGAGACCGTAGATTTGGAACATAAAACAGTTGTAGAAGTAGGTTTTTTCTTCTAAGCTGTAGTAGTTCTATTATCAGTTTTGAAAGATATTCATATTGATCCAGAGAACCAACTGATATTCATTTAGTTTATTTTGATTGAGATTTTTCCATTCCAGTTTCAATGAACATAAAGTATGGGGTTAGATTGTAATCCAATTAAACTAGTACTTTTGCATATAGGGTTACAGAGTGATTTTGGTGAATGGAAATAGTTATCACTTTACAGAACATGGTCTTGACTACCTACTACATGGTTTTCTGATTTCTCAAAAATGATTATCAAAAACATCTGTTACAAAAAAAACTGTCATGTATATATAATGAAAATCCGTACAGTTTGTCTAAATTACTATTGATTCCATTTGAGATTTTTTTCCCATGTGCTTGTGAATGAATTTACTGGTGATTTTTGATGTTTTATTGAATACATGTTGATGCAGATGAGACGAGAGTGCAAATTGAAAGGGCACAATTATGCCTTTTTCGGTGTTGCAGAATGATTAGTATGGCCTCTAAAATGCTACTAGACAGTATATTGGGTATTTTTATAGCGAGTCTGTCTCCCGTGTTTGTTGTTCCTTATTGGACCTGTAGTCATTTGACCCTTACATTTTAAGTTGTTACTCATTTCAGATTTAGACATCTTGCGGTCTTAGGTTGTTTTGTATGTTGGCTTAATTGATAATGATCCTTAAACTTTGCAGTTTCAACCTAACAATGAAAAGTTTCTCAAACCTATATGTAAGAACTACCTGTGCATTTCGCTTTTTGTTATTCTGGTTCAATTTTTTCTGCAGTTTGTTAAGTTCATAGTATCAATCTCATCTCTTTGTGTTTCTCGTGAAAACTAACTTGCTTGAATATCTTGGCATTTCCATAGGTGTTAATTACCAAGTATCCTCTAACTGCATCTATGATCAGAGAGGAACTTAAACACAAAAATGATGGCAGTATGAATCTCTTATTATGAGCTTGGTGCTACAAAGTCGAAGGAGTGTTCATCTTTTGTTTCAAAATTAAGGAAATTGTAATCATCATTTTTTTAAGAAATGATTAGTTTGTATTTTTAATCTTTTTGTTCCTGTAAAGATTGTCTTTTTTAAAGAAATGATGTAAATTGATCTATGTGATATAATAAAACTTGATTTAGTTTTTAATTTGGTTCATAATTTGTTTTAGTATCAATTTTAATTTTAATTTCAATTTGATTATCAAAATTGAAATCGGCCAGATACTCCCGGCACCAGAACAACAGATGTAGCGGGCAAAAAGTTTGGTAACTCAAAAATGTAAGCAACCAACTTCAAGGCAAAAAGTTTGGTAGCTCAAAAATGTAAGCAACCAACTTCGGTAGCTCAAAAATGTAAGCAACCAACTTCAGGGCAAAAAATTTGGTAGCTCAACAATGTAAGCAACTAACTTCAGGCATTTCACTTGCTCTATTATGGTTGATCTATCTATGAAGCGATCGGCGTTACTTGCTCTATTATCGTTGGTTTATCTATGAAGTGATCAGCGTTTTACTTGCTGTATTTTGTTTGGTCTAGCTTTAAAGCGATCACTATTTTGCTTGCTCTAGGAAGGTCGGTCTAGCCATGAAGCAATTAAGAAAAAAGACGCTAGATGATAGTTGCTTGATTACTAAAGCGATTGCCTATCTGTTATAGACTTGTATAAATCCCACCTTTTGCAACTCGAGAGCGAGAGCCAATTTAAGTCGCTTTAAGGGTTAGAGCGACTCAATATGGGCTTTTCCAACCAAAAATGCGTGGTCGCTTAATCCAACTTTTCTTGTAGTGACTTTTTTTACTGCCTTAAGTCACATCGATTATAAATTACAAGATATTTTCATTAGCTTGGTCATTTTCATTCATCATTACTGTTGCAATCGACACCGTTCATTTTCTTCTAAGCAATGTTCAAAAATTAATTACAAAAGCAGGCGTTCATGGCATTTTCTGCATTATTCATTTTCCTAATCAGGATGTTCATTAATTTTGTTTATTTCTGAACAATAATATAACTAAAAGAGAGACCAGTATAACTAAAAAGAGAGACTAACAAATATATGGAAAAGATGTTTGCAAGTGATATAAAACATAAATAATACTAGCATATTACTGTCATAGACTCGTAGATAATACTTTCAGTTGCCTCAACTACCAATACATGATCTAAGACTGTTCTCTACAATGATTCTCATTTGTTCTGCAAAAGTACCATGCTAGAATTTCAAAACTTCCCCGAACAGTCCGACATCTTCTTATATCAAGGAAGATGGTATATATAGTATTTCATTTGTGACTTTGTGCATGAAGCCCAAGTTGAAAACCAAAATAACAAAAATCACATTTGTATGAGATTAACATGTGTTGGGGGTAAATACCTGGTTTTATGAAATTAGTAGGCATCAAGACCATGACGTATGCAGATAGGCAAAGGACCATGCTCCCAACTAATTCCAAGCGAAACCCCAGCCATTCTTTAGAACCATTATTATGGAAATCCATTCTTAAGTTTGTATTCACCCTGTTAAAATTATCATTACAAAACTCTTCTTGCTTTTTGAAGCATCTTATTGTCATGACCCCAGCAATAATTTCGGACAAATGGTGAATACGGGTGTTTTCGTGGTCGAGGAAAGACGGGTTAATTCAAGTGATGACGCATGATAATATCGCTGCAAAGACAGATTCAGAATGTATCACAAGGGTATATCGACAGAATTATTACAAGGAAAAATCATGAATATGGAAGAAACTTTTTTCTTTTCCCAAGGGTTGGTGCTCTAACTAAGGAAGATCGAATTCGGATTTTTTATCATAATCATAGCATGTGTACAACTATATAAACATTAAAAATCAGCATGTGTACAACGATGTACACATTAACAATCAGCAAGTGTACAACTATGTACACATTGAGATACCCTACAACTATCACATGCTAACTAACAATAAAAGTGACACTTGGTGGAATAGAAAACTAACCTTGCATCAACGACTTGTCTTCCCTAAAGTCAGATTCAATATTTTGTTTCAGGGCATAATCGTCCAGCAACTGACTACTACAAATATTTAAAAGAACTGCCCAAAAAAACAAAACTACATCTTTTATATGCGAAGAAAAAAAAAGAAATCGAAAATGTTGAAGAATAAAATGATAAAAGTAGCAGTAAACTTACCATGTTTTACTTGCTGCAGGCGTTCATCATTTATAATCTGAACAGTTTCATTATTCAACGCACATGTACAAGCAAGTTATTTTGCAGAAAGAGGGAAACTAATAAGTGCTCTTCCTTCCTCTGCACAAAACGTATACATTAGTATATCTCTTTAAAGGAAAAGTAATACGCTCTTAACTAGATATAAACAAAGCCGAACACAAGAAACTGATGGAAGTAGACCAAATTCGATAAGAAGACCACATCATATAACTGGTGTACAAACATATACACCTAGTATAACAAGCACAAAAAAAGGTGCACTTTTATGTGCACCCATATAACCGGTTTACAAGAAAATACACTGGTTAATTCTTACTTTTAGGATTAAGCATAATTGCTAGATTAGGAAGTGAACCCCATAAAATTCCATGTCTAGAAAAACCTAATTACATAAAATATAGCTCTGCAAGTGTACAACTATTTACACCTAAATGATGAACATGTGGACAACTGTGTACACCATTTCGAGTTTATGAGTCTCTATGCTTAATAAATAAAACCAAAAATGATTGATGTCAAAGTGCATCAGGGTATAATACAGTTCTGTACCAAGTAATATTCGGCATGTGTACAATTATATACACATTAAGAATTCAAAAAAAAAAATCCACTGGTGAAACTTAATACCAATTACGGTTTTAATAACAAACCTGAAGCAAAAAGGCTACAACAAAGATTGTTATAAAAAAGGTTAGTTGTCTCAAAAAACTTGGAAATGTCCATTGGGATCCTCATGGTCCAGCCAACAATCATGCAAAATGGAATCTGCATGCAACATTCTTAATGTGCACAACTATGTTGTAGCCTAATAAAAAATGGGTCATTTGTCCAAATATTTTTAAAATACAGTTCTAATGGACGAGTAAAAATTAGTATGGGTGAAATGGACACAAAAAAATATAGCAAGGATGAAACTGGGTTCATCCTGGCTTAAACTTAAAAAATAGCGAGGATGAAACTGGATGCATCCTGTGTAAATTAAAAATAAGAAAAAATATTTGAAAATGGACATGATGAAATTGTTTACATCCTGGCTTTTTTTACATTTTTGTCCATTTAAATAGTATCAAAATTTAGATGTCTTTTTTACCCAGAAAAAGTTGTTGATTTTGGTCTTTTTAACCAATTTTGTGAATAATAAACGGGTGTACAACTATTTACACATGAAAACCGTAACACGCTGATATTTTTAAAAAGGTAAAAACATTAGAAAATGCAAATGTGGATTCTAAGTCTAATAACTAAGGATTGTGAGAGTACTGATGATATACAAAAATTAAGGGTAACATCATATTGGTCTGCCAAAGCATGAAAATTACAAGATTTTTAGACTAATATATGGAAATTATTCCCGCCCCTACTTCATCATTTACTCTATTTAAATCATGAACCAATTACCATAAAAATTCTTACGTTTGAATCCAGGGATAAGCTTTGGAAATGTAGGGCCATTAACCCTCTCAATTGACAAACTCACCGACTTTCAGTGTATATACAAGTTCAAATGGCTTACTTCTATGGGCTACTCTTAAGCTTCACAAATATAGGTATCAAATTATGAAAATCTATCTTCAGTTCACACAACTTAACCAAATAAAAAACATGATCTCTAATACCTTAACACTAAATTCCCAAAAACGAAACTCACTGTGAAACTTAAAAGATCTCTCTATTAGAGAATATATTATAATGCTTTACTTATTTTTATTAAGGAGAATATCTCCTGTCATAATTCTTGGATTTGATGATAACTTCCTTATTGATTTCTATTCACCAGGATTCTTATTATATAAAACAATAGTATCCCTTTTGGGAATACAAAAGTTATGGCGGAGATAATCTCCTCATTACAATAATTATGACAGGAGATATTCTCCTTAATAAAAATAAGTAAAGCAGTATAATATATTCTCTAATACACCCCCTTAGTCTGAGCGGGAGAGGAGCAAACGCTAAGACTAGAACGAAAACGAACAAATAGCTGTCGTGGAAGGCCCTTGGTGAAGATGTCAGCATACTGGTTTTCAGACGGGACGTGCAAGACATGAATATCACCAATACGAACGCGTTCACGAACAAAGTGTATGTCAATCTCCACATGTTTAGTGCGCTGATGTTGAACAGGATCTCCAGACATATATATCGCACTTACATTATCACAACACACGATAGTAGCATGTCGTAAAGGTAGATGGAGCTCTAGAAGAAGGTTGTGAATCCATGTTGTTTCAGCAACAGTGTTTGCTACCCCCCGGTATTCTGCTTCAGCACTGGATCGAGAAACTGTTGCTTGACGTTTTGATGACCAGGAGATGAGGTTGTCTCCAAGAAATACACAAAAGCAGAAGTCGAACGACGTGAATCAGGACAACCCGCCCTATCAGCATTAGAGTATGCTGTTAAGCCAGAGATAGCGGAGACCGAGAGAAATAATCCGTGATCAATTGTGCCCTGAAGATAGCGAATAATCCTCTTAAGGGCCTGCATGTGAGGCTCTCGAGGATCATGCATGAATAAACATACCTGCTGGACTGTATAGGATATATCTGGCCGTGTGAAAGTGAGGTACTGCAAAGCACCGGCTAGGCTTCTATACAAAGTGGGGTCCGTGAGAGAAGGGCCAGAGGTAGCACTGAGCTTGGCATTGGTGTCGACCGGAGTAGCCACTGGATTGCATTTTGTCATGGACGCACGTGCAATGATGTCCTGAGCATATAACGACTGAGACAAAAATAGCCCTGAGGATGAACGAGTAACAGTAATACCCAAAAAATGATGTAACGGGCCAAGGTCAGACATAGCAAATTCCTTTTTCATCAAATCAATGAAGCGGCATAGGAGAGCATCAGTAGAGGCAGTTAAAATAATATCATCAACATATAATAATAGGTATGCCGTCTCGGAACCTGATTGATAAACGAAGAGGGATGGGTCACACACACTAGCACGAAAACCACAATTAGTGCTAAACTTGGCAAACCTCTGAAACCACGCCCGTGGAGCCTGCTTAAGACCATAGAGAGACCTACGTAGTCGACATACGTAATCAGGGTGATCAGGATCAACAAACTCCGGAGGCTGATGCATATATACTGTCTCGGTCAAGTCACCATGAAGAAACGAATTCTTGACATCTAGCTGATGTATGGGCCAAGAACGCGAAGTAGCAATAGTAAAAACGGTATGAATAGTAGCTGGTTTGACAACCGGACTAAACGTTTCAAAACAGTCAACCCCAACCTGCTGAGATTTACCATTAGCAACTAGACGAGCCTTGTATCGCTGCAAGGAGCCATCAACATGATATTTATGACGAAAGAGCCACATGGAATGAATAACATGAGCGTCACGTGGTCGTGGTACCAGTTGCCAAGTATTAGTTTTCAACATAGCATTGTACTCATCTTTCATGGCAGCGTTCCAGTTTATGTCTCTAAGAGCATACAAGTGAGAACGAGGGAGAGGAGAGATATGACGAAGGGTTTGGACATGAAGATTAAGGCGATGGAAAGGGCGGAAGATGCCACGGGAGGCGCGAGTGGTGGGGCGAGAAGGAGCTGGAGGAACAGTAGTGATTGGAGGTATGCAAGAAGGTGTAGGGACAGTGGTTGTTGTAGGGGAAGAAGTGGTTGGTGGGGATGAGGGGTTAACGTCAGTAGGATGTACGCAATGATTGGATGGTGCAGAAATGGTTGGAGTGGGATCTGACGCAGTGGGAAAAGAAGAAGAAAAAGAGGTGATGGGAGCTGCTGACTCAGTGGGGTATGGAGGTGGGAGTGGAAACTGACATTGGGAAGTGGGAGTGGGAACTGACGTATTGGGGGAAGAAGAAATGGTGATGGGGCCTGCTGACTTAGTGGGGACGGAAGTGGCAGGAGGGAAGAAAGACGTTTGGATGGGAGGAGTAGATAATGTGTTGCGACGATGAGGTGGGATGTAGATGTCAGGTGGAGTAGGCTGAATAGGAGATGATTGGTATACAGTATGAGCAGTACTAGAGGATGGGTAAGAGAGGTGATTATTATGGGAGGAGTTAAAAAAAGAAGGAGACACATCGTCGTCATCAGGGGGTTGTTTTGAGGAGGGGTAGAAAATGGGAAAACACTCTCGTCAAATATCACATGACGGGACAAGATTATTTTGTGTGTGGTGAGATCTAAGCAGCGGTATCCACGGTGGTTAGGAGGAAAACCAAGAAAGACACACCTAGTGGAACGAGGGGCGAGTTTGTGGGGAGTTGTGGAGGAGATATTTGGATAGCAAAGGCAAATGAATGTACGAAGATGATCATACGTTGGTTGGCGTTGATAAAGAATAGACACAGGTGATTGATTATGAAGGACTTTGGTGGGTAGAATATTATGGAGATAGACAGCCATATGAAGAGAATAAACCCAATATTTAGGGGGAACGGAAGCGTGAGACATAAGAGTGCGAGTGATGTCGTTGACACGGCGAATCATGCGTTCAGCCTTGCCATTTTGGGAGGAAGTTTGGGGGCAAGAGAAACGAAAACAAGACCATTGTAACGAGCAAAAGTATGGAAGGAAGAATTGTCAAATTCGCGGCCCATGTCACATTGAAAACATTTAATTTGACGTTCAAATTGAGTTTGAACAAATGAACGAAATTCCAAGAACTTTTCATAAACTTGGGATTTAAACTTTAGTGGATAAACCCAAAGATAGTTGGTAAAATCATCCAGTAATAGAAGATAATAACGGAAACCGGTCTCTATGTGTAAAGGAGAGGTCCATAAATCACTGTGAATGATATCAAATGGTGCAAAAGTAATGGACTTTGATTCATAAAATGGTAATCTAACATGTTTACTAACTTGACATGATTGACAAAGTTTAGAATTTTGATTCTTATTACAATGAATAGAATTATTTGTACGAAGAACATCTAAAACAGCCTTGCCGGGATGACCAAGGCGGCTATGCCAAATATCTGGCGAAAAGACAGCAAGAGAAATGGGGGAAGACTGGGATGATATTTGTGGTGGCACGGCAGAGTTGGTGATCGGGTAGAGCTCCCCGGAACTATTACATCGAAGGACAATTTTCCTCGAACTCAGATCTTTCACAGAAAAACCAGAAGGATCAAACTCAACAGACACACGATTATCAGTGGTGAACTTACGAACGGAAACTAAGTTTTTGATAATATCGGGAACAACAAGGGTATTTTTGAGTTCAAGAGTACGAGAGGGAAGGGTTATGAACTTGGTACCACTGGCAGTAACTGGAATACTATTGCCATTGCCAACTAAGATAGATCGTACATTGCTAGAATTGAAAACGTTGTGTAGATTACCTGGATCAGCAGTGAGGTGCGACGTAGCACCGGTATCCATGTAGAAAGCATCATCGGGTTGCTGTAGATGCATAGAACTATATGCCTCAGCAATGTCTGTGAGCTTCAGTTGTTCCCTCTCCATTGATTTTTAATGGTTTAGAGAAAATAGGATCGTAGGGGGTTGATACCATCTTGGATTTGATGATAACTTCCTTAGTGATTTCTATTCACCAGGATTCTTATTATATAAAACAATAGTATCCCTTTTGGGAATACAAAAATTATGGCGGAGATAATCTCCTCATTACAATAATTATGACAGGAGATATTCTCCTTAATAAAAATAATTAAAGCAGTATAATATATTCTCTAATACTCTCTATCCAACTTCCAAAATAAAAAATGGAACCAATTGACCAGACCAGTCTACTTATTACTCAAGATCTACCAATCACCAGGCACATAATATAAAGAGTACCACATGGATATCCATACAGACAAGAGACGCCTATCGTTTTAATAAATGTTTTATTTGCGAAGGGATATGTCAGCTGTGACAAAGATCCTCTATAGCTAACACAAACTTTGCAAAAGTACAGGTTAAGCATTTGCAAACCGCGGGACCTATATGTATTAGCAAAAAACTGATGAAAGAATTACAAACCTGTTGATTAATCCGTGCACTACGCCAAGTAACCGAAATATGTTGGGACATTATCCATCACAACACTCTTATTACCCAATGATGAGCCAGGAGCAAGAGTAGTTCCATCATTTGACATGCCAGGAATGGAGTTGTGGAGTTGTTTTTGAGGGGTCTGTAGAAAAATGCAAGAGAAGGTTAAAATCAATAAAAATATTCCTCTTAGATACAATGCATACAGTGCACAATAAAAACCAATTCTAAAAGAATGTTTGATACAAATCATTCATTTTGGACCCCAATTTCGATTTTCATTTCCGTATCATAAACTGTATAAGACATCTATATTTCCAAAAATGTAAAGACGTGTCATAAATTTCATGAACCAAATCCTTATCAATATCGTGTAAACCAATCTCCAATTCGATGTAAACGAATCCACCAGAATCCCCAAATCCAACAAAACCAAAATAAAAACAAGATCCAATTTCCAGTTCAATGTATAATCTATCAAACAAAAAGATAAATAAAATCCTTACGAACTTCAAGATCTCTCCTTCAGAACTCATCGTTTGTCCCAAGACATGCAAATAAACTTGAATCATATTGATTGTACAGGTTCAGAATGACAAGAATCATCATCCAATAACTGATCGAAACATTAACTGTGAACCGAATCTGAAGTTGTTAGGCTTTCTAGAGAAGATTGTTTCTCACGTATACAAGTTCTGAATCTCCTCCTCTGAATCTGACATATACATAAACCTTTCCACCGATCTGGTGCCTTCTCTCTTAATTTCTAGGGTTTCAGAGAAACATTAGACCTAGAAGAACAACATATTGAGAGAGAAAGCAAAGAAATTCGTAAGATTAATAAAGCTGAAACTAAAACCGAAAGTTTGTTGTAAAGCTCTGTCGATTAAAAGACGATGAAGAAATGATTTAGTACCAAATAAGTTTTGTTGTTTCTACATAAGGGTCATTTCTGTAAACATAAAAAGAAAATTTGGACTGAATCGTTCGTAAAAGGACCGACTCGTTCGTAAAAGGACCGACTCGTTCTAAAGTGAGTAAATTTGGACTTTCTAATACTAGGCTTGAGATGGTAGGACTAGAGCGTCCAAAATCCGGTAACCATGGAACTAAATGTTAATTTCTACATGTGAAAAATACTAGAACCCCCTACTATATGGGTTCAATATATAGAAGCCCCACTAAATGGATCATATATTGTCAACTCCATACTTTCAGAAAATGATATTACTAGGCCCAAACATCAAATTTTCTTCAGATCTGGCCCATAATTAATTATTACGAATTTTAATAATGGCAACACTACCCTTTAGTATATATACAAGAGGAATATATCAGAAGATATTTCATTTCTTCTTTCTCTTTCTCTTTCTTCTCCATCTCTTTCTCTCTCGGCTCCAGCATTTCAGATCTGTGAAGAAGAAGAAGACGAATCGATCCAGTAGTTTTTGCAGCTGATCATCAGTTAATCTTCAAATACGAATCAATCATTCAATCGATTTCATTTGAATCTAGGTTTTAGTTAGTTTTTAAGCTGCATCAGGTTAGGTTTTCGTTGGATCGACTGTTTTTTTTGAAGATTTTGAATCGAATCTAAGTTTCAGTCGATTCGAAGGAGCAGAAATCATTTCCGATTAGGTTCATCATTCTTACTTTTCTTAGTTCGATTAATTCGATTAGGTTTTTGATTTTTATTTTGATTGATTCTGTTCATATATGAGAAGAAGAAGAACCTGATTTTTCTTTGAATCAATCGAAGATCTTTAATGTAGTTTTAACCCTAATTACTTACTTTTTATGCAGATTCAACAATGGAACTAAGAAGATCTTCAACAGCAGCAGAAATGAATTCGTCATACGAGAAAATATCTGAAAATCAATAAGATTTCTCTCGTTTTTAATTGAATCAACAAGTTTTAAATCTAGGTATGCGTTTAGGATATTGTTGTTTTTGTTGTTGTTGTTGACTTGTTTTTGTTTTTATTTTGCTTATCTCGCCTACACATCGTTTGATTGATGAATCTGTGGCAGTGTTGGTGGTGGATATGCAGGTTCTGGTGGAAGATGAGGAGGTTGTAGTGGTTGAGTTGGTGGTATTGGAGAAGTTTTGGAGGAGGATCTGAAGTCAGTGGTAAGTAAGCTGATTCTTTCTTTCTTATTTGACATAACTTGCTTTATTTTCAACATTTTTTATGAATAGATGTATTTTGTGTACAAATTTATAGCAATATGACATGTTTTGTGTTGTTTCATTAATTTTGTATTCTGTGTACAAATTTATAGCAATACGACATGTTCTGTGTTGTTTCATTAATGTGTATGGATAGTTTGATACTTAGAAATTACTGTGCAAGTGTATGAGTCTTAGAATTCTGATGCACAACATGTGTAACTTGCGTCTACACATCCAAATTTCATGTGTAACTTGCGTATACACATGTATAATTTGCGTATACACATGTGTAATTAGGAGTTACACATGCTAATTGAATGTGTAGCTTATAGTTACATATGTGTTTTCATTGAACTGCTGGATACACATGTCATATATGGATGTGTAATTCTCAGTTACACTAGTCAGGTGCATGTATAACTCCTAATTACACATGCTAAGCAAACAAAAGCACCCAATTGTTGAGACAAAAGCAATTGCAGGAACTTTCCTCCCCCCATTATTGAGACATTACTTCCAAAACACCCAAGGTCTTATCTTCGTGTAATTTCTAGTTAGTGGTGGTGTTTTGGTATGAAGCTAAGAGGTTTAGTATGGATAATTTGTATTTGGAGTTAGTGGTGGTGTTTTTGTATGAAGCTTTAGAGGTTTGGTATGGATGTTGGAGCTGTGTTAGACACTGTAAGTTTAAATATGTCAATATATGTGATGGTGTTTTGGTATGAAATATATTTTTATGCACATCATGTTTTAAATATGAAAGCCATCTATAATCTCATCTTTTATCGACTCTGAGAAGGATATCATGTGATTTCTATAACCATATCCTTGTTTATCAGTTTGCAGCTATGTGTACTCTACGTGACAGTCTGCGTGTTTAACTAGCATTGGTAGACTATGGATGTGTAACTAGTAGTTACACATGCTAATTAAATGTGTAACTTATAGGTACACAAGCTAAATGGATGTGTATCTACTAGTTACACATGTTAATTAGATGTGTAACTATAAGTTACACATGCTAATTTGATGAGATATGCATATACAGTTCTTAGAAACTATTGAATGGTGCTGGCAATAATTTTGATTATTTTATTTGTTCCTGAATTTTTCTTTTGTAGTGGATTGACTACGTTAAACTACATAGAGCTTGCTTAATTGTATCAGAAGTGCAAGGATGAAGGTTTGTGTTTCGATTTTTAAATGCCAGTACCTTTTGTTATGTGTCTGAAACTTTTACAAGTAATTCACTGGACTTGACTGATAGACTAGCTTTGGCACTTGATATCATCACATATATTGACATATTTAAACTGAACCAAGAATGATGTTCATGTGAAACCAATCCTTTTTTAGCTGTTTGCTCCTGGCCTGTAGTTGTATGTTTTATTTGATGTTTGTGAGTCTTCGTTTATATCTGAATAGGTACTTCCTTGGCCTTCTACAACTGAAGTATCTAGTATTCATGTATTGGAGGTGATTTGTATATGAGCATCTAGGAAGATGCTGGAGTGACTACCAGAGCCACCACACCTTATATGACATGTGTAACTGTTGATTACACATTTCATATGCATGTGTAACTCCAAATTACACATTTTATATGCATGTGTAACTCCAAAGTACACATGCATTTTATGTGTACTAGATGATTATACATGCTTGTTTATGAGTGTTAGTTAGCTGATTATACATATGCTATGATTTGATGAAATTTGTAGTGGAAGGTATGCTGATCTTTTGTAATGAAATGGTACTGAACAGGTTATGGATGTGTTGATTTCAGAGTATGAAAGTTCATAGAGAGCTGTAGGAGTGTGCAAGTTGTACAGATGCAGATTTGGCATTGGTTTGTAATGAACGAGTACTGTTATTGCTATCATATAGCTCAGGTATGCACTGGTTGAAGAATCAGAATGGTTTGAGTTAATGATGCTCAGGTAGATTTATGTTAGGAGTTAACATTACATGTACTGGTGCAACTACAGTTAAGACAGTGGTATGGAATAGAGGAAATGAAGCTGGCTGGTGCTGAGATTTGTACTCAGTTGGTGTTGGTTGCAGTTGCAGGACATGGGTTCCGATGGAATTGATATGTGGTAAGTTATGGCCTGAGTCTGAGAACTCAATATTGCATGCTAGATGCATGTTAGGATAAACAGGTGCAGACTATGGATGTGTAACTAGTATTTACACATGCTAATTAAATATGTAACTTCTAGGTACACAAGCCAAATAAATGTGTATCTACTAGTTACACATGCAAATTAGATGTGTAACTTATAGTTACACATGCTAATTTGATGGGATATGCATATGTAACTTATAGTTACACATGCTAATTTGATGGGATATGTTATAGTGGTTATATTTATGAAATTGAGAAAAGAACATCAAGTCCTAGTAGTAGGGAGTAGTAGTGGATGCAGATTAGACTAATTAGATGCAGGTTATACTTATAGTTACACATAATAATTAGATGTGTAATTTCTAGTTACACATGATGATTGTATGTGTAACTTATGCTAATATGCATGTGTAACTATTGTTTACATGTGTAACTACTGATTACACATGCATTTTGTTTTCCTGGGTTCATATCTATACCCTGCTGAATCAGTTGTGTGATCATTTTTTGCGATATTAATGTGCTAGCACAAGGTTCCCAGGTGTTTGTATTATTTTGCCAGTATAATTACTGTCTGAAGCTTTACTTTCTGTTGCTTAAAATGTCCTTTGTCATCGATAATATGAAAATGGCTTAGGTACATCTAGACTAGCGCTGTAAAACGTCTTTCTGTTAATACAGTGCTAACAACGTCTTTCTGCTGAAGCAGTGATATCTTAATTAAGAGCTTCTCATTCACTTGCAAGGTTAACTGTATTATTTTATGACTGGTAATTGCTTGATAGTCACCTCTCGTTTTTGCTAGTGTTATTCATTTAGAGATGAATTTGCTGATTTTATGTTGACATATCTAAGTCAGATGCATGTGTAACTCCTACTTACATAATTCAGATGCATGTGTATCTGCAAGTTACACATGTTAATTAGATGTGTAACTTTTACTTACACATACTGATTTTGGGTACACATATCAATATGTATGTGTAACTCTTAGTTACACTAGTCATATGCATGTGTAACTGCTAGCTACACTAGCCAGATGAATGTGTATCTCCTAGTTACACATGTTATATGCATGTGTAACTCTCAGTTACACAATTCAGATGCATGTGTAACCGCTAGCTACACTAGTCAGATGCTTGTGAAACTGAAATATACATTGTTTTATGTACTGTTCATTTTAATCGTATACATACTGATTGCTTGTTGTTATATTTCAGGTTTTAGATAACTTCATAAAAGCTAATTGCTTAAACGTGGTAATGGTCTCGCTGGAACTGGAGTTGACGCTGAATACACAAGTCAGATGCATGTGTAACTCTCAGTTACACTAGATAGACACATATGTAACTCTCAATTACACTAAACAGATGCGTGTGTAACTTCTAGTTACACATGCTAAGAAATTATCGTAAATGAATATTAAAGTAATAACTTTTTTTTTTTGTGTTTTTTTTTGATGTCTATTTATTTGCATATATATACAAGTGTAACTTTGCATTACACATATCATAAGGATGTGTAACTTCTGGTTACACATGCCATATGCATGTGTAACTTCTGTTTACACCTTCGCACTGTATTTTAATAATTTCGGGCCTAGATTTAATAATTTTGGGCCTAGATTTAAATTTTATTTAATTATGGGCTTGACAATATGCATAAGGGTATCAAGGTCTTTTAAAAACTCGGGGCCTAGATTTAAACTTTTTTTAATTAAGGGCCTCATATTATGGGTTATCCATGGGTTGGGCCTGAGCCTAATTTCCCCTTTCTACATCGGGGAAAAATACGGTTTAGGGTTATCTTATCTGGGTGAGGTTTAGCGATGCCTTCTGCGATATTTCGGGTCCACATTATCCGCGAAGACTCCGGATTTAGGAAAAGAAAAAGACGATTCTAGAAACGATTCTAGAATTTAATAAGACTCCGGAGTACTATCTTTAGGCGGTTCGTGAATTATCCTCTTCCGTGTAGGACCGAGGAGCATTAGGTACGATAATAAATAGACTCTTCCGGTCTTTCTCAATCTCATCTCATCTCATCTCATCTCATCTCTTCGGAAAAATCAATCTTAATATTCGGCGATCTAAACTGAGTTTCTTCAATACCCTCCTCTCTCAAGGTAATCTAATCTAGGAACCTTGATCCTGTTATTTTTCTTTTTGATTTAATTATGAAGATTTAAGGGGTTAGTGATTGATTGATTGATTTGTTCTTGTTGATATATTTTTTTTATGAGATCTTTCTGCATAGATTTAGACTCTGTGTGTGGTTAATGGGTTTTTTTTTTTTAATCATCTTGCTTCGATAGGGATAGTCGTTATTGTGTTGTTTTTGGTGTATTTGACGACGACATTAGTTGGAGATTTTGAATTGTGTTTTATTATGTTTGGAATTAGTTGGATCTTTGTTTTCGTGTATATTGTTTGTTGATCATCTCGGATTGATATGGCTTGGTTTCTTATTTGATCATACGTAGGTCAGTTCCTGTTAAGTTAGGTTTTAAATTGTTATGGATCTGCTGTTGCTTCAATTTATGGTATCATAAGAGTTGTAGACTAATATGTTGTATGTAAGCTTGATGTTGCTCAACTATTCTGATCTTGAAAATATGTCAATTTGGATGCCCTTGTTTTTTGGTCTTGTATATGTAAGCTTGATGTTGCTTAACTATTCATAGCTTGAAATATTGTCAGTTGGATGCCTTTGTAATTTGGTTATGTTGCTCAACTATTCAGAGCTTGAAATATTGACAGTTGGATGCCTTTTGTATTGGTTTTTCATGTAATTCTAGAATGCCTATCTGTTTATTGTACTTCTAGTTATCATCATCTGATGAGTTTGTTGTTATAATTGATTTACAGATGCAGATCTTTGTGAAAACCCTCACTGGAAAGACCATCACCCTTGAGGTTGAAAGCTCAGACACCATTGACAACGTCAAGGCTAAGATTCAAGATAAAGAAGGAATACCCCCAGACCAACAACGTTTAATATTTGCTGGGAAACAGTTGGAAGATGGAAGAACTCTAGCTGACTACAATATCCAGAAAGAATCCACTCTCCATCTTGTCCTTCGTCTTCGAGGTGGTATGCAAATCTTTGTCAAAACCCTGACTGGCAAGACCATTACTTTGGAAGTTGAGAGTTCCGATACTATTGATAATGTCAAGGCCAAGATCCAAGACAAGGAAGGTATTCCTCCAGACCAGCAGAGGTTGATATTTGCTGGAAAGCAATTGGAAGATGGTCGTACTCTTGCAGACTATAACATCCAAAAGGAATCCACTCTCCATTTGGTTCTTCGACTCAGAGGTGGTATGCAGATCTTTGTGAAAACCCTTACTGGAAAGACAATTACCTTGGAAGTTGAGAGTTCAGATACCATTGACAATGTAAAAGCCAAGATTCAGGACAAGGAAGGTATTCCTCCGGACCAGCAGCGTTTGATCTTTGCAGGAAAGCAATTGGAGGATGGTCGGACCCTTGCCGACTACAATATCCAGAAGGAGTCCACTCTCCATTTGGTGCTTCGTCTCAGAGGTGGTATGCAAATTTTTGTGAAGACCCCCTTACTGGAAAGACAATTACCTTGGAAGTTGAGAGTTCAGATACCATTGACAATGTAAAAGCCAAGATTCAGGACAAGGAAGGTATTCCTCCGGACCAGCAGCGTTTGATCTTTGCAGGAAAGCAATTGGAAGATGGTCGGACCCTTGCCGACTACAATATCCAGAAGGAGTCCACTCTCCATTTGGTGCTTCGTCTCAGAGGTGGTATGCAAATTTTTGTGAAGACCCTTACTGGGAAGACCATCACTTTAGAAGTTGAGAGTTCAGATACCATTGACAATGTAAAAGCCAAGATTCAGGACAAAGAAGGTATTCCACCAGATCAGCAGAGGTTGATTTTTGCAGGGAAACAATTGGAAGATGGGCGTACCCTCGCTGACTACAACATACAAAAGGAATCCACACTTCACCTTGTCTTGCGTCTTCGTGGTGGTATGCAAATCTTCGTGAAGACCCTGACTGGGAAAACAATCACCTTGGAGGTGGAGAGCTCTGACACTATCGATAATGTCAAGGCCAAAATCCAGGACAAGGAGGGAATTCCTCCAGATCAGCAAAGGTTGATTTTCGCTGGAAAGCAGCTCGAGGATGGTCGCACTCTTGCTGATTACAACATTCAGAAGGAGTCCACCCTTCACCTTGTCCTTCGTCTCCGTGGTGGTAATTGAACGTTTCTGCTGATGGCATTGGTTTCGAAGAAGATTGTTTAGCTTCTATTGGTGTGTTTTGCTATCTATGAGAACCTTATCTTTTGTTTTCTGTCTGTGAGAAACTTATCTTTTGTTTGTCCAGTCATCTTTTGCTTTATGCAGTTGTGATCTTACCTTATCAGTGCATGAATAAATTTTCAACATTTGGTGCTATATATACTAGTATATTTCTTTGTCAAGGTTTATGTCTGGTTCTGGCTCTTGGTTTTAAGTGATCATTCAAATGCATTCAAGTCTGCCCAACTGCAGTGAGATGGTTAAAATTCAGAAAGTTGAAAAAAGAAAAAAAGAATAGCTCGCAGTAACCTTGGTCCTGGTAAGAAAGTCGATCACTTGAGAAAATTCAGAAGACATGAATAGATCTATTCAAAATAACCAGAATTTTATTATCAACAAAAAAAGAAACCAGAATTTATAAGTTAGTAAACCCAGAGCAGCTCTCCACCTTCAGAGGAGATGATAAAGTTCTATTGAAAAAGAATACATTTTAGTTTATTGACAATTTAACATTTCAGTGGTAGCGAGCTCAGTTAATTATTCAGGCTGCAACATCAATTTCCGAAGCAAGAAACCCCATTTGTTGTGTAAACGGATCCATATTATGCTGATGCCCTGTCAGAAATTGTTCCCAAAAAGAATCATTTGTGCCAGGAAGCTTAGTGGTGTACCGGTCGACCAACATATCCACATCAATATCAGGTGAGAACTGTCCACTTCCGAACGGGGAGATCGTGTCTTCTGCCCCCAATGAATCATTATACAGATCCCCGTTTCCTGTCCCATGACCCACAAAATCTGCACCAGGAATTTCATTGCCTTCGTTTTCCAGTCCCATGTCTTGCATGAGGTCCTTTTCCAGTGCGTCAAAGAAACTCATGTCTGCCAATGGACTTGTTGTTGTTGTCGTTGTTGACGTATCCCTTACATCACCAGAAGCTTGAATCTCCGAAATAGCGGCAGAGGGACACATTCCTGAATACCCTGATGGGACTGATAAAAGTGAATGTCTAGAGGTTGGAGCGACATCGGATGTCAGATTTGATGTACTCCCGCTGTCTAATTCTGTACTGGATGGTGAAGATATGTCATCGATGAAAACACCATTTCCATTGGTATCTACATCTAATCTGTGAGATGTTGAAGCAAGGTTCGGCTCCATCAACATTGCTTGTGTTGCCTCATTCAATATTGGCTGGTATTTAATGATCTGTCCATCAGAAGCAGGAGTAGAATGACCGTCCTCAAGGTTAGGAAGTCTTCGTTTCTTACTAACTCCAGCAATCCGTCTGTTATTGACATTCTGTTGCTGCACCAACTGGGCTAAGAAACCTGGACTCTGCACGGCCTTCACGAAAAATGACATCATTTGCTGTTGCTGCAGCTCCATACCTTCCAGCCGCTGCCCTAAAGTTTGCAACTGAAGATCAGTTGATTGTTGTTGCTTCCTCAGCCTAACAACTTCCTGCATAAGCACATTTTTGTCCCTCGTAAGTCTCTCCATCTCTTCTTCAAGACCAAATTTCCCCACTTCAACACATGCGCAAACCGATGAGCTCTGTCCTTGAGGTTGCTGTTGCTGCTTCTGCACTTTAGGTTCTTGCTTCCTGATTCTCCTCAGCAAATGTTTTTGACCTCTTAAAAAATCTGTGTGCATACTCCCACCTGTCACGTTCAACCTTCCTGAACCCCTGCGGCAACAAAGGTTTGTTTGACACAATTAAAACACTCATCTAATACAGTGCAGAGAAATAAAATCCCAAATGTGTATGCAGAGAAATATAAGATTAAAACCTAAGAATCAATAGTTAGAACAAATAATAATAAAGGAATTAGGGGAGATTTAAAGGAAAGAGAGAAAGGGGCTTACATAAAAATTTAACTGCCTGTTAAAGCTGGAAAATTGTGTAGCCTTAAAATACTTGGGCAAAATATCTTTAGCTAACACATCTAGTTGCCAAACAACAAAACTATTATTACTTGGACTCCAAGAAATTAAATCATCTGTAGATGGATCATCCACAATATCATATGTTTTACTCACAAATTCAAATTGTGAATTCCGGTTCAGTTTATCTGAAATCGGTGGCATCGTTGTATTATTTTGAAATCCTTCCATCAAATCAAACCCTCTCAAGATCAATCTCTATTACACTTATTTTTTTACCTTTTCTGATTCGAAAAATCAAGGTATGTTCTTTTATATACACACAAGGGAACACCCTCCTCCCCAGATTGGGAAATCGTATGATTAAGGAAGAATGATTTTTTAGGGACCATGGTATTTTTGAGGGGATCGTGGTTTTATTAGACCACCTTCCCTATAATTATATGGGGTGTCTTAAAATGTTGAAATGACTAACTTATCCTTAGCCTAATTTAATTTAAAACCAACCTAATAACCACCTATATATATATAACCACCACCTCTTCCCACCACCACCGCCCACCACCGCCGATTACCACCACCATATCTCTGATTATCACCACCACAAACCACCGATTACCACCACCTCATCCCACCACCACCGCCGATTACCACCACCACCAACCACCGATTACCACCACCACCTCCGATTACCGCAACCACCAACCACCACCACCTCTATATATATAGCTTAATTTAAAACATTAACAAAGATATTCTCACAAACCCATTACTTGTCATTCGTTTTTGGTTGAATAAATGAGAAGTAATCATCAAAATGAGTTGAAAATGGAAGTTGCAGAGAGGTTTAATGGAGGTTTTTTTCAGAGAAAAGTTCGGTTACGTCGCAAAAAACAAGTCTCAGCCGAACTTTTAGTTCGGTTACATCGCAAAACGTTCGGTTTCGTCGCAAAAAGTTCGGTTATCACGAATTAATTTTTTCTTAACCGAACTCTCGCAAAAAATACTTTTAACCGAACTCCTTGTATTAGAACAACCCAAGCCCATAAGTTTGATTCCTTCGCAAAATAAGGATATCACCGAACTTTAAGTTCGGTTGGTAGAGCAATTTGATATGTAACCGAACACACAAGATGTACCCAAATAAATTGTTAAGTTCAAAGTTCGGTTACCTACCATTTTATACTTGGTAACCGAATATAGCACTGTAACTTTGGTTTTTTTTTATCGATGAGTTCGGTTAGATACGCTTTTGGATAAAAGTTTGCGAACCAACCGAACTATGTACAGTTGGTAAAATTTTATTTTCACGTAAAGTTCGGTTAGTTATTGTTTGCAAAAGCAACCGAACTTCTAGACCCTAAAGTTCGGTTACATTGCGGGCAAACCGAACATTACACTGTACGACCAAAACCTCAATTAACGAGCGAGTTCGATAACCTGTGTGTTTGGAAAACGTAACCGAGCACTTTCAGGTTTGTTCGGTTACATGTTCTTGACATATGGTAACCGAACTGGCCCAAATCTACGTAAAAAAGTTCATTTTTTTGAAAGTTTGGAACAATTAAACCAACATTATCTAAGTTTGAAGCATACCTGATAACTCAAATGCTCTTCCTCCGGTTGTGGTTGGTAAATTTTTTTCATGTTTTTCTTCTTCATCTTCTCTAACTTTACTCTCTCAATAATTCTACTTCTTTAGCTTAATCATTTCACTAATGATTTCACTAATCATTACCCAAAATTAATCAGAAGTGTAGTTTAGGTATTAATATAAATATCTAGATAAGGGGTGACCTAGATTTACTTCTAAATGTCTTACTAAAAATAGAATCATGGTCCCAAAAAAACTATGGTCCCCAAAAAGATCGTTCTTAAGGAATGTGTTGATAGTGTGTAAGGCGGTTAGCGGGTAGTGGGGAACTGGGCCGGGCCCAGCTTTCATTTGCCGACAAAAGTTACTTCGGCTTAAAATGATCTGCAAGGGTGGGATTCCCTCAACGAGATTCAGTGGCATCCATAGTGTTACGTTGTCAGAAACAGAAAGAGATGAGGCTGAAAAAACATGGAATGAAATTAAAGTTTCAGCTGGTGCTAAGGAGAAGGATTTTGATGTTCCACCGAGAGGTTATAAAACTTGGTTTGAAGTTGAGCTAGAAGATATCAAAATTACTGCATAATGTTGGAAAACGATTAATGAAAAAATAATTTTTTAAAGTTTTAATAAAAAATTATAATTTATTATTTTCTTTTGTGAATGAAACTTTTTAATCCCACATTGTGTAATTTCCAATTTTTAATAGTTTTAAGAAACTATATAAACCTTTTAGTCCCACATCGGGGAGTTTTTCTTCTTAAGTTGTATTTGTCAATTATATAAACAAATTCACTATTTTTGTAAAAATCTATGGGAAAGGAGTTGCTCTATATTTAGAGGGACCCCCAGGGGAAAAAAATATTTTATATTGTTTTTCTCAAGCGTTCGAGATTTTCCTTTATGGTTTTTTCGGAGTTGACAAGCTCAAGTTGAGCATCTACTACATATGCTAGTAGTAGGTGTATTAGGGTGTTTTATCCTCGAGATATCTGTCATGTGAGGGCTATAGCATCACTCTTGAGTGTAGCCGGGCGCTAATGTCTTAAGGGCAACGTGTTGAACACGTAACTCACTCTGTTTTTTCAAAATTTTGCTTTGTTGCTGTTGCGGGATATGGGAAGCTCATTCGTTTCATCAAATCGATCACTTCCATTATAAAGGAGCTAAGTATCAATAACTTTTGCTTATTTGATTTTTCCTTGTTTTTGATTATTGCACCCAACACATACAATGTCGACTTCTCCCTCGTGGAAGAGAACACACTAAACGAAATGGTTGCACAAGCACTGGCACGATATCAGGATACGATACTTTGGAGGGAACGACAGATGCTGCCTTCCTCAAGAAGGTGAGTCCAAGACATGCAGAGAAGCCATCAAACGGGCAGCAATAAGTGGTCTCAAAAAAATTAATCTTGGTTTTTTTCTTTCTTTTTTTTTATAAGCAGTAGGAATGTCAAGTGGCCATACTGGCCTCATTTCTTTTGCAAAAATGATCGTAAATTCGCATATTGCTCAATGGAAGCGGCGTGGCGTTACGTGATTCAACTGTTCATGCATATTAGTGATTCCGCCTTCCACTAAACAAATTTCTCACTCGAACGTAGGTGTACAAATACTTCCAAACACAGGTGGATGGAAAGGGTTGTGATTAGTAGCAAGAACGATTGGAGGAACTACTAAGAAACATTGTAATGAGTCATGAGCAGGTGACCATTCTAATTGCAGGTGTAGTTTAGTATATGTATCATCATTTTCGTCTAATAATCAACAAATCAGAGTGGCGCAGCGGAAGCGTGGTGGGCCCATAACCCACAGGTCCCAGGATCGAAACCTGGCTCTGATATAACAGAGTGGCTTCCCAAACTTTTTTTTTTTTCCCCTCGCTCTGTGAACAAACCCCTCGAGTTAAACCCTAACAACAATGTCGCTTACTTTTCTGAGGACACCAACTATTAGATCTTATCAAAGGAATAATAACAGAAGTTTTAACACAACTATTCAATGCCGTGGAAAGAACAGCACAAGTTTTAACGAAGAAGAAGATGGAATGATCCAGTTTTTCCCAAGTTAGTATACGAATCAAAAGGTAAACATCAAAATCCCCCTCGTGCTGTTGACGGTTTTAGTAGCCCTGCCAATTTAATATCGAGAGCGTTTGATTTATTAGGGTTCAAAAGCATTAAGAATTCATTCAAGTTTGGGGATTTTGTAAGAATAACATCAAAGGATGAGAGTCTAGTCAAAGAAAACAAAAACACTTTTTGGTATCGTACAAGTAATGAACCTTGGGAATTCATTCAATTTATCGGAAAGGATGGTATAAGTTCGATGGCTCTCGATTGTATCAAAAGTATTACCGTGTTAGAAAGAGATGAGGCTGAAAAATTATGGGATGAAATTAAAGTTGCAGCTCGTGCCGAGGAGAAGGATTTTGATGTTGTGCCAAGAGGTTATGAAACTTGGTTTGAAGTTGAACTGTTTGATGATATGAAACTAACTGGATACAATATCACCCTCTCTGCCTTCCTGGAAGAGATGAAACGAAAACAACTGGCTGCACAGGCACAATGTCAGGATTCACAGAAGGAAACGAAGGATGCTTCAAGAAAGGCAGAGAAGCCATCAAATGGGCAGCAACAAGGGGTTTAAAAACAGGTATCTTGCTAGCTAGGAATACTCAAAACTTTGAAATGACGTAATGAGTCTATAATGTTGTGTCTGGAAACTTTGTTTCAGCAGTTCCACTCTCTAATTTTCGGTTTTGTCAATACAAGTATGCTAGAATAGTTATGAGTTATTCAGGAAATCAGATTTGCTGTACCTCATTTCATTTCATTTGTTAGTCCCACTGCGAAATAGACTCTGGTTTATAGGGAGTGGAATTTGGAAACTGGACACGACCTTACTTGAACAGGATCTGTTCTATAGGCTCGTACCTCTGTATCCTTGAGTTCTAAGGAGACATGAACCACAGTCTGGTTGATGAAACAGGACCGCGCAATCAGAGCGTGATTAATAGTTGCCGGTCTATGATGTAGACCGTGCGGCTGTAGACGATTCTTCTCAGTTTGGCCTTGGCCTGCTGTGATGATCGTGCGGTTGTCTGACAGACTACAAAATCTTTTTTTGCTGGACTCAGCTGAAGGGTAGTAATAACTGTGATAAGGCTACTTAGTTTTTGTGTGCTGTGCAAAGATGGATGCTGAAATGCTTCTATAAATGTTGATTTCCCTGTATGATAACGATTGTGTGATTACTGTGATAGAACCACTTGTAGCTTCTTCTTCTTTTTTTTTTTTGTTTGAAGCATGAACTTGTAGCTTCTCATGTCTTATTTAAAATATATATGTAATTGACAGAGACTACCTTATCTTTCCCAATAATCCTTGACTTCATTGGAAAGTCAAAATCAACATTAAGAAGTACAACACCGGTCCAATTTAAGTGGACAGCCACTCTACAAAACAAACATCTACATGAAAAATCTCATAGTCACGAATGATTTGCTTTAACATTATCCCAATCTTCCACTTTCATGGACAACTACCTTGTCCGGAGTTCTTATGGTTTCATGGAGCACTCCATCAAATACTGCTACAGAAGTTCGAGCACCTCAACAGATACTGCTGGAGAAGTCTCATCCATATCCTAAGTTTGTGCAGAAGTTCGAGCACCCCAACAGATACTGCTACAGACGTCTGGCGCATATTCTACGTTTGAGCATCACACACCTCCTCCTTACTTGACCTAAACAGTACTTACACAGGACCATATCTCTTGTGCACCACAGAAGCTGATCCTACATGGTGAAGCGTTTAAGGCTAAACCAATAGCTTCGTTACAGTTTCATCTTTGGCTCAAATTCAGGGAACGGGGCATCAATTTCAATTTACCCAGATTTCAGCGATATTCAATATCAGGTTAAGACATCAACTTTTAGGGCACTACGCCTGTGCCTTACACTGGTAATCAGGAATTCCACTATGCCTGTGGAGGAATCCAATCTTGGTGATTTCTGTTTTTGTTTCTAATTTGCACAATAATTTATTTTAAAAACAAAAAGTCTCAAACCAAATACTAGTACGATCTAGAGCTATAGAACTTAACAGCACCAGCAGCACTATATAATACACAATACTGTGATATTTAGAGATATAGAAGACGCGATCAAGTTTCAACAATTAATTACATTTCAAGTCCTGACGTTTTTAGCAATAGCATCAGAAGCACTGCTACTACTACGGTTACTACCCATGGAATTGTCCACAAACGAACTTAACACCACCTATAGTAACCTGGTTAACTTTTCTTCCCCTTCCCCGACGTAAACCAGACTTCAATTCCTCATTAATCAAATCTGAAAACGGGCCGCCTTTGTTCCATGCATTGACAGACCGAGCGTGGTCCTTAAAAATTTCAAACCTCTCCTTAAAAGCTACTTCGTCTTCAATGTCAAAATTGCTTCCATTATCCGAGAGCCACTTCAGAAACAAAGCACGGAGCTTAGCTTCAGAATTGACAATATCATCGGTCACCTCAAAAACTGTTTAATGATCATGCATGGCAGATGATTATAGGAGTCGTTAAGATGAGGAGAAGTTGCAAAAGAGAAGTTTTTCTTTTGAAGATAGATTAAAATTGATAACATGGTGCCAAGGAGGCACAAAGGTACAGAGGTCATACAGTTTACAGACAGAAACAAGCCTGGCTGAAAACAAAAATTACAAATTACATTTGGTATATTTTACTTCCCCAATTTACGACGAGATCATCAAAAAATAAACCTTTGAAAGCTTTGGTCGGTAATCCCCATTGAAATAAGAATGCCTTCACGGCAATGATTGTATCCTCTTCAAGTTGAACTTTGTTATGGAAGCATCTTCTATTTCTCTCCAGCCACGTAGCCCACCAAACCGCGTATGGAAGATTATTCCATATGAAATCTTGAGTATCATCTGGCCATCTTCGTCTCCACATATTTAAACAAACTGCGGTAGTATTAGGGAAAGCATTTTTAACCTGACAGTACTTGAGAAAATAGCTCCAGACTTTATTGGTGTAATCACAATGTAGAAGGATATGGTTAGTTGATTCATCTCCTTCCGACACAAGACACATTGTTGAGAAGATATTGTTATTCCTCTTCTAGCCAGATTATCCAAGGTTGGAGCAGCATCCCACATAGTAGCCCATAAGAAAAAAGAGACTTTTGAAGGTATGACATCATTCCAAATCAGTTTGGGTTTGGTGAAGGCGATACGGTCGGTAGAGACATCCATGTTTTGCATTTCATAGCATGAACTAACCGTAAACATACCTGTTTGCGAAGGAAGCCAAGATCTGCTGTCTTCTTGATTTGATGGAATCTCCGGATTACCAATATCTCCCAATAATTGAATTGCTTCATTAATCTCTTCTTGTTTCAAACATCTTTTAAATGGAAGGTTCCACGTAGGGGTGTAAATAATACCCGAAAATACTCGGCGTGCCTGTACCCGCCTGACCCCGCATGTACCCGAAGTAGCCCAAAGCCTGTTATGGCCCGTCATAGGCCACCCGGCCTGGACTGGATTAATTTATTGGACGGTGTCGGACTTTGCTATTAATTATGATGCCCGGCCTGATACCCGGCCTGGTGCCCGGCCTGAAAGCCTTCTATGTGCGATTAATCATTTAATATCCTTTTAAAAAGACTTAGAAGTTACCATTTTATAATTGTCAATTTTCTGTCAAGAAAAATAAAATATATAGTTGTCTTTACTTATAATTAGCCTTTTAAAAACATTAATGGTAATAAATTTTCTTATTAGAAAGTTTGTTGTACTCTAATTAATTATTTATTATAGGCTAAAATTAAAAGTTTGTCATTGTAATTTAAATATAAAATAATACTATCATTTACGGTATGCAATGTTAGAAAGGAAAGTATATTGTATTAAAAATAAATACATTTAATACCATTCATTTGAAAATTTAAATTTAAAATAAAAGAAAAAAAATTCAAAATAGTGGCCTGTCCGGCCCGATCTGGCCTGCCCGTATAAAAACGGGCTTTGGACGGTCTTTGGGTAGCAAATTATCTACTTTTACCCGGTCTGCCCGGCTTGAATTTGTTTACGGACTCACAAATGTTAAGCCTGGCCTGACCGGCCTGTCTTAGTTTTTGGGCCGGGCGGCCTGGCCTGCCCGAATTTACACCCCTAGTTCCACGCCGAATTAGAACTCGCCTAAGAAATGACTTCTCCAATGGATGCTTCCTTTGCTTTACTGAGTTTCCACAAACGGGGATACTTAGTGCGTAAAGGTATCAAACTACACCAACAATCACTCCAAAAACTAGTTTTGAACCCATTGTTGACAGAAGTACGGGTGTTTTGCTGAATAAGAGGTAGAGTTTTCATAATGCCTTTCCACAAACCTGTGCCATGAGCTGTAGAAACCTTTTTCGGGTACCAAACTTCTTCATTACCGCCATGCTTGTGGTGAATAATTTTCCTCCACAAATGGTCCTTTTCAACACCATATCTCCACATCCACTTAGACAACAGTGCCTTGTTTGAATTTTAATCTTTTTAAACCCTAAACCACCTAGCTTCTTCGACTTGCAAACCCCGCCCCGACCCACCCAAGAGAAGTTTCAAAAACAGATGATATGTAAGCTTTTTCCTTCATGATACTCTTCAGGTTACAAAGTAACAACAGTATTAGGAGATTTTGAGCTGAATAGTCTGGACATGTTCCCTGACCTCTGACTGATCAATGGTATAGCAGTCCATGCTATTGCACCAGTTGCAGTTGCAGGCAGCTGCAAAGTTAAAGGGAATAATTACCAAATAACAAGGAACTAGAGATAACGAAACAACAACCGGCAGTGATCTATGTTCACACAAAATGATTTATCTTCTCATTCGCATAAACAAGAAAAATCATGCTTTCACTAACTTTGGTGCAGGATATATCTGGAAAATAGTTTTCAATATGTTTTATTTATAAACGAATGAAGCTGAAACGTGGCTTAGTTTTTCTCATTAGTCGGGTAGCGCTCTTCATCTACAATTTGTAAGGGCACCATCTACAGTTTCATCATCACAGTCGCAGTTACATGTATAAACTAAACGCGATCCTGGGGGTTCTTTTGCTTCTTTTTCCTCGTAAGGTGTTTAGTTTTTAACAGCGCACCACAAAAACTCATGAAGATCTCTCCTTAATGTGCTCTGAGTATGAACGTGTAATAAGCGCTCAAAAATAGTCCCACATCGAGGGATACGCTGTGAAAACTATGTTTATATGGTAATAGGATTGGAATGTTGAACACCGGCTGGCTGTGAATTGGATGCTCAAAACTAATAGCCCTATATGGGCTATCAGCTAAACAAAAAGTTTATGAAAATTGATCGCATTTTTGTGATTGCAGCACCATAGTCCTATATGGGCTATCAGCCAATTCAACTTCAAATAAACAAACTCGAGCCTCTCCATTCACAGCTCTGATTGGTTTTGTTTTTAATCATTTTTTTTTTAACTTTGAGAGTCAGTCCCCAGATTGCAAGTCGTAACATGGTTTTAATGCAATTCTTGATCTTTTACAACTGTACTGTTATGCAGCTCATAGATGACTAGTACATACAACTGCCTAGTTAAATGACTTATCGATGGCTTTGAGTAACAAGTTGAGATTGAGGCCCTATCATTCAAATATAGTTGTAAGCTGTATTATTAAATACCCATTATGTACACAATTGGTTGACCGATGACTTGAAGTTATTTGATTATTTTCTCCTAGAAATTGGGCAGCTCACCTACACTGTGGATGTGATATGATAGCAGGAGAAAGATCACTTACTGACTTTCTTAGATGGGAGAAAGATGCAAACCTCATAATCTTACTTGTATTTAGACGCAGAGTTTTTCCAGACTCATTTACAGAATATGAATTCATAGATATGTAAATTGGTAACTGTAGATTTGGATGAAAAATGTTGTTATAACAATGCGGTTCGACAAAATTAAATAGAGCAGTTGAGAAATGCAATAAGTATTGGAGATTTAAGAAGGGGTCCTGCAATATTTATGACCAAGAAACTAAAAGAGCGAAGGGGGATGGATAGACGAGAGAATAAAGGAGGAGACGGAGAAATTAAATGTGTTATTAGAGAATGTAGGAAAATGTATAAACCAAATCAATAGCGTAGCATTAGAACAATTTGGTTAGTGATTTTCTTTCTCTCAAGAACTGCATGATTGGCTTTCATTTTTCTTGATTATCTTCAAGGTAGGAACTCAAAGTAAAGAACAACCATGGCTAGCATTATGGCCAAACCACCAGAGGTTCAAGGACGGATCATGGCAAGCATAATATGCTGGCTTCTAGGAGTTGGGTGCCTTCTTTCTTGGAGCAGTATTGTGACAATACAAGATTACTATCAATACTTGTTCCCGGCATGTGTACTATCGTCGGCTACCTTTTGCTTTTACTCTTGTATGTAATGTCTATGTGCTTTGGGGGTATGCAACATAGAAATAAAGCCAGAGGAGGAGGTAGATCAGCTAGCTACTGAACTGGCAGTGTTTTCTTTTGTTGATGCAGGATTACCATTCGGCTAGAGTGCTCCCAATTGTTTATGAACCTGTTGTACTAACAGTTACGGCTATACTAACATACTATGAGGCAACACTGAACACAAGAAAGCGAATTATTTCTGGATTTCTACTTGTATTTATGAGTAATGCAGCAATTAAAGCTGTAAGTAGTCACCTCCTCTTGTATGTTATCATACATCAAGCAGTTTCATCTTTTTGTTTGTGAAACATTTTGGCTTTAAAATTGTGTCTTTCATGGTTCTTCCGATTTGTTTCGTAGTAGGACCTAGCAACATCTGGAGGTACTTTGGTTGCAGCTGGCATGGAAATGCAGCAAATCGAAAGACTATTCTACTGACCCTTTTTCTTTCATTGCTTTGCTTTTCATCTTGGCCAACTCGTTATTTACTATTAGGCCGAGAAATAAGATTTTGGAGTTTCTATTACAGGATGATGAGGAAGGCCATAAACAACTGGAGCGCCTCACCACCAAACAGTTGCTAAATTAAAATCTTGACCTTGCAATGTTGTATTGACAATGTCGATATTCCCTGGTGATTCTTTCTTTGAATCCCCGAATCCCTTGTTGTTTCTACTTATGACTACGAAGATAGTCCCTGTAACCTAATTGACATGTACTGAGATTTTCTTTTTCCGGCTGATAAAAGAATTGGTTTGAGAGTTGAATTTGGATTTTTTTTTTTTATTTTTTTTTTTTTTTTGAACGTACCATCCAACTGGTTCACAGTTGTTGTCCTCAAAAGACTCATGAAGATGTCTCCTTAATGTGCTCTGAGTATGAACGTGTGATAAGCGCTCAAAATTAGTCCCACATTGGGGGATACGATTATGAGAACTATGTTTATATGGTATTAGGATTGGAAAGTTGAAGACCAATCGGCTGTGAATTGGATGCTCAAAACTAATAGTCCTATATGGGCTATCACTTAAACAAAAAGTTTATGAAAATTGATCGCTGTCTTGCGGTCCATTCACAGCGGATTGGTTTTGTTTTTTTTTTAGAATTACACATGGGCTCGTATCTGTTGATTGTCATTGCTTGTCCACAGCTTGTGCAACTTTTATGCAACATTGCTTGCCGATCCAGAAAAGGCATACTAGTTTCCCTTTTGCTTACGGTTACACGTACATGTTGAGGCTCTTTCATTCATAATTGTACCTATTGGTATAAGTCATGTTGACTCGTTCATGCTAGACAATTTTGGGATCTTGAATATGCATGACTGGTAGATTTATCGTGTCCGTTGATCGACCTTCGTTGTGATTTATTTGATGATGCAGTATTATTTCTTGGGTATTTCATTCTCTTATAAATTTGGCAGCTCCTATATCCGCACAGAAAAAGAGTCCAATTTTCCTAAACTAAAAAGAAAAAAACAAGTCAGGAAGAAAGTATGACGAGAAAAGCTTTACTTGTAGTTATGGACCATGGTCTTAGTGATTGCTTTGTTAGCAGAGCATGCCACAGGCTCCGGGCAAGCCACCACCAAACAAGGCTCCTGTCAAGCCTGGCAATCCGAGCAAGTCAGTCTTCTCAAAAAAATCTAACTCATAGGTAAACCTTACATTATATGTTCAGGAATCCGTCAAGGGTTTTGTTTAGCGCAATGCAGGAAGAGGGGGGTAAGGGAAACCTCCAGCTTTTTTCACCGCCCGTATTGCTACCAAAAGGGGTTGCATATACCAAAAGGGGTTGCATGACTACATTCCACAGCTGTGCTAATTCTTGCACTACTGTCGCAGCATCAAGGCTCACTAATTAAGCTAGTAGTGGCCAGGAAACTGGAAAATAGCCCCAATGTAAGCATGTTACCAGCTGAACTATTAAGATAAAAAACATGCAAGAGGTGAGACACTCGAGTCTAAACCAAGGAATAAAATACAAGGACAGCAAAACTACTCCCAGGCAAGATACTGTATCTTGCCACATCCATGTTAGAGACCATTTTTACCACGTAAATATGAGAAACAAAACACAGATTGAAATAACTCCGACAACCAAAACTTTTGAGTACCAATAAAAGTACATGATCCAAAATATAGCAACTGGATTTTAGTCAATATGTTGGTAGAGCTTAACATCTGTTTTCCAGTGGTTTAAAATGTAAAAACTCTCATAGCCTACTGATCCATTCCAAGAACAACAAAAGAAAACTAACAAGCTCTTGATGGTGTTCTTCTAAGTGTTGGTGGCTCTGGTGTAAATCTGCTGGCTGGAATGAGTTGAAACCATCCTGATCAAACCCTTTGCTACCAAATCCCTGATTGCCCTACGAGCTAGGGATCCATTAATCTGAGAGCAAACAGAGAAAAGAAAATAAGTTAGAATGAGTTACTTTTCAGTGTCCACAGATATTAGAGAACCAGATAAAAAAGATATTCATTGCATCTGTTCTGACATTTAAACATCCATAATCGAAATTAAAAAAAAAAAAACTATGCTTCCACTTTTTATGCAGCCATCTATTTTGCATATATTGCATTAATAAAAACATGCATGTTCCAAATTTCAGTAAAATTGGAGGGAAAAAAAGGACAAACAACATGACTGCCGGTGAATTCAGATTAAAAAACAGTTAGAAAATCAGAACTATTTGTGAAAAGAGAAAGAAGATGTTGAAGAGCAACAATCAGATCGTCAATCAATTAATGGACGCCTGAAACGATATTCTCACCAAGTTTTTCTTCCTCCGTATCACACAGGGAGAGATTTATAGCTCTGACTGTATAAAGAAACAGAGGTTTTGAACTGGAGATGGACACACACACAAGCACAAACAATAGAGAGAGAGAGAGAGAGAGAAAGCTTAAACACGGAAAAGTGAAATGGCAGAATCAGGTGAAATTATTGGAAAATCAGAACTAAGGCACTGTAATTATCCACACAAACACAGTTAGAAGCTTTGCACTATCAGGAAAATGATGAAAACAAAAGAACAACTTATGGAAAAGCAATGACAAAAGGAAGGCATCACAAAAACACACATTGCAGTCCGAAAATGAGAACTAAGATACTGTACTTATCCACACAAATATAGCAAGAAACTTGGCAGAAAATCATGAAGACAATAAGAGAAACATAAGAGAACCAATACATGAAGAGACAAAAAAGACTGAATCATGGATTAGGTATCACAGAATCCCAATTGCAGTTTGAAAATAAGTTCCCAGTTCCAAATAACAAAAGTTCTAGATATCACCGCCGAAAGCAAACACAAGAACATTTATTCTTCCCTTTCCCTTTACCCCAATATTCACAGAAAAAATAGATCCGTCATTTGACCCTTCTCAAAGTGCAAATAGTTTCCTTCTACATAATTCTACATCATAAACATAAATTTATCAAGCAGGACGGGTTTCTAGATATCACCCATACATACAACGACATACATCTAACTAAGATAATCAACAAAACCATGGATTCGGAATTTAAGTACGGTAAAACAAGCCAAATTTATGCATAAACAAAATCATTTTCCTACTCTGAAACGTCTAGGGTAAACGATTTACAAACAAAGAGATAAAGAGAAGAGTTGAGTAGAATAGTACCCTAAGTCTGTCACACAAGACTGAAGGAGTAATAAGCTTGTACTTGAGTGCTTCTGAAATAAGCTTATCATAACTTGCTTGATCAAACAAAACCATGTTGTTCACCTTCTCCTTTTGCTTTCCTTTGCTCCATTTCTACAGGTTTGCAACTTTGTTTAACAGTAATCAACAAAACAAAACACAAAATCCCTAAAAAGAAAACCTAGAACGAAGATCTGAAATGAAAACAGAACAAAACCCTGATTTGATTACCTTCTTCTTCTGCTTGCCTCCGCCAGATTTGGCTGGTTTGGAAGACGGCGGTGGAGCTTTCTCTTTCTTTGGTGCCATTTTCGATTGATTTCTCTAGGGTTTGCTTCCGACCTCCAAGAGATGTAGAAAGAGTGTTTTCTTCTTATTTGGAGGGTAGAGGAGGCAAGGAGTGAGAAGATTAGGGTTTTGTAGCGGAGAAACAATGCTGATGGATTGGGCCTGGCTGGGCTCAAGCTAATGACGGATGGGAGATTTGCTGGTTGGACTCCATAACTTTTGACTTTAGGGTCCAGCGGCAAAACAACCATAGGCACGCGTTTTATCCGGTCCAATCCGAAATTTTATCTGGTCCAATCCGAAATTTTTAATTTAGCCGGTGGATATCCAGCCCGTATTTTGATGGATTGAGCGTGGGTAAATGAAACTCATCTGTTGGATACACGGCCCGTTAAAATGGTCAAGCTATAAGTATTAACATTGGGGTAATGATTTTAAATTTCGTACTATGTGTAATCTTTTTACATCAGATTGTGAATTTTTTATTAAATTTCGTCTTCATCTCTCGTTTATTGATATTGGTTGATTAGTATCCTAAATAATTACTTTGAATATCTTTGTTTGACTTTTCTTAATTTTGAAATTAGTGTTTGTATTACTAAGAATCGTGATCATGTAAAATACCTCAGTTGTACTGTTATGCACTACTAATTACAATTTTTGGCAAGGATTAAAATGTCAAATTCATAATATAATTACCCTCAAGTGTTTAAGAAACTAGGTCATAACGAACGTCCACTCTGGTAAAACATTGGTAGATTTGAATTCCATGTTCCTTATTGACGATTGGAGCTAAGGTTTCTTTGCTTAAGTTACTTAACAGTTGACAGACTCATAGGTAGAATCAAAATTAAATGTAATAATTCAGATGCCGTTTGTTAAGTATTTGTTAGTGCTCAAGAAATCTATTGACAATCTTGCGTATATGCTTTAACAGAAAATAAAAAAAATAAAAAGGACCCAAATCAAGTTAGACCAAATCAAAGTCGAGGTAAGGATTATATCATCTAGACTTAAATCAGATTCATCATATATTAGTGCTTATGGACTATCGATATCTGTCTCCCATGACATAACGACCTACTTCTCGATGTAGTAGCATTCCAAACTTTGAGAAACGACGAATCAAAAATTAAAGTGATGAATTCTCTCTTTAACACAAACTTAACTGATAATTTTTATAGAATGTAGTAGAATGATTATTAGGTTTCCAATTATTTATTTTTTTAAGTGTGTGCTAGAAGTTGCTAGTATCTCTTCAATGAAGAATCATGATGCTTTAAGTACCTCTTTACTGAAGAATCATGATGCTTCAAAGATTCCTCAAGGGATGTAACTTTCGAATTTGAATTTGAATTCCCTAGTGGTTGTCTCCTTTCATGTATTTGGCTTTAAGTTTCTTTTAGTTTCAAACTTGAAACTAACTTAACCTGACTAATAGCCAAAATTAAAATTAAGCCCACTGATACAACCCAACACCTAAATCCAATATGGTACTAGTTAAATGATTTTTTTCATTAATATGTGAAAATTGGATTCAATTACTAAACATGTAATTGAAAAATGCAGACAGATAATGGGGAGATTTTATGCGGAAATAAATGCATGGGGATAGGTATCTTTCGCCTTAAACCTTCCTTGGTGAATATTTACAGGTTTTACTACTGGGTCAGTGTGCCAAAGGCTTGGAAATGTTAGTCTTTTAGTGTAAACCAAGACAACAACTATACACAATTTGTTTCTTCACCAAGTTAGTTCTCATGGTTGTGTTTGTTTCGTCCCCGAACAATTCTCGGAATTGATGAAGCGCTTTTAGATAAACCTAGCCTATAAAAAGTTCTCACATAAGCGGCCACACATCTCGCTTCACATAGGTGATTTCCTATTAAGAGTATCCTGCCATACCCTATTTGGAATTTCTAAATCTTACGAACTAATAATCGAAGGCTAAAACAACAATGTAGATTATAGTTTCCCACCAACGATACTAGTAGACGCTTTTTGATCCCAAAGAATCCTATAAACTAGCGTAGTAAGAGATTTCGCCTGATTAGGTTACTTTCCTCTCCAAAATGAAGTGCCTTCCTCAAGATAAGTTTGTAAGAAGAACAAACTTCACTATTTATGAACTAAGGTAGTTTAGACACCAAGGAAGATATGCAATAAGCACCTAAATTCTGTTTTATCTAATTCCAACCAATATCAACTGTCATACCGAAATCCCTCTTGGATTATACCTTAATATTAGGTAGCATACAAGATACTTAACTGATATATCTTTCAAAGATATGTTTTGCTTGCTGAAAAAACTAACATATATATTCGAAAATATTAACAAAAATATTCTCAAAACATTTCGGTTTGGGATATCACCTTGAGTATCAAGGAATATCTCTGAATAATAAAATATAAGATTTGCACACATGTTCAAATTAGTCACTATGTCGATATCTTGAACTTTCCTATTTTGCAAACACAATTTCCAAAATCACACAAACCCTAAAGTGTACGAGATAATATAAATCGGTTTTGCTTATGGGGATGGGGTCTACCTGTTCCCAATGTAGGAAGGGATCGGTTCTACTTTAGTTCGCCTCATAGGTAAGGATCGGTTCTACCATGGTTCCCAATATAAGTAGGGATCGGTTCTACCATGATTCCCAATATAAGTAAGAATCGGTCCTTCCTTAGATCTCTAATAAAAACGGTACCACCAATCTATTTGATTTCTTTCATCGTACGACGATTTTTTTTTGTAAGTCTACTTCCTTAAACTCATGTATCAAACATAGTTTTCTAGGCATGAAATCAATCATAGGTTCATTAGACAATCTAGCAAAAAGTTAAAAATATTATGTCTATGTCACAATTACGAAGTTTAAAAGATAAACGTTATACTTCGTAATTCAATATACCAAGGTTGTAAAAAAACTTGTATATTCTTCCTTGACACTTTGATCATAGTAAAATGATCAAGTCTCTAATACTACGGTTTCATTTATGTAACTTTGTATGTTATGTTTTCAATCTAAACGACTTGAAAGTAATGATAAAAATGGAAACAAGTCAAGTCTTGTATTACTAACCTCAAGTAGAAGGATGATGTCTCGTTGATGTCGATACATCTTCAGAATTTTCGGGTCTTTAGAGTAAGACTTGTATGTCTCAAAATTTATATACTTCCTAGTCTAACCCTAATCAAGTTGACTCTGGTAACCTAATCAAGCGACTTTTGAGTTTTGATACTAAAATATGACAACCAACCTTGACATACCAATGCTTGGTCTCACTACCACTAGGGGTCGGTTCCAACACCCCGTGGTCGTTCCTCCTTTGAAATGACGAGGGTACCAAGTACACCACAATCTTTTCGATATGAACCTATAAGTCATATAACTTGCATGATCTAATATAGATAGAGACTGTCAAGAAGATAGGAAACCACGAGGTATACACTTGGTATATAGTTCTAGTTCGAAACCGAACACACCTATAGGGATCAACCCAAGTGTTTGGGATTAACGTACAAGTGCAATTACTTTAATTATAACTTAATCAAATTATAATGTGGAAAGTAAAGTAAAAGCACACAATAAGATTTTATTGACGAAGAAATGACAAATGCAGAAAAAAAACGGGGATCTAGTCCAGTTTTGAATACTCTAAGAATAAGCCGCTATACATAATTTTTGCAAAAAAAAATATAGAACAACAAGATATTTGGTTTGACTGCGCTTTGAAGCGTGGACCAATGTTGACTTGTCCGATTCATGGGCTAAACGCTTCACACATGCGCTTCAACTCGAAATGCAAATTTCTGAGTCGACTCGTGTGATTCAACTCGTGAATCGCACGAGTTTAAAAACCATGCTCTCAAGAATAATCAAACTAGGTGAAATCAAGAGTTAACAACCGTTACTCAATCAAATCAATAATCGAAAACTAAATTAATAATATGATTCTAGTTTCCCACCAACGGTACTAGTAGACGCTTCTTGATCCCAAAAGTCTTTAAACTAAAGGACATAAGATTTTTCGCCTTAATTAGGTTACTCTCCTCTCCAAGATAGTATTACGAGAGTACTATTAGTGGGCTACACCAGAAACAAGAAAAATAAAGTTTGCCTGTCTCAGGATAAGTTTGTAAGAAAAACAAACTTCGTTATTTATAGACCAAGGTAGTTTGGGTACCAGGGAATTTCCATAACCGAAAATATTGTTAAGATATGCAATAAAGCACCTAAATTTGGTTTTATGAATTCCAGCCAATATCCAACTGTATAAACAAAATCTTCATGAACTCAATATTAGCTAGCAGTTAACTAATATATATTTCCAAATATACGTTTTGATTGGTGTTAAAACATAACATATTAATTTCGAAAATCTCAAAAAAAATCTCTACTATTTAGGTTTGGAATATCACCTTGAGTATCAAAGAAAATCTTTGAAAAATTAAGAAATAATATTTCACTATTTTTCAAATTACTGATTATGTCCACATCTTGAACTTTCCTATTTTGCAAACCCAATTTCGAAATCACACAAACCCTAAAGTGTACGTGACTTAGAGAAAGCGGTTTTGCCTATTGATACCGGTTCTACCATGACTCCTAAAGCAAGTTAAGATCGGTTCTACCTTGACTTCCAATATAGGTAGGGATCGGTTCTACCTTGATTTCCTATATATGTTAAGATCGTCCAACCTTAAGATCTTCAATGAAAACCAGACCATAAATCCTTTTGATTTCCTTTCGACTACGAAAATAATTCGTACGTCTACTTCTTTAAACTCATATAATTAAGCATAGTTCTAGATATGAAATCAAACATATGTTCACTACACAATCTAGTAACGAATTACAAAGATTATGTTGATGTCGTAATTACGAAGTCCAGAAGAAAAGCATTATAATTCGTAATTCAATATACCAATATAAAGAACTTATCATTATTAATAATATATTTTTCCTTGACACTTTTATCATAATACGATGATCAAGTCCATTATACCAAAGTTTCACATATATAACTTCGCATGTTATGTTTTCAATCAGAAACAACTTGAAAGCTTACGATATATACATGGAAACAAGTCAAGTCATGTATTATTAACCTCAAATGGAAGGATGATGTTATCGTCGATGTCGATATGTCTTCGGAATATTCAGGTCTTCAGAGTAATACTTGTATGTCCCAGCATTTCTAGATTTCCTAGTGTAAACTAGCGAAGTTGACTCTAGTAATCTAATCAAGCGACTTATGAATTTTGATACTAAAATATGACAACCAACTTTGACATACCAACATTTGGTAGGTTCTTTTTAACTGGCAGTGCTCTAAAATCCTTCCACCGAAATTAGGTTTTGAAAAAGCGGGGGTCTAACAACCACACCCAACAATTCGTTTGACAATCTGAATAGACAAACTCCAATATACTTTCAAGAGAATCGACTAGACAGTTAGATTCAACCTATAGAAAAGTATATCCAAGAGTTTTGTATCTCTATTTCTCAATTCAATCTGCAATCAACAAATAGGAATTTGCGATCTTGATTGAATACAAGAGAAATAACTTGAACGATACCAAAGAACAATGTTCAAGGATCAATCAATAACCAAAGGTTAGATTTCCCAATTGATAACGTACAACTTGTGATATTTCAATTACATAACAAAGTATAATGCGGAAAAGAAATAACACAGACACCAGAAATTTTGTTAACGAGGAAACTGCAAATGCAGAAAAACCCCAGAACCTAGTCCAAATTTGAACACCACACTGTATGAAGCCGCTACAGACACTAGCCTACTACCAATGAACTTCGGACTGGACTGTAGTTGAACCCTAATCAATCTCACACTGATTCAAGGTACAGTTGCACTTCTTATCCTTTGATCCCAGTAGGATACTACGCAATTGATTCCCTTAGATGATCTCACCCACAACTAAGAGTTGCTACGACCCAAAGTCGAAGACTTGATAAACAAATCCGTCTCACACAGAAAATTCTACTGGAATAGATAAATCTGTCTCCCACAGAAATACCTACGAGTTTTGTTCCGTCTTTTGATAAATCAAGGTGAACAAGAACCAATTTATATACCAGATTTATATTCCCGAAGAATAACCTAGAAATATCAATCACCTCACAATAATCTTAATCGATTAACAAAACAATATATTGTGGAATCACAGACGATTAGACGAAGGTGTTTGTGACTTCTTTTTTGTCTTGCCTATCGGAGATATAAATCTCAAGCCAATCTTACGATTGCACTCAAACACGATAAAAACGGCAAGATCAGATCACGCAACTACAGAGAAAATAGTTGGGTCTGGATATCACAATCCCAATGAAGTCTTCAATTCATTAACCTACAGGGTTTCGTGAAAAACCTAAGGTTAAATGAGAATTGACTTCGAGATTATGAAACTAGTATCACACAGGAGGTGTGGGGATTAGGTTTCCCAGTTGCTAGAGTTCTCCTTTATATAGATTTCAAATCAGGGTTTGCAATCTATGTTACCTTGGTAACAAAGCATTCAATATTCACCGTTAGTTGAAAACCTGATTAGATTCAAGCTAATATCTTTCAACTGCTAGGCCGAACTTACTTGTTATACACAAATAAAATGTAACTTCATTTAGGTTTGAGTAACCGTACCTAAACGTGTACACTTAGTTGGTTCAACAATAGTTAACCAATGGTTAGCCATATGAGCACTTTCATATCAACCTTATTCATCTTCAACATAACTAGTTCAAATGACTCAAATGAACTAGTTAGAGAGTTGTTCAATTGCTTAGATCTTATAGAAGTATACAAGACACAATCGAAGAAAAATTGGTTTTGATTCACTCGAATCGATTCATGAACATTATATCCACGGTTTGCAAAGATTGCATTCCTTATTATATAAATGTTTTAGTTCATGAACAAACCGATTTTAAAAAGTAACCTACTTAAGTATCAAACAGGTATGCGTACTTAAGTAACCGGATTGAGTTTGTTTTTCACTTTCAAACTCCAGCAAAAATTCACGGACGTGAACTTTCCGCACGTACGCATACTCACCCGGATTTCCAACAACCGCCAGTACGTGTACGGGTACGCATACTTTGTGTTCCCGGTTTTGGACTTTTACACAAATGTGAGATCACACTATGTTTATATCCAAAGATGGTTACATGTTCTAAACTCTCATTTCAATCATTGAAACTTTCTTAGAGGATGTTATATAGTTGTTATTCACAAACTATTTTTCATCAAAGCGATTTTGAAGTTATTGAAATAATCAACATGACTTTCGTCACGAGTAAAGATGAACTTGGACAAAGTGAAAGCTTACCAACATATATTTCGAGAAATAGATAAGCGAGATAAACTCGGCTCGAAATAGCAAATGTGTATAATCGAAGTCTATATAGCAATACGACTTCTGTCTCAAAATAAGAGATAAAATAGATAGTCTTTTGAGTGATAGATAAGTTCAAGTCTCCACATACCTTTTGTTGATGAAGTTCCACAAGTTCCTTAAGTAGTTCTTCGTCTTCAATCGATGAACATCGTGGAGTCTAGAGTTCAACTACACATACTATCCTAATCCGAGACTTTGTTATAAGTAGACTAGAAATCAAGACTTATAGTTTTGGCAACTAAACTTGAAAAACAAGCTTGAGATAGAAACGCTTGCGAGTTCGACCGAGTAGTGCTCTAACAGGCTGTACTACCTAATGCTAAGCAGAACACAATTTCAATTATGACTAAACACTAATTAATCATCCATACACCAATTGCCCTGCAACTGACTTTGGTAAATTCTCAATCAAGCATCTGGGCTCCACATGGTCGTTTCATCACCACCTATGTTCGGTCCCTCTGTCATCCATTGGTTGATTCCCATTCAATCATTCATTGATCATCCATTGATCAAAATTAGGGTTTGGAACTAATGCTCTTGAAAGCATAATTCCGACCAAGTTCAAGCACCAATAATTTTTAAGTTGATCCAGCAATCAATATTTTGATTAATAATCTAATATTAGGCACAACTACCAATATTTTATTAACATTTTAATTTTAGGGGTTGGTGCCCAGCTTATTGCTCGGTTACCAACTAAAGTTGTGTATGAATCCTAATTTTATATGTAATAGACTAATAATTACTCATATTAATTAATATATAATTAATATTCATTCATCAAGCAATATTTGGTCCGACTATCAACTACTTCATCAAGCAATATGCCAGTTGCTTTGACTAGCAATATTGGTCTATCTACCACTGTGAAGCCGGTCCTGCTACCAAGATTTATTTGCTCTATGATAGACACATTTTTGTGTCTGATATAATCTCAATTGTATATATTGTTAGTGCTCGATTTTGTATTTATTTTGGCTTTTTATGTCTTTGTAGGTGTTTTTGGAAAAATAAGATTTTGCGGCGAAATTGGCTTGAAAAGTGTTTTTTGCGTTCATGGGAGGACATTTGCTATTATGACCCTCACTTTGGATAAGGGGTAACCTAATTACTAAGGGGCGTCCCATTTCCAGGCATCTGCTAATCGCACCCCTACTCTGGATAAGGGGAAACCATCTTCAACATTCAAAAATCAGGTTTTGGCGGGAAGAAAAGTGTAGTTAAAGAGCAGTTTTGGCAATCATGATTTGGAGGAGTTTGAGGTCGATTAAACCTATGATTTTCATAGGATAGACTCCTTAAGGGTCTAGGAATCTGTATGGGTGTTTAAATCGATTAGATTGGGCTCAAACGACGGATTTTTCTCACAACAAGAAAATATGGAAAGTCACGTGTGTGACCTGTTTTAGGGAATTTTAGAGTGATTAAAACGCTTTAAACCTCCCCAAAGATTTGTATCTATCTAAGGAAGAGTTTAGAATAAAAAGGAAAGCTCAGAAACGCGTAGAAATCCTAAAACAAGAAATTGTCGCAAATTGGCCGTGAAGAGAAGGAAAGAGATTTTGGAAGATTTGGGAGAGCTTTAATCGGTATTTTTGATATAAATAGATGTCTTGGGTCATATAGAAGAGGTGTCGAGAGTTTGGGAACCTAAGGAGAGCCAGAGAAGAAGAAATCAGAGCTTTACCAAACTCTGTTTCTGTTGCTGCTGCTGTTGAAGAAGAAGAACAGCTGAAGAACATTGACCCTCGATAGACAGTCGCAGAAAAGTGTCATTGTTTAACAGCTGAAGAACATTAAGCTGTTCAGGGCAGTCTTATTCTAGGGTCTTAAAATCAGCGACAAAGCAACAGTTTTTCTGTAACAATTCCATTGTAACAGCTGTTTTGCAACACCAATACACTGTTGCAAACAGTCTGTGTTATTACTTTTCACTCTTTTAATCATCTTTTGAGCAACAAACACATATTTTGAGATCATGATTAATATGAGGAGCTAAAACCCAACAATGGGATGACGGAGGAAGCCATGTTTCATACGTGTGGTAATTATATTTAATTCTTTTTATGACTTTTTGCATTAATTTAATCGTTTTATGATTTTTCTTAATTAGTTGTGAAGTCGTATGATGATGTATGCTTGGTCTAAGTGCTTTTGATGCATCATGCTAGTGATTTACAGTTAATCTTTTTAAAATCTACCCTGGCAAAGAATTAGAGTCAATAAACAAGAGCTATAATTGTCTAAGAATTGATTTTTGAACCACATGGTATGAGGTTTGGTGGAATCCTGAGTCTCAGTAATCTCTCGACATTGTGACAAAACTTGTGTATATATTTTCTTTATTTTTATTGTTTTCTATTATTAAGTCTGAAATTGAGTCTACACAAGTCCGAGTTGAACGAACTTTATTTACCACTTAAAAAACTACATCAATTTTTGGCGCCGCCGACGCGGACTTGTATTTAGATTTGTTTTAGGTTTATTTTTATTTTTATTATTATTATTTTTTGTTCTTTTTTACGCGTTTTGTTATTTTTCGATTCTTTTCAGATTTTGAGCGAAGTTACAAGGAAAGAAAAGTATTATAAAAGGAAAGCATCGCCAAAGAAGGAAAGAAAAGAGGAATCTGAAAGGAGTGAAGAAGAAGATTTTGTATATAGTTATTTTGTTTATTTTTAGAAACTGTAAATAGGATTTTATTTTTGTAATATTTCTTTTCCTTTTTGGACATTTTTATTTTTGACTTTATTTTTGGACTGGACATTATTATTATTTTGAAACCCTAAGGAAGGGTTGACAATTAAATATAAACTGTTTGCAGGGAAGGACGACAGTTACAATACTGTCTCGGCCCCTCGGGTTCATACACTGACATTGGAGTCGGTGGCTTGAGTCGACTTCAACGGTTCATCACCCGTCTGGTACGGGAGGTAAGACTCTATCCACCCACGAATCCCCTGTCAGTGGGTTTTATTTTGTGTGACAACTCACACCCCTGCAGTAGAATGTCGAACTGGTATTACAATAGCCAATACAACGAATATCCGACTGATTTTCAAAATGGACGTTACTACTTTGACCATAGTGTGAATAGTGGTTGGGAACATCGGCATTTTGAAGATTATGGTCCATACCATGGTGAGCTCAATTACTATCCACATACGCACCGGTCATATGAGCAAAATTCTTATATTTCTCCTTTAGAAGAGTCTCTCAGGAAGTTAGAAGAGTCGACACGTAGGATAACTGAGATGAATAGCTTAATTTATGACGAAAGAAAACTTTCTTTAGAGGAATCCCTCAATCTGATAGCTGAGACGAACGAAAGAATTGCTCGAAATAATCTTAATTTTCAATATAGTGTCTCCAATAATACCTTGAAAATGAGGATAGTTATTTGCATAAACAGGATGACGAGGATAAAATTGGTTACACTACTTGTTTAGATGAGGTTCAACTATTTTCATGTTATTATAATGATTATGATGAGGATAGTGTTGATGAAGAATTTGAAATAAATAGGCATAGTGATCAGGAATTTGCTACTCCAACTGAGCTTAATAATATTATTATTTCTAGTTCAAATCCAAATAATTTTAATAATCATTCACCTATTCATAAGGACGAGGATTTGACTAGAAATACCCCCGTTTTAGACGATGTAGTATTTCCTGTTTACGAAGTCGATAATGGTTTAGAGGAACGAGTTTATTCTGAGAATACTGTTTTAGAGTCTCAAGACTTAGAAACATTAGTCTTAGACGAAGAAGATGAACTCGTACAACTTTTAAATATGAGTGAGGATGCATCACCTGAGTATAATCTACACGAAGAAATTGACCATTTTCAGGATTCTGATGATCTAGAAATTAGGGAAATTGTAGCTAGTCTATCTAGACACACCCAAAACTCTAAGTTTGGGGGTGATTATCATTCTCCTTGTGCCTTACCTTTATCTCTTACAGAGATCCCTCACTTGGGACTTGACATATGTGCCTCAACCATTTTACAAGATTATCTTCTTACACGTTTTCCTGAACCTAGTGATGTCCACAAGAAATTTCAGTTATTAGAAACCCATCCTCTGGTTGATGTGGTTTACCCAGGCTATGATACCCAGATTGACTTTGTTTTCCCACCAAATATGTTTCTTCCAAATGTGGGAATGTTTGATTTTCAAATGTGTCGAATATTAAGTTTTGAGACTAAACCTAATTACTTTAGGAGATTAAAGTCGACATACTTGTTTAAGGAAGATCACCACTGTCATTGTGGTCAGCTGTGTAAGTCAAATCTGATTGACTTAGAGGATCCTCAATTATTCAGGTTATTATTATGTGCTTCTAAGTTTTTATTTGAGTTTTTCTAGACTCTAGAACCTGAACATTTGGATCTAACCTATGAGAAAATGCAACCCATGAAAATATTTTATTTGGACCCAGTTATAGATCCTGAACCTGAACCACAACAAGATGTAGCTGTCTTAAACAGGAAACTAGACAAGGGTGTGCTTTATTTGTTCATTTTCTTGGCATGTTGCAGATTCCTTTTACTTGTGATAGCTCTATTTGGTTTTGATGACCCACAGATATTTCGGCTATTACTTTATGATTTTATAAGGTAACTAATCCTTTCTTAGTCTGGCTGAAGACATTAAACTTAGCACTTCTTGGGAGGTAACCCATTCTCATGCAACACGGTAATATCTTTCCTTATCTCTTTTGCTTCAAATGGTAACATTTTCTCCTTGTTCATGCTTTTAATTTGATCTTTAGAACATTGAGGACAATGTTAGATTTAAGTTTCGGGGTATAGGAGAAACTTTTTAGTTGCATAATTAAACTCCAGAGCCTAGAAATTTATGCTTATTAAGGATGGCACTAACCAATCTAAGTGGATGGAAGCATTTTGGTTGTAGGAGTTGAGGAACCAATCTGACTAGATGGAAACATCTAAAGAGTCTATTCATAAAAGCACACAGCTCAGGTGTTAGAAATAACATGATAGTTTCACCATATCTCGTTGAGTCCTTTTCACTTCTGTTTTTATTTTGTTTTGTTTTTAAACTATGTTTCTCTAAGTGATTAGGTGGGGCTCACGATTCAAGTTGTTACCAATGCTAGGGTGAATTAGAGTGATTGAGATACAAAAAAAAAGTTGAAAAAAAAAAGAAGAAGAAGAGAAATTGAGACCAGACCATCAGACCAACTGGAATAAATTCAATAAAGTCGACCACTGGAACCCTTGTATATGCCAGTTGTGTTGACCTAGAGTTAAGATTATCAATCACTGGTTCCCTTGTATATGCCAGTGTGTTGATATTAGTCAGACTAGTATCTCAGTCCATTAGGATAGTTTCATTTTGGCGGAGGCCTTCAGACAGATATGAGAAACACCATTCACCTAGTAAACATCAAAACCATCTATGTTTTTCTATATCCATATTCTTGATCTATCCATGTGATTAGTTTCGACTCCGGATATTGATGTCCATAGTGCAACTATCTGAGTAGAGCTCTGCCACTTCATATGAATTTTAGTATGCTTGAGTGCAAACTCGTGTACAATAATTGGAATTTCGCATCAGGGTACTTCCTCCTGTAGTCAATAAGTATGCCAACCAAGGAGATTCACTAGTGCCTTCCAAGGTTCTGTGTAGATAGCTAAGATCTGGAGTAAAAAGGTTTTGTGGGTATACCTCTGGTAAGCCCTCCGGAGACAACACTCTGCCACTAGGGACACCTAAGGGTTTAAAGGCTTATTGCATACGCTAAATACAATTGACGATGCCTGCGACAGTGAGTTAGGATTTTATTTCTATTTTATTTTTGCTCGAGGACTAGCAAATAATAGGTTTGGGGGTATTTGATAGACACATTTTTGTGTCTGATATAATCTCAATTGTATATATTGTTAGTGCTCGATTTTGTATTTATTTTGGCTTTTTATGTCTTTGTAGGTGTTTTTGGAAAAATAAGATTTTGCGGCGAAATTGGCTCGAAAAGTGTTTTTTGCGTTCATGGGAGGACATTTGCTATTCGGACCCTCACTTTGGATAAGGGGAACCTAATTACTAAAGCGAATCCCATTTCCAGGCATCTGTTAATCGCACCCCTACTCTGGATAAGAGACAACCATCTTCAACATTCAAAAATCGGGTTTTGGCGGGAAGAAAAGTGTGAATCCCATTTCCAGGCATCTGTTAATCGCACCCCTACTCTGGATAAGAGACAACCATCTTCAACATTCAAAAATCGGGTTTTGGCGGGAAGAAAAGTGTAGTTAAAAAGCTGTTTTGGCAATCATGATTTGGAGGAGTTTTAGGTCGATTAAAACTCTGATTTTCATAGGATAGACTCCTTATGGGTCTAGGAATCTGATATGGGTGTTTAAATCGATTAGATTGGGCTCAAACGACGGATTTTCTCACAACAAGAAAATATGGAAAGTCACGTGTGTGACCTGTTTTAGGGAAGTTTAGAGTGATTAAAACGCTGTAAACCTTCCCAAAGATTTGTGTCTATCTAAGGAAGAGTTTAGAATAAAAAGGAAAGCTCAGAAATGCGTAGAAATCCTAAAACAAGAAATTGTCGCAAATTGGCCGTGAAGAGAAGGAAAGAGATTTTGGAAGATTTGTGAGAGATCTAAACGGTATTTTTGATATAAATAGATGTCTTGGGTCATATAGAAGAGGTGTCGAGAGTTTGTGAACCTTAGGAGAGCCAGAGAAGAAGAAATCAGAGCTTTACCAAACTCTGTTTCTGCTGCTGCTACTGCTGTTGAAGAAGAAGAAGAGCTGAAGAACATTGACCCTCGATAGACAGTCGCAGAAAAGTGTCACTGTTTAACAGCTGAAGAACATTAAGCTGTTCAGGGCAGTCTTATTCTAGGGTCTTAAAATCAGCGACAAAGCAACAGTTTTTCTGTAACAGTTCCATTGTAACAGCTGTTTTGCAACACCAATACACTGTTGCAAACAGTCTGTGTTATTACTTTTCACTCTTTTAATCATCTTTTGAGCAACAAACACATATTTTGAGATCATGATTAATATGAGGAGCTAAACCCCAGCACTGGGATGACGGAGGAAGCCATATTTCATAGTGTGGTAATTATATTTAATTCTTTTTATGACTTTTTGCATTAATTTAATCGTTTTATGATTTTTCTTAATTAGTTGTGAAGTCATATGATGATGTATGCTTGGTCTAAGTGCCTTTGATGCATCATGCTAGTGATTTACAGTTAATCTTTTTAAAATCTACCTTGGCAAAGAATTAGAGTCAATAAACAAGAGTTATAATTGTCTAAGAATTGATTTTTGAACCACATGGTATGAGGTTTGGTGGAATCCAGAGGCTCAGTAATCTCTCGACATTGTGACAAACCTTGTGTATATATTTTCTTTATTTTTATTGTTTTCTATTATTAAGTATGAAATTGAGTCTATATAAGTCCGAGTTGAACGAACTTTATTTACCACTTAAAAAACTACATCACTCTACGAAGCAATATGTTATTACTTCAGCTATCAATTGCTCCGAAAATCAATATTTCATGTTGTTTCAGCTACTACTATTTTATTGGTTCATTCATCAATACTCAGTTGGTCCATCAACCAACATTCAATTGGTTCGTCAGTCGACCAATATTTTAATATTATAATCTCCCTGCTTTGTCATTTGACTTGATCATGACATGCGATCAAGGATAAACATTCTTCGATCATTCAACGATGATTATTTTCATATGACTTCCTGTCACATGTTTGACATATCAAAGTGGTTTATGATCGATCTAGAAATCTCATTAAACATATGCTTATCAATTCAAATCATTCGACCATCATTGTTGCTTCAGCTAGCACAATGATATGCCACAAATCATCAGTGACCCATCAGAATCAACGTCTATGATCCACAAAGCATATTGCTGTCTCAGCAAACACTTCATGCTTCATCCATCACAACCTCGAACTACGGATTATTTTTAGTTCATCATTTAAGACTCATAGTTTGACTAGGTCAACAGTTGACCATAAAAAATACGTCTGCAAATCAGACTTTCACATGAGACATTAATTCATGTCATATGTGGGGATAATCACTAGGGTTTTGTTCTAGTGGCATACATCATGTGCGATGTACAATACATCCACGAAGATAAATGTGAGTAAATCGTGGTGGCAGTTGAAGGAGTAAATGGAATAATGGATGGTCAATCAACCAAGTCTCCCACACAAAGTAGAACTGGTTTACACACGTTCTCCCACTTCTCAATGCTTCCACTCCTTTTCAACTGTCACCACTTACAAGAGATTGATGTGCTAACATTCTACAATAAATAGGTTCCTCAACCTATGACTTTATAAGACAATTGAACTGAGTAACACTCAACTTCGAAAAATCTACGACAGTCATTTATCAAACACTTACATAAGATTTATCTCATGTTACACAGATAAATCATCTTCAAGCATTTAAACACATCACATCATCAATAGATCAATCTCCATTGATCTCGACACATTCTCAGCTTCCCTCCCTACAGACCAACCATTCTCTTTCCTTGTGACCAAATTTAATCTGGTACGACCAATATCTTGATTTAGGCCAGAGTTCTACATATTAGTCTCTTGAACTCAAAGTACTCCCGTGCAGTACATTTATTAAAGGTTTAGACGATTTGATTCATTGAGCATATCGAGCACTTGCCTACTCCACTATTTTTACCAAAAAACTAGTAAACCGTTTTTACCCGCAAACAATTGGAAATTAAATAAAAAATATTATGAGAGTCAAAAAACCATAAATCAATTAATAACCTGCAAAAAGTGAAAAAGGAATTAACTATGTTTACCACAAGCACGAAATATGGCTTCCTCCGTCATCCCAGTGTTTGGGTTTAGCTCCTTATGTTGAAAAACACTCTCAAAAGATTTATTCATAGCTCAAAAGGTGTTTATAAAGAAGAAATAAAACAAAACAAAGTAGTTATATTGGCGTTACAAATCAGCATCAGCAGCAGAATTGTGAAACTCTGATTTTTCTTGACCCGCAACTCTTTGTTCTATCCCCCAACACTCTATATATCCTTTGTGCCTCCCGACACTCTTATTTATACGCCATATACCCTTTTTCTCTCGGTGTAATATTGTTGTTCTTCTCCCAAAAGTCTCGGGAATATTTTATTTTAAACTATCTTCGAGCGTCTGCTGAGTTGCTCGTATCTTCTCTAAGCGATTTGACAGCGCAAAATATTGTTAGAGAATTGCTCGTTTGAACTCACAAGTATTGTTATATCAAGCTTGTTGTCAAAACTATATCTTGATTTCTAGTCTACAATTAATTAAGTCTCGGTCTAGGATTAGGTAGTTAAGAAACGAACCAGTCATCATTTTCGTTCTACATTTTGAAGGCGAAGATCAACCGAAGCTTTTGGAGAATTTCATCAACAAAAGGTAAGTGAAGACTGAACCACTTATATCTCAAGTTATATTCACTTTTCTATCCTTGAGATGATTGTCGCATAACTAATTAGACTAGCTTGCATAAACAAGAATTTCGAGTCGAGAACTAATTATTTAGTTTACGAATTTCTCGAAATATGATGACTAAGCTTAATGAATATTTGTTCATATTTAATCAAATTTTGGTGGAGAACAAATCATCATACCAAATCATGATTCAAGTTTATCATTCAAAAATAGCCGGGAACAGTGATATGTGTCATTGATGTTATTCAAGAATGTTTCGAATTGATTTACAGAAATATATAACTACTATATTCAAAATACAAGACAGTGTTATCAGTCTTACAAACTGACAAAACTGTTATATGTCTGAAGCCGTATTACATGTACTTGTACACGTAGCGGGGTAGCTACATATCAACTTTCAGATTTGTGTGATATGCATATTCGTATGTACATCATGGGAAAATCTATTTGTTTCTTGATCCGGATAGGTATGCATATTCGTATGCAAACCATTTTGGAACTGTGGTAAAGGAACCGGGTTAAAATAATCAAAGCGGTATGCGATCCAATACAATTCTATGTTCTAGAACCAGTTTAGTACCCAAACCGGTACGTGAACTGAAAAAGTTCTGTGAACTCCGAAAATTTTGCAAACCGGTACGTGAACTGAAAAAGTTATGTCAACTCTGGAACTTCGAGTTGCACCTAAGTTTGCAAACCGGTACGTGAACTGAGAAAGTTCTGTCAACTCCGGAACTCGGTTATTACTTATAAGTATGCAAATCGGTCTGGGTACTGTGATTCAGTCGACTCACGAACGATTCAAGTAATTGTAACTTGTACAATTACCAACTATGTCGATTATGATTCAATTACAATTTAATTATTTCTATGAACTGATTTGCATTTGATCAATTCTCTAATTAACACTAGACTCGTTTGGTCACATGATTATGACTCAAGGTTAATGTCTTGGTGAACATGAAAATGAGTGTTAAGATTTTAAAATTCAAATCGGCTGGTTTCGACTAACCATGTTGGACATAGTATTTATACATGGTTAGCTTACGGTTTACCTAACCAGAATGTACATCTTGTATATGTGATTAAGATTCAAAGATTTCATCGAATAGTGAATATTATTTGCTTGGTTCCAAAGCTATTCTAGCTTAAACCTAAAGAAACCTAGGCTTTGAAGTCTATATAAGGGGAACTGTTGGAAACTGGGATCTTTGAATCCTGACACTACTTTTTGGTGTGTCTTAGTTATATCTAGAGTCGTCCGCTCCAGAAACCCTTTTAGGGTTTAGCGACTATAAATACTTCATTGGGATTCGTGAAGCCACGTCCAGTTATCTCTTATCTTGATAACTCGAGTATTCTGATCTTGATTGTTTATAGAGCTTACTCCAACGATCAAGATAAATAGTAATCAATAAAGTTTTCTTCGTCTTGGACTTTGTTGATTCTGTAAGTTTTATACTTGTGAGGTGAATAATAATCTAGGCTGCACTTCGGGTTGCATAAGTCCAGGTTTGAGAATAGCCAGACTTTTTTCAAGTTGCTATCGATTTCCATCACCTGGATCTTTCGTTTGGTATGATCATCCGTTTATATCATAAATCAAGAAATCAATCATTGGCTTAACCTGTAGGAGGCATATTTGGTTTAAAGTCTTCAATTTAGTTGAAGCAACTCTTAGTTGGTGTGAGACCGTCTAAGGGAATCAATTACATAGAGTCCTACTGAGATTCAAGAGGCATGAGGATATTGATTGTACCTGAATCAGTGGGAGACTGAGTTCAGGATAAACTACATTCCAGACCGAAGTTAATTGGTAGTATGCTAGTGTCTGTAACGGCTTAATACAGTTTGGTGTCCAATCTGGACAAGGTCCCGGGGTTTTTCTGCATTTGCGGTTTCCTCGTTAACAAATTTCTTGTGTCATTATATTGTTTATCTTTATAATTGCAATATCACAGATTGTACGTCGATCAATCACGGTAAAAAGGTCCGACCTAGTTTTTTGGATAAGACTTGATCGATCCTTGGACATTGTTCGTTGGTACTGTCCAAGAACTCTCTTTATAGTTAAGTTCACGGATTCAGTTTTGTAAACGTTCTAACAACAAGAGAGAGATATATATATAACTCTAGACACTTTCATTGATTGAGTTTTAACTCTTGGAGCTGTGTTGATTTTGTCCATACGAATTGCCCACAAAAAAGTTGGTGGTGTATTTTGGTACCCCGATTGTTTTCAAATATCACGAGAATAAATCTTCTCCCAATCCTGACTTAACTTCCATGTAAACAGAGAACAAAACCCCCGAGGTAATCTCAGTTCCCTGTTTTAATGATATATATATATATATATATATATATGGAAACTTTTTTTTTCCCGATTTTAACTCACCTACCATCCCCGTTTCATCAAAACAGGTTTATTACAAAAATAATCCCATGCAAAACTCTGTTAGAATCTCATTGTATATACTTTTCCAGAATTATTTGCAGTTTCAGAAATAATTTCCCAACAAAATCTCTTAAAATATGAGAAAGAATGGGGTGACCCTAACCAACTATCGGGTGCCTTTAATACATGGGAGTGACCTTATCCAAATCTTGGGTTCCCTTAGTAATTTTTCTAGGGGGTGCATTTAACATATTTTTGAGCCTATTTTTCGAAAAAAAAAAAAAAAAATCTTTCCCAAAAATACCCACCCCACCCCACACACATACACACAAAACACCATAATAAGTACATAATAGAGCACTACAAATACAGAAAATTGAAAAAAATTCAGACACAAAGATGTGTTTATTAGTGATTTTAAGGAGGAAACCCAAAATTTCAGTAAAACTTGTGATACTATTTCCATCTTCCAGTGGACTCGGTATTCAATACTCCAGCTGGTTCGATTGGTCCTTCGATAATTCCTAGATCACCAACATACACCCTTAGTTCGTCGTGAAAGTATCTGAAAGAAATCTTTGATGTTGTATCCCCCTCTGATGTGCGTTCGGGTTTTATGGCGATGCTTGTGAAGCAGAATAGCGTCCCATTTATGGAATATGAGTCGGTTATCTTTAACTCCAAAGTTGCAAAAGGTTTAGCCGAAAAATGCCTCTTGACAAAGGATCGTGTGGCGTATTCTCATATTACCGACCAAGAAGAAATGCTAGGTAATTGTTTACAAAAAAATTTTAGTTTTTTGTCGTCCGTTGAACGCGTAAATCAGATGCATAAATCTACCACCGCTGACCGGGTATGGTGATTCGAGCTTCCCTTGACGAAAGGGACCATGAAATTTCCTTCCTTCGATCTGAAATTCTCGTAAAGATTCTGAGATTGAAAACCTCTGAGATGTTGTAGAAGAGTATCATTGATGAAGATGAATATCTTTTATTTTTGTTTTTGAAGTAGTAGTTTGTTTTCTGATTCTTCTTTGTTCTTTAGGAATCTCTATTCTAAAATTGCTTTCCTTTCGAACATTTGTCAGGCTTTGAATAATTTTATTATTTTTTTTGAAAAGCCTAGTTGTGTGGTTTTTTTTTACTATGAATTGTTAGCATGAGAATGGGGTTTCATTTTCCATGGAACAAGGTCCTTGCTATTTTTTTGCCTGTGCTAATTTGGTTTAGATTTAGCATGCTCGTTAATATGCGCAAGTATTCACTAAGACCGTGCAAAAGATATTTTTGAAATATTCCCTCTGATCAAAGCTAAGTTGGTTTGGTTTTCACTACCCTGAAATAGGGTTCTATTGCCCATGGATCCTTGCTATTCTTGAGTCTGCACTAAAACGGTTTAGATTGCTCGCAAATTTGAGCAAGTATTGACTTAGACCATGCAAAGAATATTGTGTTGAAATATTTCATCTAATCAAAGCCAATTAGAATCGGCTCTAGATGTGCTAGAGTTACTGTTTAACATCTTTTCATAGTGTGCCTGAAGTTTGTGTCGGATCTTATCTATGCGGTGTTATTGCTAAACGACTCTAGCTAGTATCAAAATTTACGTATTACTAAATTAAAAATAATTTCTATTATTTTGAGTTAACTGTTTAGGCTTACCTCATGAGATATATATTTCTTATCTTGGTGAGTATAAATATTGTGTTGTTATCGCTTGTTTACGCGACTTGACCTTCCCGTCATGGATGACTATTTGTATGACTTGAACTGTACGTGAGAATTCGTAAATAAAATCATTTATTATAGGGAAATTATTATACATCAATGATAGAGTTTTTTCAAATTTAAATAATTTCATGGTTTTGGTTCCATATGGTCGTTAAATTTCTTCAGCCAGTATGCTCCGCCACCGACATGCCCATCGATAAAGTAATGACCCTCCTAATTAATTAGCATTCAACTCTCCACAGTTGGGATCAAGTATGCTAGGCCTGGTCTTGCGTAACACTCATTCACATGGCCGGAATACTCGTTCTCGAACCTTTTTGTTGTATTAGAATTTCACGGATTGTTGATAAATAGCTAATCTTCTTGATGCTTCTTCTAGAACATCTTGATAGGGTCTCCGAGTTCTGGTATGAATGCTCAACAAGAGTTTTTGTAGTAGGGACGATTAATTCTACTAGAGTCATAGCTTCCACTCCATAAGCCAATATAAATGGCAGATATCCTATTGATCCCCTTGGTGTTTTCCTTTATGCCGTAAGATCTCGGGCAAGAAATTCGCCCATCACCTTTTAGATTTATCGACAATTTGTTTAAGGTTGCCCAAAATCATCCGATTGGTTGCTTCAGCTTGCCCGTTACTTTGGCATAATAACGGGTGGAAAAATTATGTTTGATATGCAATCCTTCACAGATGGACCTGACCGTTTCCGAATTAAACTGTTTCCTATTGTCATATATGTTAGTAGCCGGTACGCTGAACCTGCGTATAATGTTTTCCCAAATAAAATTTCGGACATGAACTGCCTCGGTTCGAACCAAAGACACCGTTTCTACCAATTTTGTAAAATAGTAAGTTGCTACTAACAAGCATTTGACGCCCCGAGGTAAAGCAGGAACCAAACTAATAATGTCCAATCAATCCCCACTTATTGAAGGGTCATGGTCCCATTACTGGGTGTATCTCGTTCGCCGGCCTTTTTAGAAGGGGTCCGTGAAGTTGGCATGATACGCATTTTTTCGCTATTCCTTTGCATCTCTTTGCATGTAAGGCCAAATACATCCATGGGTAAGAGTCTCTTTTCCACTTGAATGATTTCTGTAACTTCCCTCGTGTGCTTCATCCATCAATTGTTTCCTTACATCTGGAGTCACGTAAAGCAAGTATGGTTCCATTGCAATTGGTTTCTTGTGTGGTTCACCTTCGATCAATACCTACCTCCATGCATTTTTTGATACTTTCTGACTTGATTTTTATCTTTTGAAATTTCTTGAGCTTGTAGGTAACAAATTTATGGAAATCTCCAATCTTCATGTTGATTTTCCTCCTCGGTATCTATGGGATCATTCTCTTCTTCTTCTCGCGAATCAACTTTCATAGGTCCACCGTTTTCATTGGTGCATATAAGACTCGTTATGGAATGACCTTCTTGAATGCTTAGAAATTCCTGGATATCAACGACGATATACCGTGTGCGGTATCTGACTCTCCAACCATGACAAGCATGTGTCATGAACCTATAGTGCTGCCAATGGCTCATGACCTATTAGTTGTGTGGGTTGAAGTAGTAAGGGTAGTTTTGATATAAGTATGTGTAAATGTTTTCTTAGGTTAATTTCATCGAGTTCTGTTTTAGCCTTAAGATGCAGTTGTGTACGTTGATGTCTTTATTTCTCAGACATGGTTTATTACCCAATTGATGTAGTCGTTTTTGCATCAATGAAAACTTAATCCTTTTCTTCTGAAAGTTTAGGCTCTGCTTGCAGAGAGAAGGTAGCTTGCTACCATTATCAGTTCGATTCTTGTAGTTGTATAGCAGGTACACTATAACTGGTATCAGATTTTTCCTTCCTGGCAACGGAATTATGTATTTTGGTGATAAACCCACCGTGAAAGAAGTCGCCACCACAGTTCAACAACACGGTGAATCGCTAGAGACATTAAAAGCCAGTTTTCAACTCTTGGATTCTCGACTTACCCAAGCTGAAGCAGATCGTGTTTTAGCTACATCTCGAATGGATTACAATTTTTCCTGTTTGTTCAAATTATTCGGCATAGATCCACCACCACCCCCACCTGATCAAGTACACCACAACGAATCACAGAACGAGTCAGGTGAGTCTTCCAATGGGTTTCGAGATCTCATCGGGGGAGCTGTTCACAGGGAGCAAGGTAAATTTTCTCGTCACCCCAAAGTTGATTTTCCGCATTTTGATGGTACTAATCCTAGAGGTTGGGTTCTTAAATGTGAACGATATTTTTACCTTCATCAACTTCCTGAATCGGAACGAGTGGACATGGCAACGATTCACTTTACTTCTAAAGTCGATCCATAGTTTCTAGCTTATCAACAAGGTAAAAAGTGTATTCCTTGGGATATTTTTGTTCAGGATCTGTATGCTCGTTTTGAAGATGTTGCTCATGATAATTATGTGGGTAGTTTTAATAAGTTGTCCCAAACCACATCAGTTGAGGAATATTATGATCAGTTTGAGCATTTTAAAAGCTTTATGGTAGCTAACAATCCCCACCTTCCTGAGAGTTTCTACACTCTCAGTTTCATCAGTGGACTGAAAGAAGAGATTCGTCCCATTGTACAAATGTTCAATCCTGAGACTACTTCTCGATCTTTTTATTTAGCTCGTATTCAACAAGCTGATGTTCAACACAATCCTAAACCACTGAAACCACATACCAAACCTTTTTATCCCACACCACTTTCTGTTTCCCACCCCCCTTCTACTGTTAAACCAATCTTCTCTAACTCATCCACTTATCATAAACAACCATCTCCATCTAATAACCCCATTATTACCCACCCCACTACACCCACAAAATCTGACCCACCCATCAAGCGACTAACTCCAATCCAAATGAAAGCTCGCAGGGATCAGGGCCTTTGTTATAACTGTGAGGAATTCTACAGACCCGGTCATATGTGCAGGACGCAGCAATTGTTTATGTTGGTAGCTGAAGGAGAGAACAGTGACAATGGTAAAGTGTTGTCTGACGAGGTGCAAAGAGACTCTCCTTCTGGTAGTGACTCTCCTGTAGATATTTCTCTACATGCTCTGACAGGGAATCTATCACATGAAACTATACGTATCTCAGGACATATTCATAAACACCCTATCTTAGTCTTGATCGACACGGGAAGTACGCATAGTTTTATCGATTCACAATTATCTGACAAACTCAATCTTCATGTGTCTCCGAGGGGCAGATGCTTGTTATAGTGGCCAATGGAGATACCACCATCAATAAAGGCATTTGTCAGTACCTCACTTGGGAGATGCAGAGGCTATCATTTTGCTCATGACTTACGTGCATTACCACTTGGAGGATGCGACATGGTACTCGGAGCTGACTGGTTACGCCAACTTGGAGATGTTCAATTCAATTTTGCTAAGCTCAGAATTTCCTTCCAGCATCAGGGCAGTTCCATCACATTACAAGGAAGTTCTTCGACATCTTCTCTTAGTCTTATTAATGGATCTTCTTTTAAGAAGTTTATTAAAAGTAACACCCCTATAATGATTCGCCAATTCTTTGCTATTAATGCCACTTCTGCCAACCCTATTCCCTCTGAGGTATCCATAATCCACCGTCCTAGATTCTTTTGCGGATGTTTTTGAGGAACCAACTGCATTACCACCCTCCCGTTCCTTAGATCACAGGATACCTCTTAAACCAGATGTAGTTCCTACATCTCAGAAGCCTTATCGATGCCCTTATATTCAAAAGTCTATTGTAGAGGAATTGGTTAAGTAGATACTTACAGCCGGCTTCATACAAAATAGTCACAGTCTGTTTGCTTCCCCCATACTACTTGTAAAGAAAAAAGATGGGACTTTGCGTTTCTGTGTCGACTATAGGAAATTAAATGACCAGACTATTAAGGATAAATATCCAATTCTACTGATTGAAGAACTACTTGATGAGTTTTATGGGGCAACAATTTTTTCTAAGATTGACTTACGTTCTGGGTATCATTAGATTTTGGTCCATGCACCAGATATTCCAAAGACAGCTTTCCATACTCACCATGGCCACTTCGAGTTTCTTTTCATGCCATTTGGGCTGACTAATGCCCCAGCAACCTTCCAGGCCCTAATGAATGAAATTTTTCAGCCTTTTTTACACAAATTTGCTTTAGTATTCTTCGATGATATTTTGGTGTACAGTTCTTCCCTTGCAGATCATATTATACACCTTTAGCAGGTCTTTGCACTCCTACGCCAACAATCATTATTTTCCAAATGATCAAAATGCTCTTTTGCTCATACCACTTTGGAGTATTTGGGTCATCTTATCAACGCTGATGGAGTAGCTGCTGATCCAGATAAAATTTCCGCAATGGAATGCTAGCCGCAACCTCAAACTTTGAAGCAGCTTCGTGGTTTTCTCGGTTTAACTGGTTATTACCGGCGCTTCATCCAAGGTTATGGTAACATCTGCAAAACTCTTAAATATATGCTTAAAAAGGATGATTTTTCTTGGTCTCTTGATGCACATGTAGCTTTTTCATCCCTCAAAACTGCGATGACCTCTACTCCAGTCTTTGCGTTACAGGATTTTACTAAAATTTTTGTCTTAGAAACTGATGCTTGCTCAAGAGGAGTTGGTGCTTTACTTATGCCAGATGACAGGCCCATAGCTTTTTTCAGAAAGCATTAGGCCCTAAAGCTCTCGCACTCTCTACAGATGAGAAAGAATTTCTCGCCATTGTGATAGTTGTGCAGAAATGGAAGCACTACTTGAGCAGCAGTCAATTCACTATTAATACAGACCACCAGAGCTTGAAGTACCTCATTGAGAAAAGATTTTCTACAACCCTACAACAAAGGTGGTTACTTAAACTAATGGGATTTGATTATGTTATCAGGTATAAGAAAGGATCAGACAACATTGTTGCTGATGTATTGTCAAGATTACCTGCTTCTGATTCTTCTTGTCATGCTCTCACACTCACTCATCCTCAGTGGACCGAGGACCTCATCTCTAGCTACGAGTCAGATGACTTAGCCCAACAGTACATTGCCCAGCTGTTAATCAACCCAATACACCAATACTACTCTTATCAGCACAACATCTTGAGATACAAGGGGAGATTGTATGTGGGCTCAGATAATGAAATCAAATCTGCAATACTTCATTCTTTACATTCATCTGCCGCAGGAGGCCACTCTGGCATCAGGGGTACTTACAGTAGAGCTAAATCACACTTTTTTTTGCCTCGTATGAAGCATGATATTATTGAGTTTGTTTCGGCTTGTGATACTTGTCAATTCAATAAAGGTGATCACTCCTTTCCTAGTGGCTTATTACAGCCTCTCCCTATACCTGAATTTGCATGGCAACATATTTCTCTCGACTTCATCGAAGGCCTACCACTGTCAAACATAAAAAATGTTATATTGGTTGTCGTCGACAGGTTGACTAAGTATAGCCATTTCTACTATTTATGTCATCCATTTACTGCTATGAAAATTGCTAAGGAGTTTCTAGCACATGTATTCAAGTTACATGGTTTGCCTAGTTCCATTGTTAGTGACAGGGACAAGATATGTGTCATCCAATTCTGGCAAGCATTATTCAAGACATTGGGGACTACAGTGAAGCTGAGTACGTCCTACCATCCTCAGACATATGGTCAAACCGAGTGAACCAATGCTTGTGTGGAACAATACCTACCTTTGCATGACCAGTTCATACCCTAAGAAGTGGGCCAACTGGTTTCCTTTGGCGGAATGGTGGTTCAATACAAATTTTCACTCCAGTTTAAAAATGTCTCCGTTTTAGTCCCTTGACGGTTATCAACCTCGACATCTGGTATTTCTTCATTACCTCATCTTCTACTTCAATAGCAACAGTTGAGATTTATTTGCAAGACAGAGACATTATGCTTCAACTGCTCCGAGATGAACTGTCCAAAGCTCGGATAGAATGAAAATGTTTGCTGATAGAAAGAGGTCAGACAGAGTCTTCGCAGTTGGATATATGGTTTTCTTAAAGTTACAGCCCTACAGGAAGTCATATGTGGATATTAGAAGGAACTTTAAACTCTCTTCTAAATATTTCGGACCTTTTGAAGTTCTACAACGTATAGGTGTAGTAGCTTACAGGTTGAAACTTCCCATTGGGTCTTGCATTCATCCTGTTTTTATGTGTCGCAGTTAAAGATGAAGATTGGATCCACTGCTGCTACTCTGCCTCAACTACCCCTTGTGGACCATAATAGCCAGTTTGTCCTTGAACCAGTGTCAATGCTGCAGACTAGATTTACTATCATGGCAGGCTTACCAATCCAACAACTTTTGATCCAATGGTCTAACTCCCCACCTGAGGATGCTACTTGGGAAGATATGGCACACATCCAAGCAAAATTTCCAGATCTTATCCTTGAGGACAAGGATCTTCAGCAGGGAGGGGCAGAATCATGAACCTATAGTGCTGCCAATGGTTCATGACCTGTTAGCTGTGTGGGTTGAAGTAGTAAGGGTAGTTTTGAGATAAGTCTGTGTAAATGTTTTCTTAGGTTAATTTCCTAGAGTTCTTTTTTAGCCTTAATATGCAGTTGTGTACGTTGATGTCTTTCTTTTTCAAACATGGTTTATTACCCAATTGATGTAGCCGTTTTTGGATCAATGAAAAATTAATCCCTTTCTTCTGAAAGTTTAGGCTCTGCTTGCAGAGAGAAGGTAGATTGCTAACATTATCAGTTCGATTCTTGTAGTTGTATAGTAGGTACACTATAGTATGCAAGGGCATATGCATGAATTTTTTCAACCCTCGGCTTTTGCTCCATACTGAAAACGCCAAACTTCCTTGCCAATTCAGTTATACATTCGAGATAAGATACTGATTTTTTTATTTTTTTTCCTTGTACGAACCGATTAACTGATATTCCATTATCCTTGAGTCGGTTGTTAGTTTCACTTTTCATGCTCTCATGTGCAATGCGGTTTTTAGGTCGGATATTGCTGCTTCTTACTCGAATTGATTATTAGAAGATGAAAGTTCTAGTCGGATAGCTTTTTCCATCTGCAACCTGCCAGGAGAGACAATCACACATCCAACGCTGGTTTCTTTGGTGTTTGGTAACCCGTCGGTGTAAAACTTCCATACTCTATCTCCATCTTCTAGTAACTCTGATGAGTCCGCGAAATTAGTCGGTATGTTACTCTCGCCCGAGAGTGTTTTGATTGTTTTAGAGCACTCCCATGGGAAAGAAATCAGACTTTCCTCATCTTCTTGTAGATCTTATTCTTCGGTGGTTGATACCGATATGGAATGTCATCCAAAGGAAAATCTGCTATCAATAATGCTAGTGCATGTCCCATTTCAGCTGTTCTCGGCTCATAAGTGATCGATCCCATAGGCACCAAGGTAGGTTTCCCACACATCCATCTGGATTGAATCATCTGCCTCAGTAAGTACTTTATTTAGTGGGTATTATGTTTAAAATAAATTAAACTCCTTTGTCGGGTTTAGATCTTCCATGATCTGGATTAAACAAGTTAACCAGATCAAATCAAATAGAACTGCCAGATTTGGATACTGAAGAGTACCACCAAATGATAAATTGTTGATATAAATACGACTAGCAATCACAAGTCTATCAAAAGATAAAATAGATCTAGTCGGATCCCAGACGATCAAGTTTGTGCATGATATGGAACCAATAAGAAAAATCTTCTTGTCTTCAAATCTTCGGTAGCCTTTTGTACCTGCACAATAACAAACTTGATTCCTACTTATGATCGATCAAGCACAAAACGAAGTCTGTTAACAAAGGATGATCACAAGTCAACGTTAATCCCTTGATCTATTTTGAGTGACCTTATGTCAGAAGAGAATGCTCTTAAGAATAATTAAACTAGGTGCAATCAAGAGTTAACAAATCGTTAATCAATCAAATCAATATTTGAAAACTAAAATAACAATGCAATTCTAGTTTCCCACCAACGGTACTAATAGGAGCTTCTTGATCCCAAAGAAGTCTTTGCACTAACGGACGTAAGAGATTTCTCCTTAATTAGGTTGCTCTCCTCTCCAAGATAGTATTACGAGAATATTATTAGTAGGCTACACCAGAAACAACAAAGATGAAGTTTGCATGGCTCGGGATAACTTTGTAAGATGAACAAACTTCACTATCTATAGACCAAGGTAGTTTGGACACCAAGGAATTTCCATAACCAAAAATATTCTTAAGATACGCAATAAAGCACATAAATTCAGTTTCGTCTAATTCCAACCAATATTCAATTGTATAACAGAAATCTTCATGGACAACTCAATATTAGCTAATACTTAACTAATATATATGTTTCCATAGATATGTTCCGATTGTTGGTAAAACAAAACATATTAATTTCGAAAATCTCAAAAATATTTTATACTGTTTCGGTTTGGGATCTCACCTTGAGTATCAAGGAATATCTTTGAACAATTAAGAAATAGTATTTCAGCATATTTTTAAATTACTCATTATGTCGACCCTAAAGTGTACGTGACTAGAAGAAATCGATTTTGCCTATTAGGACCGGTTCTACTATGAATCCTAATACAAGTTAGGATCGGTTCTACCTTGACTTCCAATATAGGTAGGGATCATTTCTACCTATACTCCCAACATAAGCTAGGATCAGTTCTACCTTGATTCCTATATAGGTTAGGATCGGTCCAACCATAAGATCTTTAATGAAAATCGGACCTTCAATCCTTTTGATTTCCTTTCGACTATGAAACAAGTTCGTACGTCTACTTCCTTAAACTTATGTAGTTAAACATAGTTTTCTAGGTATGAAATCAAACATATGTTCACTACATAACCTAGTAACGAGTTACAAAGATTATGCCGATGTTGCCATCACGAAGTTCAAAAGATAAGCATTATACTTCGTAATGCAATATTCCAATGTAAAACACTTATAACTATTGGTATATTGTTCCTTGACACTTTAATCACGATATGATGATCAAGTATAATATACTAGAGTTTTATGGTTATACCTTTGCATGTTATGCTTTCAATCAGAAACGAATTGAAAGCTTACGATACAGAAATATAAACAATCAAGTCATGTATTACTAACCTCGAGGAAGGATCTTTTCATCGTATATGTCAATACGTCTTCGGAATCTTCCGGTCTTCAAAGTAATACTTTTATGTTTCAACATTTTTAGACTTTCTAGTCTAACCTAACAAAGTTGACTCTTGTAATCTAATCAAGCGACTTATGAGTTTTTATACTAAAATATGACAACCAACTTTGACATACCAACATTTGATGGGTTCAACCGAGCAATGCTCTAACCGTCCTGATCGTCGCTCTGCCTCCTTGATGATGTGATGAATTTCGTAGTAGTCAGTCAGCCGTCGACGTTTCCTTGCAATATTACTTGCTTTAGTAGCTTGCCTTTCGGATGATCCATATATCTTACCTTGATCAATCTGCACATGCAGTCTTCTCCAACCCTCTTGTGAAGGTCGTGCATGCCAATGAAGGGTGAAACTTTCAGAGTGTTGGATATCATTCATTTGCGGCCTCTTATATATTAAGGCCTTTATTAATCTGTTTTCGTTCTCCAACTTTTGCAATCTTTCGCGCAGACTCAGATCTATAGGTGTTGCTCCGGTCATATCCCCTTGTACACTATGTGAGGCTAAACGAAAGCCTATATTGACAAGGGGGTTTGGGCGAGAGTTTACCATGTTTGTTTGATGTTGATCTAAATCTCTGGTGGATCTGTTAAGATTGGTACCTTCACTTAAAAAAGGAGTTGTAATACGTACACAACGATTTCCTCTGATTTTTCAGTGAGATGGGTTCTCGATGAGGGACATCCTGATGTCGTTGTTGTAGGTGATGTTTCAACTCCTTCTCGAGGCGTGTGATCAACATCGTTCCGAGTTCCTCTTATTCTTACATTTGCACTTCCATCATTCCGACTTGCTTGTGATGTAGCCATGGATCTTAATTTCTGTTTTCAAAAATTCCTTATCTGCCCACGGTAAGCGCTAAAAGATGTAGTAGGAAAAATATTTCTACTAAAAATCCTTGAGATTCGTATTTGAAAATGAAATTGTAGTTGTTAGATGACTCAATAGTATGCCTCGTGATACGTTCTTGATAGATGAAGAAATTCCAATTATTTAATGAGTCAGCTCTTTATCAACTTTGGCTGTTCAATATTTATCGGTAGATGAAAATGAGAGGGGGGGGGGGGGTACCTGCAAAGACATTTTGATGCCTCAATGAGTAAGAGCTCTATGCAGGTTTTATGTGGAGAGAAGGATTATAAATGTGTACATTTCTAGTTGGAATTCCACTTCTATTTATAGAGGAATTTTCAAGTCCAATATTCGTTTGGATACGTTATGATTATGTATCTGGATCAAACGCTCTCCGGGTTTTTCTTGGTCCAAACCAATTCCCCCTTTTCCAGGGATTTTTAACCTCCAGATTATTCTTGGTTTTTTTATGATTCTTCATTTTTCTAGGGGTTTCTAATCTACATGGTTTGAATATGTACCTGGTCTTACTCTGATATTCCTCATTTTTCTAGGGATCTCTAACCTTCGGGGTTTGATATGTACCTGGTCTTACCAGTAAACTGTTCCCCCCTTCTCTAGGATATGTAACTTCCAGGCTTGAATATGTACCTGGTCTTCTCTGTAACTGATTCCCGTTTTTCTAGGGATCTGTAACTTCCATGTTGGAATATGTACCTGGTCTTCTTTTTTGTAGAAGCTAGCAGATTAGGTTATTAACTCTTATTGGCCTAAGAATTCAACCTATCACCCAATTAAGTATTTCATTGATTGTAAGTGGTCTGAAGAGATATTAAGCCCACTTCATATATATGGTTCAAAAATAATCATGATGCTACAAGTACCTTACTAATGAAAAATCATGATGCTTCAACGATTTCTCAAGGGATGCATCTTTTGAATTCCAATTTGAATTCTCTAAGGGTTCTTTTCATGTATCTGGTTTTAGGTTTCTTTCAGTTTCAAACTTGAAACTAACTTCACCTAACTAATAGGCCAAATTAAGATTAAGCCTATTGATACAACCCAACACCCAAATCCAATACGGTACTAGTTAAATGATTTTTCGATTTGTATATAAAAATTGGATACAATTTTCCAACAAGATCAAAATTATATCTCTCTATTTTGCTGATTTTCAACCCTTTTCTAGAACTTTTACTAAGGTTGTTCCTGGATGCTTACTAAGATACTTATCATGGCAGTTGTTTAAACTCTGCCAGTGAAAAACTTATCAATGGAAACAACTCCCTTTCGTCCACATATATATATATATATATATATATATATATATATATAAGGCCCTTTTCCAAATGCTCGTCCCGGCCTCTAAAATGTCAGAAACGGCGTTGTTGCGGTTTATTTTCCTTTAATAAATTCAATTTAACAATAAAAAAGATTTCTATGCTTTACTCAAAAGAAATAGTTATATACCATTAATTGATTTTTCTCATTATTTTTTGACTTGCATTGATTATCTTTTGGGTTCGAATACTATCACATAAGCATTTTTTTTAATATACGAGGTGAAACAGACCTAAAATAGTGTGTTGATGATGAGAACTAGTTCTATTTTGCAGTCTACTACTCCCTCTGATCCACTATCAGTTGACCTATTTATTTTTATATTTTGTCCCATAATAGATGACCTATATCACTGAACAAGGAAATACTTCTGAAATTATCAACTGAATTGATTATTGTTAGTATAAGAAATATGCACAATTTGATAGGCATGTTTACACTCGTTATGTAGGTGTTTTAAAATGCTTTTCAATGGTATAAAGTTTGCTCCGTGGTGTAGTTTGAGAGATAAATAATTTCTAAATTTTACTAGTTATTATCCATAAGGGTATAGTTGTAAGAAATACTTCAAATACTCTTTTCCCTTCATTGCCTTAGGAATTGTGCAAACTTGAACTAGGCCATCTAATAGTGGGACGGAGGGAGTAGTTCTTATGGAATCCAGATAAAAGTTTCTTGAAATAATATTTAAACTACTGTTACTAAAGATATCAGAAGATAATAAGAAGCAAAGTATGGATTAATAATGTCAATACATATTAGAATTCAATATTTCTAGCTTGAAGAAATCCCATGAGAGAAATGGACGACAGTGTGGTAATGATTTTATATTAGACTAAAGGAAGCATAAACTATGTTTGTTTTGTTTCCCCATTGAATCGAGTCTTTCCTAATGTAGTATGTTATTACTTTTGTTAATACTTGTAACCCAAGAATTTAAAGTGTATAAATATATGGTTTTAGTGTTGGTTTTTCTCAAGTTGAGAATCCAAGTATTTCATCAAATCTGTCTTGGTATCATCTTGGTTGACCTTTTAGGGCCTATTTCAATATATAGTTTTCTCTTCTTTTTTTCCGGTCTCCAATCTCTTTTTTTTTCATCATGACAAATGAATCAACTCAATATTCCTCAACTTCATCATCGACCTCTTCTACAAACAATGGTTTTCACAACACCATGGCTCCTTCATCGACTTTTCAAGTGCCTTTTGAACGACTATATGGTGCTATTACTGAGAAACTTGCTGGGCACAACTTTTTATTATTGAAGGATTAATTTATGCCTTTCTTACAGGGTTATGATTTGGAAAAATTCATTGATGGAACTTTCTAGTGTCCGTCGACTATTATTGATGGAGTTCCTAATTCATCATTTTTATCTTGGCGGCGTACAGATAATCTCTTACTCGTGTAGATTATGTCTTCCCTTACTTCCCAGTTTTGGCTGAAGTTAAGTCTTGTGAAACCTCTTATTCCATCTGGAAAAAACTAGATGGCTTCTTTGCATCCAAAACTGATGCATACTTGATTCATCTTAAGGAATCTATTTCCTCAATTAAGAAAGGAAACTCAACCATGTATGATTAAATTCAATTGGTCAAACATATTATTGATTTACTTGCTTCTAGCGGAGTAGAAGTTTCTGATAAAGAGTTTCGACATTATGTCATTAAGGGTCTGGATTTAGCCTATGAATCAATTGTTAGCTCGTTAATTACCACCATGGGTGTGATTAGTTCTGAAGAGTTTGAAGTTATGTCACTTTCCTATGATCTTCGCGTCAATGCATATAATCAAATTCTTGCCTCTCAAACACAAGCTAATTATACTTCCTCCACAAGTCATGGCCGTGATGTACCTTTTACAAGATACGGGAAACCAGCAATCACGGTGCTAGGGATTGTCGCAAGAAAAATGACACTGTAACATATCCCTCTCGAGATAAGCATAAACCAGTTATAAGTAGCAACAATAGAGGTTCCAGGACTTCATAAAGTACCACCCCATCTCCTCATGATGCCTATCACCAACCAATTGACACTTATGGTTGGCTTCCAGACCACGGAGCAAACAACCATATGACAAACAATCTGAGTAATCTCCAGAATCATCATGAGTATACTAGACCTGATCAATATGCCAATATCTCATATTGGTAACATTTTTCTTTCCGCTCCGTATCATAAGTTTCTTTTTTCGAATTTTCTTCATGTTACACATATTTCAAATAATCTTCTATATGTATCTCAGTTTTGCCGTGATAACAATGTCTTCTTTGAATTTCACAATAATGGTTGTCTTGTGAAGGAATGTCGCACTATTTTTTCTTTTGTTGAGGAACGTATGTCACTTCAAAATTGGCACCATCGTCTAGGGATTCATATGCTCAAAACAATTAAAGTAGTTGTTTCAAAACATCAATTACTAGTTTTTATTTCTAAGTTCTCTACGTGTCAGTCTTGTTTAGCAAATAAGAGTCATAAACTTCAATTTCATTCTAGTATTACTATTTATGACAATCCTCTAGATTTAGTTATGTTCGATGTTTGGTGTCCCGCTCCTATTTTTCTAATGAATTTTTTCGGTATTACATAATTTTTGTTCATATATTTAGTCGATTTACTTGGATATACCCTATGCATGTCAAACCAGATGATGTGTCTATATTCTTGAATTTCTATAAGCATGTTCAGAATCTTTTTAATAGGAAGATTAAATTTTTTTGATTTGATAATGGTACTGATTATCGTAAATTCACTAAAACTCTTCAACAAAATGGAACACATCATCGTTTAAACTGTCCTTATACATCCGCACAAAATGGCCTTGACGAAAGACGGTATCGCCACATTGTCGAATAGGTTTGACACTTCTCCCTATGGCTCATATCCATTCTGGTTTCTGTTATGATGCCTTTTTTACTGCGACATTTCTTATGAATCGAGTTCCATCAGTCCCCACTGGCGCTCACTCTCCCTATGAGCTATTATTCAATAAGAATCAAGATTATTTATCTCTCCGTACTTTTGGGTGTCTATGCTTTCCTCATCTTCGATATTACCATGCTAATAAACTGGAATCTCGGTCTTCTCTTTCTGTATTTTTGAGCTATTGTGCAACTCGTAAAGGTTACAAATGTTTTTGTATTCCGACGGGAAGAGTTTACTGGTCACGACATGTTTTTTTCGATAAGTCTGTTTTCCCTTTTTGTAGCTACGCCCTCAATACTATCGTCCCTACCGGATCTCCCACATGTAATCTCTTATCCCTTATGTGTACCTGCTATGCCAATATCATCTCCACTTCATACTTACGCTGACTCTACTATTTGTCCATCTGATAGTAACCTATCTCCATACTAGATGTAATTGCATCTTTTCTGATGGATACATCCAAGTAGATCTAAAGACTATAAAACTACTAACATTCTAAGATTCAAAGATAAACAAGATGTAAAGAACATGGAAAATAAAGATTGACACAAGCATATAATGTGGTTCGGCCATGAAGACCTACGTCCACGGGAAATAAGATATTTTATTTATTGATTAAGGTCTTACCCTTGAAAGAGATACAAATATCACTTAGATTTCTCACTCTCTCTTTATCTAAATCTCTCTCAGGAATTCTCTGTAGAAAGACCATCTAAGATTACATGTCCATGTCTTTCTACATGGACTGGTATTTATAGGAAAATTAGACTCGTGAAGGCCTGGTCTCGCCGAGCTGGTGAAGCTCTCGTACATCTTCTCATTACTTCGGACGAGCTCTATACTATCCCTCGTGATGGTCTGCTTGGTTCTCCTTCCGAGTTATTTCGTCCTGTACGTCATTGTATTGCTCTTCCTTGGGGAACCTCGTGTTGTACCATCCTTGGGTTATAGTATAGATCGCCTGAGCCTTCTGATACGATGTACATTCGTCCACACCTCTTCTGATCCTTCATTAAATGCAGTCCTTCTTTTTAGACTTCACCGTCTGGGTCGATTAGACCACTCCTTACACGCGTCATTCGTGTAACTTTGTAGCAGGCGTCTCGATTCAGAAGAAATCACCTTTTTATAATATGATTCAACGCTCTTATCTCATCACCTTATCATGAGACCATCCCCTGAGATGTTGATACGTATCCATCGGGTATGAAAAGACGAGGGTACCCAAATATACCTCAATCTAAAACTTTTCCACCTATAAGTCCTTTCTCCGAATGTGATTGTCTATGGACTAAGTCGAGACAATACAACTAATCGGTTCACACTTCGTGTAATCATCTATGGATATGAGATCGAGACAATACAACAACGAAGTAGGTTTACTTGATAATAGGTTCAGACTTAACCAAACACAATAGGATTAACTATCAAGTAAATGGGAATTAACGTTTGTGTATTTTACTTCTAATTATAATAAAACAATTATAATTGCGGAAATAGAAAAGTAAAAGACACAACAAGATTTTGTTAACGAGGAAACCGCAAATGCAGAAAAACCCCGGGACCTTGTCCAGAATTGAATACTCTCAGGATTAAGCCGCTATAAAAAATTAAACCAACTTCGTATAGTTGATACCAAGCAACTAAAACTATAGTTCACCTATCCGTCTATATTCCCACGCCTCCAACTTATGAATAAGTCACGTACTTGGAAAAATTCCTTTGGTTCGTATTCCAAACAGTAAAGGAACAACAAATCTGTTTGGTGTAAACTCTTTTCAACCAAGTGATGTGAGTTCGACAAAAGGCTCTTCCGTTTATCTCAATAAACTCCTTTGTCCGGTCCTTAGATCTATCCACTAACAATTACCGAAGTAATCGTCTAGATTTTGCAATCAATACCTTGAATCACAAAGAAATATATTGATGCCGATCTACTCAACTAATCAATCCAATCTACCACAAGGATAAACTAATTATATTTGGATCCCAAAGATTATGAACCCAAATCAGAAATCTTCATAGTCTTCTTTGTCTTCAAATCTTCTTATATATTTGATAAACACTTGCACACAATCAACTTGAATCTCTTGTGATCAATCACGCACAGAACAAAGTCTGTTAACAATGGATTATCATAAGACGTCTTTAGATCTACAAACAGTTTAAAGATCCCCGTCGAAACTCCGATCTAGTTTGAGTGAATCTTATATTAGAATAGAAGATTCTCAAGCATAAACAAACAAGGTGAAATCAAAGTTCAATAACCGTTAGTCAATCAAATCAATCGAGAACTAACAATAAACCGCAATTATCTAGTTTCCCACCAACGGTACTAATATAACTTCTCAATCCCAAAGAAGTCTTTAAACTGAGCGGCCGTAAGAGATTTCGCCTAATTAGGTTACTTTCCTCTCCGAATAGGCGGCTCCACCAGTAACAACACAACTAGGTAGTTTTGCCAGCTCTGAGGATTAGTTTGCTAGAAATGCAAACTTCAATATTTATAGACAAGGAAGTTTGGACACCAAGGAATTTCCAAAACCGAAAATATTCTCAAGATATGCAATTATATTCCAGATTCGGTTTTCATATTTCCTGGAAATGCTTTTTCCAAACATCGATCGAAAATTTCTTGGAAAATCTCCAATTAGTAAACGCTGAAAAAACGGGGGTCTAACAACCACACCCAATATTTCGCTTAGCAATTTGTATGGAAAAACTCCAATATACTTCCTAGAGAATCAACTAGACAGTCAGACTCAATCTAGATAAAAAGTACATCAAAGTGTACCAAAGAACAATATCCAAGTGTTAATTTAAATACAAGAGAGATAAAATTGGATGGTACCAAAGACCAATATCCAAGTGTCAATCAATTTAAATCAACAACCAGAAGGTCGGATATTCTAATTGATTGAACAAGGCACAACCTGTATTATTTCAATTATATAAACAAATATAATGCGGAAAAGAAATAACACAGACACCATAAATTTTGTTAACGAGGAAACCGCAAATGCAGAAAAACCCCGGGATCTAGTACAGATTGAACACACACTGTATTAAGCCGCTACAGACACTAGCCTACTCCAAACTACAGACACTAGACTGTAGTTGAACCCAAACCAATCTCACACTGATCCAAGGTACAGTTATGCTCCGACGTCTCTGATCCCAGCAGGATACTACATACTTGATTCCCTTAGCTGATCTCACCCACAACTAAGAGTTGCTACAATCCAAAGTCGAAGACTTTAAAAAACAAATATGTATCACACAGAAAAGTCTACGATAATAGATAAATCCGCCTCCCACGAATATACCTACGAGTTTTGTTCCGTCTTTTGATAAATCAAGGTGAACAGGAACCAATTGATAAACCGGACTTATGTTCCCGAAGAACTGCCTAGTATTATCAATCACCTCACAATAGTCTTAATCGGCGCAGCGAAAAAAGATATTGTGGAATCACAAACGATGAGACGAAGATGTTTGTTATTACTTTTTATCTTGCCTATCGAAGATAGAAATCTCAAGCCAATTATTACAATTGAACTCGTACGATAGAAACAACAAGATCAGATCACACAACTACAAGAAAAGTAGTATCGGTCTGGCTTCACAATCCCAATGAAGTCTGTAAGTCGTTAACCTGGTTTAGAAGAAGAAACCAAAGGTTAAAGGAGAATCTACTCTAGCTTAGCACAACTAGTATCACACAAAATGTGTGGGGATTAGGTTTCCCAGTTGCTAGAGTTCTCCGTTATATATTCTTTCAAATCAGGCTTTGCAACCAATGTTAGCTTGGTAACAAAGCATTCAATATTCACCGTTAGATGAAACCCTGATTTAGATTCAAGCTAATATTTATCAACCGTTAGATCGAAAACATAGCTTGTTATACACAAATGAAATGCATGTTCCTGGGCTTGTATAGCCGTACCAAAAATTGTACATTAGTTAGTTCAACAATAGTTAACCAAATGGTTAGCCATATGATCACTTTCATATCAACCATATTCTTCTTGACCGTAACTAGTTCAAATGACTCAAATGAACTAGTTAGAGAGTTTTTCAATTGCAAGGAAATCTCATGTACTACAAAATACACAATTGAATCAAAAACGATTTGATTCACATGAATCGGTTCATGAACTCTATAGCCACGGTTTGCAATTGCATTCCTTAGTTTATAAAAATAAGTTCACTAAACATCATTTTTAGACATAACCTACTCAAGTTCGCGGACTGGGTTCGTGGACTTAAGTTCCCGGATGGAGTTTACAAACTCCAGCAGAAATTCTCGGGTTTGAGAACTTCGCCAGTTCACGGACTGGGTTCTCGGACTGAGTTCGCGGACTTAGCTCACGCACTTCTCCGGTTCACTTGATCAACAAAGTTCGCAAACTTTGGTTCAAGCAATAAGGACTTATACATATATGTGTTTCCACAAAAATGCTTATATCCTCCAAATGGTTATATAGTCTAAACTCTCATTTCAATCATTGAGACATTCTCAGAGGACGTTATATAGTTGTTATTCACAAACCATTTTTCGTCAGAGAAATTTTCAAAGTGATTGAAACATAACATGACTTTCGTCACTAGGTAAAGATGAACTTGGCTAAAGCGAAAGCTTTACCAACACATATTTCGAGAAATAAATAGACGAGGTAAACTCGGCTCGAAATACCAAATGCATATAATCTAAGTCTATATAGCAAAACGACTTGTCTCAAGATATGAGATAAGTAGACTTTTGAGTGATAGATAAGTTCAAGTCTCCACATACCTTTTAGGCGATGAAGATCCACCAGTTCCTTGGGTAGTCCTTCGTCTTGTATGATGATTTCCATGGAGTTCTTGAGCTCAACTACACTTTCTATCCTAGTCCGAGACCTTAGCTATAGTAGACTAGAAATCAAGACTTATAGGTTTGATCACTAACATTGACAAACATGCTTGAGATAGCAACGCATGCGAGTTCGACCGAGCAATGCTCTAACAATCTCCCCCTTTATCAATTTTAATGACAAAACTATCAATACATATGGAATACAAAAAATATATAAATAAACTTTTGTAGCTCCTATTCCACATGCCTAATCTTCAACATTACTTGAAATCTTTGTCACTTCCAAGTAATCCAATGATCCCAAAGGTTGTAAGTTTAGCATCATCGTTGTTGAAAATCCGTAGCTATTACAACGAGAAAACAAGAGTTCTCAATCATTGTTATACCTTGTCATAGTATCATTATACAACATCAAAGTTCAATTGTATCACAGCTTTAAAAACAATACTATGGTGATATATCACTCCCCCTTGGTCAATACTCCATCTCACATGGAAACCACTCCCCTTTACATAATGATCCGAAAGCCATATGTATTTGTAGTGTGAACTACATATTAATTCTCCCCCTTTTTGTCAATAAAATTGGCAAAGGCACAAGAACGGGATCCTAATGAAATTTCCATAAGAGACATTTCATGACCAAAAGAAAGCATATATCATCTTATTTAGATGCAATCATAAAGTCGAATCTAAATGCATTCATCAAGGAGTTTATAAAGATACAAGATAACCCCTATAATATTCCACAGCCGCACTCCCCACGAAGATTTCGCAATTAAGCACAAGTTCAAAAGAACTCTCCCCAATAAAATGTCATTCCCAAAAGAACAACAAGAGCGACCTTAATTTCAAAAAGAAATGAAGGATTTATTTGGACTTAAAAAATCACAAAAAAGTATGAATTGGAATCCAAAATACTCAATTAAATTAATCATAAGAGAACCCATGATTAACTTAATCGAAAATGCTCAACACAAGTAAACTTATGGAGACTTAAAAACACTCAATTAGATTAATCACAAGAAAACCCATAATTAATCTAATCGAAATACAGAACCAAACTAATCACAAAAGTAATCAATTTAATTGGTCATGCTCGACTCAAAGTATCTCATGGAACAACAACTATGCCAAAACAATGACTCAGTCGATAGAGCTCAACATAAGACACCTTATGGAACAACACAGTATGTACACAAATTTTGGATCGGAGATCGACCTAATACCATGGAATAATCAAGGACTCATTCTATTCTCCATCACCATTTGCACAATGACATTCAATAGACATAATCCTTGAACACAAAAGATTTTAACCTATCTTTCATCAAAGATTGACATAATAGGCTTAACTTTTGTATTTGTCAAAATTCAATTCATTCTTTCATCAATACATACATATCAACTCACGGACGACTTTACTTTTGACAAAGTATGGGACAATCAAGTTCACGAACGCAAACACACATATCCCATAACATTGCAATATATGAAACCATAAAGATTAATACTGCAAAAATCATCTTCCAAACACTTTTAGGAATTAAACCAATAAATCTAAAAACACATTAAGATGAAAACGTTGGACATATCTATGTGTAATCACAATAATGGCTATTCCAAACTCTAGTTATTCTTCCAAGCAAAACAAGAAAAATAGAATATTTACCAGGCAAATAAAAACAAATCAGAGTTCGTTGAGAACATCATATCTTTCAATGAATCCATCAAAGAATGTATCATTGATTCCTTTATTCTCTTGACCGTAGACACACCATGTTCGTGAGTTAGAACACTAACTTTGCGATCAACAACCCAAGCAAGCTGTATAGCTTTGACGCAGTCCATGATGAGCTTCTTTTGATTCTGTATCAGAATATTCTGATTAGCAAGAATTCTGGCCTGACCATCTAGAAGTTGGTTTATTTGCAATTGAAGATTCACAAACTCGACCTTTGAATCGTTCTAAAAACGAGTTAAATCCTTGACAGAATCATCAATCTAGGAGTTGTGATCCTTTCTCTCAAGCATCTTCTTTAGAACTAGCTCCTGAATTGACTCACGTTCCTGATTGTCTTCCTCCATATCAAGATGCACAATCACTTGAGATTTTGCAGAGTTCTATATAAACTTTTAGGGAAGGAGAAACACAATATATATAATATATATGTGTTCGTAAACAAGAGTTTGAAACTCTAGTTTTGAAAACCCTAGGAGCTCGTGAGAGGAGGACATGGACGTTTGTGGACCGTCAACACAAAAACACAAACATAAATAATATACAACATACTTGAGTATTTCCCAATTAATTTCCTCGTACCTCTCAAGTTAGAAACAAGGAAACACATACCTGGAGTCAGGTGGTAGAGTGGAAATTAATCCCACTATGATCATCGAGAAATAAGTTGTATATATCATCTGACAGTTTGATCTTTGTTTTCTTCTCCTTTCTTCGGTTGTCTTTTGTCCTAGAGAAGTAAGACATGGCGTGTTTAACATATCCGTCAGAAGGTTATCTCTGAGGACTAAAGCTAGGACCTTTTACAACTGGCACAAGAGGATCAGAATAGATAGGGATCCATTTTCTAGATTTATATTTACCAGAAACAGTGTTATAAATACAGGGAGTGCTCTCATTAGCAGCATAAGAATTTATGCTAGAATGCACTCGAGCCCTGTGATGATTCTTAGGAAGGAGATCATATTTATAAGTTTTCTGGTTTTCTGTGGGCATGTGATTCACAGCAGTAGTCGATCAACTATTTTTTCCATTGATAGTGGAGAGAAGCAAATTATGAAGTTTAGAAATTTGTTTCCTTCTTGCAAAACAATGGATAGCATAGTGATTCTTTTTCCCACAGAAGGTACAGGTTCGTGGAGGAGAAGCAATAATTGGCACCTGTTTTAACTTCATAGCCATATGAGAAGATTGTAAGTTATGTAAACTTTTCTTGACACAATCTTCTTCTGGAGAACATTTCGTCATGTACTGTAATTCATGAGAATTAGTTTGTACAGAAGAATTTCTCCTTAAGACAGAGTTTTCCTTTTGCAAGGATCTGCACTGTTCATGGGCTAGATTAAGTGATGCTTCTAGTTTCTATTTTTCGACACGAAGTCTGTTAAGAGTTGATGAATGCGTCTCGATCAAACGTTTTTCTCTTCTTGAGCCTTTCTTAACAATATTCTCAAGAACACTAATATTTTCACGTTGTAGAGTAGATTCTTGGAGAAGTTTCTCAATATTCTTAGAGAAGGACTCAATGATGTTGTAGATATTATGTTCTCGATTAAGAGACTTTTCAAATTCATCAATAAGCTAATCATGATTCTAAAAATCAATAAAATCAAGAGAGTTTTTTGAGATTCTGGTGAGCTCCTTTTCATCCTTTTCCAGAGTGTCACATGCCTCATGAGAAGAAGACATGTCAACATCATATGGAACAATCTTTATACCTCGGGATTCAGAAGAATCAACTAAGGAGTAACCCTTTGAGGTGTTTCCAAGACACTTGGCGTAATCGAAAGCTTCATGAGACATCTGGGTATGCATAAGAGAGACCTTGTCCTCAGACTCAGATTGCCACAAACACAAACTTATCAAGTCTTAAACGTGTTTTCCTGCTCTAATTCCAATTGAAAAAACGGGGGTCTAACAACCACGCCCAATATTTTGCTTAGAAATATGTATGGCCAAACTCCAATATACTTTCTAGAGAATCAACTAGACATTCAGACTCAATCTAGATAAAAAGTATATCAAAGAGTTTTATATCTCAATCTCTCGATTTAAATCTTACTTAAGCAAATTGCGAGTCTCAATTTAAATACAAGAGAGATAAACTTGGATGGCACCAAAGACCAATATCCAAGTGTCAATCAATTTAAATCAACAACCAAAAGGTCAGATATTCTAATTGATTGAACAACGCACAACCTGTATTATTTCAATTATATAAAAAAATATAATGCGGAAAAGAAATAACACAAACACCAGAAATTTTGTTAACGAGGAAACCGCAAATGCAGAAAAACCCCGGGACATAGTCCAGATTGAACACACACTGTATTAAGCCGCTACAGACACTAGCCTACTCCAAACTAACTTCAGTCTGGACTGTAGTTGAACACAAACCAATCTCACACTGATCCAAGGTATAGTTATGCTCCCACGTCTCTGATCCCAGCAGGATACTACGTACTTGATTCCCTTAGCTGATCTCACCCACAACTAAGAGTTGCTACGACCCAAAGTCGAAGACTATAATAAATAAATCTATATCACACAGAAAAGTCTACGAGAATAGATAAATCCGTCTCCCACGAATATACCTACGAGTTTTGTTCCGTCTTTTGATAAATCAAGCTGACAGGAACGAATTGATAAACCGAACTTATATTCCCGAAGAACAGCCTAGTATTATCAATCACCCCACAATAGTCTTAATCGACGCAGCGCAAAAAGATATTGTGGAATCACAAACGATGAGACGAAGATGTTTGTTATTACTTTTTATCTTGCCTATCAAAGATAGAAATATCAAGCCAATTATTACAATTGTACTCGTACGATAGAAACAGCAAGATCAGATCACACAACTACAAGAAAAAGAGTATCGGTCTGGCTTCACAATCCCAATGAAGTCTTTAAGTCGTTAAACTGGTTTAGAAGAAGAAACCAAAGGTTAAAGGAGAATCGACTCTAGCTTAGCACAACTAGTATCACACAGAATGTGTGGGGATTAGGTTTCCCAGTTGCTAGAGTTCTCCGTTATATAGTCTTTCAAATCAGGGTTTGCAATCAATGTTAGCTTGGTAACAAAGCATTCAATATTCACCGTTAGATGAAAACCTGATTTAGATTCAAGCTAATATTTATCAACCGTTAGATCGAAAACATAGCTTGTTATACACAAATGAAATGCATGTTCCTGGGATTGTGTAACCGTACCCAAACTTGTACATTAGTTGGTTCAACAATAGTTAACCAAATGGTTAGCCATATGATCACTTTCATATCAACCATATTCTTCTTCACCATAACTAGTTCAAATGACTCAAATGAACTAATTAGAGAGTTGTTCAATTGCAAGGAAATCTCATGTACTACAAAAGACACAATTGAAGCAAAAACGATTTGATTCAAATGAATCGGTTCATGAACTCTATAGCCACGGTTTGCAATTGCATTCCTTAGTTTATAAAGATAAGTTCACTAAACATCGTTTTTAGACATAACCTACTCAAGTTCGCGGACTGGGTTCGCGGACTTAAGTTCCCGGATGGAGTTTACAAACTCCAGCAGAAATTCTCGGGTTCGAGAACTTCGCCAGTTCGCGGACTGGGTTCGCGCACTTAGGCACGCACTTAGCTCATGCACTTCTCTGGTTCACTTGATCAACAAAGTTCGCAAATTTCGATTCAAGCAATAAGGACTTATACATATATGTGTTTCCAAAACAATGCTTATATCCTCCAAATGGTTATATAGTCTAAACTCTCATTTCAATCATTGAAACATTCTCAGAGGATGTTATATAGTTGTTATTCACAAACCATTTTTCGTCAGAGCAATTTTCAAAGTGATTGAAACATAACATGACTTTCGTCACTAGGTAAAGATGAACTTGGCTAAAGAGAAAGCTTTACCAACACATATTTCGAGAAATAGATAGGAGAGGTAAACTCGGCTCGAAATACCAAATGTGTATAATCTAAGTCTATATAGAAAAATGACTTGTCTCAAGATAGGATATAAATAGACTTTTGAGTGATAGATAAGTTCAAGTCTCCACATACCTTTTAGACGATGAAGATCCACCAGTTCCTTGAGTAGTCCTTCGTCTTGTATGCTGATTGACATGGAGTTCTTGAGCTCAACTACACTTTCTATCCTAGTCCGAGACCTTAGCTATAGTAGACTAGAAATCAAGACTTATAGTTTTGATCACTAACATTGAGAAACATGCTTGAGATAGCAACGCATGCGAGTTCGACCGAGCAATGCTCTAACAAATGCACATTACCAATTTTCAATTTCCAAAAATAAAACTAAAAACCTTAATTAAAAGATTCTCAATCTATTTTTCGATCCGGAATTTTCTTCCTTTAGCTATTAAGGAATATCTTTGAACAATAAAAGATAAGCATTACTTCACATGTTCAAAGTATGTCGACATCTTTACTTTGTAAGTCCTTTTTCATACTTACAATCTTGAAACCGATTTGCCAAACTTCCAAACAAGTTTAGAATTGGTTCATCTGACTTTCAAGAACTATGTGATTGATTAAAACACTCAATCACAAATCCTGAGTTTCAGGGTTCTACCAAAACAAGTTTCGATGCTACCTGCATGTGAGTATTGTGCGTAGTCACACTAGCTTTCCAAAAATTAGGTTGACTAGGTACTAGGATCGGTTCCCCACATACTTATGGTAACTACTTGTATTTGCTGCACATGTCCATAGGAACGGTTCCCCTTTCACTAAACACTTGTTGCACATGTTCATAGGACCGGTTCCCCCATTCACTAAAAACGTGTTGCATCTCTTACAAGGATCCATTCCCCTTTTGTGATCGGTTGCTGATGTGATTTGTAGATACTGGTAAAAGTGGTTCGATTCTCAGACTTGTGAAGGATATTAATTAGAATTAAATTCTAATATTAAAATAGAAAACTCACTAAAAATTATAGCAAACTCAATCAAAGTTAATATCAATATTAAAAGAACACTAAGGCTAAGATTCCACTATTTTCCAAATTCAAAGTGATTTAATCCAATATTTATATTCATGCAATTTTTTCGTTCAATTTGATTCTAAACTATTGCAACAAGTAGATTCTCAAAATAACAAGTGTAAATCCGAAGCATAGAACATCAAAAACCTAGGTCCAAGCATGCTCTATCCAAAGAAATAACAATTGCTTAACAAGAATCATTCAAACAATTTTCACTCAAGGCAAAACAATCATAAAAATAATTGCGATAAATAAATAAATAAGAATATACCACTTTTTGTTGGAAAAATAGCTTCCTCTATCGCCTCAACAATGGGGTTTAGCTCCTCATATTAATCATTTTCTCAAAATACATGTTTGTTGCTCAAAAGTTGATTAAAAGAGTGAAAGGTGTAAAGCAGCTGATTTGCAATAGCGTAAAAGTGTTACAGATCTCTGGTACAAAGAGGAATAATGATTAACTGTTGTATATAAACGTTACTGCTCTTCTGCTGTTGAACAATGACACTGTTCTGCGACTGTTTTCCGTGCGTCAATGTTCTTCGTGTTCTTCCTCTTCAGCAGCAGCAGAAACAGAGTTTGATAAAACTCTTATTTCTTCTTCTCTGGCTCTCCTCAGGTCCCCAAACTCTCGACACACCTTCTATATGACCCAAACAATCTATTTATATCAAAAATACCGATTAAATCTCTCCCAAATCTTCCAAAATCTTTTTCCTTCTCTCCACGGCAAAGTTGCGGCAATTTCTTGTTTTAGAATTTCTACGCGTTTCTGATCTTTCCTTTTTATTCTAAACTCTTCCTTAGATAGATACAAATCTTTGGGAAGGTTTACAACACTTTAATCTCTCTAAAATTCCTTAAAACAAATCACACACGTGACTTTCCATATTTTCTGTTGTGATAAAAATCCGTCGATTGAGCCCAGTCTAACCGATTTCAACACCCGTATCAGATTCCTAGACCCATAAGGAGTCTATCATATGAAAATCAGAGGTTTAATCGACCTCAAACTCCTTCAAATCAAGAACCCTAAATCTGCCAGAAACTGTCAAGATATTTCCCTCCAAAACCTATAATTCAAATGTAGAAGATGGTTACCCCCTATCCAGAGTATGGGTGAGATTAGCAGCTGTCTGGAAATGGGATGCCCCTTAGTAATTAGGTTACCCCTTATCCAAAGTGAGGGTCCGAATAGCAAATGTCCTCCCATGAACGCAAAAAACACTTTTCGAGCCAATTTCGCCGCAAAATCTTATTTTTCCAAAAACACCTACAAAGACATAAAAAGCCAAAATAAATACAAAATCGAGCACTAACAATATATACAATTGAGATTATATCAGACACAAAAATGTGTCTATCAAATACCCCCAAACCTATTATTTGCTAGTCCTCGAGCAAAAATAGAAATAAAATCCTAACTCACTGTCGCAGGCATCGTCGATTGCATTTAGCGTTTGCAATAAGCCTTTAAACCCTTAGGTGTCTCTAGTGGCGGAAAGTTGTCTCCGGAGGGCTTACCAGAGGTATACCCACAAAACCTTTATACTCTAGACCCTAGCTATCTACACAGAACTTTGGAAGGCACTAAAGAATCTCCTTGGTTGGCATACTTATTGACTACAGGAGGAAGTACCCTGATGTGAAATTCCAATTGTTGTACACGAGTTCGCACTCAAGCATACTAAAATTCATATGAAGTGACAGAGCTCTACTCAGATAGTCGCACTATGGACATCAATATTCGGAGTCAAAACTAATCACATGGATAGATAAAGAAGATGGATATAGAAAAACATAGATGGTTTTGATGTTTACTAGGTGAACGGTGTTTCTCATATCTGTCTGAAGGCCTCCGCCAAAATGAACCTATCCTAATGGACTGAGATACTAGTCTGACTAATATCAACACACTGACATATACAAGGGTACCAGTGATTGATAATCCTAACTCTAGGTCAACACACTGGCATATACAAGGGTTCCAGTGGTCGACTTTATTGAATTTATTCCAGTTGGTCTGATGGTCTGGTCTCAATTTTTTTTTTTTTTTGTATCTCAATCACTCTAATTTAGCCTAGCATTGGTAACAACTTGAATCGTGAGCCCCACCTAATCACTTAGAGAAACATAGTTTAGAAACAAAACAAAACAAAAACAAAAGTGAAAAGGACTCAACGAGATATGGTGAAAGTATCATGTTATTTCTAACACCTGAGCTCTGTGCTTTTGTGAATATACTCTTTAGATGTTGCCATCTAGTCAGATTGGTTACTCAACTCCTACAACCAAAATGCTTCCATCCACTTAGATTGGTTAGTGCCATACTTAATAGGGATAAATTTCTAGGCTCTATAGTTTATTTATTGCAACGAAAAGGTAACAAAAAGTTCTACCCCACCCCCAAACTTAAATCTAACATTGTCCTCAATGTTTCTAATTAAAGAACAGTACCAAAAATATAAGTAACATGAGGAAATAGTAAAGAGAGAAGTCGGAAAGATAGTACCTGGGTGAAGTGTAACCAAAAACCTACAAAAAATATTATACAACATACAAAATCGCCTCGATGGTCAATCAAGGTAAACAGGGTCCTCCAGAGGGACCTCCTCAACATCACCTGTAGGAAAAGGCTTTAAAAAAAGGCTTCAATCGCTGACCGTTAACCTTCGAAGAACTACTACCATCTGGTGTCTCAATATCCACAACGCCATGAGGAAAAACAGTACGGACCACAAAAGGACCGGTCCACCGAGAGCGCAACTTCCCTGGAAATAGATGCAAACGAGTATCATACATAAGAACTTTTTGACCTGGATGACTTTCGTAAAATATTGCTATCATGCACAAGTTTCATTTTGTTCTTATACTCCTTAGCATTACCGTATGCATCTCTACGAATCTCGTCCAACTCATTGAGCTGGAGCTTTCTTTGAGCTCCTTCCTTGTCAAGTGAAAATTTTAAGTTCTTAATAGCCCAATAGGCTCGATGCTCTAACTCAACAGGCAGGTGACATGCCTTGCCAAACACTAAACTATAAGGTGACATTCTAATGGGTGTCTTAAACGCAGTACGGTAAGCCCATAAGGCATCAGTAAGCCTCGATGACCAGTCTTTCCTGTTTGGATTAACTGTTTTCTCTAGAATACGTTTAATTTCCCTATTGGAAACCTCAACCTGACAACTAGTCTGAGGGCGATATGGGGTTGCTACTTTATGGGTAATACCGTATTGTTTCATTAAAAGAGCAAACGGTCTATTACAAAAGTGTGAACCTCCATCACTAATTATAGCTCGTGGCGTATCAAAACGTGTAAGTATATTCTCTTTCAAAAACTGGACTACGACCTTGTGGTCATTCGTTTTACACGGAACCGCCTCAACCCACTTAGACACATAGCCTACAAAGATAACCAAACGAAATAGGAAATGGACCCATAAAATCAATGCCCCACACATCAAAGACCTCAATCACTAAAATAGGGTTCAAAGGCATCATATTTCTACGGGAAATGGTTCCTAACTTCTGGCAACGCTCACAAGAAACACAATGAAGGCCAGTAAAATCCACACTGCAAAATCTTAGCAGCAGTCTTCTTAGCACTAAAATGACCCCCACATGCATGTTCATGACAAAAGGAGATAATACTAGACTGTTCACCCTCAGATACACATCTCCTAATAATCTGCTCCGGACAATACTTAAACAGATAAGGATCGTCCCAAAAGAAATGCTTAACCTCGGCTAAAAACCTAGAACGATCTTGCTTACCCCAATGTTGAGGGTTCGACCAGTAACAAGATAATTCACTATATTTGCATACCAAGGTGATTGGGAAACAGAGAACAATTGTTCATCAGGAAACTATCCCTTATAGGAAGGGAATCACTAGGGGAACTAACAACTAGCCTAGACAAGTGGTCTGCTACTACATTTTCTGCACCCTTTTTGTCTCTAATGTCTGGAAAATTCCTGTAACAATAGGATCCATCTAATCAATCTAGGTTTGGTATCCTTCTTAGATAAAAGGTATTTCAAAGCAGCATGATCTGTATAGATTATGATCTTAGAACCTAATATAGGACCTAAACTTATCCAAGGCAAACACGATGGCTAAAAGTTCCTTCTCGGTAGTTGTGTAGTTCATTTGGGCATCATTCAGAGTTTTGCTAGCATAATAAATCACATGAAGTAATTTTTTTCTCGTTGTCCTAAACGACGCCTATAGCATAATCTGAAGAATCACACATAATCTCAAAGGGTAGGTTCCAGTTAGGTGCCTGGACTATCGGGGCAGTAGTGAGTAAAGTTTTAAGCTTCTCAAAAGCCTCTAAACAAGCATCATCAAAGACAAACTTAACATCTTTTGCAAGCAAATTGCAAAGAGGTCTAGAAATCAAGCTAAAATCCTTAATGAATCGACGGTAAAAACCTGCATGCCCTAGGAATGACCTAATATCTTTTACGGTTTTTGGGACCTGTAAAGTCTTAATAAGGTCAACTTTGGCTTTGTCTACCTCTATACCCTTTGAAGAGACGATGTGCCCTAACACAATTCCTGATTTAACCATGAAATGGCATTTTTCCCAATTAAGCACTAAATTTTTTTCCTTACACCTAGTCAACACTAATGTCAAATGATGCAAGCACTCATCGAAAGATGAACCAAACACTGAAAAATCATCCATAAAGACCTCTAAGAACCGTTCTACCATATCAGAAAATATGCTCATCATACAACGCTGAAAAGTTGCAGGGGCATTACATAGCCCGAAAGGCATGCGTCTATACGCAAAGGTACCAAAGGGACAGGTAAAAGTGGTTTTCTCTTGGTCTTTTGGGGAAATAACGATCTGATTATAACCGGAGTAGCCATCTAAGAAGCAATAGTGACTATGTCCAGCTAATCACTCTAGCATTTGGTCGATAAAAAGAAGGGGAAAGTGATCCTTTCTTGTGACCTTGTTCAATTTCCTATATTCAATACACACACGCCATCCCGTGGTCACTCGAGTTGGGATTAATTCATTATTATCATTCTGGACTACAGTGATACCTGATTTCTTGGGGAACAGGGCTGACCCACTTACTGTCTGAAATTGGGTAAATAATACCCGCATCTAACAACTTAAGCACCTCTTTTCGAACCACCTCTTTCATGTTAGGGTTCAGTCGATGTTGCATCTCCCTAGAAGGTTTGGAGTTCTCCTCTAAATGAATCTGATGCATACACACAGTAGGACTTATACCTTTAATGTATGCTATAGTCCACCCTAAAGCTTCCTTATTGTCTTGAAGTACATTTACTAGCATACTTTCCTGATCACCATCCAAATCGGAATCTACAATCACAGGTAAAGTCTCAGATGGGCCTAAAAACACATACTTTAGAGTACCGGGTAGTGGTTTAAGGTCCAACTTTGGGGTCTCTTTTAAAGAAGGAATTAGGGCAGTCTCAGAAACTGGTAACGGTTCGAACCTAGCTTTTCATCTATCAGTGTCTAACACAGGGGTATAATCTAATAGAGCATTCACCTGTTCAATAGTGCTATCGTCGTCAAAATCTAAACCAAAATGGGATAGATAACTTTCTAATGGGTCTTCAGACAAAATGTTTGGTAATGACTCTTGAACTAAGGCTTCTATCATGTTCACCTCTTCAACACATGTGTCATCTAGCTCATGAGGTTGCTTACTGACATTAAAAATGTTCATCTCCATAGTCATATTACCAAAAGATAAACTCATCACACCATTTCGACAGTTAATGATCGCATTAGACATAGCTAAAAATGGGCGACCTAAAATCACAGGTATCTGGTTCTCTGGGTCAGGGACAGGTTGGGTATCTAGGACCACGAAATCCACTGGATAAATAAACTTGTCGACCTCAATAAGAACATCCTCGATAACACCTCGAGGGATTTTAACAGACCTATCAGCTAACTGCAGTGTCATCTGAGTAGGTTTCATTTCACCAAGTCCTAGCTGTAAGTATACATGGAATGGCAGTAAGTTCACACTGGCTCCTAAGTCAAGTAAAGCTTTTTCTACCCGGAAGTTACCTATTGTGCAAGCAATGGTAGGAGAACCTGGGTCTTTGTACTTTGGAGTTGTGGTGTTCTGAATGATTGAACTTACGTGACTAGCTAAAAAGGCTTTCTTATGGACGCTAAGTTTTCGCTTTCGCGTACACATATCCTTAAGGAACTTGGCATAAGCAGGAATTTGCCTAATTGCATCTAATAAGGAAGGTTTATGGTAACTTGCTTAAAAACCTCCACTATGTCATTAAAGTTCGATTCCTTCTTTGTTGGTACTAATAGCTGAGGAAATGGGGCTCTAGGCATAAAATCAGACCTTTCAGGAACCGAATTCACATCATCAGAAACTTTATCAGTCTCTTCAGCTACTGGTCCTGAGAGTGAGATTCTGAGGGGTGAACTACAGTATGTTCACTATCGGGCATGGTTACCTTATTGTCTACAACTCTACACTTCCTAAGGGTTCTAACAAAATTCAATTGATTCGATGGTTTTGCACCTAATTCATGAACTCCTCTAGGGTTGGGATGTATTTGACTAAGAAATTACCTTTTTCTCTCAAAGAATCACTTATCAGACCAACTGGGTTTTTAACTCGGAAATAGCCTGACTATTTTCTTGTCCTATCCTGTTACTAGCTTGTAGGACTCTGTTCTACGGATAACTGAAATTTTGCAGTTTGCTGAGTTAACAAGGCGAGAGATTCCTCTAAACTTAGGATTTTCTTATCTGATTTGATTCTGAAACGGCTAGTCCTGAAGATTCTTAGTATAGCCAAAACCTGGGGGAGCATTAGAGTTTAAACTGACCTTGACTTTGGCCCTTAGACCAAGAAAGGTTCGGATGGTTTCTCCAACCAGGATTATAGGTTTCTGAATATGGGTCAATCTTTTGACGGTTTTCAAATCTAGTGTATTATAAGAGCATTGGATTGCTATTCAATATTATGGCCTCCCAAAAGGCTCCAACTCTACCACTAGTCTGGCCCACTTCTAAGGCTTCTAACCTTTTTGCTATAGCAGCAATTTTGGCATCTGAGCATAGCCTCCTTCTACCCTATTACGTTTCCTCTACTTAAAGAATTGTTTTCTGGGGTGCCCTACTATTTTCCCATTGCTGGGTTTTTTCGGCGATTTCATTAAAAAATTCCATCGCCGCATCAACAGTTTGGTTTTCAAATCCACCAGTGCATAGAGACTCAACCATGGTTGTTGTGGAATAATCTAAACCCTCATAAAGGATCTGAACTAGCCTAACCTTTTTTAAACCATGATGAGGACACTGGGATAATAAATCATTGAACCTTTCCAAATACCTACATAAATATTCTCCCTCTTGTTGTGAAAATGTGCATATTTGCGTCCTAATAGACGATGTTTTATGCCTAGGGAAAAAATTATTGAAAAAGGCAGATGTAAGTTGTTCAGAAGTCTCAATTGACTTGGAGTCCAAACTATACATCCACGATTTGGCCTTATCTTTCAGGGAAAATGGGAATAACCTAAGTTTCAAAGCATCATCATCTAAGCCTCTAATTCTTAGAGTACTACAAATTTCCTCAAAATCCCTAACATGGTAATAAGGGTTTTCATTTTCTTTCCCTAAAAAGATTGGGAGCATCTGTAAATTCCCAGGTTTCAGTTCATAGGGGCCTCCGTTCAGCTAACTTAATACAGAAGACGAGTAGTCCTAGTTGGATTCAACAAGCTTTCAAAGTTGCCATTCTCGCGATCGGAGCAACATGGATTCTTCCTCAGTCAAAGGACGTTCAAAAACAGACTCTTCAAAAGTCGGACTTTCTAGATTAAGGTAATCGAGACGCTTCGAACTACTAGGTTTCTCTCTTAACAAATACCTAAGTGCGTCTCTTTACGTTTAGGCATACAATAAATTTTCTAATTGGAAGGGTAAGCAAACACAGATCAAGGCCGACTCAACCAAATCAAACCTATTGATTTCTAGCAAACAAAAAGCATGATGGCTCCACTTAGATTGTTTCTAGACCAGCTTCTAATCCTTCGAACGGGAATTCGTTACAATTTAAGCGAACCCCTCTGGAATCAATTTGAGTTAACGTAAGTTGAATAGAGGCGAGGGAAGCTCGGTGGATCTTTGATACCCAAGGCCTCACCGATATTACAAGGCGGCGCAGTCACGCATTCAACTTACAGAAACCGTCAAGAACTTCTAAGTAAGCTTAAAAGAGTAACCAATATTTTTCAAATGACTTTCCTGTTAAGATCGTTACCCTATCGGTCTCGTTCTAGTCAAAATTTTAGGCTTAGGTCGCGTAGGTACGTGTTCCTAAAGCGGGCAAGAAGAGAACGGTGATGAAATCCGAACCCTTATCTTGTATGGCCAGGCCTTGCCCTTACTAGAAAAAAATGTACGTATTCAGTCCAATAATATGCACACGAAGGAGTCCAGTAACTCGCTGACAGGGGATTCGCGAGTATTTAGAATCTTACCTCCCTTCCAGACGGGGGATGAATCGGTTGTAGTCGACTCGGGCCACTGACTCCCGATGTCTATGTACGAACCCAAGGTGCAGAGACAATATCGTAATTATCCTCCTTCTCTGCAAACAATTTATATTTAAGTACCCTTCCGTAGGGTGATAAAAAAAAATGAATCCCAAGTCCAAAAGTCCAAAAAGTAGAAAAAAATTACAAAAATAATAACCCTAATAAGTTTTTTTTTTCCTAAAGAAAATAAACAAACCCTAAACTAAAATTGTCTTCTTTCTGTTCTTTTTGCTTTAATCTTTAGCTCCAAGTCTTTATGAAATCACCAAACTTTTTGGCTCAATTTTCTTTATGATCCAGAACCTGTAGATACAAGATAAATACCCAAAAACATAAAAAAGGACAAAAACAAAAAAAATAAAATAATAATAATAAAAAAAAATGTAAAACCCTAAAAACAAGTCCGCGTCGGCGGCGCCAAAAATTGACTACAGGAGGAAGTACCCTGATGCGAAATTCCAATTGTTGTACACGAGTTCGCACTCAAGCATACTAAAATTCATATGAAGTGACAGAGCTCTACTCAGATAATCGCACTATGGACATCAATATTCGGAGTCAAAACTAATCACATGGATAGATCAAGAAGATGGATATAGAAAAACATAGATGGTTTTGATGTTTACTAGGTGAACGGTGTTTCTCATATATGTCTGAAGGCCTCCGCCAAAATGAACCTATCCTAATGGACTGAGATACTAGTCTGACTAATATCAACACACTGGCATATACAAGGGTACCGGTGATTGATAATCCTAACTCTAGGTCAACACACTGGCATATACAAGGGTTCCAGTGGTCGACTTTATTGAATTTATTCCAGTTCGTCTGATGGTCTGGTCTAGATTTCTCTTTTTTTTTTTTTTTTGTATCTCAATCACTCTAATTCACCATAGCATTGGTAACAACTTGAATCGTGAGCCCTATCTAATCACTTAGAGAAACATAGTTTAAAAACAAAACAAAATAAAAACAGAAGTGAAAAGGACTCAACGAGATATGGTGAAACTATCATGTTATTTCTAACACCTGAGCTCTGTGCTTTTATGAACAGACTCTTTAGATGTTGACATCTAGTCAGATTGGTTCCTCAACTCTTACAACCAAAATGCTTCCATCCACTTAGATTGGGGATGTTCTGCGACTATTCTGTGACTGTTTTCCGTGCGTCAATGTTCTTCGTGTTCTTCCTCTTCAGCAGCAGCAGCAGCAGAAACAGAGTTTCATAAAACTCTGATTTCTTCTTCTCTAGCTTTCCTCAGGTCCCCAAACTCTCGACACACCTTTTATATGACCCAAACAATATATTTATATCAAAAATACCGATTAAATCTCTCCCACATCTTCCAAAATCTCTTTCCTTCTCTTCACGACAAAGTTGTGGCAATTTCTTGTTTTAGAATTTCTACGCGTTTTTGAGCTTTCCTTTTTACTCTAAACTCTTCCTTAGATAGATACAAATCTTTGGGAAGGTTTACAGCACTTTAATCTCTCTAAAATTCCCTAAAACAGGTCACACACGTGACTTTCCATATTTTTGTTGTGATAAAAATCCGTCGATTGAGCCCAGTCTAATCGATTTCAACACCCATATTAGATTCCTAGACCCATAAGAAGTCTATCCTATGAAAATCAGAGGTTTAATCGACCTCAAACTCCTTCAAATCAAGAACCCTAAATCTGCCAGAAACTGTCAAGATATTTCCAGCCAAAACATATAATTCAAATGTAGAAGATGGTCGCCCCCTATCCAGAGTAGGGTGCGATTAGCAGCTGTCTGGAAATGGGATGCCCCTTAGTAATTAGTTTACCCCTTATCCAAAGTGAGGGTCTGAATAGCAAATGTCCTCCCATGAACGCAAAAAACACTTTTCGAGCCAATTTCGCCGCAAAATCTTATTTTTCCAAAAACACCTACAAAGACATAAAAGGCCAAAATAAATACAAAATCGAGCACTAACAATATATACAATTGAAATTATATCAGACACAAAAATGTGTCTATCAGTTGCACCTCTTCATAGGATCGGTTCCCCTTTGCCTAGAATTGGTCATACCAAGAACAATAAATCGATCATACCATCTCAGGTGATTACTTAAGATCAGTTTCACTAATAAAAGTCATATCAATACAAAAGTCAGGCCTTGTGAATAGTTTTACCATGAACATAAACAAGTCATGAACGGTTATACTAATCACACATATTAGTGGTTCAAAAGATAAGCAATGAATAACAATACCAGTAAGCTTAGCGATTTTCCTTTCGATTCACAAACAAAGTTTATGAACTACTTCTTTTAAACGAATGTAAAAACATTGTTTCCCAGGATGAAATCTTCACCTCATACCCATACATAATCACAATAGCATTCAAACGATTATGTTGATGTCTTATATACGAAGTTCAAAAGATAAGCATTATACTTCGTATTATTCCTTAATACTATGTCTAACTAGAGTGTTCATGCTTCACAGTTATGTTTTCAATATGCACGACTTGAAAGATAACTTAGGGAATGAAACTGTTCAAGTCAAATATTATTAACCTCAAGTGGAAGGATGATGTTTTCGTTGTAGCTCCTTACTTCTTCAAGTCTTCGCAATACTTATAATGTCTCATATCCTAATACATTCAAGCTAACCTATACGAAGTTGAATCTAGTACATAATCAAGCGATTCTTTAGTGAGTTTTGGTTCACTAAAATATGACAACCAAACTTTACATACCAATGCTTGGTGGGTTCAATCGAGCTATGCTCTAAAAATCTCCCCCTTTGTCAATTTTAGTGACAAAACTCTTACATCATATGGATAAACAAATTACAATAATTCATTACACATACGCTTGATTCCCAAGTTCAACAACACAATAACCTGTATACATTCAATCCATAAATGCCGCTGTTGACATTATAATAACAAAGATAATACTCCCCCTAAAGGTAAGATAAGTAGATTTTCAATTCACACATCTTTTTTATTTTCCAAATCAATATGATATGCTACTCCACCTTAGTCTATGCTTTACTCTTTCGTTAGATAAAATGTTTAAGCACCAATGTCCTTTCCCTTAGTGATACCAATCAATATAAATCAATACCAGTATCACTTGTTTACTCCATATATTTCTCCCGCTTTTTGTTACAAAATGACAAAGGTACAAGCAAATAAGGACAAACCGAAAGGATCAAACAAATCTCAAAATAGACTTGCAAACCTATAAGAGTTATGCACGAGGGTTCCACACACCATTTTTGATAACCAATATTAAAACCGAAACTACAAAGTAAATTTGTTTTGATATGTTACCGAGGAAACAATTGCCCGAAGCAATTTTCCCTACTAGTTTAGCAAACCAAAAAATCGACTAAGCATCTTAGTTCCTTTGCTAAACCGATTGTATAAATACAATTGCTTGTTCGATAAGACTAAAATAAAGATAACTTTATTTTTCTCATCAGTGTCTAATTATCCATATAACTAGGTTAGTTAACTAGTATTCCTTGTTAAGGCATTCGATTTGACTTGAATAACCGAAACCTCCACTTTGATAAGTCTAACTAAGATCAGAATTAACTTAGTTTCTCTTATCCGGAATCGAATTGGACTAAACAATTCATCCCGTAAACCTTTTCTTTCATTAAGCCATAAACAATTCATACAAACCAAATAAATCAACTTGCATAATTATTCACCTCAACTGGAAGCAATTGAAACAACATAGACATTAAAACACCGCAATTGCACCGAAATTTTGTAAGCCTAAACAATTGATATCACACAATAAAGCAAGATAAAAATACTTTTTCTTAACCGGAAACAATTGAATCACACACACATCCATACACAAATAATGGAATAAAACATCAATAACACCGATTTTTTTTTAAGCAAAAGCAATAAAAATATGCAATAAAATTAGGCTTTTCTTAACACAAGAAAACGATTAACTAACAAAGTCGTTACCTCAAATTTCGCATCCACTTCTCCAAAATGTTCGCATCTTTTTTCAGGGAGAATTGATATCGAAATATCACCATGTTGTCATCCTTATGCAAAACAAAAGAATAACAATAACCAACCTTTACCAGAGAAAGGATGAAAACCGGTTTTTAACCATTGCAAGCAAAAGTTGAAAACCCCGAAACACATATGCTTTTATGCTAAACCAAATTATTCAACATATTGTAACTTTTTCACATATTGTTTCAAATAGAACCCCTCATGATCCTTGGATAAAGCCTACCAACATGGGCTAGAACTTAATCCTGCTAAACCAAAAAGTCACCCAAACCATAAGGGTTCGCAACATATGAGATCGAATATCAAGGTTAGAAAACTGAAATCAAACATCCTATACACATACATAGCAATAAGATAAAGCATTCAAGCACAAGCTATGTAAATCAAAAACTATCACAAGAAAATTATAAATCAAATAATTTTATTCATAATAAGATAGTTTTATTCAAAATAGACTTAATACAATCATTGAAAGAAATCAAAAATTGATGTTTATTTTTCTCGTTCTCAGTTCTTGTGAAGATTGTGATGTATTTTCAAAGTTGTTGTAGTAATAAGATTCGTTCAAGACTTGTGAAAGCAGATTTTAGACTTAATTTTAAATAAAAATATAGGAAACTTAAATAAAAGTGATATGAAAAATATGGAGAAGACTGGGGATATGGATTCCACTAATTACCAATATCAAAGTGATTTTTTATATTCTCTAATTATAATTATGCAAATCCTTCATTCAAATTGATTCTAAATATTGCAAAAGTTGATTTTTTTAGAAATAACAATTGTAAATCGAAAGTATGGGACATCAAAACCCTAGGCTAGCATGCTCCATCAATTGAAATAACAATTGTTTAACAAAAACCATTTTTTTCTATTTATTTATCAAGGAAAATAATCATATAATAATTGCATAAATTAAATAAAAATAGAGATTACAATATTTTATTGGCGAAATAGCTTCCTCTGTCGCCCCAGAGGATGGGTTTATCTCATCATTGCATAAACTTTCTCAAAGTATTGATCATGCTCAAAATTTGTTTACAAAGATGCAATGGAGAGAAAATAATGAAAAATCGGGTGTTTGCAACGTTTATAATTGTTGCAAAACACTGTTACAAAGAACGATAGAAAAGAACTGTTGTTGTTGTATCTCTGCGATCCTCGTGTGTCTGTCGTTGTCACTGTTGATAAACGACTTCCTCTGGTGGTCTTTTGTTCTTCGTGTTCTTCCTAGCAGCAGCAGAAAAGTTTTCTCTGCAACACGATCAATCTCCTCTGTTGTTACTCTAAACTCTCCCAAACTCTCCAGAACTCGCTCTACTGATCCTCTACACCTTTTATAGCCTGTCATGCACAAGAAATCTCCTTCATAACTGCGAATGATTCTTCATTACTTGGGATTAAGGAAAATATTCTCGGGAATATTTTCTTACTTTTTTTTTTAAACTTCCGTGCCTTGATTTGATCCAAACGCACTCCTTACACGCTCCAAAATATGTTTACAAGGATGTATACCCGTACAGGGCTGATATTTTCACGCCACATCCACCAGAAAAACCGTGTTTTGTTCACTCCTCTGTTTTTTTCCACACGATATTGTAGCCAATTTTAACCGAAAATATCAATCATATCATGTCTGTTACGCTCCATAAAGTCATCATCATGAATAACCATTGAATCTCTTCCTAAGATGTCTAGAAATCGAATCAAAATTATGTTCTTCACTGCCAAATTTTCCCGCCAAAAACGTTTTCAAACTGAAGAAGAAGGGGTGTCCCCCTATCCTGAACTGGTTTCCCTTTAGCACTTGCCTTATGGGGTGCAAATAGTAATTATTGGGCGTAAATAGTAATTTTCTGGGGTTTCTCCGGCACATTTTTGGGGTGCTTCCGGTGCATTTCTGGGGTGCCTTTAGTACTTTATCCTGGGGTGTAAAACACCACTTTTCGAGCCAATTTTTCCGCAAGAGCTTACTTCTCTATAAATACCTACAAATACATAAAATAACAAAATAAATACAAAATTGAGCACTAACAATATATACAATTGAGACATATTAGACACATAAATGCGTCTATCAACACCCCCAAACTTATTATTTGCTAGTCCTCGAGAAAATCAAAACTATAAAATAAAAAAAGACTACACTTAGCACGTGCAGCAAGCCGTTAAACCGCTAGGTGGCCCTAGCGGCGGAGTGTTGTCTCCGGAGGGTTTACCAGAGGTGTACCCACAAAACCTTTACTCCAGACCCTAGCTGTCTAAGCAGAACCTTGGAAGGCACTAAAGAATCTCCTTGGTTGGCATACTCTCATTGACTACAGGAGGAAGTACCCTGATGCGAAATTCCAATTGTTGTACACGAGTTTGCACTCAGCATACTAAAATTCATATATAAGTGACAGAGCTCTACTCAGATAGTTTCTGTACATCATAACCGGAGTCAACCAATCACATGGAAAGATTAAGAAGATGGATAAAGAGATGGTTAAAAGTGAACGGTGTTTCCCATATCTGTCTGAAGGCCTCTGCCAAGGTGAACCTATCCTAATGGACTGAGATACCGGTCTGACTAATATCAACACAACTGGCATATACAAGGGGACCAGTGGTCGATAAACCTAACTCTAGGTCAACACAACTGGCATATACAAGGGCACCAGTGGTCGACTTTATTGAATTTATTCCGGTTGGTCTAATGGTCTGGTCTTTTTTTTTTTGGTATCTCAATCACTCTATTCCACCCTAGCAAAGGTAACAACTTGAATCGTGTGCCCCACCAAATCACTTAAAAAATAAAAACAGAAGGATTAGGATTCAACGAGATATGGCGAAACTACCATGTTTTTTTTTAATTCTAACACCTGAGCTCTGTGCTTTTATGAATAGACTCTTTAGATGTTTCCATCTAATCAGATTGGTTCCTCAACTCCTATAACCAAGATGTTCCCATCCACTTAGATTGGTTAGTGCCAACCTTAATAAGCATAAATTTCTAGGCTCTGGAGTTTATTTATTGCAACTAAAAGCTAACAAAAAGTTTCTTCCCCACCCCCAAACTTAAATCTAACATTGTCCTCAATGTTTCTAATGAAAGAGCAATACCAAACAGTAAAGTAACATGAGGAATTAGTAAAGAGAGAAGTCGGAAAGATAGTACCTGGGTGAAGAGAGAAATCAAAAACTAATACAACAACATACAATCGCCTCGATGGTCAATCAAGGGTAAACAGGGTCCTCCAGAGGGACCTCCTCAATATCACCTGTAGGAAAGGGCTCTAAAAAGGGTTTCAATCTCTGACCGTTAACCTTCGAAGAACTACTACCATCCGGTGTCTCGATCTCAACAGCTCCATGAGGAAAGACAGTGCGAACAATAAAAGGACACCGAGAACGTAACTTCCCAGGGAAAAGATGCAAGCGGGTATCATACAGAAGAACTTTTTGACCTGGAGAAAATGACTTTCTTAAGATATTTCTATCATGCACAAGTTTCATTTTGTTCTTATACTCCTTAGCACTATCGTATGCATCTCTACGAATCTCTTCCAACTCATTGAGCTGGAGTTTCCTATGGGCTCCTGCCTTGTCAAGTGAAAAATTTAGCTGCTTAACAGCCCAATAAGCTCTATGTTCTAACTCAACAGGTAAGTGACATGCCTTTCCATACACAAGTCGATAAGGTGACATTCCAATGGGGGTCTTAAACGCAGTACGGTAAGCCCATAAGGCATCAGTAAGCCTAGACGACCAGTCTTTCCGATTAGGATTAACTGTTTTCTCTAATATACGTTTTATCTCCCTATTGGAAACTTCTACCTGACCACTAGTCTGTGGATGATACGGGGTAGCTACCTTATGTGTAATACCATATTTTCTTCATCAAACCTAAAAGGTCCATTACAAAAGTGCGACCCTCCATCACTAATTATAGCTCGCGGTGTACCAAAACGTGTAAGTATATTTTTCAAGAACTCAATCACAACCCTATGGTCATTGGTTTTACAGCAGCCGCCTCAATCCACTTAGAGACATAGTCTACAGCGACAAGGATGTATAGTTACCAAAAGAATTAGGAAACGGACCCATAAAGTCAATACCCCACACGTCAAAGACCTCCACAACTAAAATAGGGTTCAAGGGCATCATGTTCCTACGGGAAATGGTTCCTAATTTCTGGCAACGTTCACAAGTCACACAGTAACTGTGGGAGTCTTTAAACAACGAAGGCCAATAGAATCCACACTGCAATATCTTAGCAGCAGTTTTCTAGCACTAAAGTGACCCCCACAAGCATGATCATGACAAAAGGAAATAATACTGGACTGGTCACTCTCAGGTATACATCTCCTAATAATCTGGTCTGGACAATACTTAAACAAATAAGGATCATCCCAAAGAAGTGCTTAACCTCAGCTAAAAACCTAGAACGATCTTGTTTACCCCAATGTTGGGGCATTCGACCAGTAACAAGATAGTTCACTATATTCGCATACCAAGGTAATTGGGTAACAAAGAACAATTGTTCATCAGGAAAGCTATCCCTTATAGGAAGGGAATCATCAGGGGAACTAACAACTAGCCTAGACAAGTGGTCTGCTACAACATTTTCGGCACCCTTTTTGTCTCTAATGTCTGGAGAAAACTCTTGCAACAAAAGGATCCACCTAATCAATCTAGGTTTTGTATCCTTCTTAGACAAAAGATATTTCAAAGCAGCATGATCAGTATATATGATCTTAGAACCTAAGAGATAGGGTCTAAACTTGTCTAAGGCAAACACAATGGCTAACAGTTCCTTCTCGTAGTGGTATAGTTCAACTGGGCATCATTCAGAGTTTTGCTAGCATAGTAAATCACATGAAGTAATTTGTTTTCTCGCTGACCTAGCACAACACCAATAGCATAATCTGAAGCATCACACATGATCTCAAAGGGTAGGTTCCAGTTGGGTGCCTGGACTATGGGGGCGGTAGTGAGTAAATTCTTAAGCTTCTCAAAAGCCTCTAAACAAGCATCATCAAAGACAAACTTAACATCTTTTGCAAGCAAATTGCAAAGAGGTCTAGAAATTAGGCTAAAATCCTTAATGAATCGACGATAAAAACCTGCATGCCCTAAGAATGACCTAATATCTCTTACGGTTTTTGGGACCTGTAAAGTCTTAATAAGGTCAACTTTGGCTTTATCTACCTCTATACCCTTAGAAGATACGATATGCCCTAAAACAATTCCTGAACGAACCATGAAGTGACATTTCTCCCAATTAAGCACTAAATTTTTTCCTTACACCTAGTCAACACTAGTGACAAATGATGCAAGCACTCATCGAAAGACGAACCAAACACTGAAAAATCATCCATAAAGACCTCTAAGAACCGTTCTACCATGTCAGAAAATATGCTCATCATGCAACGCTGAAAAGTCGCAGGGGCATTACAAAGCCCAAAGGCATGCGTCTATACGCAAAGGTACCAAAGGGACAGGTAAAAGTGGTTTTCTCCTGGTCTTCTGGGGCAATAACGATCTGATTATATCCAGAATAGCCATCTAAAAAGCAGTAGTGACTATGTCCAGCTAATCTCTCTAGCATCTGGTCGATGAAGGGAAGGGGAAAGTGGTCCTTCCTAGTGACCTTGTTCAATTTCCTATAGTCAATACAAACACGCCAACCCGTGGTCACTCGGGTCGGGATTAACTCATTGTTATCATTCTGGACTACAGTAATACCGGATTTCTTGGGTACAACCTGAACGGGGCTGACCCACTTACTGTCTGAAATGGGGTAGATAATGCCTGCATCTAACAACTTAAGGACCTCGTTTCGAACTACCTCTTTCATATTAGGGTTTAGTCGACGTTGCATCTCCCTAGAAGGTTTGGTATCACTCTCTAAATAGATCTGATGCATACAAACAGTGGGACTTATACCCTTAATGTCAGCTATGGTCCACCCTAAAGCTTCCTTGTTGTTTTGAAGGACGGTTACTAGCCTACTTTCCTGGTCACTATCCAAGACGGAAGAAATAATCACAGGTAAAGTCTCAGACGGGCCTAAAAACATATTTCAGGGAATCTGGCAATGGTTTTAGGTCCAACTTAGGAGGCTCTTCTAACGAAGGAACTAGGGTAGACTTAGAAACTGGTAGTGGTTCGACTTTAGGTTTCCATCCATTACTAGTATCTAACAAAGGGGTTGAATCTAACAAAGCATTCACCTCATTAATCACATTATCATCATCAAAATCAATCCCAAAGTGAGCTAGGCATTTCTCTAATGGATCTTCTAACAAAGTGTTTGGTAATGACTCCTCGACTAATGTTCCTATCATGTTCACCTCTTCTATGTTCGAGTCATCTAGTTCAGAGGGTAGCTTACTAATATTAAAAATGTTCAGCTCAATAGTCATATTACCAAAAGACAATTTCATAATACCATTTCGACAGTTAATGATCGCATTGGATGTAGCTAAAAACGGGCGACCTAAAATTACCGGTATCTGGTTCTCTGGGTCAGGGACAGGTTGGGTATCTAGGATAACAAAATCCACTGGATAAATAAACTTGTCAACCTCTATGAGAACATCCTCGATCACACCACGAGGAATTTTAACGGACCTATCAGCTAACTGAAGTGTCATCTGGGTAGGTTTCATCTCACCAAGTCCTAGCTTAAGGTACACATGATATGGTAGTAAGTTCACACTAGCTCCTAAGTCAAGCAACGCTTTCTCAACACGGTATTTACCTATTGTGCAAGAAATGGTAGGGGACCCTGGGTCTTTATACTTAGGAGTAGTGGTATTCTGAATAATAGAACTCACCTGACTAGCTAGAAAGGCTTTCTTCTGGACATTAAGCTTTCGCTTTCGCGTACACATATCCTTGAGAAACTTGGCATAAGAGGGAATCTGCTTAATTGCATCTAGTAGTGGAAGGTTGATAGTTACCTGCTTAAAAACCTCCAATATATCATTAAAATTGGACTCCCTCTTAGTTGGAACTAGCAGCTGTGGGAATGGGGCTCTAGGGACAAAGCCGGGCTCAATATGACCCTCATTGGTCTCTTTAGAGACTCTATCAGTCTCCTCAGTTTCTGGTTCAGAAGGGTGAACTACATGTTCACTATCAGGCATGGAAACCTTGTTGTCTATCACTCTACCACTCCTAAGGGTTTTAATAGCATTCACATGATCAGATGGTTTCACCTATTTCATTAATTCCTCTAGGGTTGGGTTGAGTCTGACTAGGAAACTTACCTCTTTCTCTTAAAGACTCATTTATCTGACTAACCTGGGTTTTCAACTCGGAAATAGCCTGAGAGTTAGCCTGACCTATTCTCTTATTTTCTTCTAAACCTTGAGCAACAGATTGCTGAAACTGCACAGTGTTACGAGTTAACAAAGCAAGAGACTCTTCTAAACTCATAATCTTCTTATCCGAAGGGTTCTGAAACTGTGCCGGAGCTGAAGGATTCTTAGTATAGCCAAAACCTGGGGGAACCTGAGCATTACTAGACTGACCTTGATTCTGGCCCTTGGACCAAGAAAGGTTTGGATGGTTTCTCCAGCCAGGGTTATAGGTTTCTGAATATGGGTCAAACTTCTGTCGGTTATCAAACCTAGTGTTGTTATAAAGAGCATTGGCTTGCTCTTCAAAGCATGGCCTTCCCAAAAAGGCTCATTTCTTCCACTACTACCACTAGAATGACCTAATTCTAAGGCTTCTAACCTTTTGGCTATTGCTATTTTGGCATCTGACTCAGAATCCTTCTACCCTATTAACATTTCCTCTACTTAGAAGAATTGTTTTCTGGGGTTCCCTACTATTTTCCCATTGTTGGGTCTTATCGGCGATTTCATTCAAAAATGTCATCGCTTCATCAACAGTTTTATTCTCAAACCCACCTGTGCATAAGGACTCAACCATGGTTGTTGTTGAATAATCTAAACCCTCGTAGAGGATCTGAACTAACCTAACCTTCTCCAAACCATGATGAGGACATTGAGATATCAAGTCATTGAACCTTTCTAAGTACCTATATAAAGATTCTCCCTCTTGTTGGGCAAAAGTACATATTTGTGTCCTAATAGACGATGTTTTATGCCTTGGGAAAAACTTATGTATAAAGGCAGAAGTAAGTTGGTCATAGGTTTCAATTGACTCAGAGTCCAAACTATACAGCCAAGATTTGGCTTTATCTTTTAAGGAAAAGGGGAATAACCTAAGTTTCAACGCATCATCACTTAGGTTTTAATTTTCAGAGTACTACAAACTTCCTCAAATTCCCTAACATGAAAATAGGGGTTCTCATTCTCCTTCCCTAAAAACATTGGGAGCATCTGTAAAGTCCCAGGTTTCAGTTCATAATTTGCCTCGGTTTCAGCTAACTTGATACAAGACGGACGAGAGGTCCTAGTTGGGTTTAGCAAAGCTTTCAAAGTTGCCATTTCTGGCACTACCAAAGGACTAGGAGTACTAGGGGTACTTTCCTCACGAAGAGACAGATTCTCAAAACTGAAGTTTCCAAAAACGGGCTCTCAAAAGAAGAGTCTTCGAGCTCCCCGCCTTCACAAGAAGAACTACTAGGTTTGTCACTAATCAAACGACCTAGAGTGTTTCTTTTCCAAGCCCGTTTAAAAACTTCGGGCATACACTAGAAAAACAAAATCAAAAAGAAAAGTCCTTAAACGGAAGGGATGTTCTATGCAAACACAAACAAGGCTGACTCCACCACAGCAAACCTACTGATTTATAGCAAACAAAAAGCATGATGGCTCCACTTAGATTGTTTCTAGACCAGCTTCTAATCCTTCAAACATGAATTCGTTACAATTTAATCAAACCCCTCTGGAATCAATCTGAGTCAAAATAAGTTAAATAGAGGCGAGGGGAGCTCGGTGGAGCTTTGATACCCAAGGCCTCACCGGTATTACAAGGAGGCGCAGTCACGCATTCAACTTATAGAAACCGTCAACCACTTCGAAGTATGCTTAAAAGAGTAACCAATATTTTTCGAATGACTTTCCTGTTAAGCTCGTTACCCTATCGGTCTCGTTCTAGTCAAAATTTTAGGCTTAGGTTCGCGTTTGGTGTCGTTTTCCTAAGGCGGGCAAGAAGAGAACGGTGATGAAATCCGAACCCTTATCTTGTATGGCCAGTCCTTGACCTTTACTAGGAAATTAAAGCAGCCATTTTCAAGTCCTCAACATATATGCATACGAAGGAAGACAGTAACTTGCTGACAGGGGATTCGCGAGTGTTTCGACAAACTTACCTCCCGTACCAGACGGGGGATGAACCTTTGTAGTCGACTCGGGCCACGACTCCTATGTCACGTACGAACCCGAGGGGACGAGGTGATATCGTAATCACCGTCTTCTCTGCAAACAATTTATATTTAAACTACCCTTCCGTAGGGTTTAAAAATAATGTCCCAAAATTTAAAGTCCAAAGTCCAAAAAAAAAATATAAAGTGCAAAAGAAAAAGAAAGTCTAAAAACAATAAAAATCTACAAAAAAAAAAATGTCTCTTTTTTTTTATATAAAAAAAAATCTTCTTCATTCGCTCCTTTCGCCTTGCCTTTTACTCCAGTCTTTAAGTATTCACCAAAAGCTTTGGCAAAATTTTCTTACGCTCCAAATTCCAAAATCTGAAAGAAAAAGACAAAAACCCAAAAACGTAAAGAAGAACAAATAAAAATAAAAACAAAAAAAAAATCTAAAAAATCTAGCCTAAATACAAGTCCGCGTCGGCGGCGCCAAAAATTTGATGTATTTTCAAAGTTGTTGTAGTAATAAGATTCGTTCAAGACTTGTGAAAGCAGATTTTAGACTTAATTTTAAGTAAAAATATAGGAAACTTAAATAAAAGTGATATGAAAAATATGGAGAAGACTGGGGATATGGATTCCACTAATTACCAATATCAAAGTGATTTTTTATATTCTCTAATTATACTTATGCAAATCCTTCATTCAAATTGATTCTAAATATTGCAAAAGTTGATTTTTTTAGAAATAACAATTGTAAATCGAAAGTATGGGACATCAAAACCCTAGGCTAGCATGCTCCATTAATTGAAATAACAATTGTTTAACAAAAACCATTTTTTTCTATGTATTTATCAAGGCAAATAATCATATAATAATTGCATAAATTAAATAAAAATAGATATTACCACATTTTATTGGCGAAATAGCTTCCTCCGTCGCCCCAGAGGATGGGTTTAGCTCATCATTGTATAAACTTGCTCAAAGTATTGATTCATGCTCAAAATTTGTTTACAAAGATGAAATGGAGAGAAAATAATGAAAAATCGGGTGTTTGCAACGTTTATAATTGTTGCAAAACACTGTTACAAAGAACGATAGAAAAGAACTGCTGTTGTTGTATCTCTGCGACCCCCGTGTGTCTGTCGTTGTAACTGTTGATAAACGACTTCCTTTGGTGGTCTTTTGTTCTTCGTGTTCTTCCTAGCAGCAGCAGAAAAGTTTTCTCTGCAACACGATCAATCTCCTCTGTTGTTACTCTAAACTCTCCAGAACTCGCTCTACTGATCCTCTACATCTTTTATAGCATGTCATGCACAAGAAATCTCCTTCATAACTGCGAATGATTCTTCATTACTCGGCATTAAGGAAAATATTCTCGAGAATATTTTCTTACTTTTTTTTTAACTTCCGAGCCTTGATTTGATCCAAACGCACTAACTCCTCTGTTTTTTTCCACACGATATTGTAGCCAATTTTAACCGAAAATATCAATCGTATCATGTCTGTTACGCTCCATAAAGTCATCATCATGAATAACAACCATTGAATCTCTTCCTAAGATGTCTAGAAATCGAATCAAAATTATGTTCTTCACTGCCAAATTTTCCCGCCAAAAACGTTTTCAAACTGAAGAAGAAGGGGTGTCCCCCTATCCTGAACTGGTTTCCCTTTAGCACTTGCCTTATGGGGTGCAAATAGTAATTATTGGGCATAAATAGTAATTTTTCTGGGGTTTCTCCGGCACATTTTTGGGGTGCTTCCGGTGCATTTCTGGGGTGCCTTTAGTACTTTATCCTGGGGTGTAAAACACAAATTTTCGAGCCAATTTTGCCGCAAGAGCTTACTTCTCTATAAATACCTACAAATACATAAAATAACAAAATAAATACAAAATTGAGCACTAACAATACATACAATTGAGACATATTAGACACATAAATGCGTCTATCAGATTGCTTTCAAAAACTGGATTCAAATTCTTCTGAGCACTTCCTTTTTTAGTATATGATTTGTTCATCTCAAACAGTTGAGAATGAAGATTATCTAGTACTTCTTTTGAATCCTTTATCATCAGTTCATGATATCTAATGCAACCTTTACCAGTAAGAATCTGTTTTCTCAGAGAATCTTGATAGTTATCATGAAGAGAACCATCATGAGTTTCAGTCAAAACTGATGCAAAAAGTGCTAAATCATCAAGAGATGACCCTTCTTCTACCGATTTCTCTATTGTAATGAGATAGTCTTCTTTCGGACAGGAGGAAGATATATAAGATGGAGAAAATCAAGGAATAATTTTGTTTATGGAAACCGAAACTATTTTTCCAAAAATAAAAGATATCTATTATTTTTTACAAAAAACAGATATGAACATCTTTCCCAGATTTATGCTTCCTCACAATCAGAATTTTGGACAACAAGTGAGGATGCATATTTCAACACAATCAGTGTGTGTTGAGGTGAGCATTATTCTCACCATAGTTAATGAAGACGCCCTTGGGATGACTTATAAACACAATAGACTGTGTTTCCTTTTGTTCTTCCTTTTTCTTGTAATTGCAAGAGTTTGCAGTTTCCCTTTTAGATCTCATAAACTTACCAGTATCCTTTATCCCCTTGCGAAGTGTTTTGATAAGTTTATTTCCAAGGAAGATTGCAGTGTGATTAATTCTTTCACATGAAGAACTTATCAAGTTATCAGAAAAACTGGTTTCTGATTCTCTAGGTTTTTACCCAATTTTTCTTGTTCAGATTTTACCATACGGGTTTTATCTGAAAGGAATTTCAAAAGGTTTTCAAGTACCAGGCTTATCCTTTTGTTTTACTTAATTTCCAACTCAAGTTTTTCTAGGAGTTGATTAGACTCACAGAATTTATCATTGTTAGAGTTGGCTTTAAGTGCATTACACACAGATATTCCTTCATTGGATTCTTCCTCTGGAATATCATCAAGAGAGGAGACAAACGCCTTGTTGCACTTCTGAGTTCTTCTGCTGGGACGATGTTTTTCCATATGTCCGAATCTACGGCACTTGAAGCATTGTACTTCATCATTACCCTTTTTTATGGAAAAACGATAATGTATCATGAATATGTTTATCAATAGATAAAAGGTCCTTAATTCGCTGCGCTAGAAGCACAATAGTTGATTCAAGCTCTTTTTCAACAGGCACTTTTTCCTCTTGGCAACATTTCTCATTTTGATTCTTCAGCAGAATTTCTCTATCAAAGATCTTTAACTTTCATACAAGAGAGCTTCGGGAAAGTACAGAAAGATCATTTCCTTCTATTATGGCATGTTTCTTAGACTCGTATCTGGATGGTAACGATCTGAGAATTTTGCATACTATTTTCTTTTCAGGTATAGCCTTTCCAAGAAAGAAAGATACATTGACAATCTCAGAAAGTTTAGAGTTAAACTCCTCGAAAGTATCGTTATCATCCATTTTGAGATGTTCCCATTAAGATGAAAGGGAAAGAATTCTAGCTTCTTTTTCAGATTCATCTCCCTCGAATACGTTCTCAAGAATATCCCATGCTTCTTTAGAAGTTTTACAAGTCAGCAAATGATGTAGAAGATTATGACTAACTGCGTGTATGATGGCATTCAAACCATCAGAATTCTGCTTTGCAAGAACTCTTTCTTCAAGAGTATAAGACGCTAAGCGTTTAAACTATGAATCCGAATAATCCATCGGACGTTGGTATCCGTCTTCAATTAATAACCACATATTAAAATCTCAGGATTGAAGAAAAGCTTTCATTGCCGATTTCCATAATGGTTAGTTTGTCCCATTAAATCTTGGTGGTACATTAACTGAATCACTCATTAGATTCATTCTATAGGTTGAATCGCACCAAACACAGATTGTTAGACATTTTTGTGTTTGCCTGCTCTGATACCAATTGAAAAGATGAGGGTACCCAAATAGACCTCAATCTAAAACTTTTCCATCTATAAGTCCTTTATCTGAAAGTGATTGTCTATGGACTGAGTCGAGAAAATACAACTAATCGGTTCACACTTCGTGTGATCGTCTATGGATACGAGATCGACACAATACAACAACAAAGTATGTTTACTTGATAAGAGGTTCGGACTTAACCAAACACAATAGGATTAACTATCAAGTAAATAGGAATTAACGTTTGTGTATTTTACTTCTAATTATAATAAAACAATTATAATTGCGGAAATAGAAAAGTAAAATACACATCAAGATTTTGTTAACGAGGAAACCGCAAATTCAGAAAAACCCCGGGACCTTGTGCAGAATTGAATATTATCAAGATTAAGCCGCTATACAAAATTAAACCAGCTTCGTATAGTTGAGACCAAGCAACTAAACCTATAGTTCACCTAGTTCCATCTGTATTCCCACGCCTCCAGCTTATGAATAAGTCACGTACTTGGAACAATTCCTTTGGTTCGTATTCCAAACAGTAAAGGAACAACAAATCTGTTTGGTGTCAACTCTTTTCAACCAAGTGATGTGAGTTCGACAAAAGGATCTTCAGTTTATCTCAATAAACTCCTTTGTCAAGTCCTTAGATCTATCCACTAACAATTACCGAAGTAATCGTCTAGATTTTGCAATCAATACCTTGAATCACAAAGAAACGTATTGATGCCGATATACTCAACTAATCAATCCAATCTACCACAAGGATGAACTGATTATAGTTGGATCCTTTTAAACCGAAACAAGTATTGTGCACACCAAAGATTATGAACCAAAATCAGAAATTTTCAAAAGTTTTCTTTGTCTTCAAATCTTCTTAGATCTTCAATAAACACCTTCACACAATCAACTTGAATATCTTGTGATCAATCACGCACAGAACGGAGTCTGTTAACAATGGATTATCACAAGAAGTCTTTAGATCTACAAACAGTCTAAATATCCTTGTCGAAACTTCGATCTAGTTTGAGTGAATATTATATCAGAAGAGAAGATTACCAAGCATAAACAAACCAGGTGCAATCAAAGTTCAACAACCGTTAGTCAATCAGATCAATCGAAAACTAATAATAAACCGCAATTATCTAGTTTCCCACCAACGGTACTAATAGAGCTTCTCAATCCCAAAGAAGTCTTTAAACTGAACGGCCGTAAGAGATTTCGCCTAATTAGGTTACTTTCCTCTTCGAATAGGCGGCTCTACCAGTAACAACACAACTAGGTAGTTTTGCTGGCTCTGAGGATTAGTTTGTTAGAAATGCAAACTTCAATATTTATAGACAAGGAAGTTTGGACACCAAGGAATTTCCAAAACCGAAAATATTCTCAAGATATGCAATTATATTCCAGATTCAATTTTCATAATTCTTGGAAATGCTTTGTCCAAACATTAAGCGAAAATCTCTTGAAAAATCTCAAATTAGTAAATGCACATTACCAAGAGTACTGTGCATAGTCACACTAGCTTTCCAAAAATTCGGTTGACTAGGTACTAGGATCAGTTCCCCACATACTTATGGTAACTACTTGTATTTGTTGCACATGTCCATAGGATAGGTTCCCCTTTCACTAAAACTTGATGCACTTGTCCATAGGATCGGTTCCCCTTTCACTAAAGACTTGTTGCACATGTTCATAGGATCGGTTCCCCCGTTCACTAAAAACGTGTTGCATCTCTTACAAGGATCGATTCCCCTTTTGTTATCGGTTGCACCTCTTCATAGGATCGGTTCCCCTTTGCCTAGAATTGGTCATACCAAAAACAATAAATCGATCATACCATCTCAGGTGATTACTTAAGATCGGTTTCACTAATAAAAGTCATATCAACACAAAAGTCAGGCCTTGTGAATAGTTTTACCAAGAACATAAACAAGTCATGAGAGGTTATACTAATCACACATATTGGTAGTTCAAAAGATAAACAATGAATAAAAATACCAATAAGCCTAGCGATTTCCCTTTCGATTTCACAAACAAAGTTTATGAACTACTTCCTTTAAACGAATGTAAAAACATTGTTTCCCAGTATGAAATCTTCACCTCATACCAATACATAACCACAATAGCATTCAAACGATTATGTTGATGCCCTATATACGAAGTTCAAAAGATAAGCATTATAATTCGTATTGTATTCCTTAATACTATGTCTAACTAGAGTGTTCATGCTTCGCAGTTATGTTTTCAATATGCATGACTTGAAAGATACATTAGGGAATGAAACCGTTCAAGTCAAATATTACTAACCTCAAGTGGAAGGATGATGTTGTCTTTGTAGCTCCTTACTTCTTCACTTCTTCAAGTCTTCGCAATACTTATAATGTCTCATATCCTAATACATTCAAGCTAACCTATACGAAGTTGACTCTAGTACATAATCAAGCGACTCTTTAGTGAGTTTTGGTTCACTAAAATATGAAAACCAAACTTGACATACCAACGCTTGGTAGGTTCAACCAAGCTATGCTCTAACAGGGTAATTTACCCTCACATTTTGCTCATTTTCTTTGTAATTTTCCTAGGGCATGATGGGAAGAAAACTTTGTAAACGTACCATCTTTATTGCCACGTACGATATTTTTGCCACGTCTGCACTTTTAGTGCGCTTTTACCTGTTGGATTTGAGGTGCCGGTTGGTTGTCCATAGGTCTCTTATAAAATCTTTGGGGGAAGAAAATGATGTCTTTATTTTCTGTTTTCAGAGTTCAGAACTTTTGTTGTTCCTTCTTAACTTCTTGTCTCTTATAAAGAAGTTCATTAAGTCTGGGAGAAATTCTCCATCTCGAACTTCAAGGCGGTATGGTCCTTCTTCTTTGTTTTTCTTTTTGTTTTCATCGGTGGTTTACGCCGTTATTTTGAATTGTATAGTTCTTATGTGATCGTCATGGTTATTTCTTTTTTCCTTTTTGAGGTTACTTTAATCATGGTTCTCGCCATTGTATTTCAATTGTGAAGTTTGTTTAGGGATCGCCATTGTCGTCTCCGTCTTCTTTTTACTGTTTTCGTCGGTTTTTTACCAGTATAAGTTCTGATTCTTTTCTCATGTTCATTCTTTTATAGTGCTGAGAAGAGACCTGCAAGAACTCCGAGCGCTAGTCGTTCTTCCAGCATGTCTGATGCCGCTTTCTTGGAGATGGTAAATACTAAGCATCGTCTCCAGAGATTCCAAGTCACCTTTTCCAGTCTGTAGGGTCAAGCCGGCATCTTGACAAAGAAGATCATTGAAGATAATCCCTACGAATTTTCCCTTCTTTTGTTGGGCTTGGTCTCTCCCTTTCCATCCTCCACTTCCATGTTTATCGAATTGAGTGGACCCGTTGTTGGGTCGTCCTATTCCTCGGACTTGTGGCTGAGGGTTCTGTGGTTCTACCACATTTACTCCTCTATTGGTTCCTCTAACCGGTTTGTCATAGGTCCCATCTTGGAGCTCTTCAAGGGCTATATAATCTGGTAGGACTAGAAGATGCCTACAATTATATTAAACTGTAAGTGCACAGTGTCAAGGCAAGCACAGGTCGATCCACAGGGACAAGGTGGGTGTAGGTTGAAGCGATGGTCTTACTAATACTGATTCAAACAAGAGTGACAGAAGGGTTTTGGTTGTGTGTCGAAACGACTAGATGATGTTAATGAAACACAAAAGAAGCAAGATTAAAAACGATAGAATGATAAGCTAGGGATTTGAATCCACCACCTAGATGCATAGAAATTCCCTAGTTTGATACACTAGTTCTCTTTTTAATCAAGGAGCTATATGAGTTCTATCCTCAAACTACCTTGAAGATGTGATAAATCACTAGTTCAAATGGATAATTTAACCTCAGCAAAATATGTCAATCCCTAGTATTACCTATCTTTCTAAGGCATAGATAATCACAAATTGAGCTAAATCAGTTTACATAATGCTTGAAAACATACACAGAATTACTGTAACTACCATGGATGCATAACATACAAGGTGAAAGTACTTTGATATTTTTCAGAGATTAAATCATGCTTTCAATAAAATTCCATGGAGAACAAGGTTAAATCAAACCAAGTATTTCTAATAATCAAGGGGTGTCATCTCTGCCCTAGCAGAGAATTTTAGGACATAATACAAATGATATTAAACCTAATTTACTACTGCAAGTTGCACCGGCTACTCCGGGCTTTCGTTTTACATCACAACCCCTCCTCTATTTATACAAAAAGTTTTCCTCCCAATAATTCAATCCCATTGACAGTAATTACACAAGCAGAAATCTAGGAAATTGGTAGTCTTGAAACTCACCACTGATGTAGCCTACTTTATCATGCACTGTCATTGTAGTGTCTTCACTAATTTCGGATGCTGTCGGCGTTGAAAGGAAATCAAATTCAGACCTAACTGTCAGTTGCTTAATCATTACTGCCACCTTATTTTTGCCATTTCTCTGCTGCCATTGTTGATGTTATATAGAGAATCAATCAATTTTCCTCTCTTGTGCTCTGAATAAGCCACCCTACCTACTTGCTAGGTATTGTGAATTGCTGATTGACATTGGATGGAGGAATAGGTTTAGAAAGAGAAATATAGGGTAAACTAGGTATAGGGTTTGAGTCTAATACCGACAATCGTATGGAAATAGGGTTGTCAAGGTGATGGCTTGATAATCTGAGAGAAGACGAAACGGATTGATTTGATATGCCGATAAAAGATGGGAGACAGAAAAGATGGGTTGACTGAATTGGTATGAGCAGAAGTTTGTTTCTCATGTGTGGGATCGAGAAGAGAAACGTGGTGACGTACTCTGGTGTAAAGCATGAATACCTTGCTTTGGTATGAGAATGGATTTTGGGCTTGGTTTGCTTTCCATGTAGTTTCCAAACATGAGAAGAATCTGAATTCTGAACTTCGGCCCATTAGGTTGTCAACTCTCACACTCCAATCTCTTGTTGCTGCGCATGCATCCCTTCACTGAAATGTGTAGCTTATCATGGTGTGACCACTTCCCATTTTTCAACCCTTCTATGCTGACTCTACTTAGTCTCCCGTCATTACAAAAATCAGAGAATATCACCACACTTTTACTCGGAATGAACAAAAAAAAATATATATAGTTTGGCATAAATATAGGAAATTAATGCATCAAGATACAGTAGACACCTTCAAAAAAATAAGAATATATATAATATTAGGTGCCTATCATTGTCCTCTTGAATCTCTCTCAATTTCCCTAGACAAGGTGGCATGGTTTTGTACATGCGGACGAATATGGGGTATGTCTTCCTTAGGCTGTTTATGAAGCCCAAGATCGCGTAGGCCTCTGAGACTCTTCCGATCTTAGCATATAATTTTATCCAGCGAGTTACCAGAGAGCGAAACAATTCATTTGGTCACCGAGCTAATTGGAACAACATGTCAATTTCTGGTTTGACTCGGCCGTTATGTAATTATGCTTCTAGGAATAACTCGGATAAGTGGGCAAATGACTTAACCGACTCCTTCGGCAAGTTATTGAACCACATTAGGGCCCCGTCCTTTAGACTGGCTGGAAAAAACCTACACATCACTACATCGTAATGGTTCCACTGAGTTAGTGTCATGCGGTAGGATCTGAGATTGCATCGCCATTCCCACTGAAGGGAGTTGCGAACGTTGGGAGTGAGCATTTCCTTGGAAATGGTTGGGTCAATAGACTCTCCAATAGGGCACACTGTCTAGCCTCTTGCATTACTTCCGCCAACTTTTTGTTCTCTTATCTTCCTGTAGCCTATTTGCACATCGCCTCGAGTTGGCAGAGTCAGACTTGCAATTGACCATCAATGTGCCTTGTTTCGGCCTTCTTCTTCCTTCCTTGCGCTCTTTCGGGCGAGAAAGAAGCTTCTGGACGGCGATATCTTGATCGTCCTGAGTCCTCGTCCGATTTTTCGACATACTACACTATCTTAGAACGAGTTGACTTTGAAGTTTCCCCTCGCTTGGGGTTTTTGGCTGCGAGGTTCTCGACCGCGCAGTTAGTCTTAGCTTCTTCTTCTTTATTGTTTTCTCGTATATGTTTGGGAACGACATCTGACGATCCTTCGAACGGACTATCCTTCTGGTTTGGAAATCCTCTACTTCCCTTAGGAATGCGATCAGCTGTTTCCTCGTTTGAGGTGTTAGGGATGTGGACTCGCTCGTCATCTTGTTGGTTCTCGAAAGGATTCTACTCGTCGGGGATCTCCTCTATGGTGATGAGTGGCACTTTTTTCTTCGTTTTGCGTTTTAGCTTACGGTTTTTCCGTTATAGCCTCCTGTTATGTCTTTCTAACTTTTTCATTCTCTCACCCTGCGCTTTTTGTGCTTTCAGGATGGCTGCAATAGTCGCAGTGGTATCACCGAGGTTAGAAGGATCGTCATTCTTTGCCTCATTGTTTACTGTTTTCCTTGGCAAACGATTCAACCCTCCTGGTTGAGTTAGATGGATATCTCTCTGTCTTTCGAAGGGGTTTCCCTCTTCGTCAGAGCTAGAGTTATCTGTTAACCCTTCCCGATATTGGTTATCGGGTTGTCCCTCTTCTGGGAGTACACCGTTGTGCATAGTTTCGCCTAGCTCCATTTCGTCTAGTCCTTCGGGTTGGGCTCCACCAGTTTCACCTTGGCTCGTACGAGCGGATCGTCTCATAACCATCGCTTTACTTGCGATATATACAATAATACTTAATTTGTCTTTTCTTTCTGAAAAGTGGGACCCTAAATTTGCAGATCATGTGCAATTGCTAAGTCATAGTTCATGCTGGACAGTTCTAGTACAGGAAGACTTATCAGTAAATTTTGGAGACATGTGAAGATGTCAAAACATCCCTACTTGCATAAAGTTTTAGTGATGGAAAAAAGGTGTTTTGTTTGTCTCTTTTTTCGAGAAAAATACCTTCTTCTACACGTCATACCTTTACTGGGAAAAAACCAAGTTATGACGATTGAGCACGTTTTCCCATTTTAGGAAACATTCCTTGTCATCTTTTGTAAGAACCCTCAAGCTCGTCAACGCTATTAGACTAGTCAAGAGACGTCTTAGCCGCTAATAACTCGGTTAGTTTAACACGAACGTTAATTAATAGAAATTAATCTAACAATGATTTAGATACAAAAATAGTACCATCGAGTAGATCTCGAAAATTACGCAAAATAGACTACTCGAACGTGTCAATCGGATACCGGAAGAAGAAGATATCATCGGATGAGTATGAAGGGCAAAATAGTCTTTTTGAAGCTCCACCGACCTGTCTGCCCGTATCGTTTTTCTGGGTGCCTTAATAATTTTTGGTAGGCCTTATATGTACGAACCGAGAAGTTAAACTCGTGTCTTCTTTCCTTCTTTTTTCTTATTCTTATTCCACTTCTTCTCTCATCTCCTTCTTCCCATGTTCTTCCCCTGCGAGATTGAGAGTTTGTTTGAGATAAAGAGACGATCGATGAGTTAGAATAGATGAATTAGAAGATGTTTTTGATGATTGATGAAGAGATAAGAGTAGTATTGATTCTTGGTTATCGGTTGAAGAAGTTAGGGTTTTTGGTGAGATAAAGTTATGGAAGACTTGATTAACTAAAAGAGGATTTGAGTAGTTAGTGGTGAAAAACAAATAGGGTTGATGTTTAATTGAAGTCTGAAATTGATCTTGTGGTGAATCAGTGAGTTACGGTTTCATGTTCTTCTCCAAATTGAGAAGTTAGGGTTCATAAGAACAACTCAGGGAAGCTATAGATGATGAAATTGGTAATTAAGAAAGGGGATTTGAGATGGATTGAATTCGGAATTAGGAGCTTAGACAGAACTCTAAGAAATTAAGAAAGTGTAGTGGTTGTGTTCTGCTGGTTTACTTGAGTTGAGAAGATTGTTACTGCAGCTACTGCATTTGCATGTAAGCTTAGTTTAGTGTTGTATTTGAAATATGAAGTTTGTTTAAGATAATTGATTGAATTGTTGTTGTTTTATTTAATGAAAGTGTTACACCAATCTGGTAGAATAAGAATCCAGTGTTGAATCAATGGTTTAGACCTATTAGTCATTCCATTCAGTTTAGCTGACTCAATTTGTTTAGCTGACTTAGTGTGACTGACTGAGTTAAACTCAGTAAACCTGATTCTACTCATTGAGTTGACTCATTTGACTTTGACCATACCTTGACTAGTTTGACCATGTTGACCTTGACCTGTTGACTGTTAGTTGACCCTTGACCATCACTTTGACCGTTAGTTGACTCAGATGGACTGGAATTTAGATTAATGGGCTAATTTAGTGGACTTGGGCATAGGGATAGAGTTCCTATTAGTTGAATTGTACCACTTATGGTCCGAATTAGCTTTCGGTTCCTTCTACAAAGTTTTAGATATTCATTAGATTTATTTAATGAACTATAGAACCAAACTAATTGAATTAGTAAACCCTAAGATGTACTAAAGTTATATTATAAAAAGATGTAAAATAATAAATGGGCTTATAACCGTTAGATAGACTTGTATGATTCTTGTGTCAGCCATTGTGGCTAGATTCTTAGAGTTCTTGTATGATTAAAAGTTAGTCTATATTAACAACGATCAATTCAAATGATGGACCATTGGATCCTGGATCTCGAGGTAGGCGTGGCTTGTCATCAAAAGAAGTGGGAATTACATTTGACTCTTTTGTAACCATTATTGTTTCCTTTACTAAAGTTTATGTTTAACAAACTCATGTATTATCTGATTGTGTATTCCATGCATTGTTTATTTTAAATTCTGGAAGTTTTGTTATTTCTTTTAATATTTCCATTTCTTGGAAAGGAATTGTAATGCTTTGTTTGTCTTCATGAATTGTTTGGGAATAAGAATTTCCATTTGATTGTTGGAAAATGAGAATTTCCATGTGTGGTATATAGGATACTGCTCCTTCATTTATACCTACTTAGTTTCGAGCTTTTATGCAATGGCTAGGGCGATATACTGCAATATTACCTACTAGGTGATGGAATTGGGCATTGAATATTATACATTTTTTGACGAAGGAGTTAGTTCCATATACATGATTGTTTAACTCTGTGAATTGGTTGTGCATTAGTGTATTGGGAAAAAATGAATTGTTTTCCATATCATTCCAATGATTACTTGAAAATTAAATGTTATTTCCACAGGGCACCCCCTTTAGGGATGATGTTCTCACCCATTCCCACTTTCAGTTTCAGAGATAGATTAGAGTTGCGCAGAGGAAGCTTCGAGGAGTTGAGTCCGTTAGTTGGCTAACTTCGGCTACGTTTATTATGTTGTTTATTCTTTGTAAACCAAATGACTATTGTATATGTATCATTTGTTAGGAGTTCTTTTATATATGTATATTTCAGAGCGGGTCTAGTTTTGGGTTAAGTTTTGTAGCAGATTTCTTAATTGAATGTTTAAGTATATAATTTAGATTCGTTAGTGCCTCTTTATTTAGTTAATCTCTTGGATCAGTCAGCTGCTAGCTTTGGGGGCGTTACATCTTTAAACTTTTGATTTTGAACAAACTTTGAGTTTGATGAATGATTATGTACTCATTATCCTTTCCCCTTGATTTAGAGTTAGATTTCTAAGAAGAAGATTATGGATTATCTTGAGTTTCTTAAAATATGAAGAACATCATGAACAATTTGTCTTTTCAACTTTCATAGGATGATATTTTCTCTTATGAAGTTTATTGACTTAAACTTCTTCCCAGCCCTATCATGGAGGAGATCATTTGAGTGTTGTTTTGAAGTGTTTAAAGCTTAATTTTTACTCCGATCTTTAACTCTCCTGAGCATCTCTAGGAAGATACAATAAATCTTAAAAGAACGAAAATATTAAAGAAAATCAGCGAAAAAGATGTAGATCTGATGATTCCGAGGCTCTTCAGGACTTCACTGATCGTGTGGATCGTGTTGATTCCGAAATCTACTCATGAACTTTAACAGAATTCTACACAGTGGTATGAAATCCACTTCTCTCAAAGAGATTACGAAAATAATATAGATTTGTTACTAGGGAGGTAGATTAGATATTCATACCTCCCTGTTTCTAGCGCCAAAATGTAGTTGCATCTTTTCTGATGGCTACATCCAAGTAGATCTAAAGACTATAAAACTACTAACATTCAAGATTCAAAGATAAACAAGATGTAAAGAATATGGAAAGTAAAGATTGACACAAGCATATAACGTCGTTCGGCCATGAAGACCTACGTCCATGGGAAAGAAGATGTTTTCTTTATTGATTAAGGTCTTACCCTTGAAAGAGCTACAAATATCACTTATATTTCTCACTTTCTCTTTATCTAAATCTCTCTCAGGAATTCTCTGTAGAAAGACCATCTAAGATTACATGTCCATCTCCTTCTACATGGACTGGTATTTATTGGAAAATTAGACTCGTGAAGGCCTGGTCTCGCTGAGCTGGTGGAGCTATCGTACATCTTCTCATTACTTCGGACGAGCTCTATACTATCCCTCGTGATGGCCTACTTGGTTCTCCTTCTGAGTTATCTCGTCCTGTACATCATTGTGCTTCTCTTCCTTGGGGAACCTCGTGTTGTACCATCCTTGGGTTATAATATAGATCGTCCGAGCCTTCTGATACGATGTAGATTCATCCACGCCTCTTCTGATCCTTCATTAAATGCAGTCCTTCTTTTTAGACTTGACCGTCTGGGTCGATTAGACCACTCCTTATACGCGTCATTCATGTAGCGTTGTAGAAGGCGTCTCGATTCACACGAAATCACCTTTTTAGAATATGATTCAATGCTCTTATCTCATCACCTTATCATGAGACCATCTCTTGAGATGTTGATACGTGGCCATCGGGTAATTTACCCTCACACTAGACTCATCCCTATCAACACCATTTTCAACTTTGGATTCTAGCAAATCAGTACCAGTAAGTCCACCTACCTACCTCTTTCCAACAATGTTTGCTCCGTCATGACAGTTATCAACCACCTCAATCCCTTTTTTCTTGCCTACACAAGATCATCTTTGTTCCCTTAATCCTCCCATTCCCACTGCACCCAGAACCCAGTTACCAATTTTTCCTAATCCCAACCCTTCCAATATAGCCTTCCCAAAATCCGTAGTACACAATGACCATCCTATGGTCACCAGAGGAAAGGATGGTATTATATAGAAAAAGATGTTGTTAGCATCAAAACATGTGAATATTACTGACTCGTTGTTTAAGCCTACTTGTTATTTACAGGCAAAGATGAATCCTAAATGGCAAAAAGAAATGGATGACCAATATCATTCTCTTCAAAAGAACCGCACTTGGTCTTATGTTCATAGAACTCCTAATACAAAACTGGTGGGTTGTAAATGGGTGTTTTGTATAAAGTGGTATGCTGATGGTACTATTAAACGGTATAAAGCACGTCTTGTTGCTAAAGGTTTTCCCCAACAAGAAGGAATCGATTATCGAGACACTTTCTGTCCAATGATAGGCATATTTTTGTGTCTTATATAATCTCAATTGTATATATTATTAGTGCTCGATTTTATATTTATTATGGCTTTTTATGTCCCTTTAGGTATTTTTGGAGAAATAAGCTTTTGCGGCGAAATTGGCTAAAAAAGTGGTTTTTGCGCTCGTGGGAGAAAATTACTATACAGACTCTCACTTTGGATAAGGGGTAACCTAATTACTAAGGGGTGACCCATTTCCAGGCATCTGCTAAAGGGAGACCAGAACAGGATAGGGGGAGGTCACTTTCTTCTCAAATTCGAATGAAATTTTGGCGGGAAAAATATCCAGCAAAGAACCAAACTTTGGGTTGGATTTCGAAGGTGTTTTAGTGAGATTCAATCGCCAGAATTGATTGGGCTGGACGTGATTCAACTAAACAAGCCTGGTATAGTCGTTTGTTTGGATCGAATTGGGCTAGAAACTAAGTTGGAGCTAAACAGAGAAAGTGTTTTTACACGGACCCTATTGAGATTATTTTTAGAAGTTCTAGAGAGACTAAAGACCTAAAAATCTTTCCAAGGATACATATCTATGTAAGGAAGAGTTTGAGATAAGTTGGAAAGCTCAGAAACGCGTGAAACAATTTTGGGAAGAGATTATTGTCGTAACTGCCAAGAAAAGAAAAGAAGAGATTTCGAGAAGTTTTGGGGAGATTAAATCGCTATGTTGGCTATATATAAGTTGCTGGGAGTTCATAGAAGGGGAGTGGAGAGTTTGGGAACCTGAGGAGGGCCAGAGAAGAAGAAATCAGAGTTTGATCTGTTGTTGCTGCTGCTGAAGAACACGAAGAACGGACGTCTGAAGACAGCCGTTCTTCAACAGTGTTTACGACAAAGTTGTGGAGGTCGCAGCTGCAGTCTCAACATCACTTCATATATATCGTTCTTCTTGTAACAGTGAACAACGCCTTTGCAACAGTTATTTCTATTGCGATTTTTCTGTTCAATTGTTTTACTCCCTTTTAATCAACTTTTGAGCTTTATACATGTATTTTGAGATCATGATTAATATGAGGAGCTAAACCCCAACACTGGGATGAAGGAGGAAACCCTATTTCACTCATGTGGTAATTGTAATAATTCTTTATGACTTTTTGCACTTATTTTAATTGATTCATGATTTTCACTAATTAGTTGTGATTTCGTTTGATGGTGTATGCTTAGACGTAAGAGCTTTTGATACACCATGCTTGTGATTTACATCTAAAGTTTTAAAAATCTATTTTTGGCAAAGAATAAGAGTCCATATTTTTAATATTTGAGCTATAATTGATTGGAGTTATTAATTGAGTCACATGAATGGAATTTGGTGGAATCCTGAATCTCAGTACCTCTCGATACTGTGACAGCTTTCCTTGTACATATTATATTAAGTCTAAAATAGAATCTCAACAAGTCCGAAACGAACACTTTACTTACCACACTACAATTACATCAATTTTTGGCGCCGCCGACGCGGATTTAGTAGGTTAGGTTTTATTTATTTTAAATTTTGTCTCTTTTACGCCTTTGGTATTTTTCGATTCTTTTCAGATTGGAGCGAAGCTACAAGGAAAGAAAAAGTACTATAAAAGGAAAGCATCGCCAAAGAAGGAAAGAGAGGGAATCCGAAAGGAGTGAAGAAGAATATTTGTATATAGTTATTTTGTTTTATTTTTAGAAACTGTAAATAGGGTTTTAGTTTTTGTAATTTTTCTTTTTATTTTTGGACACTTTTTGGACTGGACATTATTTTTTAAAACCCTAAGGAAGGGTTAAATTAAATATAAACTGTTTGCAGGGAAGGACGACAGTTACGATACTGTCTCGGCCCCTCGGGTTCGTACACTGACATCGGAGTCGGTGGCCTGAGTCGACTTCAACGGTTCATCGCCCGTCTGGTACGGGAGGTAAGACTCTATCCACCCACGAATCCCCTGTCAGTGGGTTTTATTTTTTGTGACAACTCACACCCCTGCAATAGAATGTCGAACTGGTATTACAAGAGCCAATACAACGAATATCCGACTGAGTCTCAAAATGGACGTTACTACTTTGACCATAGTGTGAATAGTGGTTGGGAACATCAGCCTTTTCAAGGTTATGGCTCATACCTTGATGATCCCAATTACTATCCACACACGCACCGGTCATACGAGCAAAATTCTTATATTTCTCCTTTAGAAGAGTCCCTCAGGAAATTAGAGGAGTCGACACGTAAGTTAGCTGAGATGAATAACTTAGTTTATGACGAAAGAGAACTTTCTATAGAGGAATCCTTCAAGTTGATAGCTGTGACGAACGAAAGAATTGCTCGAAATAATCTTAATTTCCAATACAGTGATTCCAATAGTACCCTTGAAAATGAGGATAGTTATTTGCATAATCAAGATGACAAAGATAAAATTGGTAACACTACTTGTTTAGATGAGGTTCAACCATTTTCATGTTCTTATGATGATTATTATGTAGATAGTGTTGATGAAGAATTTGAAATATGTAGGCATAGTGATCAGGAATTCGTTACTCCAAATAAACTTTATGATGATAGTGTTATTTCTGGTTCAGATCCCGATAATTTTAATGACTATTCACCTATTCAAAAGGACGAGGATTTGATTAGAGATACCACTTCTTTAGATGATGTAGTATTTCCTTTTGATTACGAAGTCGATAATGGTTTAGAGGAACGAGTTTATTCTGAGAATACCGTTTTAGAGTCTAGCGATTTAGAAACAATGGTCTTAGACGAAGAAAATGAACTCGTACAGCTATTAAATATGAGTGAGGATGCGTCACTTGAGTATAACCTAGAAGAAGCAATTGACTATTTTCAGGATTCCAACGATCTAGAAATTAAGGAAATTGTAGCTAGTCTATCTAGAGATACCCAAAACTCTAAGTTTGGGGGTGATTATCATTCTCCATGTGCCTTAACTCTTAGAAAGGTCCCTCACTTCGGACTTGACATATGTGCCTCAACCATTTTGCAAGATTATCTTCATACACGTTTTCCTGAACCTAGTGATGTCCATAAGGAAGTTCAGTTGTTAGAAACTTATCCTCTGGTTGATGAGGTTAGACCAGGCTATGATATCAAGATCGACTTTGTTTTGCCACCAAATATTTTCAACCAATTGTGGGAACGTATAAATTTCAGATGTGTCAATTATTTAGTTTTGAGACTAAATCTAATTACTTTAAGAGATTAGGGTTGATACATTTCCTTAAGATTGACCACCAGTTTCATCGTGGTCGATTGTGTGAGTCAAAACTGATTGGTTTTAAGGATCCTCAATTATTCAGGTTATTATTATGTTCTTCTAAGTTTTTACTTGAGTTTTTCCAGACTCTAATACCTGAACCGGATCTTAGCTTTAGGGAATTCCAACCCATGAAAATATTTTATTTGGACCCAGTTATAGAACCTGAACCACAGCTAGATGTAGTTGTCTTCAACAGGAAACTAGACAAGGGTGTGCTTTATTTGTTTATTTTCTTGACAGGTTGCAGATTCCTTTTATTTTTGATAGCTCTATTTGGTTTTGATGACCCACAGAAATTTCGGCTATTACTTTATGATTCTATGAGGTGACTAATCCTTTCTTAGTCTGGCTGAATACTTTAAACTTAGCACTTCTTGGGAGGTAACCCAACATTCATGCGACACGGTAATATCTTTCCTTATCTCTTTTGTTTCAAATGGTAACAGTTTGTCCTTGTTCATGCTTTTAATTTCATCTTTAGAACATTGAGCACAATGTTAGATTTAAGTTTGGGGGTATGAGAGAAACTTTTAGTTGCAGTATGAATAAATAAACTCCAGAGCTTAGAAATTTATGCCTATTGAGGATTGCACTAACTAATCTAAGTGGATGGAAGCATTTTGATCGTAGGAGTTGAGGAAACAATCTGATTAGATGGCAACATCTAAAGAGTCTATTCATAAAAGCACAGAGCTCAGGTGTTAGAAATAACATGATAGTTTCACCATATCTCGTTGAGTCCTTTTCACTTCTATTTTTATTTTATTTTGTTTTTAAACCATGTTTCTCTAAGTGATAGGTGGGGCCCACGATTCAAGTTGTTACCAATGCTAGGGTGAATTAGAGTGATTGAGTTACAAAGAAAAAAAGAAAAAAAAAGACCAGACCAATTAGACCAAACGGATAAAAAAAAAAGTTAAAAAAAAAAAGAAAAAGAGAAAAAAAAGAAAGTGAATAAAGTCGACCACTGGTACCCTTGTATATGCCAGTTGTGTTGAACTAGAATTAGGATTATCGATCACTGGTTCCCTTGTATATGCCAGTTGTGTTGATATTAGTCAGACTAGTATCTCAATCCATTAGGATAGGTTCATTTTGGCGGAGGCCTTCAGAAAGATATGGGAAACGTCGGTCACTTAGTAAACATCAAAACCATCTATGTTTTTCTCTATATCCATCTTCTTGATCTATCCATGTGATTAGTTTTGACTCCGGATATTGATGTCCATAGTGCGACTATCTGATTAGAGCTATGTCACTTTATATGAATTTTAGTATGCTTGAGTGCAAACTCGTGTAGAACAATTGGAATTTCGCATCAGGGTACTTCCTCCTGTAGTCAATAAGTATGCCAACCAAGGAGATTCTTTAGTGCCTTCCAAGGTTCTGCGTAGATATCTAGGGTCTGGAGTAAAGGTTTTGTGGGTATATCTCTTGTAAGCCCTCCCGAGACTATAACTCGTCCACTAGGGCCACCTAGGGGTTTAAAGGCTTATTGCATACGCTAAATGCAATCGACGATGCCTGCGACAGTAAGTTAGGATTTTATTTTCTATTTGATTTGCTCGAGGACTAACAAATAATAAGTTTGGGGGTATTTGATAGGCACATTTTTGTGTCTTATATAATCTCAATTGCATATATTATTAGTGCTCGGTTTTATATTTATTATGACTTTTTATGTCGTTGTAGGTATTTTTGGAGAAATAAGCTTTTGCGGCGAAATTGGCTAAAAAAGTGGGTTTTGCGCTCGTGGGAGAAAATTACTATACAGTCTCTCACTTTGGATACGGGGTAACCTAATTACTAAGGGGTGACCCATTTCCAAGCATCTGCTAAAGGGAGACCAGCACAGGATAGGGGGAGGTCACTTTCTTCTCAAATTCGAACGAAATTTTGGCGGGAAAAATATCCAGCAAAGAACCAAACTTTGGGTTGGATTTCGAAGGTGTTTTAGTGAGATTCAATCGCCAGAATTGATTGGGCTGGACGTGATTCAACTAAACAAGCCTGGTATAGTCGTTTGTTTGGATCAAATTGGGCTAGAAACTGAGTTGGAGCTAAACATGGAAAGTGTTTTTACACGGACCCTATTGAGATTATTTTTAGAAGTTCTAGAGAGACTAAAGACCTAAAAATCTTTCCAAGGATACATATCTATGTAAGGAAGAGTTTGAGATAAGTTGGAAAGTTCAGAAACGCGTGAAACAATTTTGGGATGAGATTATTGCCGTAACTGCCAAGAAAAGAAAAGAAGAGATTTCGAGAAGTTTTGGGGAGATTAAATCGATCTGTTGGTTATATATAAGTTGCTGGGAGTTCATAAAAGGGGAGTGGAGAGTTTGGGAACCTGAGGAGGGCCAGAGAAGAAGAAATCAGAGTTCTATCAAACTCTGTTTCTGCTGCTGCTGAAGAAGAAGAACACGAAGAACGGACGTCTGAAGACAGTCGTTCTTCAACAGTGTTTACGACAAAGTTGTGGAGGTCGCAGCTGCAGTCTCAACAACACTTCATATATATCGTTCTTCTTGTAACAGTGAACAACGCCTTTGCAACAGTTATTTCTGTTGCGATTTTTCTGTTTAATTGTTTTACTCCCTTTTAATCAACTTTTGAGCTTTATACATGTATTTTGAGATCATGATTAATATGAGGAGCTAAACCCCAACACTGGGATGACGGAGGAAACCCTATTTCACGCATGTGGTAATTTTAATAATTCTTTATGACTTTTTGCACTTATTTTAATTGATTCATGATTTTCACTAATTAGTTGTGATTTCGTTTGATGGTGTATGCTTAGACGTAAGATATTTTGATACACCATGCTTGTGGTTTACATCTAAAGTTTTAAAAATCTATTTTTGGCAAATAATAAGAGTCCATATTTTTAATATTTGAGCTATAATTGATTGGAGTTATTAATTGAGTCACATGAATGGAATTTGATGGAATACTGAATCTTAGTACCTCTCGATACTGTGACAGCTTTCCTTGTACATATTATATTAAGTCTAAAATCGAATCTCAACAAGTCCGAGAAACGAACACTTTACTTACCACTACAAAATTACATCATCCGACCATTAAGCCTTGTACTATTCGGGTTGTTCTTACATTGATACTCTCATAGTCTTTGACTGTTTTTCTTCAAAAAAATTGGTTTTAGTATATCTCGCGTTGATTCCTCCCTATTTATGAGTTGTTCATCTAGTGGAATTATTTAGTTGCTCGTCTATGTTGACGGTGTCATCTGGACAGACTCCAATTTAGGTTTTCATCTTGACACACTCCAATTTAGTTTTTCTGCTAAGTTTAGCATACTGCATAAAGAGTTTGTTTTAAAAGATATTGGTGATCTTCCAGTCTTCCTTGGTGTTGAAGTAACAAAGACTCCAACTGGCTTATTTCTGTCGCAGCACCGCTACATTGAAGACTTGCTTGAGTGTGCTAATATGAGTGGCGCCAAATATGTAAGAACTCCTTTTACAACTTCCATTGAATTGAATCCAGTCGGTGGATCTCCTTTATCTAACCCTACTGTCTACAGAAGTTTCGTTGGTGGATTACAGTATTTACTAGTACCGCGTCCTAAGCTTGCATTTTCTGTCAACTTTTTTTGTCAATTTATGCAAAACCCCACATATAACCATTTAATTCTTGTCAAAGAATTATGCGTTATCTACAAGGTATTTCCTCATACGATATTACTCTTTGTCGTTCTCATACATTTAAGCTTAACTTTCAGGCATATACTGATGTCGACTGGGCTGGTGATTGGTGGCTCTCTAAAAGAGTCACAAACTAATACCGCAAGTGCACGGCGTCGATGTAGCTAATGTGCGAGTCGATCCACAGGGACAAGGTGTGTGTAGTTGAAGCTTAAGGTTTCACTAAAACTGAGTTGTAACAAAGAGTCTTGGTTGTGTTAAAACACACTTGAGATGATGGCAGTGACTGAACTGAAAAACAGTAGAATGTAAAGCAAGTAAACAGGAACATGCTAGGGCTTTTGAATCCACTTCTTGATCCTAAACTAAGGCAGATCCTAATCAAATCATGTTCTTGTTTCATCTCAGGGAAGATTATGGATGATTTAACTAATCTTACTAACTTACCCCTAGCATCAACTGTCTTCTCACAGTACATCTGATCACAGGCTTGTTTGCTCAACCAGTTATCTAGCAATCCGCATTAGTGGAAGGTTAATCCCCTAAGTTCTCTAGTTCACCCCTAGCATTGAGTGTCTTCTTACAGCACACTCAATCACAGGTGCATTTGATCACTAAGTTTACTAACTTCCCTACTTCAATTAAGCACAGTCCTTCAAATGGACTGAATCCTTAGCTACTCTCACTCTTACACCCCTAGAATCAGCTGTCTTCTTACAGCACAGCTGATCACAGGTGCATTCACTCAACTAGCCAATTATCAATCCTACTTAGTTTCAGCACTACAAGAACAGTGACATGAACAAGGACTATCCTAGCTTACAAATCAAGAGTATCATCTAACCCCTAGCAAATGGAGTTAGAACATAATGAAATTAAATGACAATGGAATTGACATTGTTTAAAACATTGAACTGAACTTGAACTGAAATTGAAACAACATTAACAGTTGAGGTCCTGGCTATTCCAGGCCTCTTGGTGGTGCTCTGGCTAATCCAGGCATGCCCCATTACAACACCCAGAGACCCCTATTTATACATACAAGCTATAATCAAAGAATCCCCAAATCAGTACCACATCAGCAAAATTAGGGTTTGCTGAAAAATACAATTAAAATCAAAATTGGCTAACCTAATCTACTGATAACAACCCTACTACGTGACCCATACTTCAATTTAGACATACAATCGATTTCCCCAAAAAATCCCCAATGTCAGAAAAATTAGGGTTTGATAAAAAAATCTTACCTAATCTCTGAAAATGATTATGACTCTTCACCCATGCCTCTATTCCTCTTCCTGCGTCTTATCTTGTTCTTCCCATGACCTAATTGCTTTTCTAGCTCATCTATTTCATCAACCCCTAACCTAGGGTTCCTGTGAGAGGAAAAGATCGAGGAATTGATGTTATAGAAAGCTAGAGGAGTAGGGGAAGAGTGGGTTCAGTTGGTAGGAGCCATGATGTCTTTGGTGAGAGTTGTGGTGGTGGCAGAGGCGGACATGGTAGTGGTTGAGGCGGACATGGTTGTTGCATAAAGAAGAGGGGAGAGAAGAAGGAAAGATAAGGTCGATGGCGTTATAGCTTAGGGTATGTTTGTTTGGGTGTAATAGACCTAGGTGTTAGGGTGTGTGTCGGGAACATCAAGATTTGATGTCTTGCGAAGATGAGCCGTGGGATAATATCTTCTGGAACGGATCTAACAGCGAGATGGAGACAGATCATGAGCGACCGTTGGATGCAAAAATACAACGAAACTGACGGCTCAAGATCGAGTAAGGTGCTGTGGTGTTAGACAGGAGCTTCAGACTTTGATGTACTGGCGATGCTGCGACCGTAGGATGCTGAGATGATCCAATCTGACGGCTAGAAAGGGAAACAGGTATGGATATAGGAAATGGATTTGGATGAGGGTTTTGGGCCTTGGGTATGCCAAGCCCATATCTTCTTTAAGAACAATTCTTCCTCTTCAAGCCCAATTCTAGCCTCCTTGTCTTGCGCACAACATTCTTCGCGGCTTCCTTGTGTGATTCCTCTTGGCTTCCATCACTTTTCTGCTCTTTTCCGCTCCGCAATTCATCCAAACTTTATTTGGTACCTAAAAATGCAAAATTAATTAATAAAAATATTTATTCTTGAAAACAATGAAAATACAGAATATGGGTTAAAATGGAGAATTAGAGCACAAAAGATGAGTTAAATGCCAAGAAAAATATATATAAATATGCACTTTTTAGCACTCATCAAATACCCCCAAACCTGAATTTTACTTGTCCTCAAGTAAAACAAAACTAAGGAAATCCTACCTATACCACTGTCGTTGGTTTCTCGAATGCATTTAGCGTATGCACTAAGCCTTTTAAACCACTAAGTGTCTTTCTTAATGTAACCTCCACCTTCTATCCCAACCAACCAAAGAACAAGCTAGTCAAGTTTCGTTCAGTATTCTAAAGTGATTGGCAATCGTGACTTCCGATAGAACACCTCAAGGATGAGGCTATACATGTATTGGTAGATCGTGCGCGTGCAAGTTTCTTATCACTATGTGAATTGTGCTAGAATCAGGGTGCCTAAATATCTAGACTAAGACCTCCTAATATACATATTTGCACAAGAGTCAACATTTCAAGGTAAATGAGCTCCATTTTTATGATTTTTTTTTTTTTTTTATTTTTTTTTTTTATATTTTTTAATTTTTTTCAAAAAGAAGGAGTTCTGTTTTCAATTATGGCATATTAACAGTATCTACTATACCACCCCAAACCTAAACTAAACATTGTCCTCAATGTTTCAAAAGATGAAAAATTATAATACAACATATGGAGAGGATTATGCTGAGTAGAGAAAAAGGAAAGAGAATACCCGATTTCGGCGAAAGCAATATTAGAACTCCGTTATTCAAGGCAAGAATCCAACATATGTCAGCCGAGATCATATTGGATTAGCAATATATACAAAAGGAACAAAAGATTTTAAGAAATTTTATCTACTGGATTATATACAAATAAAATTCACCATACACTAATAATCTAAAGAGTTGAGGATCAACCCAAATGACAAAGTGTAGAGATTTCAACAGCTTCACACAATAATAATATGATAGACATGCAAGTGAAGCTGTGAAACAAAATGAGCTACCCCCAAACCTGGATTTTTCAACAGATAAAATTTTGGATACAAAATCTCGCAGTTTTGGGGGTTCATCATGCACAAGGTCTAATTCGAAATGAACTTTGGTAGGGACGGGCAAACATGCTAATCCTAACTGTGGCTCCTCGAAAGTATTGTATTTAGATGCAAAATAGTCCAAGAGGACTTGAGAGGCACACAGTTCCAGGCCTAGATTAGGTATTCTCATGAAAATTGGTTTGACAATATTGTTACAAACCAAATCTAGGTAGGATGCAAGGCTATCATATTGTGACTTAGGCAAGAAAGTGACATCTAAGTGTCTCACATGCATGAGATCAAGAGTATCAGTATTATCAGTCACATCAGCATTATCTAAGTCACACTCAAGATGTGTAGCATGCTCATCATCACAAAAAATTTGCACAAGTCCTAATTCAGAATCATGGTTATCCGATATATTCAAATTATCATCAACAGAAGCAATATATTGTGGCTTAAGTATGGAATCAGACACATCAACTATGTTTTCATGCATAGGATCATTAGTGTCAATAGAAGATTTACCTAAGTCATGCTCTTCACAGGATAATTGCACAATATCTAAATCAGTATCAACATCACATGCATATGGAATACTAGAAGAAATATCATTCATGAAGGTCGGGGAAGAAAAGCCTAATGTATTTGAAACCAAAGGTTCCACAACATTTTCAGCATAGACATGTTCTTCTAATATAACATTATCATCATCATCATCATCATCATCATCATCATCATAGTAATATGCATACTTGTCCCTATTAGCAGTTGTGGTGTCATTAGTCAACTCATGTTCCTCTAGATTAGGTTCATATTCAATATCATACACATGAGAAGGACTAGACATGCTATTTTCAAAGTTCAATTCATTACCACCTATATCATGTGACAGTGTCTCAGTTTCCCTAATGGATTCCCATTGACGGGTTTTCTCTGCAATCTCAGCTAAAAATTTCCATGCATCATCCACAGTTTTATCAAGAAATTCACCATTACACATACACTCAACCATGGCTCGAGATTTAAAGTCTAGTCCCTCATAGAGGATAGCGACAAGTCTCCACTTCTCAAATCCATGGTGTGGACATTCACTCAACAAATCACTAAAACGTTCAAAATAGTCAAAAACAGTTTCCTCATCCAATTGGACAAAACAATTGATACTTTGACGAATAGCGATGGTCCTATGATGTGGAAAGAATTTTTTGAAAAATAGATCTGTGAGTTGGTCCCAAGTGTTGATTGATTGTGGTCTCAAACCGTAAAACCATGTTTTGGCCCTTTCCTTTAGAGAAAATGTAAACAAACGCAATTTCAGAGAGTCTTCGGACATATGATCAGGTTGCATAGTCCGAAAAATTTGTTCAAACTCTCTTACATGAGTATAGGGGTTCTCAGAATCGAACCCTCGAAATGTAGGAAGTATTTGTATCATGCTTGCATTTATTTTAAAAGGGTTATTGGTTTGAGGTAAGACAATACATGATAATGGAATTTTTATTGTGGGATACATGTATTCATGGAGAGCACGAGGTTGGCCCATATTGAAAAGACACAAAGCCCACTATTTGGTTTTTTATAGGAAAATTTTGGTTTTAAAGAGGTAGAAAAATTTGGTTTTTAATTGGGAGCAAAAATTTTGGTTTTAGTATTGGGAGCAAGCCCACATTGGTGGGAGAAATTGCTTTTCCAAGGGAAGGTGAACTAAGCCCACAATGTGTATGCAAACTGAAGCCCAATGTAGCTTTTGAGATAGCCCAATTGTTGCTTGTTTGGTCTGCGGCCCAGTTGGGCTTTTAAAAGTTCAGTTTTTCTAATTTAAAACTACAGGCCCAAATCAATCTAACACCACAAGTCCACAAGCAATTAAACAAACAAGCCCACAAGAAATTAATTACAAACCCAACAGAAAAATGGAAAAAATTATTACAAGCCCACAAATTAAAAATGGAAGCCCACAGGTTGGGTTCTCTTAATGGGTTTAGGCTTACCTTTGAAGCACAGCCCAGCTGTTCAGTTTGGTTGCAAAAGCCCAGTTGGGCTTTGGATCACAGCTCCAGCAGCTCCAGCAGGAGGTAGCAGGAGTTTGCCTATGCACAGCAGCAACAGCTGAGGCACATCAGCAGGAGAAGCAGCTCAGCAGCAACAGCAGCACCACAAGTTCAGCAGCACCACAAGCAGTAGCTGAACAGGGGCAATGTTGCAGGCTTGGCAGCAGCAGCTCTACAGGTTCAGCACAGAAGCAAGCTGCACAGGCCAGCAGCACATGGAAGAGGAAGAAAGTAGCAGCAAGTGGCAGGCCCAGCAGCAACAGCAAGGGCTCAGCCAAGCAAAACAGAGTCACAACAGCACAGCAACAGGAGCACCTGGAAAGCTCAACAGAAGCTGTCAAGAACAGCAAGAACAGCAAGGGAAAATGATGCAAAGATGAAAAATTATGCAAAGATGAAAATGCAAGTTATGATGCACTAAATGCTTATACTAAGATGCAAAGACTTCACTACACGACACCAAGTCCCCGGCAGCGGCGCCAAAAACTTGGTGGCTCTCTAAAAGAGTCACAAACTAATACCGCAAGTGCACGGCGTCGATGTAGCTAATGTGAAAGTGCGAGTCGATCCACAGGGACAAGGTGTGTGTAGTTGAAGCTTAAGGTTTCACTAAAACTGAGTTGTAACAAAGAGTCTTGGTTGTGTTAAAACACACTTGAGATGATGGCAGTGACTGAACTGAAAAACAGTAGAATGTAAAGCAAGTAAACAAGAACATGCTAGGGCTTTTGAATCCACTTCTTGATCCTAAACTAAGGCAGATCCTAATCAAATCATGTTCTTGTTTCATCTCAGGGAAGATTATGGATGATTTAACTAATCTTACTAACTTACCCCTAGCATCAACTGTCTTCTCACAGTACAGCTGATCACAGGCTTGTTTGCTCAACCAGTTATCTAGCAATCCGCATTAGTGGAAGGTTAATCCCCTAAGTTCTCTAGTTCACCCCTAGCATTGAGTGTCTTCTTACAGCACACTCAATCACAGGTGCATTTGATCACTAAGTTTACTAACTTCCCTACTTTAATTAAGCACAGTCCTTCAAATGGACTGAATCCTTAGCTACTCTCACTCTTACACCCCTAGAATCAGCTGTCTTCTTACAGCACAGCTGATCACAGGTGCATTCACTCAACTAGCCAATTATCAATCCTACTTAGTTTCAGCACTACAAGAACAGTGACATGAACAAGGACTATCCTAGCTTACAAATCAAGAGTATCATCTAACCCCTAGCAAATGGAGTTAGAACATAATGAAATTAAATGACAATGGAATTGAAATTGTTTAAAACATTGAACTGAAATTGAAACAACATTAACAGTTGAGGTCCTGGCTATTCCAGGCCTCTTGGTGGTGCTCTGGCTAATCCAGGCATGCCCCATTACAACACCCAGAGACCCCTATTTATACATACAAGCTATAATCAAAGAATCCCCAAATCAGTACCACATCAGCAAAATTAGGGTTTGCTGAAAAATACAATTAAAATCAAAATTGGCTAACCTAATTTACTGATAACAACCCTACTACGTGACCCATACTTCAATTTAGACATACAATCGATTTCCCCAAAAAATCCCCAATGTCAGAAAAATTAGGGTTTGATAAAAAATCTTACCTAATCTCTGAAAATGATTATGACTCTTCACCCATGCTTCTATTCCTCTTCCTGCGTCTTATCTTGTTCTTCCCATGACCTAATTGCTTTTCTAGCTCATCTATTTCATCAACCCCTAACCTAGGGTTCCTGTGAGAGGAAAAGATCGAGGAATTGATGTTATAGAAAGCTAGAGGAGTAGGGGAAGAGTGGGTTTCAGTTGGTAGGAGCCATGATGTCTTTGGTGAGAGTTGTGGTGGTGGCAGAGGCGGACATGGTAGTGGTTGAGGCGGACATGGTTGTTGCATAAAGAAGAGGGGAAGAAGAAGGAAAGATAAGGTCGATGGCGTTATAGCTTAGGGTATGTTTGTTTGGGTGTAATAGACCTAGGTGTTAGGGTGTGTGTCGGGAACATCAAGATTTGATGTCTTGCGAAGATGAGCCGTGGGATAATATCTTCTGGAATGGATCTAACAGCGAGATGGAGACAGATCATGAGCGACCGTTGGATGCAAAAATACAACGAAACTGACGGCTCAAGATCGAGTAAGGTGCTGTGGTGTTAGACAGGAGCTTCAGACTTTGATGTACTGGCGATGCTGCGACCGTAGGATGCTGAGATGATCCAATCTGACGGCTAGAAAGGGAAACGGGTATGGATATAGGAAATGGATTTGGATGAGGGTTTTGGGCCTTGGGTATGCCAAGCCCATATCTTCTTTAAGAACAATTCTTCCTCTTCAAGCCCAATTCTAGCCTCCTTGTCTTGCGCACAACATTCTTCGCGGCTTCCTTGTGTGATTCCTCTTGGCTTCCATCACTTTTCTGCTCTTTTCCGCTCCGCAATTCATCCAAACTTTATTTGGTACCTAAAAATGCAAAATTAATTAATAAAAATATTTATTCTTGAAAACAATGAAAATACAGAATATGGGTTAAAATGGAGAATTAGAGCACAAAAGATGAGTTAAATGCCAAGAAAAATATATATAAATATGCACTTTTTAGCACTCATCGGTGATCCAACTGATAGACGATCAAACAATGGCTAATGTGTCTTCTTGGGATCGATTATTGTATCTTGGAGTGATCGAAAGCACAAAAGTATTTCCAAATCCATTATCGAAATTGAATATAGAGACCTTGCAATTTCCATTGCAGAACTAATGTGGATTGAATCCTTGCTGAAAGAACTCCATGCTCCGGTTTGCGCTCCACCTGTGTTATGGTGCGATAATCTCAGTGCTACTTATCTCACTATCAACCATGTTTTTCACAGTCGCACCAACATATAGAGATCGATTACCATTTTGTGCGAGAACGAGTTCAACGTGGTCAGCTGGATGTCAGATTCGTGTGTTCTCAAGACCAGGTTGCTGATGTCTTTACTAAAACTATACCAAATCAACAGTTTTCAAGCAACAATTTTCTTCTCTTCGTTCTAATCTCATTGTCTCTAACCACTCGCTTAGGTCGAGGGGAAGTGTTAGACTAAAGGAAGCATAAACTATATTTGGTTTTGTTTCCCTATTGAATCGAGTCTCTCCTAATGTAATATGTTATTACTTTTGTTAATACTTGTAACCTCTTAGATTTACAAGAATAATATGGATTAGTCTCACAATTGTTGAGACTGATTATATTTCATTGTGTATTTATATGAATACAAAATATTGAGAATTGACGAAAGATTCAAAATCTAAGCTAAACAATAATAGCGTGAATACTGGATAGTTACAGCTAGTTACAACAAATTATAACAAGAATGAGTACATAAGACTCGGACCTAAGCTAAAGACTTGCGCTTGGTGGTGATTGCTACTGTTCAACTGTGGCAAGACTGATGGCTGGTGGTGACTTACATATACACATCCAATACCCCCCCTCAAGTTGGAGCGGGAGGATCATGAGGCCGAACGCCCAACTTTCTGACAAGACGTCTAAACTGGTCCACTCCAAGTGGCTTGGTCAAGAGATCAACTAATTGGGCCGCAGATGGAATATGAGTTGGTTTTATGAGACCAGAGAGCAATTTTTCTCGAACAAAATAACAATCAATTTCGATATGTTTAGTTCGTTCGTGAAAAACTGGATTTTCAGAGATGTGGATAGCAGCCTGATTATCACAATAGACTGGAATAGGGTTCGAAATAGGAACACGAAGATCAGTAAGCAAATAATGCAACCATTGAAGTTCAGAAGTTAACCTTGCTAGGGCACGGTATTCTGCCTCAGCGGAAGATAATGAAATCGTTGGTTGTTTCTTAGATTTTCAAGAAATAGGACCGTTGCCTAGCATTGTGAAATACTCTGTTTGGGTCGTCGAGTTGTTGGACATCCTGCCCAATAAGAATCAATATAACCAGCAAGAGACAATGAGCTATTCGCAGAAAGAAAAATACCATGACCGAAAGTTCCTTTAAGATATCGAACTACACGATGTGCAGCATCCAAGTGACCCGAGCATGGTTGTTGCATGAACTGACTCAGATAATTAACTGATTATGTGATATCAGGACGAGTCACCTGCAGATAAAGCAGTCGACCAATTAGGCGACGATAAACACTAGGATCAGGCAGAGGATCACCGGAAGTTGGAAGTAGCTTAAGGTGTTGTTTCATAAGAGAAGGCGAAACCTTAGCACCTAAAAGACCAGAATCCTGAACAATGTCAAGTATATATTTTCGTTGGCAGAGAAAATACCTTTGGGAGAGCGAGAAACTTCAATTCTCAGGAAATACTGCAAACGACCAAGATTTTTGAGAGAAAACTTAGATTCAAGTTTTTGTTTTAGTTCTTGAATAGCCGTGCCACTATTACCTATAATAAAAATGTCGTCGACATAAACTAAAACATGAATGGATATCTTACCTGAATGAAAAATAAATAGAGAATAGTCAGCACGAGATTGAACAAAACCTTCATCAAGTAAGGCTGCAGAAAATTTGGCAAACCATTGACGAGAGGCTTGCTTGAGACCATATAAGGATTTGTTGAGTTTGTAAACACGATTATCTCCCTTTTTCTGAAAACCTGGAGGGAGTTTCATGAAAATATCTTCATGAAGATCTCCTTGTAAAAAGGAATTATTGACATCTAGTTGATGGAGAGGCCAATTATAAACAACAACAATGGATATTAAGACACGCACATAAACTAGTTTTGCAACAGGAGCAAAAGTGTCATGATAACCAATTCCTTCCTGTTGCGTGTACACTTTAGCAACAAGACGTGCCTTATGGCGCTCAGTCGTACCATCCGGTCTATACTTGATTTTAAACACCCATTTACAGCCAATGGCTATTTTTCCTGGTGGAAGAGTAGTGATAGTGAAAGTATCATTGTCATTTAGAGCAGTATGTTCTTTGACAATAGCATCACGCCAGTCTGGATTTTTAATTGCTTTTGTGAATGTGCGCGGTTCATCATTGGTGATAACAGATGACAGGAAGGCACGATATTGTGGAATAAATTGAGAAAATGATAAATAGTTAGTGAGGGGATACGAAGAATTAGAAATGCACTGTTGTGCTGAGCAAATAAAATCTTTTAAGTGTGAAGGACGATGACATTCTCGAGTTGATCGTCGTACAGATGGTTTTATATTAGGTGGTACGACTATATGTGAATCTGAAAGAACAACCTCAGTAGTAGGAGGAGGTGAAGATATTGTGCAAGTAAAAGAACTTGGACTAGATGATGGACCAGAAGGAGAGGATAATGATGTGTCAGCCACAGGAGATGGGGCAGATGCTAACGGTGTATTATCAGTACCTGGAGTAGGACTGGGTGAAATTAACTCCAAAGATGGATTGATAGATGATGACTGTATTGGAGATGATGATTCAGGAAAAATATTACGAGAAGGAGTGACAACAGAATCTGTTGCTGGAGAGGAAATAGATTCTAGAGATGTAGTGATTGGGAAGGAGGCAGTGGTACTGGACGTTTGAGTGGGATTTGAATACGGCGGAGGCAAAGTTAACTCCTCATAGAAAACGTCAGTACTTTGCAATTCAGTTGGAAGGAGATCATTTGAATTTCAAAATTTAACATCCTTAAAAAGGGAATAAGTGTTCGTGGAAGATAAAATCACGGGATACAAAAGTGGTCTTTGTTTAGATATCTAAAATTATATACCCTTTGTGATTATAAGGGTAACCCAAAAACACACCCGGCTTCGTTCATGGATCGAATTTGGATTTAATATTTGTGTTCCGAGCATAACACAAACAGCCAAAGACACGAAGATGGCGATAGTTAGGCGCACTACCAAGAAGAACTTCATGTGGAGTTTTATGTGCCAATAGAGGAGTATGCATTTTGTTTATAAGATAACAAGCTGTTAATACACATTCACCCCAACAAGTGATGGGTAATTGTGACTTAAAACGCAGAGCTCTAGCTACACTAAGTAAGTGCCGGTGTTTGCGTTCGACAACACCATTTCGTTGAGGAGTGTAAATGCAACTACGTTGATGATGGATGCCATTTTCCTTAAACCACGTCTGAAATTCACGGGGAGAAATTATAAGCCATTGTCAGACTGGATTCTTTGTAATGAATGGAGAAAAAGAATTGAGGTACCGGTAGAAATATGACCGATTTTCTTAGAATACTGAGTAATAACAAAACTGGAGAAGTAATTAATGAATTTAAAAGTATCATCCTTTGTGTGCATAAGGTAAACCCATGTACAACGAGAAAAGTCATCGACTATGGTGAGAAAATACTTAACACCGGTGAGTGATGGTGTCACAAAGAGACCCCATATATCGCAATGAATAAGTTCAAAACAACGTTTAGATGAAATGCAATTTCTATTGAAAGGTAATTTCGTTTGTTTTTCCAAAGAGCATACATCACAAATACTAGAAAAATTGGAACTAATACAATCAATAGAGCGAAAATTTAAAACAATCAAGACTTGGATGGCCAAGACGACAATGCCAAACATCTAACGGCATTTTATTATTAAAAAGAGCATTATGTGATGTTGATGGTCCAGCCGAAACCTGAAGTTGGTAAAGTCCAGAAACATGATTATCCTGACGAATCACTTGATTTGTGAGTGGGTCTTGAAAGATGCAATGATATGGAGTTAAGAGAGCAACACAATTGAGGGATCGTGTGAGTTTACTTACAGAGAGCAAATTAAAATTAAAATGTGGGATATGATGCACATTTGAGAGTGTAAGAGTGAGTGAGAAAACAACTTCACCGATATGCTTAACAGCAGCAAGAGATCCATCAGGAAATCGCATTTCAATCAAAGTGTTGACAGGAGAATAATAAGTAAAGTATGATAAGGAATTACAGATGTGGTGTGTTTCACCACTGTCAATAAACTAAGGAGAAATAAAGGAAGTGTTAAGTATCTTACCAGTTAGGTTCACTCGAGGTTCCGTAGGAGTATCCTCTGTAGGAGGGTTGAGAAGAGTTAGAAGACTAGCATACTGGGACGCCGAGAGAGATGGAACATCCATAACTGGTTGTGAAACTTGATTTGGTTGATGTGCCAAAATTTTAGTTTTAGCAGCGACATGGAGACGATTGTTGTTGAGAGAAACGGATTTAATCGATGGGGCTGTAATTAGGAAACCATCTTGATTCCATAGAGCCTTGAGCTTGGTATAATAAACCGAAAAGACTTGTTGTATTGCAGCAATGAAAGGAGTTATTTCAGCAGACAATGATGTCATTGTGAGAGGCAGAGAAAAAAATGCTGGAAGAAGAAATATATTTAGGTTCCTGAAAGAAGAAGGATATTTAGGTTCTTAGGATCTAATAAGATGATACCATCTTAGATTTATAAGAATAATATGGATTAATCTCACAATTGTTGAGACTGATTATATTTCATTGAGAATTGACGAAAGATTCTAAACTTAAACTAAACAATAATAGCGTGAATACTGGATAGCTACAACTAGTTACGACAAATTACAACAAGAATGATTACATAAGACCCGGACCTAAGCTAAAGACTTGCGCTTGGTGGTGACTGCTACTGTTCAACTGTGGCAAGACTGATGACTGGTGGTGACTTACACATACACGTCCAATATAACCCAAGAATTTAAAGTATATATATGTTTTGAGTGTTGGTTTTTCTCAAATTGAGAAATCAAACAGTTCGTCAAATTTCACTTTCTACCATTTAGATAGGAAATGGGTAAAATGAGTCTCATTCCCTCTCTCACGTGGTTTTTCTTTGGAAGGATTGGTAATACTAACCTTATCTGAATTGTTTCTCTACAGGATCAATAAACGTCGGACAATTAGCTTATATGCCCTGTACCTACCGGATATCTCAAATAATTCAGTGATATAGTCAAATATCCATGCGTATTAAGAGCAAAATTACCAACACTTTATATAGACGACACCACAAAGCCTCTCAATTGGTATCAAGGGCTTGATTTTAAATCCAGCAACCTTCTTCTTTTATATGCATTGACGCTGTTCCGGCAATTACCTACTATATGATATAACGGGAAGGTGCCTTCATTTAGAAGAAGTATATCAACATTACTTAATGATTAATGCCGAACACATTAATTGATTATCAAACACTACTAGTCTGATCAAGATGGAGTAATGATGTGCATGTTTGGGATTATCAACTGGTGAATGTCTCGAAAGTCTCCTCCTCTTAAACCACAATTAACATGTCATATCTGTACAAGCATCAGATAATTACTACTAGTAGTTTATTTGTGGCCAGCTAATTTTGTTGATCATGCACCGCATAAACGCAAGCCATTTAATATTTTATGCATTTATCAAAACGGCCAAAACGATCTTCTTCAAAGCTATATATACTAGTACATTATAGCAAACTATGTACTAATCCAACCAATACAAGAAATATACTTAAAGTCGTCGAATGGAGAGTCGGAAGGTTATGATCAGTTTGTTCTTTTTGTTTGTTATCATCTTTTCGCTATTTTCTCATTCACAGGAATGTTCGGATGAGGGTGAAAGTTGTTGTACGCCTGGGAAAGAAACATGCGAGACAGATGATAAGCCTTGCTGTGGTACAGACTTGGAATGCGTCTATGATCCTAAGCTAATGCATTCCACCTGTGAAAGAAAACCATGTACTAGTATTGGTGCAATTTGTGATGATGCTTTACTACGTTGTTGTGATGGCGAGCACTGCAATAGTCGGGTTTTAGGGGAATGTGAAGCTGACTAATTGGTTCTGGATCCGTCACTGGTCGAGATCATTTGCTTATGATTTCTATATGTATTGGCCTTTTTTCCTGTTTCTTTTTTCTTTTCTTTTTTGGTAGGACGATGGTTGTATGCTTGTTAACTATTGTTATTAATAAAAAAAATCCCCACATTCACAAATAATTTCTCGTAAGATTTTTCTAAAGTGATGCAACAATTTCAAGCTTATATAAGCCACCTGAATCCTGATCAACTATTTTCGACACCACCAAACAAGCAAGTGTTCGAATGACTAAAATAACCCCAAGAATGTGAACGCGTGTCATTTAACGTCATCTGAATTTTGTTGCGGAGAAAAAAGTTGTGGGATAACAGCTGTGGTACAAAGCGTAACATATACACAAAGTAAGGTCAATATCATTAAAATTAATCTTACACCACAAGAAAATTGTGTCCTTATTAGGGCTGCACATGGGTCGGGTTGGGTCGGGTTTGGCCTTACCCACCACCCAATCCACTGCTGGTGGGTAATTGATCTTGTTACCCGCACCCAACCCACTATAACAGTGTGGGTCGGTTTTCACCCGATCCACCATATGCGGGTTGGGTCGGGTCGGGTCGGGTGGCGGGTTATCCGCCATAAATTGCACAATATTTGTATCATATATAATTCAAAATTTCAAGTGTAGAAAATTAAACATCATACTGAAGTTAGTCTCTTCAAGTTACTTAAAAATGTTTACAAAACAAAGATGAAAGTGAAACAGAGAAACAGAAGATTAAACATCAAGCTACTGACAATGAGTCCCTTGACCCTTCCCTTGGCGTCATTACCTTGTCTAAGCCAATAAGAATCAATCATCTATGAATCTATGATGATGGAAGAAGCAGCAAGGTCACCAAATAACTCTGCAAGCGAAATGAATAATTAGAATGAATGAAATAGAAAACATCTCTGATATACTGAAAACAGATCGACACTTGTGTCTAAGATGCATTTAAACCGACATACAAATAATAAGCATCAGAAGAGACTAGGAAAATTTAGACATACCAGACTCAGCAATATCAATCTCCTCCTCCTCGACTCCAAGGGTAGAAGAATCCATGTCTATTGTTGAACGTAACCAATTTTGCAACAAAATTAAGGCCTCAAGTGTCTTAAACCGTCGGGCTTACGTTAAGGGTCGTAAACCTACAATATCATACCAAAACAAAGTGTGAATACCTGTAGCTTTATATAAATGTCATAATATAACACATCATATTTACAGTCTCAAAAAAGGGGTTCACAAACTGTTTTTTTCCTACTCTCACAGTCCTCACTATTATTTCGTAAGTGGCGAGTTTATAAACGGTTCTCCGTCAATTTTGCTGGAGGAACTTGCATATGCTCAAATCTAATTATAAGGAAAAAGTTTCCCCTTTTCCTATAATGGAATTTTTTTTTTTGCTGATCAAATTACAAAATTATAAGGAAAATTGAAACACGAACTTACTATAACGAAGGATGGGTTAGTTGATCGAGCACCATAACTGCATAACTGATATCCCTTCTGTTTGCGAACTTCTTCAAGGCTATCTATGAACAAACATAGATACATGAACAAAATCAACTTACACAAGACTAAAAGTTAAATACATTTCTGGATAAACATTTAATTGCAAGAGACAAGAGACAGAGGAGATTAGGGTTTTTCCACTACAAAACTAACAAAAACATACATACTTCGTTCATGTAGGCATAATGGTTTTTACACTTGCCACTATTGTTTCTCAGTAAAACCACATAGATAGAAAATTCACAAATTAGAACAATCTTAACAATTAAAGTACCCAAACCAGGAACAAGAAAAATTTTAAGTTGATTCATACCTTCAATTCATTAATCAAGATTCAAGAACAAGGAACTTCCTTTGTCAGCGGACGAACGGACCGACGAAGCAAAAAGTTAGAAGAGTCTCTGAGAAGAAGAGAAGAAGACTAGAAGAGGCCGATGGGCGACAATGTGCAGCGATTGCTTAGGGTTAGGTTTTTTATATCGTCAATCAATGGCTGAGAGTCATTCTAGGATAGATAATCTAAGGGCTAAAAAATACTAGGGAATATTGGGCGGGTGGGTGGGTCGGTTCGGGTGAAAAAAGTTTATACCCGCAACCGACCCAACATATGGTGGGTTTTCAAGCGTCTCACCCATAATCGACCCATGCCTAAATGGGTCGGGTCGGGTGTGGGTTTTTTTTGGTCGGGTGCGGGTCGGGTCGGCGGGTCGATTCGGTTTTGTTCAGCCCTATTAGATCGCTTGCTCAGGCAATTGAGCACCACCCTCGTTTCTGTTGAATTTCTCAGAGCTCCACTGAAACTTTTTTCTATTTCTTCTGTCTGCTTGAAGAAAAATCGTAACCCTAGATCTAGAATCATAATGGCGTCAAGAATTGCTGCAAGGTATGTTTCACGAAGGATGTCAAGTGGTGGAAGAGTTTTAGGCGAGGAGGAAAGAGCAGCTGAAAATATCTACATTAAGGTATAAATTTCTTCATAATAGTTTGATATTTATTGATTTTTCTTTCGATTTTGATGAGTATTGTTTGGTATTTTTGTAAGATATGTTGAAATTTGTTGGGGTTTTGTGTTAAATGGGTTTAGAATCGTATTTTATTTGTACCCTTTTTTTGTTTTTCGTCAAAATTTGTACCCATTTCTTGTTTAGATGTTTGAGGGTTTTGAGAAATAGGGTTTCAGATTTTGATTGGTTTTGGTTTATAGTACATGCTTGTGTAGTTGTGTGTCTTAGTAGATTTATCATTTTGTTTTGTTTTCTTCTGTTTTTGCAAGTATTAGCCCTAGGATTGGGATACAAGTTTGAGTGTCTGTGTGCTTAGATGTAAGTAGTAATCTGGGAGAGTAGAAGCAGGAGAAAGTTATGTGTATGAGTAATTTTTGATGAAGAGAAAGGGATTTAACTATTTTGGTATTCGAATTTGGTGATGACTTGAGGAAACTTCAACTCCGTGAACTAAGTTATCTTGTTTCTCATGGTTCTTTGTAAACTTCAACTTTTTTTTTCCAGCTTTGTGCAATATAGTGTTACCTTTTAGATTGTGATGGTTTGCTAAGTGTGTTTGAGATGTTCTGTAACTATAGTACTGTACGTCTAAAATGATTTGAAATTCATGTGGTTCTGTAGTTTAACTATGAGTTCCGTTCAGCCTAGTCTTTGTCAAGAGATTGTATGATGTGTTTTCTTTATCACTGTTATTGAATATCTCAGTATGATCATTTTGGATGATACTAAAACTTGAGTTTAAACATATGCTAGTTTGGCATGTTTAGCAAACTGGTGATGCAACTTCAGAAAATTGGAGACGTTGAACTTGGGGGTTTCTTATGGATAGGATACACAAAATTTCTGACCATTTGTTCAACTATACACTAGTCTATGACTCTATGCTGCAATTTGTGGTTTGTTTGCTTACTCATTTCCTGTTATCTCTCTTGTATTAATGTGATTACATTATGATGCTTCAGAAAATGGAGAAAGAGAAGCTGGAGAAGCTTGCACGCAAGGTATGGTTGTTTTTCATCCTATTCTGTTAATCCATTGAATGGCATAATGCTATTATAATAGTAAACTTATTTCTCGCGTAGCTCATAATTAGAGTAAAAATCTGTATGGTGGCTTCAATATCAATATACTGACCAAAATGCTTGCTTCTCTTGGGACTTGACAAAGTATAAGTCAAGAAAGTACGAGGAGCTGTTATTCCTTATCCGTCTATGTCTATTGAAGGCTGATACTTTCTGGCAGTCAAGAGTTAGAAATAGTTCATGAGCTACAATATGAATTAGGGGATTATCATCTCGAAACTACAGAGTATAATGAGTAGCCAATGTCTGAGTTATAGGTTTCTATTGCGTCTTGTTGTTGACTGTAAACTAGTTGATGTTTGTTATATGTCAAATGCTGAAAATTTTCTTTATTTGCCTTTCAGGGCCCTGAAAATGCAACCCCATCGGCTCCCGTATCTGAAGCAACTACTGCAGCTTCCACACCAAGTGCTGCAGCTTCCTCAACTTCGAAGACATCAACTGACAAGAACCGAAACTATGGAGTTATTGCTGGTGTTGTAGCTGGACTCGGTGGTCTAGGTTGGTATCTCATGGCAAGTTCCAAGAAGCCAGAAGCTCAAGAGCAGGACTAAGGATAGTGTTACACCTAGGAGGAAACAGTTAGAAAGCATGCTTCCCTCATTTTCTGAACTTTTTGTGGATATGGAAAATCTGATGTCACTTTCACCGCACAAATTTTATTTTGATGATGTTTCCCTCATTTTCTGAACTAATTTTGAGGAAAAGGAAATCCTGATTTCAGTATGGAATTATGTCTGTTTCGCTGCATACATTTTCATCTGATTTTTCTCGTTCCTTTATGTTGTTGATGCATAATTTTTCAGTCTGGAATCATGTCACTAGAATGATAGGGATCCAGTAAACTTTGGATGAAGCCCAATGAACATCAGTGTGTGAGTATGTTCTCTAATGTAGCTGAACTGTGTCCCAGAACACACCGGAACAGACTCGATGTTCATTATGCTTCACCCTACTAGGTTTACCTTTTCTTATTTATTTTAACTGTGCTTCACCCTTCTCTCTATTATTGATCTAGTGCGCTAGATTTCTCAGTTTGGAACTTTGAAGAGAAGCATGGAACTCATTTTAAGCTACGCTACGTCACTTCATAAATATCCACCTTTTGCAGTTAATATAAGAAACAAACTGAATACCCATTATAACACCATAATTAGGCTTCCTCTGGCTGCTTATTTAGTAATTGCCATGAATCTTCGTTTCAAGATGGAAAAGAGTGTTGATACAGTTTGCGAGTTTAAGCACCAGTCCTGAGAAGTAAATTTTGCTGCTGGTTGCTTGGAAAAGAAAGGTTTAAATATGATTACGGGCAGCTCAATTATGTAATTCAAGGACTGGTTTTATTCGAAGGGTGGAAGTACCCTATCATTCTTACTGAACTTCTGTTTGAAGATCTACAGGTTCTAAAATGGCTCTTTCCACCTATCAGATGGAATTTTGGCTCTTTCCACTCATTAGATGGATTTTTTTTGCACCATTTACTGAAGCATATTAGATTTTATTCAGTTCAACGGAAGATGGTACCGAAGCAAATTACTGTAAGAGTTTAGGGAAACGTAAGACAGTCTCCAGGGAGACAACCGTAAGATACGTCTCTGGGGAGACGAGTGATGGAATTTCAAATCCTGGCAAATACTCTTAGAGAGCTAGAAGGCCAGCCTTGGCATTCAAGCCCAAGCAAAGTGGGTGACCTCATTATTTTTCTTCTGTTTTTCTTTTTCTTATGAACCTGTAGAACTAATAAACTAACTGTGCAACCAAGAAAACACAAATTGAACAAGGGTCTTTTACTTGCTAACACACGATCGTGTCAAGAAGTGGTACACCATGCTATACAAACACCATAGTCTGCCAAGAGGTCCATGGGAACAACAAACTTTATTCGACATCATCAAAAGTAAGAACTAGAATAGCTCATCAACAACTTGGAGATGACCCTGTAACTCTCGGCCTTCTTTACTTGCTGCTTTCAGGCTTCTGTAAAAAGAAAACAACAGTTGATGAGAAGATATGAATGAGGATGGAAAAACAACAACAGCCATAGCAGCAACAACAAAAAGAAAAAGAAGGAACGCTGACACACATATGCACGCTGACACACATAGATGTTCATCTCTAACACTTGAGTAGAATTCAGATCCGACAAGGGAATCATAGTCCAGATAACTAACAATGCACGAGTGTTCTTCTATCTCAACACTAACAACTTAATTCTAAACTCAACAATATGTCAACCTTAAATCCAACTTTCATAACATTCAAACCCTCTCATTTCATCCCTTAAGGCAGCTCACCAGGAGTAAGTAAGCAAACATGTTAACCTGGAGGCCCATACCACAGTATAGTGTAAATAGCAACGAATTTATACTCCCTCCTACAAATTTTAGTGTAAGTGTGTTTTCAATGTTTTTATGTTGTCTGGTGTGTTGTGACTTTCTTAATGGTTTCAGATCTTGTGTCTAGGACAGATAAAGCATGAATAGACACCTCAACTGTGAGGCTCATGCAATTTTTTTTCATTTCGTATAGTGAAAATGAATAGCAACGAATTTAATACAGCGAGGTGTATGCTCCCTCTTACGAATTTCTAGTCTAAGTGGTTTCGATGTTGCAGACTTGCAGTTATGTTGTCTGATGGGTTGTGACTTTCTCAATGGTATCAGATCTCATGTCTCGGACACATACAGCATGAATAGACACATCAACTGTGAGGCTCATGCAAATTTTTTTCCATTTTGTACACTGCAGTACAAACTAACATTCTAGAGAACCATATCATAACACTTGAAATACGGCTAGAAGCCTACAACAAACGAACCCCCCAGTATCTTAAATGCAAGTTCTGTTGAAGAGCTTAAGACTCCAAACACTGTAACAGTTCTAATTCGTAGATAACTAGATCCTCTTAATTGTGCTAGTTGTTAGTTATAGATCATGGACAGCGCACTTTCAAAACCTCATGAACAAACAACCACTTCCCGAGTTCTCTTCCCCAATCATGCAAACCTAATCTTTTAAGATTAGTTACCAATATTATCATGCAATGATTCATTAACACAGCTGTTATATCATTTCTAAAGGAGGAAAAGATAAATGAACCATAAATGACAAGACTTAGAATATACACTCTCAAAGAACTTATCAGTATTTGCTAATTATTATTGTTTACCAAGGAAGGCATTCGTCACACAGGGTTTTCAGCTTAATCGAACCATCCGCGACAATTGAAGCACTATGTCTCAGATCCTTAGTATTATATCCAAGTTAAAAATAAATGAAAAACTGAGCACATTAGCTATAGACATGTTATTAATTTCAATTACTGCACAATAAACTTGACCTCCACCGAATTTAAGAACACCAGTAAATGTTACGTTCCAAAGTTTACTAGAATTTAATAGACTCTCCTCATTTATGATTAACATAGTGCTAAGCAGATGATGATCATCCTCAAGCAAATTGCAGGTGTTAAACCATCCAAAACAGTATGAAGATCAAGCACATGAAATCAATTCATAGTGTAGAGCATAGAGAACCCCATGCAGATTCAATTTGGTCAAATACAGATCTCTTTCAGCAACATTTTCCCTGATTAATCAAGATCGCTTGCTAATAACCTTAACAAAAAAATCATTACCAAGTCAACCATTTCCCTTTCCTAATCTTTCACATTTACATAGAAATTCACAATATTAAAAATAACAAGAGCAATAGTGGCAGCAACAAAAAGAAAATGAAGGAACGTTGACACGTATATGTGGACAGACATTTATTTAACATTTGAACAGAATTCAGGGTCTGACAAGGGAATCATAGTCCAGATTACTGGATATACATTGGAAACAGACCGAGTTCAAATGATTTCAACTTCTGCATAAACAATGCGCGAGTTTTCTTTTATCTCAACACTAACGATTTAATTCTAAACTCAACAAGTAATTTATGTTTAACCTTAGATCCAACTATCATAGCCTTCAAACTATCTAATTTCATCCCACCAGGAATAAGCAAGCCCCAATATCTTAAAATGCAAGTTCTGTGAAGAGCTTAAGACTCCAAACACAGTAAAGGTTTGAAATCTACTTCGTGGATAACTAGATACTCTTGATTGTGCTAGTTGTTAGTTACAGATCACGGACAGCACACTTTCAAAAAACTCATAATCAAACAACCACTTCCAAGTTCTCTTCCCCATCAATGTAAACCGAATCCTTTAAGTTTAAGATTAGTTGCCATTATTATCATGCAATGATTCATCAATACAGCAATGATATCACTTCTATCGTACATTTGTACCTAATTTAAAAAAAGGAAAAGATACATCAACCATTAAAAGACAAGAGTTCGATTATCCACTCTGACAGATGCTATCTTAGTATTTGTCATTAATTACCAAGGAAGGCATTCATCTCACAAGGTTTAAGCTTCGTCTAGTAACTGTTTAAGCACTACATCTCATGATCCTAGGTGTCGTATCCAAGTTATAAATAAAAAACTGAGGATATTAGCTATACATGACATGTTTAATTTCAATTACTGCTCAAAAGGCTTGAACATAGAGAAGAACAAAATTAGGTCAAATAAAGATCTCTTTCAGCAACATTTCCTAATTAATCAAGATCACTTACTAATAACCTTAACACAAAAAAAAAATCATTACCAAGTCAACCATTTCCCTTTTCTAATCTCTCACATTTTCACAGAAATCAACAAAACTAAAAATAACACAGAAACAATACCTTGTCAGCTGCAGCTTTCTTTTCTGCTTCAGCAATTTCCTTGTCCAACTTCTGCTTCATTTTCTCCAACTTTTCCCTCTCCATTTTCTTCAGATCCAAACAAAATAAAACACAATCAATCAATCACATAAATAAAAAAATTTAGAATCAAGAGATAGAGAAAGAGATTCAGACCTTAATCCATATATTTTCAGCAGCTAATTCCTCGTCACCAAGAACTCTACCCGATTTATCACTGAAGTACCGAGGAGCAAACCTTCGTGTTCCTTCCATTAAACGACTGGGAGAAATCTTATTCACTGCTGCTCTCATCGCCATTGCTAAGTACTGTTTGTTTTTCTTTCTTTTCAAGACACGTAATGAAGAAGACTGAAAACCCTAAATGTCGTTTTATGAGATGTTTGAATCGGAAATGGAATGACCAGTCAAAAGCGGTTTTATGAAACCGGATCAAGTTTTGAGATGTTTCAGGGGGTGAGAGCTTATTCTATACATCAGGAGCTATCTTAATTTCTTCATGTAACATCACGTTAGATGATGACACGTAACATACCGTGGGCTAGGCTTATTTCAGCTGGGCTCACGTATACTCCATTTAGATTACAAGAGTCCAAACTCCAAGTACACCACATCTGCCCAATAGCTAAGTATCATATTTAGTAGGGGTGTGCAACTGATGGACGGTTGCGAATTAGGGGTCACCCGCAATTAAACTGTTAAAGTTGTGGATTTGGAAAATTGAACCGTGACCGGTTCAATCACCTGCAGATTTGATCTCTGCGGATCTGCAGATTATACGGACCGGATAAGGATTAACCGGGGTTTTAGTCAGGAATTTTTTTTTTCACGTAATAGGAATGTCTAGGTTTTGGAAACCAGGAACAGAGAGACCTCAACTCATAGACGATGAAGAAGGTGGAGTCATCTCTGTGTCATCAACACCATCGCATAGGTATCGTTGATTCTCTTTCGATCTGATTAAGTTGTTTTAATTGGTTAAATTACTAGTTAACTTTAAATTTTGATTTGCCATAAACAGTATTGAGAAGCAAAGACAAAGACTACCAGTGTACAAATATCTTACTCACATTCTTTACCTAGTTGAGAATCATGCTACTAGCATTATTGTTGGTGAATCTGGCAGTGGTAAAACTACTCAAATCCCTCAGTTTCTTAACGAAGCTGGATGGGCTGAAGGTGGAAGGGTTATTGCTTGTACACAACCAAGACGATTGTCCGTTCAGGTTTGCCTTTTGCTACCCTAATGCAATATATTGTAATTTAACTGTTGGTCTTGACTGGTTATGTTTGAAATCAACATTTTGTAATTGTTTTTTTGATTCAATATGTTGTTGCTAGGATAGCTGAAGAGATGGGTGTAAATCTTGGAGATGAAGTTGGATATACAATTCGTTTTGAAGATCTTACAAAGCCAGTGAGGTATATGCATTTTTATTGGAGGCTTCTCTTTTGAATCATCAATTTAGGTTGTGAATAATCGATTTAGGTTCTAAAACTAAAACTTTCAATATTATCCTTAGTAATTTTATTAAATTCCCTTATTACCCTATGGTTGCGGGTGAATCCGCGGATTTACAAAACCAACCGCAACCAAACCGCTAAACCTTGCGGATTTGAGAACTCATCCGTGTCCGGTCCATAAACTCTTGCGGATTGGTTTTCACCCGTAATTTTGCGGACGGTTGCGAGTGAAATCCGCGATTTTGGTTTTTCTGCACACCCCTGCTATTTGGGAAACTTAGGGGGAGACCCAAAAAAAAATATTCTCATTGTCAGACCCACAATCAAATTTGGATACTGTGACACCCATAAATATTTCTGTGACACCCATAATTATCCGAAATTATTAAAACTTTTCCGTATGACGTGTTATGCATACTGTTTTTCAGGGATAACTCGTTATGCATCCTAATTTTTCAGGAGTATAATTGGCAACACAACTTGGATATAACATATCTAAAAATCCGCGCCTTGGAATTTTACAAATTTTATATCGTTGGAAATCTTTTAAAGAGAGATACGCAACGAGCACAAACAACAATATCAAACTTTTGTTTTTCACGAAAAAATCGGAGGTGATCATCGTTTTAGGGAAAAATTTCGAAAACTGACTGCATATTCATTATGCAGCCTCCAAAAAAGATGCATAACACATTATGCAGATGCATATCGAATTATGCAATCATTTTTTCGACTGCATAACAAGTTATGTAGCCATTGTTTTGGTTGATTTTAGTTCGTACAGAAAAAATTGGTGCGTAATGCGTTATGCAGCCATATTTAAATGATGCATATCAGGTTATGCATCCATTTTCTTGATGCATAAAAGATTATGCAACAATTTTCTCGATGCATAATGCATTATGCAGTCATATTTTCGGATGCATAACCTGTTATGCATCCACTTTCATGACTGCATAACTTGTTATGTAGATATTATTGTAGGTGCATAACAAGTTATGCAACCTTGTTTTTTGTTGGTTTCAATACTAAGAAAAAAGTATCTGCATACCGTAGATATTATTTCCTTCATCAAACCACTCATCTCTACTCTTTTAATAGTTTGTAAGCATTCATCCTTAAAAGTGTGTGGCAACCATAACGTAGATATTATATTGTGTACGTCTCCAAACCCAGAATTCTCTTCTGAATCATAACTCTTATTCACAGCAGCACAGCAGCTAAAGAAGAAGATAAGGAAACTAATTGATAAGCAATTGCATACGAGAACACTTTCTTCACATAAGAGATTCAACTATCTTTTTCTACATCCCTAATCGTCTATTTTTTTCGTGTGCAGCCTAATATACTTTGATTGTTTAAACATCGGTGATGTTTAGTTTGTTACCATGACTTAGAGAAACGATGGAGCAATCAGTGGGTATGATTTCAGATCTGAAATTGGGTGAAGATTGTTGCGAATTTGTGTGGGTTTGAGCATAATTGAAAAGGGAATTTTTGTATCGCTGCTCAATAGATGGAATTAAGGAATTGAAGTTAGAGTTTCGGTGTTCTTGAGAGATAGAGATGACATTGTTGATAAGGGGTCGGTGGTTTGAATATGAAGATGATTATGGGTTTCTTGATGAGCTCAAAATAAGAAGATAGATCTGCTCCGAAGATCAAATGGTTGAATCTGTGAATAGGTGGAGGTTAACAAGATGAATGGGTTGATGAGTGTTGAATCGAATTGATCCAAAATTAGAAGATGGATGATAGGTTGGTGGCGCTGTTGAAGAAAAGCAATTGAAGATGAAGAAGAAGAAGAAAAAAAAAACGAAACATAATTTTATAAAATATGGGTTTGAGAATAATTTTTTCCTAGAAAATGGGTGCACGCCTTCATATTTCTGGGCGTTGGTTTCACAGTAGGAAAGATCCGAAGAATGGGTCTCCCTGTAGTTTTCACATCCTATTTTGAGGCATACCTAAATAAGGGTGCGCATATATATACTATTTAGGATGGGTTTATAAGGGGAATTTAATGGACATATGAAAAGATTGTGGTATATCTGGTACCCTCGTCATTTCAAAGGTGCTTAATATTGCAAAAATTATAGGATCTCCTAATAAAATTGATTCTGTTTTGGCTACTAAGTGTGAAAAGTTCGTAAAAGTTAGAGCTGGATATTACAAGGCCAGTTCCTAAACATATGGTGATCATTCTGAAATCCAAGAGGACAATCTTTTTGTTTTTTAGACATGAAAAACTTCATAGGTTGTGCTTTTATTGTGGCTATTTTGTTACTTAATGAAACAACGCCCTCAACTATCAAGTAAGCTGGAAGAGGATAAGTATAAGTACAGAGGAAGTAACGTTGAAAATGAATGATAAATCGTTGGAGAAATATACAAAAAAGATTCGTGCTTATCACAGAAATTTTGCTCATGGTCCCATAAGTCCTCGTCAAGGAAGTGCAATGAAGAAGATGATGTTGAATACAAGTTTTCAAGGGACATCGATCTCTGGGTACAGAATTCCATAGGAGATTGATAACACACGTCACTTGTAGATGGATTTGGCAGCATTGAGGATGAAAAGCAATCAAAGAAGGGATGAGAATATCGCTTCTGACAAACTACGTGTTGACAGACTGACTTTTGAGGTGAAAGGTAATGAGGGCATGGTGAGAGTAAAGTTCACAAAACAGGTGGTTTTTGTATTAGAGGGGATGAAAGACAGGTGTCAACGGAAGATGGATCTTAATGGTGTTAAGGTTGGAGGGGATAAAGAGACATCCATTAATGTAATAATTGCCGAAACAAATAAATCTGGCATTGACTAGTTATGAAGACATGGGTGAATACCAAGATGGAAGCAGATTCAAGAAAACAACCTGGTGATAAATTTAAGATGTTGTCATCTGAGCAGCAAGTGGTGCAGAACCTGATGCGATAGTCTGATAAAATTCTCGTGTCCTACAATTAGAAAAAATGACTCAGCAATATCATCACCCATAACTATAATGGACATTTGTATGGGAAAACAAGCCCTGACTTTTGGTGAAGGAACAATAGAAGTTGATGACAAGATCACCACAATGGAACAAATTATTTCAAGTCCAACAAAGTCCATTAGTGAGCAAGTAAACCCTAATCTCCAAATGGGTGAAAGAGATCTACTAGAAATATTACTCATAATCAAAATGATTGCATTATTAAAGAAGTTATTAGTGGATCGAAAAGATCGGATTGTCCTATGTACATTGATATCCCTATTAAAAAGACTAATCAATTACAAACTACTCAAATAGGTGTGGTGGCTTTCCAAAATCAGCCACAAGATCAATATTCCTGCTCTCCTGGAACTACTGAGGATTGAGAACCTTCTTGATAGTCTTATGGAGGCGTTTCTCAGGGCCTATAATCCCCAACTGGCCTTTGTTTCAGAGACTCTTATTGGTGAGTCAAATTCTAATATGGTTTATGATATTCTCTGGGTTATGATAATTTTAAGTATATTCATACAATTGGTAAAAGCGGTAGCTTTACAATTCTGTGGAGGAGTGAAATTGATCTAAAGTGATAAGTGCTGATAAAAATGATATTAATTGTTGAATTAATTAATAGTGAATAGAGATTTGGATCTCTTATATTTTTATGGGCCACCGGAGCATAATCTAAGGAATCATTTATGGGCTAGTTTCTCTCAATTCACTGCTCATCTAACCAATCCTTGGCATGTAATGAGTGATTTGAATGCAATCACTAAGTGGGAAGAAAGGTGAAATTAAGACTCTGAATCCTTCCAATTCAGAGTTCAAGAAATTCATTTATGGTAGAGGATTAATTGATATGGGGTTTGTTGGACCAGCCTTTATTTGCATAAATGGTGTTATGGTTGAAAATCCAATTTTTGAAAGGTTAATAATGTTTTATGTACTCCTAAGTGGTATTTGATGTTCCAAAATAATGGGGCGCCGCACTTGCCAAAAGTGAGTAGTGACCATGCACATATTCTAATATATACCTCCATAACTAATAAAAGAAGAAGGAAACGCTCAAACAAGTTTGAGTACTTTTGGGTTAAGCACCCTGCTCTTAATGATGTGGTGCATCATTCTTTGACTACAATCAAGATAATACTATAAATAAGATAAGCACTTTGGTTAAGGATCTCAATAAGTGGATTAAAAAGGCTTTGGCAACATTTTCAGAGTTGTGAGGATACTAAGAAAGAGTTGTTACAAATTCATACTGAAGCTCACTGCAGGGATACTAGAACTAAAGAAGCTGAGTTATGTAAGAAAATTGATAATTTGAATCTAATGCAGCAGAGGTATTATGAACAAAGAAGTAATCTCTTAATGCTCTATAAAAAGAAGAAGAATCAACTGCTCTCAAAATTCCTGGTGGTAAATGGGTAACTGATTCCAATGAAGTTATAAACAATCTGGTAAATCACTTCTCCGGCTTATTCAAAAGAGATCCCGATGAGGATAAATACCCAAATTTTTTCGAACCTTCTATCAAAATTGAGATGAAACTAACTCCAATATCTCAATGGTTTCTACTTTAGAGAAAATATGGTTCACCATCAAGGGAATGTCTACTTTAATTTACAAGAGATATTGGGATCTAATTGGAGAGGATGTCACAAAAACCATCAAAGACTGTTTCACTACTACTTCTCTACCTTCAGGCTTGAATTGCACAAATCTTGTATTGATTCCTAAGATAAAAAATCCCACTCTTCCTTCGAAGTATAGACTTTCATATCTAACAAGCATAATGGATAAGGTGGTAAGAATATTTTTTTTTTTGCTCAAAGACTAAAAAAATCATCCAAATGAGCCTGTTGATAGATCGCAACCTGCTTTTTTTGTTGAAAAATTAATAATAAATAACATTATAACAGTTAAAGAAATTTTACATTCAATGGCTAAATCTAACTCCATAATAGGTGTTTTTTCTTTGAAAATAGATATTAGTAAATCTTATGATAAAATTAGTTGGAGATTTTTAAGTCACTATCGTAGGACTTTTGGATTTCTTGGTACTACCCTTGAACTCAATGGACAAGTTGAAGGTTTCTTTGTTGCTGAAAGGAGGTCCAGAAAAGGGTGTAATTTATTTCCCCCCTATACTTGTTTATTTTATGTTCTCAAGGATTATCTTGGCTTACGAGGACTACGGAAAGAAATAATCTTTGTAGTGGGTACAAAATTTATGACTATGCCCCTGCTATCTCTCACCTCATGTTTTTAGATGACCTTCTTCTATTTGGAACTCTGTATAATTAAGATGTGAATAACCTCATGGAGATTCTTAATATTTGTTCTTTGGTATGGTAAAAGTGATAACATGAAGAAGTCAGTTGTCCTATTTAGTGAAGTGGTTAGTAACAACATGAAGATTGAAGTATCCAGAAGGTTGGGTTTTCAAAAATTAGAGATTACTGATAAGTATTTGGTCATCACCTCTTTAAGCCTACGCACAAAAACTATTCAGATACTTTCTTGTTTGATAAGTTGGAGGCTTAGATGACAGGATCGAAGAGAAGCTTTCTAACTCATGCTGATCAAAACTGAACTTGGTTTTATACCTCCTCACAATATAACAACCTCTTTGATCCCTAAGAAGACACTGCAGATTCTTACTATGAATACAAGGAATTTTGTGTAGGAGTCATAACATATATGACAAAAAGATACATTTCAGAAAGTGGGAGCAGTTGAAACTAACAAAAGACAAAGGTGGATTGAGGATTAGATCTCTTTTAAACACAAATAAAGCCATGATAGTTAAATTGATTTGGAAGTTTTTTGATGACCCGGACCGTCTATGGTCTTAACTGATAAAGGCCAAGTATATAAAAGATGGTAGTTTTTGGGAAGCAAAAAAGCCTGCAAAATGTTCATCTACTTTGAATGTCATGCTCAAATGCATAGAGGATATGAAGGATGGGTGTTGTTGTTCAGTGGTAAATGGAGAAAGCACAAACATAAGGAATGATCTTTGAATTCCAAATTTGATGAAAAATACCCTTGAAGTCAACCCCAACAGTTATCCAAACATAAAGAAGGTAAAAGCCTAGATAATCCATAATGAAAACAGATGGGATGAATCCAAGTTACAGCAGTTGTTCAACCACTATGTTGTTGTGAAGATATTATAATAACATATTTGATACGGAAAACTTTCAGATGCAGTTACCAACTCAAGAGATAAGTTGGTATGGGCTCATCATCCATCAGGCGCCTATAAAGGTAAGTTTTTTCTGAAAACTTTAGAGGAAAAACAACCATCTACTCCTCACAGCTCTAATTCTCCTTGGAAGAAGTTCTGGCATGTAAAATATCTTCCTCGCAAGATACTTCTGTTTTTATGGAGACTGCTTAAGAATAGGTTGGATGTAGCAGGAAACATTAATAGACACATAAATAATGTCAATGCTGACTGTAGGTTGTGCAATGGATCTGTAGAAATTGTTGATCATTTATTTCTATATTGTCAAGCTTCTCGAGATGTATTTTTTCTCCTCTTTTGGATCCTAAAACTAGTACTTCTTCTAACGATATTATTCAAGACCATATTTCTAGATGACTTGCTGAAAGTGGAGACTATTCCAAACTGAAGATGAGGCTTGTATGTTTTAGGCTATTTTAGAGTCTAGAAATAACATCATTTTCAACGAAGGCAAGTTCAACATTCCTACTATTGATAGAATACCAACACTGGTATAACTTAGAGATTATCACTACTGAGATTGGGGTTATCCCCACTGAGATGGATATTTTAGAGTCTCAAAAGGACCAATAAGAACCTCTTCCAAGTAACAATATCAAGGTGAATTTTGATGGTGCAACTGGTGTAAGAGGTATCAGGTGTAGTGTTATTGCAAAGGATAGTAAAGCTGGTATTTCAAGGTTGTCAGAACAAGGTTCTCAATTATACTACTGTTGTGGAGGATAAGTCCTATGGAGCTTTGTTTGCGGTGGAGTTAGCTGATAGCAGAAGGTTTAAGGATATTATTCTTAAGGGGAACTTTATAATCCTCATTAACACTCCTAAGTATACACATTACCAGCACCCTTGGAGAATACATATTACAACGTAATAAGAGACATCCTCCTCAAATTCAATTATGTCACTTTCCAATTTATCAAAAATAATGCCAACTTTGTAGAGTCGGATTTTGTGCACACTCCTTAACGAGTGTGTACGTAACATTCGATCTCCACCATTGATTTAATTTATGGAGTTATGTAACGAGGGTCGAGATTCTAAACACGGAGGGTTATAAGATCATCAGAACATGTCAAATATACACTCTTTAGGCATATTCCTAGGAACATGTCAAACAACATAGTTTGCCACTTTTGCACCCACTATGGGTATGAAAAAAAGGGAAAACTAATTGTTTAAGTGTAAAATATACCACTTAGGCATACGCGACAGAATCTCTAGCGAGCGATAGGATTCCATCGCTCGATGGTCAGAACAACGCTCGAGGGTCTAGACAGCTCCAATACTAGCCTTTCTATAGCTCGTTGGTTTAATCATCGCCCAATAGATACTCATCCAACAAATGGAAAATCCCCCTATAGATACTCAACTTCAAAATCATTTCAAGTCACACCAGAATTTATAAATCTCTCTAGAATTTCTCAATCTCTCACTATTCTTCCAATCTAAAACAAGATAAACTAATCACACCTTCTCTACACTTCTTAATTTCTTGTAATATGGATTCTCAATCTCAAACTTAAGACAAAGGTAGAGGTAAAAAAAAGTAACAAAGTTCGGAGTCCAAAATTCACTATATCCGAAGATGAATATTTTTGTTGTAATTATATTTTTTTTTACCCAAGATTATATTAGTGGTGCACATCAACATGGTAACACCATGTGGGATAACATATTTATGAAATATCAATTACAAAAGATGAACATCAACTATCTTGATGCGACTGGGTTGTCACAATGTTTCATTACGATCAATAAGGAAGTCGCCTCTTATGTTGTTGCGACAATACAAGCGAAGAGAGGCCAGGAGAGTGGTGATGTGGAAACAAAATGTCGTACATATTGGCAACGCAAGTATGGAAAAAATTTCCAATTCGAAAGTTGTTATTATATTTTAAAGTAGTTGAAAAAATATAATTCAGGCGTGTTAACAGCTAATCAACAAGTGCCTGAAAGATCACTATACAATTCTTCTCCCTCAACACCAAATTCTTCATCTTTTTCACCAGGTACATCAAATCCAACTTTTTCACCAGATATCATAAGAAACCCAAATGCCAACTTAGTTCTCAATGATGATGATGCTAATAAAAAAATTTTAGGAAGAAACAGAGTAAGACTGGCTAGAAAAGTAGCTCAAGAAGGGGGGATAGATACGATGTTTTTAACATGAAGGAGTTTATGAAATATCATGAGACCATTGACAAGCATAAGATTATTGGTGCGGACATTTCAATTATGAACACGCAACAAAAACATGTGTGGTAACTCGAATTTGACAAGCTACAAGCACAAATTGAACAACAAGCTGGATTTAATCACAACCCAGCTGGTGATGATGGGATGATGAGTTCGATGTAGTAGTACCTCTAAATAATCGATGTATTAATTTTAAATTTAATTAATTGAAATGTTGAGTTTTAATTTGAAATGTTGAGTTTTAATTTGAAATGTTAAATTTTAATTTGAGATATTATTGCATTATACTTAATAGATTTTACTTAATTATAACACCACATTAGCATCATTACATCGTACTAAAATCTCATACGGGTAATGAGAAACTCCTTAAGGATTTAAAAATGAGTTTGTATTCAAAATTCTTTCTTTTCCATCTTCGCCATTCTTCCCAAGATTACACAAAAATTTCATCATAGGTTTCACCCCTAAGTCAATATCGACTTACAACTCGAACTAAAGCTATAAAATCTTCTACTGGTTTTCATATTTCAAAAAATCGACAAAACAATTATGCATGATCCCGATTGTGAGGATTATCTATGTCATTGCAGAAGGTCTCATGATCTTTACCCCAATAACTAATGACTGACTAAACCAGCTTGGCGCTTTTCTTCACCCCTCTTCAGATAGTATATTACATAGTTTCTTCAAAGAGGTAAATCTTCATCTATAGTAAAGTTAGGATTATGCATATTGATTGAGATTAAATAGCGAGAATAGAATATTTTCATAGAAGGTTGGTGTAGAAGGTGTAATTTTGAAATGAAATGAGGGGTATAGGGGATATATTGAAAGTTGTTGGGGAAAACTATCCGTTGGCGATAAAGTGTTTATCGCTCGATCAACTAAAAACCGCTAGGTGACAATTGAATATTTTAAAAAATAAATAACATTGAATAACACAAACTGCAAAAAAATTAATAATTAAATGTTTGAACTAATATCTGAAATAAAACTTAATAATTACGGCCGACGACTCTTCCAAACTCTTCCCAAAGATTCACTCTCAGAATTTCTCTTAACATTTCAAGCAAATTCCGATTCTGAATGTATTAGTCATATGCACATAGTTTTTTGCAGGAAAGCCTCTTTCAGGTTGAATCTCATGCCTCGATTATTCATATTCATATTTAATCCACTCTTTACCACGACAGGATTCCTGAATTACCATTTTATGTAGAATTATGCAAATGAGCACATCTTGTGCATTTTACGAGGACTTAAAACACGATATGAACCACAAATGATAGAGAACTTCCTCTTAAAAATTCCAAAATCCCATACCACATCCTTCCTCATCGCCATTTTGTATTGGTTAAAATGCTGGTTTGATGACCCACTTCGCAGGCAGGGGCCTGATGGTAACATTAAACCAATCATGACCATTTTAGACCATCCGCAAGATAATAACCATGAGTGTATTGATGTCCGCTGACTATGACATAAACTTAGGGACAAAGTCCATACTTTAGATATTCAAATCGATGTAATTTGTGCAAAACATTAATATCATTTTGTGAATCCGGAAGATTGAAAAAAGCGTGCCATATCCAAAAATCATAAGAAGCAGCAACTTCAAGGATAAAGGTTGGTTTTGGGTAACACCCTTTCTATTGACCGACTCAATAAGTAGGGCATCCCTTCCATACCCAATGCATGCATTCAAGGCTACCTAGCATTCCTGAGAATCCCCTATCCTCATTCTCCCTTAACATTTCTCTAACATTTTCCACGGTTGATTTTCGTAAATGCGTTGGGATAAAATGATTAATTACTACTTAGCAAAACAATGAAAGATAAGTGAATGGAGTTATTTTTGCCCATACGATGGTACTCATCGTTCGAATCCCTTGGTTTTCCATAACCTAAAATCCTAAGAGCCGAAGTAACTTTTTTGTTCAGGACTATGACCTCTAATATTCAGTGCATCAAACTGATAATTAAACTGAGGTTCTACCCGAAAAAGCTCATAAATAACCTTTATCACCAGGTGTCAGGGAAACGCGGAATCGACGTTGGAAATCTTGACCAGAGTACACACAAGTGGGAAGAAAATAATCGTGCATCAAATTCTGGTGGAACTATTCCCTCCCTCGATACGTATATCTTCTCATGAATACTTCTGTTAGCTCTGAAACTCTAGGTATTTGTTCTGAATGTACGAGTATCAAAGTGTTCACTAGGTCTCTATCTTCAGCTTCCTCATCATCAAGTTGTTGCAATCTCCTTTGATGCATTTCTATCCGTGATCTAAACCGATTGACATGAATATTCCTCTCTTCATCAGAACTCGCCATTGATGATTATGAAATTTATTGAGAATACAGATAAAGAAATAGGTAAAATATATGTAGAAGTAGGTGTGAGTAATTTGATGAAATAAAATGGCGCATATATAGGAATGAAGTAGGGGAAATATTCGTTACAAAATAGCCGTTAAACGATATATTATCCATCGAGCGATGGTGATTACAACGCCTGCGATAATCATAATATCGCAAGCACTATAGTGAATATATCTCGATAGAAATACTACCATATTTTTTCGTAGTGATGCAACTAATTTACCATGCTACCTGTTATGACAAATAGAATTTTTTACCATGGTCAATAGGAGAATAAGCCTCATAGGAGTGTGCACATAATTAGAGCTGCACATGGGTCGAGCGGGTCGGGTTTTAGCTAATACCAACTACCAACCCAACTATAACGGGTTTTTATTTTCATAACCAACCCTGCACCCACAAACATCGGGCGTTTTTGATCCGCCCGCTATGGGTCGGGCGGGTTCGGGTTTAAACCCTCTTCAAATTGTAGTTCAATTTTTTCTGCAAGTTTTTCACCTGTAGTGTTTATATTTATACCTGCTTTATATTCAATGATCATTCACACACACACACACGTTTTAAAGTTTAAACATACTTCTTACTTAAGTTCTTAATTACTTAAAAATCAAACCATAAACATTGTTAAACTCAAACAAGTACTAGGGTACTAGATTCTAAGTAGTTGTTGTTGTTGTCGTAGGTGAATAAGAAGAACTGAGGAGGAACAAGAAGAACTGAGGAGGCCGAACAAAGAGGAAGAGACTAGAAAGCTGAGAGAAATAGGGTTATCTTATCTACTAGTATCACAAGGGTTTCAATAACGGACGACTAGGATTAGTTTTATCAATGGTGTATATTTAGCGGGCTTTTCGGGCGGGTTTTAGCTAATACCAACTACCAACCCAACTATAACGAGGTTTTATTTTCATAACCAACCCCGCACCCATGACGGGCGGGTTCGGATTAAAAACCCACAGATTTAACAAGTACGGATAAGTTGGACGAGTCTTGTGCAGCTCTAAACGCAATTAAACTCCACTTTGTGGCTCATACTGTTTCTACCCATCTTTGAGAAATGTAGTTAACTTTCCTCGTCACTGCTTTAGTTTTTTAGTTTTTTTTTCTTTTCTTTTCTTGGCTTTCAAAAAGAAAATGTGTTTTAAGGAGGGTTTTAAAAGCGAGAAAGAAAACGATTCGGAAGAAACAAAATCTCTCAAAACCCTAAATTTTAGAGAGAAATGATGGGAGGTACAAGAACTCTTCGATCACGGTATTATTCATGTCAAGCGCAACCACTCGATCAGAAGGAGATATTAGATACCAAAATATGGTGGGTTTATGATTCAGTAGGTCGAGCTCAGAAGCTTGATTTAGGTATGGATTTCATTAGGAAGAAAACAGGATTAACAGAAGCGGAATACCAAATTCTTCTTGACACTCCATACTTAACTTTATTAGGTTGTGAGAAGTGCATTCTTGTTAAAATAGAACACCTTAAAGCCATCCTAACTACTGAAGAAGTTTATGCTCTGGATTCGAGTGAGCTTTCTATGCCTCCATTCGTTGAGGAGATGAGTCGTCAATGTAAGATAATTTCTTATGAGATTAATTATCTTTATTGGGCCCATGTAAGAATCTTGGTCATAACTAGGATATTGTTAAATATCTATAACTTGGTTTATATAAGGAGTCATATTCTTAATATATCTCTTCTTTGATGGAAGGTCGAGATCTAAAGCTAATACTAAAATCCTAGGAACTTGGTCCTCTCTCTACCTATGAAAAGGAAATAGTAACCATCACTATTGAATCCAAGGAATTAACAACTCATTACGCTTAAGGTCAAGAGAGAGAAACCATAATCTCCACAAGGTATTATTGCTGCCTCAAAGGTGATCGACTTATGTTGGATTAGCGCTACCAGGTATTCCGTATAAACTATTCTTGCGTATAATTAACGTGTGATTATCATGAAGTTCAACGATCCTTAATCAAGTATCTATAAAATTAAAACTTATAGTTGGCATCTAGAGCATGAGTTTTAGAACTCATGATTGTCTATTAACGATGTGCAATAATTGTATTATTATTTTTACTTTTGAGCATTTTCATTCTTGTGAAATCACGAACTTCAATTTTCACATAACAGTGATGCATCCTGTTGGCATAAGTATATATTTGATTATTGTGTATTTCACTGCCATGATCACATCTTATAAAAATGATTAAAAAATTCCAAGTTTTACCACTCAAAACCACCTCTGGATTCAATAGAAGTCTATGGTTTTATGATTTCTTCCGCCACCATGGTTGTTTGACGCAACATGATTAACTGATGAGAAAATAAAATTAGGTTAATTTGTTTTTGGGTCCTGTGAGATAATGGATTAATTTAAGTCAAAAAAGGCCTTTTTATTGGTCGACAGTTGACATACATGTCTTTCAATTCCAGCATGTTACTGGGCTTAAGTTTAAACTTGTAGAAATTGACGTTTAGTCCCGTAATGTGAAAAATTTTGGTGATTAATTTGAACTAGTTTTCTTGTCTACTTCTCGATTCAATCAGTTGAGGAGGATCTAATGAAGCTTGATGTTAGTTGTAGCATGGAAAACCATGGATAATAAAGTTACTTTGCATATTGGCAGAAAATGAAACAAAACGATTTATCTCTTACTGAATGTCTTACCATTCCCACATCAGGAGTTGTTCTACTGAAATTCTTTTATCAAGTACCAGGTCTTATTAGTTTTAAGTTTATTTTTCTGTTGGTTACATTTCTCTTAATTTTTATTATTTTGCTTTATGCTAAATTTATGTGCTTTGTTGCATACATTTACAAATACCATTTAGGAGAAAGCAGAATGGTTACTCAACGTGCTAAAAGGTACAAAACAACTTCAATCGAATTCGACTTCTCTATTTTTATTTACATAAAATGAAAAATTACATTTTGATTCTCTTTCATCCTATAATTCTTTGTCACTAATTAATTTGTTTATGTTTGTTTAAATGGTGTGCATTTTACATATTTGTTATTAAGTTAGGGAAATACTTCTTCTTTTTAGTTTGGTCACAAAGTTGAGTTAGACATTGATCTCTTGGAGTTAAATCAGTTTAATATGCGGTCAATTTTATCCTAGCACTAAACATTCTACACTGATATCACAAAGACACATTACCTTGTTTTTTCCTTTGATTTTTGGTTAATGTTGATGTCGAGAAATCAGTTCCAAATTATGATGTTCCCGCAATTTAAACAGGTGACTAATGACTATGAGATCATGAGAAAGTAACAATGTCACTTTAGGATCAGAGAGATCCTTTAGATTTAAAGACTTACTCACGTTCTCCGTGTGAGCACTGTCGAATAGGCAATAGAGTATAACTAATGTGTGCAGCTTTTTAGTTCATTATCTTTATCCCACACTCCATTATGCAATATATATAGTGTTGCTGATAATTTTCTTTTGGTTGGTGTTTTATTTACAAGCTTGCAAAGCGTAGGTCGTTATGAAGCCATTTTTTTACTCTTTCGACCTAACAATTTTACAGGTTGATCTGTCTTGACTCATTATCTTATTCGCATGATTCTTATCTAATGTGTACATAGGTGTACACCTATTAATTAATTAGTACTTGTGTTGCTTAAATAGTTTCACATGTTTGTTCTTAATTAAGGTGTATATTTCTTAATGTGTACAGAGGTGTACACCTGTTGATGTGCACATATTTGTACACTTGTAGATGTTAACGTGCACATAGTTATACCCCTGTTGATTGTTAATGAGTGCACATGTTGATTAGATCTCAGTATAGCTTCCCATGGATAATCTCTAAGTATTCTTCTGAACATGTGGTTCTATTACTATTTGGGTTTATGAGACTAACCTCTGGAACTTGTAGCTCCAACAGGGAAATTCTGAGCATCTTTCTTTGACCTGGTATTTTAGTTAGTGAACTAATACTGAGAAAAAAAATTTCGGTGCTTGCTTTCTTTAATACAATGATGAGCATAAGTTGTTTGATTGCTTCTTTTCTTTGACACTTTCTGTTATTTGTTTCCTTCGAGAATATTTTTTAAAGCTTAGATTGTCAAGTTTAAATAACTCAAGTAAAAAATTTGTGGTGATTCTTGTCGCAGTGTTCCAAGAACATAAAATGGAAGCTTAAAGTTAGATATATTTCTTTTGAGGTTATCTCTACAACTATATCTTACTTTTCCCACATGTTTCTTGTCTGCAGAACCCTCTTAACTCAAATATACCTTAAACTATTTTTGTGTAGGAAATAGTCAATGAGATTAAAGAACTTTTCTCATCAACAGGTTTTGTGTGGAAATTATCGACTCCACGGACGCCTCAGACAGGGTATATGCAAAGGCCCATGTAACATTTACTATCTTTAGTTGGTATCATCTCGGGAAGTTATATTTAGTTTTATTCTCATGTACAGATTATCCAAGGGATTTGCATTTATTACCTTCACATGCAAGAAGGATGCTGAAAATGTATGATTCCTAACACATTTTTATAATCATATATCTTGTTAATCACACACGTACTTAATAGAAATCCTATGTTTGTTTATCAGGCAATCCATACGGTAAATGGGAAAGAATTTGGTATAGAAGACTTTCGCTAAATCTTGGTGTTAACACTTTGCCAGATTATGCTCCTGCACCTGCGTCGGTTGAATCATTTACATACAGAAAGAAACTATATGAGTTCTCCACACTGACAATGAGTGGTATGTTTTATAATTCTAATAGTATGGTCTCCTTGGTATGATCTTAGTCGGTCTTAATTACATAATGCTCTGAAGAATGATATTGTGCAAGTCTAGTGTGATCTTCTTAGATGCAATAATAAATGCTTTTCTAGCTTTGGATCGCTGCAGAGTTGCCGATTTAGGTTGACACGGTTAATTTCTTGGCATTCAAGTTACCATCCTTTCATAAGTGTACATATTGGTGCACCTATAATACAAGTGTACAAATTGGTGCACCTGTAATACAAGTGTACATATCGGTGCACCTTTGATAAGATGAGTGCAGGTGGATTTCACTTTCATTCTCAACCTAGAAACAAGGCTATTTTTGGAATTGAGATGGTGGATTTCACTGCCATTCTCATCCTAGAAACAAGCTTGTTTTATTTTCCTGTCCAAATATGTTGTGTTGGTTGTGCAGGGTACCTAAGAAAGCCAAGAAGTGAGACACTACTATGCTGAGCATCTTAGGTTGGTAGAATTTTGTCATGGTAGAGGTAGATTTTTTGGGAGTTTTTTTTACTGCTTTTGTTTAATACCGTTGAGTAGTGATCAACGATTAAAGATGTGTAGTTAGTTTGTTTGCGTCGAGTGATACTGTTTATTCCTTTATGGTAAAATGGATGTCACAATGTGCACATAATTGTACACATTTTGATTCTTAATGTGTATATAATTGTACACATTGATTCTTAATGTGTACATAGTTATACACTCGTTCGTTAATGTGCACATAATTGTACACCTTTTGATCGTTAGGATTTTGTGCAGCCTAGGGTACTAAACACGTGGTTCCTGGGTAAGATTTCATGTGGCCTATCTGGGGTCTTATATGGATCCATAAAGTTTTGTTAATTTTGATGTGTTGCTATCAGCCCGCCTCCATCCTTAGTCTTTCTTTACTAACTCCGTTAGTACAATTACAGGCCACATACCAACAACTGATATTAGAACTACACACCGTGCATACTACCTTCCAGTACGCAGGAACTGAATGAAAGTGTCATCGACTGCAATAAGGCATTGTTTTCTACAACTGGCCTGCATACTACACTTCACCAGGTATTTTTGTAACATCATTATGCTCTATCACGATTTTCACCAGTATGTATTTTTGTAACGAAGGAATCTGCGATGATCTCTATTTGACCAGTATGTATACTTATAGAAGTAGGTACATACCTCTTGGACAGAACTGGTGTGATCTGTGCATATGTATTTGATCTTCTATATAATATATTTTCTTAACTTACATTTCATTTAGATGTTGTTCGTATGATCTTATTTACAGGAATTGGATAAGCTCAAAGGATGAGTTGTAGAAGATAAAGGAGGTTGTGAGCACATTTTCCTTTGGAAGTGATCTCACTTTGTGCTGCTATGCTTGCAGTCCAAGATGACAAAGACGACTCGATAGTGGTCAGGATGACGAAGATGACTCCGAGTGCTGCATCTATTACGCCTCCAAGGTGGACGCTCAATTTAAGTTATGTTTCCATAAATCCTGCATTGGCTGCATAACCAGGCACCTTTTCAACTGCAAAAGATGTTTCTTTTTGCAATGCAACAGTATTTGAGGTGATTAAGGTTGATCTCAAAACACTGTAATAACATGTTCTCTTTTTTCTTTTTCTTTTTGTCTTCTTACGTACCTTATAATAACCATCATTATTCATAATCATCTTAAGAATGTTTTTTAAGGTAATGTGTAGATAGTTGTACACATATTGATAGTGTACATAAATGTACACTCGCTGATTGTTAATGTGCACATCTTTGATTCTTATGCTCTCTGGATCTGCACCTTATATTGATGAAAACATTCTCACTTTTTCCAGTGCCTCTCTTGTTAGGCGCAGTCCTAGTCCTAGGAAGATGAGTTCCTCTCCTTGCATGACTCCTCCATCTAGGGGTGAAAGCCCTGATAGACACAGTCATGAAAGTCCTATAAAAATGAGCCGATCTCAGTGTGAACCTGCTCGTTCTTGTAGCTCATCACAACAGAATTTTGAGGCTAATGTAAGTTGTCTGATTACATTTTTGTTTTTTAATCTTTGAAACTAGAATTAGTAATTAAGCATGTTAGGCTCGACTTATATTTCATGACTGATGTAAGGTTTATATAATGGACAAGTCACATCCTTTGAGCAGGTGTGTTGTTTAAAAAGCGGTGGGTGTTTGCATGTTCTCTTCAAAGTACAGGTGTACAACTATGTACACCTGTTGACTGTTAACGTTTACATTTCTTATAAGAAACTTCTTTCATGAAAAGTTTATTTGAAAATATTTTCTTGGCACTACTGAATCAAGAACTTCCTTAGGTGAGCATGTTCGGTTTCTTAATAGCGTTATTACTCTCCCATTCTTGTTTTTTTTTTTTAGGTTCTGAAGTTTTGGTTATAGCCACAGGAGATTTCTTTTAACAAAGATTGAGATTTTAAAACAATCCATAAGATATTGTAAAGATTGAGTTTACGTATTTTAGGTAAAGTGACAAATGCGAAAACGATCTTATGGCATTCCTCTGAATGTAACATTACCTGGAGCCTAGATTTTACTTGCATTTATCACTTTGATGATAAGAGAAGATGAGTAGTGCCTCTGGTGCGGAACTGAAGGTATGATTACACCATCTTAAGTTGTTGTTTTCCTATATCATGAGATGATTTTAATAGCATGCTTGTCATGTGTTTAGGTACTTTTTGAGGGAGCTTAAGAACGTGAAGAAGAATAATGGACAGGTTGCATGTGGTGTAGAAACTAGTGACCTTGTCTACTCTTTGAATTTCTAGATTTTTGTAGATCTACATTTTCAAACACTAGTGTAAACTATGATTTTTAAAAAATGAAAATTATATAGTCATATGGGTACTCTTTTCGTAGATAACTAAAAGAGCTTTCCGAATATATAAAATTTACGAATTTTGGACAAACGGTTCGAAAGATAAATCATTTTTATATTATTTAAAATTGCTGACATCATTATGTGTCACTTTGGACTAAACTGTAAATATTTAGACTAGATTGTAAATTAGGAAGGTTATATGTGTATTTTTCATATTTTAAATATCTTTTGGACTAGATTGTACCTAGTTAAGTCGGGATGGACTAAAAATCTGTACTTTTTGACGCGTTTTTGGACTAAATCGTTTTTTTCCCTTTAAACTTTGTCTAAACAAATTCAACTGCACCCATCACGACCGGGTGATTCAGTTGACTAAATGAACTGGGTTAAGTCAGTTGACCGGATTAAACCAGATATTTCTTGACCTTGACCGAGTCAATAATGTTAATCGTGTCCTTCTATTGACCATGATCGAATGTGCTGAGTTTATTTTTTGGCTTTCAGCTGAATAATTTTTTGAACTGATTAAGTTTAGGCGTTTTTTACTTAAAAATTAATTAAGGTTTGTTCAATAAATTAAAATTAGTCCATAAATAAATTAATTTCAATGAATAACATTAAGAAATTATGAAGTGTATTTTACTAATGAAATATGATCCTATTATTGTGCTTCACCTTTATTGAAAATTAATGTATAGTTTTAAATAATTTATTAGAGAAATCATTATAAAATTATATAATTGGAACCATTTTTGTTTTTTGACACTACTAAATTTTTATGTGCATTACGATATGGTTTACGTGTGTGCATTATTGGTATGCCTCACAAGTTGATATTTTATTTGAATAAGATATTGTGCTTAAAATTATTATGTTGGAACTCTTAGCGATCACCACAGTGATACTAGAGTGTTTTATCCGAGCAATAATCATAAAGTTGTTGTAAGTATAAATTAGCAAACTGTAAAGTTGAGGTTTTGCAATTATCAACCTATTGTGGTAACGACATTATCTTATTTGTTTGGCTACCACCACAGTGGTATTCAAACATTTTTCGCCATGAGCACAATTTTGTTAAAAGCTTACAATATTGTTTTTCTTAAATATATTAGAACAACAATTTCCCACAGGTGATTCGAACTCACATGTTTAAGAGAACACTAAAGCATATGATCTTTGATCATACATTACGGATCTGAATCACTTTATGTTTTAGTGAGTGTCTAATGTCATATCTCTTCATTCTCAAACTTGAGCGCCAGTATAGACATAAAATTTAAGACATAAAAATTAAGATCATGATTAAGTAAATGCCACATAAGTTTTTATTTTGTATAAACTGCATAAAAGAAAATTTACTTAAATTAAATCATTATTGAGTTGAGTAACCCATTACGGTATTTTCATGAAAATTGTTATTATGTGTTTAATATCCAAAGTTTATTTCATCCTCTGAAGAAATTAAGGTTTTGTTTTTGGATACATTCTCAAATATTTGTGAAAATGACATTCATTGTTATTCTAAGCATCCTTCATTTTTATCCATATTATAACCCGTATTTAACATGATTGTTAAGCTTGTATCAAATTTAAATTAGCGATGCATCAAAGAATTTTCTTCAACGAAATTTAATTATTGAATTATACTAATAGACTTGCTTAATGCTCGATTTTCGTTTAGGAAATGTTTCATCACGTTTGGATATTTTTCAGTCAAAGGGTGTTGATATTTTCAAAATTCATATATGACATGCTTTTGAGTATATATTTATGATTAATGTTACATGCTTATTCATAATTGTTCATAATCGAATAAATTTATGATTAGATCAAGTATATCCATATCATTGAGTGGGACTGTGCAGTATCACAAGAAAAGTTAGTGTGATATTTGCATATGTACATGTTAATTATTGGATTTTTTAGTTATCACAACGGTGATACTAAACTCTCTTATCTTTTAAGTGTTGTATATTTTGAGTCCTCTTAATTAGTTTGTTTAACGATTAGAACAACGCTGCTCACAGGTAGTTTTGGTTCACATGTTTAAACAAGCATTAATTTTATCTAAATGTTTCATATACATGTAAAATAATAGTTACCCACAGGTGACTATTATTCCGACGTATTAGGTTGAACATTAGAGTTATTTGAGTTTGTTAATACATGATAGGACGAGATTCTCCCACAGGTGATTCTAGTTGTGGTATTAAACAAACATAATGTTGTGTGTATGAGAAGGTAAAATATGTACTGATGTTTTTCATGTCTCACATTGTTCATTGATAAGGTTTTACCCACAGGAGAATCTTATTGAAGGTATGAAAATATTGTAAGCTTAATTGTCATTTATCTCTATTATAAATTTCAGCTTTTGTTCTTATTAATTGTTGATTATGATTATTTTATAGACTTTTAATGGTCCATTTTTTTTTGGAAGATAAAATTGTTTATCACCTGATGATTTTTCGCGTTACTGTGTACATCTATCAATTGCATTACGAATCTCAATCCGTGGATGTTTTCTCGAACATTCATTATTGAAATTGAGAGGCAATTATAGAGAAAGTGAAAATCATAAAGTCTGATAAAGGTGGTGAATATTGTGAAAGGTATGACAAAAAAGGATAATATCCTAAATCTTTTACGTAGTATCTCCAAAAGTTTGGATTTGTTGCTCAATACACAAGGCGAACTTATCCTTGGCATAATGGTGTATAACAAAAGGCAAAATCATACTTTTATGAAAATGGTTAGAAGCATGATGAGTTATGCATAATGACCACATATCAGTGAATGTATGTTCTTTCAACAACTGTGTAATTTAAATAGATTTCCGAGTAAAGCAGTTTCAAAGACACACTTTGGACTAGAATGACTGGAAACCTAGTTTAAATCACCTTTAAGTTATGGTTGTTCAGTTGGAGGTGAGGACTTACATTCCAAAGAATGAAAATTGGATTTGGAAACTATTATTGGTTAATTGGTTTTCCTAAATAATCCAAATGGTATTGTTTAATGTTCTAACAGTAGTATGAGACTTATTGAAACCGAAAATATAAATTCGTTAATGATGGCATAATCAGTGGGAGTACGTGGATATATCTGTTCCAGAAATCATGATAATGATCCCTTTATTTAAAATTTCTACAGATATTGTGAATCTTCTCATTATCAGAATGTTAATAATGAAAGACCACAAATTATTGATCCAATACTCCATAACATAACTACTGCCAATAAAGATTTTTTTTTGATAAAAACATGAACCAGCATTAAGAAGGTCTCAAAAAAAGATTAAAAGAAAGTTATTCATGTTGTTTCAGTGATTTTCTTACAAGAATTTATTACATTCTGATATGGAATGGCAAAGACTCGATTTTCGGTTCACAAATATTATGTGTAATAATTTTGATTAATAGGTTGATGCTATGTGAGCAAAATCATTGGTTGAAAGTCAAGTCTCGGATATTGTTTAATTGATCGAAAGACACAAATCAGTTGTATGAAAGTGGATCTTTCTGACCTAACACGACTATAATAGCAATGTTAAACGGTATAAATCAAGACTTATTGCCAAAGATTTTACTCTGAAACGATGCATTGATTATAAATAAGTTTTTCTCTCGTGTCAAAGAAAGACTTATTCAGAATTATCATGGTATTATTAGTAGCTCGGTATGACCAAAGAGTTGCATTAATTAAATGTGAAATGTCCTTTATTAATGATAAACTATAAAGAAATTACGCGTGTTAATATGAAGGCCTCGCCTTATAAAGATAGGAACACGTAGTCTGCAAAACTTAAAAATCAAAGTATGAAATTAAGCAAACTTCTCGAATATTGTGTATCTAAAATTCAACAAGACCATTAACGTTATCTGGTTTTATATGAATTTATTATTGATCGATGCATATAACTCAAGATCAGTGGGAGAAGTTCATACTCTTGGTATTTTATATTAAGACTTACTACCTACGAGTAGTGATCTTGACTTTATGCATATCTCTTATGATTCGAAATAAAGAATGTCAATGAAGCTTACTATGTGATAGTCACATATCGTATGGATTACTAAACCCCTCATGTAAAGCATATATAGAATATTCGAAGATTTTTATTTTTTTGAGATAATAACATACATAGCAAATTTTGTTTCATATCGGAATGAAGATATAAATTTAATCTCCATTCTCTGAAATGGAACATATAACGAGTTGTTGGTAAGTTAGCATATACCTATGGAATCGAAGAACAAATTATGCCGAAGCTATCAAGATTTTGAGATACTTATCTTGACTTATATCTTACAATCAGTTACTCAACCCAATTAGAGTTGATTGGGTTTTCAGACTACAATTTTGCTGGATGTGCGGATTCTATAAAGGAAGAATCCCTTAAGATTAGCTCCACAATTGAGTTTGAATATGACTGCGAGACTTAGAGATTTAAGTTTGTCTCTATATTGCTGAAATTTATCGTCTTAACTTCGCAGCATTAAAGCACAATATGAATACAAAGGGAACAAAACACATGAACCTTGAGTATCCATATGTGAATTATGAATTTCAGAATAATAAGTTGCTTATTTACCATTAAGCACAATTATTTTTGCAGATGCACTTACCGAACAGTTACCTTATAAGACCTCTTAAGAAAAGTGTAAATCTTAGGTCTGTGGGAGTAACTAATTATTGAATTCAGCTAGTTTATGTGCTTAGTTTTGAATACTTATTGAGCTCTTATTAATGCAATTGTGAATATATTTCTGTATCCATGTTTAGTATACACTTATGTGAATGGATGAATGTTAACAGAAATAGTATTTCGTTTGAAGACATCACTGGACCATTATGATACTCCTCTTAAAGGCCTAGTTAAGTAAGTTGTTTATGTTGTGGTACATGGAAGGGAACATGTTGATAACAAGACAACGTGCAGCCGCTATGACTCGCATGAGTAGCTTGTTTAATCAAGGTATTACGTTAACCACTAATGTACTATATTTAGCAATTACGCGCGCCTTATGAATCCTATAGTTAACCATTACTAGATAATCACATGGACCAGTAGGAGAATGTAAGATAATTTCTTATGAGATTAATTATCTTTATTGGGCCCATGTTTGAATCTTGGTCATAACTAGGATATTGTTAAATATCTATAACTTGGTTTATCTAAGGAGTCAGATTCCTAATATATCTCTTCTTTGATGGACAGTCGAGATCTAAAGCTAATACTAAAATCCTAGGAACTTGGTCCTCTCTCTACCTATGAAAGGGAAACAGTAACCATCACTATTGCATCCAAGGAATTAACAACTCATTACGCTTAAGGTCAAGAGAGAGAAACCATGATCTCCACAAGGTATTATCACTGCTCCAAAGATGATCGACGTATGTTAGATTAGTGCTACCAGGTATTCCATATAAACTATTCTTGCGTATAATTATCGTGTGATTATCATGAAGTTCAACGATCCTTAATCACGTATCTATAAAATTAAAACTTATAGTCAATTGTCCCTTTGTCAAGATAAAATTCAGGTGTGTAGAGATGGATTTTCATGCTTGAATTTTCATTTTATGCTTAAATTACGATTTTTAATGCTTGAATTGGTAATTGGTAATTTTGCAGGAAGCTGATGAAAGAGATTCGTCAGACGATTCTGAGGAAGTAGAAGAAGGTAAAATGGATAATAGGTTTGAATTTGTGGCATTGGATGTATGTCTACAGGCAGCTTGGAATTTCCTAGACAAGGAAACAACCTTACTAAGGACAGAAGTGGCTCTTCCAGAATCGAGAACCACTATGAGTTTTGAACAACTTTGTCAAATCCAAACTAGCGTAGTTCGAATTAGGTGTCTGGTGAATAAGGTGCCTCTCTAATTTTGTTATCTTTATGCTCATATGATATCGTGTTTGTGTCAATTAGTGTAATTAGCTAATTTTTGTTATCATGCTTGTATTTAATTGAGGATTTTAATAAAGTGCCACACTTTAGGTTTTACCTTTAAGAAAGTGCCACCGTTTTTTTTCATAGTTTATAAAATGCCACACATTTGACTTTTGCCGTTCTGTTTTTTTGAAAAAATAGTAACCTGGCGTTAGTAACCGTTAGTGCTTATGTGGCATTAAATCACCCATATAAAATGATATTGAAGCCCCTGAATCAGTTATTTTGGAACGAGTTAACCAGTGACTGAGTTAATAGTTAACTCGTGACTCGGTCCACGTGAAAAAAACGTGAACAATTTTATAACGGTCGGAATACACGTGTCACTAAATTCTTCAGATCTGGAGAAATTCTTAACGGCCATATTCAGGCCATATTCATCATTTTCAAGCTGTATATATAGCTATGAAGAACACAGACTCTTCTTTACTCAATTTCTTCAGAAGTTCAACACAAATTTTCAACTAGCAAGGGTGATAAATTTTTCAACACAATTCTTCTTTACACACAAAAATGAGCCAAAGGGTGATAAATTCTCTAAGAAGTAACAGTTGCAGTAGCAAAAGCAGCAGCAACAAAGTTAGACAACAAAGCAAGATTATCCCATCAAAATAAAACTGACTTCTGGTACATATAAATGTCCAGACCAGAATCAGTGTGTAAAGCAACAAAGAAACCTAACCAACCAACACCTGCCTACCAGCAAAGTTCACAACAGATCTAACACAACAAAAACACACACACGCGCACACACATACACACACACACACACACACACACTTATACTTCCTAGTCTTCATAGTCTTCTTAGACTTTGCCTGTTTTCCCTTTGTTACTGCAAGATGTTGACTCACATATCCAATACCAGCAAAAATCTGACTGAAATTTTGATTATCTTGATTAGTGCCAGGTCCTGCTGGTGGTCTTCCATGAGTGCTAGGTCCTGCAGATGAGTCACCAATAAATGATGATGTACCTCTAGATGTGTTTGCCTTTGCTTTACCCCTTGCATAGCTACTTTCAGGCTGATCTCTACTAGTGAAGGTGCAGTTTGCAGCATCATACTCAGTGCTTGGCTTGAATCCAGTTTGGTTTTTACCAACATCACCACCAGTACAGGTTCTCTTGTTGTGACCAGCAGTAGATCCACATTTTCCACACTTTTTTTTCTTCACCACAGTTTCAGGTTCATCATAACTTCTCTTCCTCTTCTTTGATGGTCTTCCAGTTTTTCTCTGATAAGGAGGAGGCTTTATGTTGACGTCCATGGTTGGCTGCCAAAAGAAGAGATAAGAAATGAGAAACTTAAAATAATAAAACCCTAAAGATTCTTAAATAGAGAATAAAGAAAAATAAAGATATAATATCTTAAAAGTAAATGCACCACATTCAATAAAGTTTATAAATGTACCTGATCTTCCCACACCCATTCAGTTATGTCTTCTAATGGTTTGACAACATCTGCGTATGTGGTCCTATAATATTCCACAGTATAGTAAGGAGCACAATAGTTGTTCAACCAATAAAATAAATGTGTCAGTACTATGGACAATACTACAATAAAGTGCATGAATAATACAAAGAACTTACTCTTTCCAGTTGGGCCTTAGCAGCTTCAATGCACATACAACATGTTGACAAGGGAATCCCCTTAGCTGCCATTGCAAACAAGTGCATTGCTTGCCTACAATATTCACTGTGAAGATTTTCTTGGTGATCACATTAGTTACCAAATAAATTTGTCCAACGACACTGCCTTCTGCATCGAACTTACCAACCAAGTCAAGCATTTTATTTATTAATTTAACAGCAGCAGGGACCAATCCATTTTCATCCCACTTAGCAGATTCTTCCCTTCTCTTAAAGAACAAACCCATTACTAACTGACCATACATCATGCCTAGTTGAATTATAGGTTTATCTCTCATATTAGAAGCCATGGAATTAAAAGATTCAGAAAAATTATTATTCATATGCTCACAACAGCTAATGGGATCAAAATAGGCCCTAGACCAAATACTTGGATCTTCTTTCCTAAGATATTCACCAGCATCAGCATTTTCTTTGCATATGCTGTCAAAGTGCTCTTACATTGCAAATAAATCACAATTATATATAACCTACAAACTAACAATCAAAAAATATGGAAGTTTTCTGACAAGAGGCACAAACCTGAAAATGCTTTACTTTGTAAGCTTTGCATGCATTCCACAATGAACTGTGCAAGGTGGGTCCTTGTAGTACTTCTTGAAGTTCTTGTATAAGTGCCTACATATGCAAATAAATAGTTAGTTCTTGAACCAATAGAATACATACATAATGTAAAACAGGGGATTAAATTTACTTACCTGAAACAATACCTAACTCTTGCACCAGGGAAAACCTTAGGAACAGCTTCCAACAAGCCTTTCTGCCTATCAGAAATAAAAGTAATTCTGCCAGCATGATGTGCATTGATCATTGGAGCTAAGTCCTTGAGGAATCCAGTCCAGTTCTCCTTAGTTTCACTCTGACAGGCCTTAATGCCTAAAGGAACAAGATTGTTCTGACCATCAAGTGATGTTGCAGCCATTAGAACACCACCACGCTTTCCAGTTAGATGGCATGCATCTAACCCTATGACTGATCTTCCAGATTTCTTCCATCTTCTCATTAGTGCAGCAAAAGAAATAGTCATGCTCATGAATGCCTTATCTGCAAATTAAGTAACCAAACTATGTCACTATTTGAGCATAACATACAAATAAATAAGAAGTATTCAGCTAATGCATACCTTTTTTTTCCATAAGTGTATTTAGAAACAGACCCTGGATTTGTATGAGCCACCATTGCACAAAAGATGGGTACATCATTTTATATGTCTTCATAATTACCAAACAAATCTTCTAAAATAAGATTTCTTGCCTTCCATGCAAAAATATATGGTATGTTGATGCTATGAGTAACAAAAAAGTCCCTTGCAATGTGTCCAGGCTTTGGAATTAAGGCCCCAGCTGTCTGCTTTAGCTTATCATGTACAACCTCTTTCACAAACTCAGGATCTGCAGATCTGTTAAAACTCTTTGGATTACCAACACAAGTATGTTCTAGATTTACCTTCCTAACAATAAAAGTGGAATCATGCCTTTTTATGCTATTCACAAACCAGTTACAACCATACTCTTCCCTAAACCTACAACTGACTCTTAGCCTTTTTTTGTCACTCTTATATGTCTTGTATTGACAATTTTGTTTTACACAGTAACCTCTAAGATGTTTCTTAAATGCCTTCTTGTCATTAAAATCATACTTTACCACAATCTTCGTAGGATCAACAGGAGCAACCTCTTCTTCTTCAAGGAATAAAGGTTCTTCTTCTTCATCATTGGGCATACTAAAGTCTTGTTTCTATTTCTGGTAATTAAACTCTGGTATGGCATCTGTATCATCAATTACTTCAGGACCATCTTCTTTATCCTTACTCCCACAATCATTAGAAACTGCAATCAACAAACAACATCAAAGTGTTAGTAAATTTTAAAAAATAAACAATAACAAATTATAAACACTAAAACCCCTTAATACTTCCATACCTTCTTCATTGTCTTCTTCTTCTTCTTCACTACTGCTTGAATCGGTTCTTTCATCTCCAACTTTATATGTCTTGACAATGTCTTCATATTCAATATCATTCTCTTCATCACTGTCAAAAATTGGTGGAGCATCTGGGTCTTCAATGGGGGTGACAGTCATCTACATTTGTGTTCTCTAGCACCACATTCTCCTCCTCTTCATCACTGTTGAACCCTGCATCATTGTTTTTCACTGCATCACTGTTATTCACTACATCACTATTGTTCACTGTATCAACCCAGTAATCATGATTGAAGGTCTTAGTCACTTGAATTGGTACACTGCTTGAACCAACAACACTGGCTTGACTAAGGCAAGAATAACCTTGAGATTCCACTTTAGTTAGCAGATCCATGAACAATTGCCTAGCTACTCCTCCATTTAAGTTTTCCTTCTCTGATTGAGCTTTCAACCTTTGTGACCTCCTTACACCTTCTCCATTCTTTTCTTGATTTCTCCTCATAGACTTTTCCTTTGAAACTGGCCTCTTAGCAATCTTATTAGGGGACTTCTTCGGAGTCTCATCAATTGCAATTAACAATGACAAGCGCAAACATATAAACCCTTTCTCATCAGGTACAGCATGCTCCCAAAACTTAAACAAGTCCTCATTTGATTCCAAAACCTCAGCCAAACATGGGTCTGTAGTCCAATATAAACTAGGAATTTTCTTCTCATTAAGGCGCAACTTAACACACAACATCTTCTCAAATTCCTTGAGGTCAATTCTTTCTCTATCCATGTGAGGGAATAACAATGTCAGTTGCCTGTTTTCAACAAACACGCTGATGTCTCTATATGGATAATATATTTCATCACTGCATCATAAGTAACAATGAAACAATTCAGTAAAACAATACCCTAATCACATAAAACCTCCAAAAATAAAACCAATACAGACCCCAATATCTGCAAACCCTAACTACAGAAAACACCCAAATTTAAACCCTAAAATCAAACATGCAACATTATCGATTTACATAAAAAATTAATAAGAAGATGAAAAGAGAGATGGGTTTCTTCAGAAATGGAGAAAAACGAATTTAGGATTTTAGTAAATCATACCACTTGTTGTTATTCCCGTTTTTCTTCTTCGGCATCTTCAACTTTACTGAAACCCTATACTCATAATCTCAATTGATCAAAATTTCTAAACTAAATCTCTTTGTAGAACCCTAATTTTTCTAACCTAAGTTTCTCTGCTGGAAAGACATGGAGAGAACGAAGAAAGAGAATAGAAATGAGAAAGTCAAACCCTTGGTGTGCTTTCATTCTCGCGAAGGATAGGAAGGTAAATTAACCAGCTACCACGTGTCAAGTTCTCTCATTGCCACACTCTAGAGCCGTCGATGTATAGACAGGTGTCAGAATCTTTACCTGGTCAGCGAACTTTTAACCAGCCAAGTGGGTCCAGACGGAAACACTAACGTTTGTGTCACTAAATAAACTTTCAGAACAACGGTGGCATGTTCTTATATCGGAAATGGAGAGTGTGGCATTTCCTTAAAATTCCCTATTTAATTTTGGTTGTATGTTGACTGATTACTAATGAAAGGTGGTATGCGTAGGTTTTGCATGTTTCTTTGTACTAGACTTTTGTTGCTAATTTTGGCCGCATTCTAGTGAAGTAGTGAACTAAATTGTTTTCAAGAGGTGGGGGTTCGGATATCACTGCCTATAAAAAAAACATGAAACTCATCACACAAGCAGCAAGCCCAAGCTTAGAGCTGCACTTTCATTACCTGTAGTTCCTGAGAGAATTACCAACTTACTGTAAGTAGTTAACATCGCGGTCTAGTGAAATTGGACCACAAGAAGTCATAATTCTTTTACCTGGTGCCAAGGTAGGCCACGAAGGAGCGAGTCATTTATTGAGTTAAGTAAACAATATCCATCAGCTAGATTAAGTAAGCTTAAGTAGGACTAGTTGGTTAGTAACTTAGTACCGTATAGCCTATGCTGTCTCTGCTTAAAAAAATAATTAGACGATTTTGAAACCAAAGTATATACATCTCGTCTGGTACATAGTCTGAAAAATCAACCTTCACTCTTAAGATTTGTCAATTCCATGCAAGTCAGAGTGTAACGAATGCTCGGAAATCTGACTGATCTCTGACTAGCAAGGAAATTAAGGCTCAGAAATGGAACCAGTCATTTAAACATATAGAGCTTGTTATAGTATTTGCATGCAAGTAGAATATAAATGCATGATCATCTATTACCCATATCAATTACCTACACAACTATACCAATGTATGATGGCCTGCTAGGCAATATCTTGGCATCCATGTTGTTTGAAACACGAGGCGAGGCAATGTGCCAATCTAGTCAACCCACAAGTAGCTGCCATTAGTGACTAATTAAACTAAAGAGGAAGATCGAATTGAGAAAGTTTTGGGAAATGTTGATCAATAATCTCCACGTTAATTTTTCATCAATCACCACTTCACCAGTATCTTCACGTTAATTAATTAGTTGTCAATCACCGTCAAATATGGAAAGAAAAGATTTACCTTCTCAGTTGTCGATTAATTACCTGATATGGAAAGATAAGATTGGCATTGGGGAGAATCAATTGTTCAGAATTCTGCCATTTAGAACTGTGCAATCTAGAGAAAGAAAGTTTAGGTAGGAACAATGTGTATCTGAACTGGTTGAGTGGTTAAGGTATAGAAAGTTGCCTCAGATGGATTAATTGACACATAAAATGCTTTAGCAGATTAACAGGTCTACTACAATGTTGCAACTGGAAGTTATAATATCTGTTTCTCGATCAAGGAATCGTCCTACAGGCAAGAACTAATCACATTAAGAAATAACACAATCACATTAATCTCACGTTATTCTCTTAGATTTTAACTTTTCTTTCCATAATTTGATCAATATTTCTTCCCATCTTTTGATCAATTAAATAAATCACGTTATTCTCGTAAGTCTGTTTGTTGTTTCCATCGTTTGATTAATCAATCACGTTATGCTAGCAAATCTTTTTTTCTTCCAATATTTTGATCGATTGGTATAGGTGATTGATGTCGGGAACACTATTTATGAAGTTTCCATCTTTGATCATTGACTTGATGGTGATTGCAAATGAATAGCTCCTAGGATTTTTGGCAAGGGAAGGCGTTCACCATCTGAAACGCTGCTCGCCTTTGACAACATAGTTTGGAATGGATAAAAATCTCACTGTTTAATTGTTAGAAATCTGCAATGGTGACAAAAACTCAACCGTAAATTGTTTACTTACAGGTGAAGGAAGATCTTGCTTATCTGCTGAGCAATGACCGCCGCATGGCCGAGATGGACCTGCGACGGGTAGATAGTGGAATGATGACGAAGCTTGAATCACTTCTGCAGGAGCGGTTGGTGCAATTTAACTGGACTTCGAGAAAGCTATCCAGGGTATGCCTAAATACTCTTGATTCAGTTAAAATACTCCCAGTTTATCTTAAGATATTATTCTTATATCGCGTCTTCTGTTATTGAAGATAATGGAAGACGTTGACAGGATGGAAAGCAATTTAAAGATAAAGCTGGATGTGAAAAATCTGCATTCGTCTCAAATTCAGTTAGTTATGGGCATATTAGGTACTAGTCTGACTGTTGTTGCTACGGTTGCTTCGGTTGCCGTTATTTTTGTTATGATTTTTCAGATCGAATGTCAGAGTTTGCTGGATAAAGCCAATATAGGTCAGCTTGTGAATTTTCTTTCCTTGTTACTTGCTTTCACAATCTTACTTGCTTGAATAATCAGCTAATATTGACACACTTAGGGTTTACTTCTGGTCCAAATTTTCTAAAGATGATTATTTGTCTCAAAGAAACAGTTATTGTTATTATTATTTCGTTTGTAAACTTGAATCCAACAGTTTATTTATTTTTATTTTTTTCTCTTCGTAGTGGCTAATATGCTGAATACTCGCTGTGACTACTTGTTGCTGCTGCTGGAGCTGATGTCAGGTAGTGATAAGCAGCTCAGAGAAATGTTTTCTTCAGATATACCGCAAAAGTCTTCAGAAAGGTTTCTAGAATCAGATTGTTCAGCTGCATGAGTTTTGTGTCTCTTAGCTGGTTCCGACATAGTAGTTATTAGTAGTTTACCTGTGTCCAAGTAATAGTTGTGCGCGCACCTGGTTTTTGTTAATCTCTCACTTCAGAGTGCTTTTGCCTACTGTCATACTCATGTACATAATACAAGTATTATCAGTATCTTACCTGGGAGTGGGAGCACTGCAATAAGCATCTTCAGCTTACTAATAACTCACATTGTGTTCCTTGGTTGTGCTGGCTACATGTATTTAACCCTCTTTGACTGCTTCAAAGCTCAGATTTAATCTACACTGACTGCTTTCTTTTAGTATCTTGCCTGTTCTCTTAAGTATCTTTTTAGCCTTGTTGTGTTGGCATTTTTAGCTTACTAATATCTTGTGTTGTGCTCCTGGATTTATCTAATTAGAGTAGCTACTATCAAAGACAATTTAACTAGGGATTTAAAAGCAAATAGATTAAATTTAGTTCATACGAAAGGCAAATGATGAAATCAATTTAGTATGTAAAAGGCGTGTGTTTTGAGACAGGAGTTGGCTGTAGAGAGTCGGGGCTATATGAAATTGCAATGTCTTTGGGTATGAAATTTCATTCATAAAAAAAAGCAGGTAAAATAGCTTTTAAAACCCCAGTTAAGTTGTCTGTGATAGCAGCTACTCTAATCATTAATCCTATGACCCAATCTTGATAACCACCATTCACTCTTTAAATATCCTGCTCTGAAAACTTGCCAAGCCATCTTTAACTTTCTCATTCTTTGTTCCTACAACAACAAAACCTAGCTTCCCAGGCAGCCAGCTGCGCTGCTTAGTGGGAGAACAAATCAAAGAATTTCTGCATCTTATATAGAATATAGTGACTTAAGTTCTTTTTGCTAAGCCCAATTTTCCCTATCGGTTAGGCCACATTTCTGCTAAGCCCAATTTTGCAAAAGTGAAAACTACAGACAAACCCATTTTAAGGATTTTCTCCACTGTGAAACCCACGGTCAGAAATCTTCAGGGACGCCCCCAATTTTTGGGTGAAAATTATTCACACCCATATTTTTCCAAAATTATCATCCGAGAGATAAAGGTGAAAACAAAAAAATCCTGATTTTGGGCATACTGAAATCTTACTAGATATACTGTATAAAGACAAAAAAAGGTTGTGAAATAGCAAAATCAGATTACCCCTTAACCCAAATTTTTTTAATGGCAAATCTGCCCTTTACGTATTAGTGTTAGTAATATTGATTAGTGATTAAATATTTTGTTCAGTGATTAAGATAATTTTCAGAATTATAAAGATTGTTTAGATGATTTTTTGGATCATGGTTCGGCGAAACAAGTTGAGGTTCGGCTCACATCTATGAGCCGAATCTACCAATTGATGAACGGTTCGGCTCACTGAATCTGTTTACTGCATGCGCCGAACCTATAATTTTCAATTCCAACCATTTTGCTAGGCACTAGTTCGGCTTATATGAAAGTTTCATAGTAAGCCGAACAACATCCTGAATAGCCCGGAAAAAAAATAATTACTGCTTCGGCTTATATTTCGAAAATCGTATGAGCCGGACATCAATTTGTTATTTTTTTGGGTTAAAATATTGTTATTGGTTCGACACATATTGAGAATATCGTAATACCCGAACCTCGTAAATGTGCTAGGTTCGGCACATATTATGATTATCGAATACACCGAACCCCTATGCATCTCTATCTGTGACTAGGTTCGGCTTGAAATTTCATGCCGAACTGTTCATATACACTTACAGGAAGCTTTTGTGAAGAACAACTCGGCTAAAACGCAACTCAATTTTGAACCAAACCCAACACTGTAACCGTCATTTAATCGACGAAAAACAGCAAATAGGAGATTGGGTTTGTAAAACTTACTTTCTTATCCTCATTTCCGGAGTTGGAGATGCAGTTGGTTCAATTTCTGGTTCAATTGGTGGTTGATTTTCAGTTTCTACACCTTCATCTTCAATTGGTTCTTCTTCTTCAATTGATGGATTAGAAGACGATTTTGTTTGCCTAGTCCCTGCTTTTCTTTGTACGAGTCATTATGTGGTTGAGTTTAATCGACGATCAAATTTTTACGAATCGATAATTAATCACGATGATGAATTTTTTTTCCGCAGGAGGGGGAAAAGTTCGGCTAGAGGAGGAGGAAGAAGAAGAGATGTTAAGGGAAACAGATTTTGATTTTTTAGAAAACTGATTTTAGATTTTTGTATTAAGGATATACAGGTAATTGAACTATCCATAGGATATCCCTTATAAGGTCACCCAGGATGGAACTATTATTGTGTATGTCCGAAAAGATTTAGGTATGCCCAAAATCAGGGTTCAAACAAAATAAAAGATCTAATTTTCTTCGTAACAAATTCTCGTCTTTTCTTCTTCTTCTTCCTTTATCATAACCTAATAGTTATAACTTTTTCCGGCATCTGTTTGGTTGAATCGAGAAGAAAAAGGATCAATAGCTGCTACTGTTGATTTGAGGAGAAAATTATAGTGAGGAGATTTGATAATTTTCGGTTCCGTGAACCGAAAAATTCAAGAAGGAAGTGGATCTGATGTTGTAGAATAATGGGTTTGGTTCAGATTTGTGGTTGTGCGTTGGTCAATTCTCAGAGAGAAGAGTGATTATGATTTTAAGATGGAGGTGAATTGCTTATGGTTTGGTTGAATCGAAGTGCATCTGGAAGACTCGGCGATTGACCAATATCACAAATCTCTTTATTGAAGTGATGAAAGTGTAATTTCTTCCTCGTCTTCAACCATCAAAATCTCTTTTTCAGGTACCTCGTGCTCCAATATCACTTTATCTTCTTGTCCGAGTTTGAAATGACTTGGTGTTTCTGTAGTTTCATGACTAGTTGGAGCTGTATTGGAACCAACCGATGGAGCAGGACTCGATCTAATAGTCCTAGAACTGGTACTGCTGGAGCTCCGTCTCAAGGTCCTTGTTTTTGCAGGTGCCGGATGAACATGTTTTATATTTCGAAGTGTTTTTTTAAGAAATGGAGCTTCTCTCTGCTACAGGTTTTTGAGAAATGATTTTTCTCTCCAAGATGGGTCTTGGCGAAATGACATTTTTTGGTGTGGGAGATCTAACCTTAATGGGTGTCTTCTCTTTTGAAGAATTTGATGACAGAGTTCTTTGAAGTGTTGCAGGTGATGGAGGTTTATCGAAAGATTTTCTTCTTAAGAATCTATGATTGCTTGTATCACCTGTAGCTGGCCACTAGTTTCTTTGGATGAACTCAATGTATTCTTGAGATAATTCGGCGTTGATTTTTCTGATAGAGTCCCATGAACCTTATCAGGAGAAGTTGGAATTGACGATTTATATGCGAGTCTCGATGTTCTCCCATGGGTAGTTTCATGGTTTAAAGGGGATGATGATGAACCAATCTTCTCCTTTCCATGAGAAGTGTCTTTCGATTTTGCAGCCATTTGTAGAATATTGAACGAGAACCTACACAAAACCAGAGAGGAACATAAATACGGTTACAAGACTCGGTGGAACATAAGCCCAAACACCACAAAAAAACCCCTGCAGTAAACTATGGTTCAGATATTCCAACTTGCGAATTTAATTTTGATGGTTGAAAGAGTGTATTGCTATGTGTCGAAACTAGTTGAAGAAATAAAATTTGGAAAAGGAAATGTCGAAGTGTAAATGGTTTTAGTGTGTGTGTGACGTGTATTTAGAAGAAAATGGAGGTGTGAATAATGATGCATAACCATCTACAAAGTTTGTTGCATAACTTGTTATGCATTCTCAAAACTGGTTGCACAACACGGTATGCAAATTTTTTTTTTTTTTTTGCATAATTTGTTATGCAGTCCAGAAAACGGTTGCATAACACGTTATGCAGCTATTCTTTTGTTAGTATTGAAACCAACAAAAAATAAGGATGCATAACTTGTCATGAGCCTACGATAACATCTACATAACCTGTTATGCATCTGAAAATATGGCTGCATTATGCATTATGCATCGAGAAAATTGTTGCAGAATCTTTTATGCAATTGAGAAAATTGTTGCAGAATCTTTTATGCAATCGAGAAAATAGATGCATAACCTGATATGCATCGATAAATATGGATGCATAATGCATTATGCATCAATTTTTTATGTACGCACTAAAATCAACCAAAACAATGGCTATATAACTTGTTATAGAAAGTTATGCAGCCGAGAAAATGGTTGCATAATCCGTTATGCGTTTGCAAAATGTGTTATGCATCTTTTTTGGTGGCTGCATAATGGTTATGTATCAAGTTTTCGAAAAAATTTCCCAAAATGATGATCACCTCCGATATTTTCATGAAAAACAAAAAATTGATATTCTTGTTTATACTTGTTGCGTAGCTCTCTTAAAAAGATTTCCAACGATATAAACTTTGTAAAATTCCAAGACGTGGATTTTTAAATATGTTATATCCAAGTTGCGTTGCCAATTATATCCCTGATGCATAACCCGTCATGCGGATGCATAATACGTCATGCAGACAATTTTAATAATTTCATATAATTATGGGTGTCACGGAACTAAAAATTAATTATGGGCCTGATAATGAGAATATTATTTTTTTTGGGCCTGCGCCTAATTTTCCCTTTTGCAAATATATAGAAAAAGCCCATCTCATTTTTACTCTCATCAAGTATATTAACTGTTTCTTTCACTGTACACTCTTCCCTAGCCTCCCTCCTTTCCTACTTTGACGACAATGAATATGGAACTGCCAAGTAATTAACCAGATAACAACAATCCAACTAATTGATTGCTCTACACACAAGTCCAATATTCTTTTGCTATCAGAAACATTAGCTAATGAAATTCATATAACGAGTCTAACACAATCTCTATAATTTCATAATCTTACGACTGTTCCTTAAATTGGCAGACGAACATGACTATGTGTAATATGAAGGAACAACCTAGGTGTCCGGATATTTCTTCAATCTCAAAGCTTCATTCATGCTATTTTCACTCCTCCAGCTCCAGGACAACCCTGGATATGGCTGGAATATATGGTCCACCACACCCGAAAACGAGAAAAGATTTCTGGTAAGTTTTCTAACAATCTTCCCCCACATCCATAATGAAACCTCCTGGGTACTGATAGGAGGCTTTAACGAGGTTTTGGACCAATCAGAAAAAATAAGAAGGAAGAAGACAAGTAACTTATGGTCAGACACACCATTCCTCACAACGATAGATCAAATGAGATTCATAGATTTAGGATTCTGTGGAGATCCGTACAGATGGAAAAATAATCAACAAGGACATGATAAGATAATTGAAAGACTGGATAGAGCCAACGCAAGCCAGTACTGACATACTGCCAACCAACACGCATGTGTTACTTATCTCTCGAGGATATCATCATGCCTCAATTCTGCAGCAAACCAAACCAATCGATTGGCGGGTATTGAAAAACTACAAATTTGAGCACCTGTGGGTATCTCACCCTTAAATCAAGCAAATTTCCGGTTCGACCTGGACTTAGAAGAAGGGCATGAAACCTGCTTTAGAACTACAACTAAAACTCATCACAACTGGACAAATCCTCTCAAAAAATGGAATAAAGAAAATTTTCGGACTCTTCCCGAAGATGACTAAGAAATCGTCGGCTCAGATAAAAATGACACAACATCAATGTGCTACCCGAAGTGGCAATGAAGTGGATTACTGGATACTTCAAGAAAATCAACTTCAGGATTATCACCTAACACCACCCAATGTCATGCAACATATTGACAATAAAGATCCATAATTCAATGGCTGCAACCGGGAGGTGATAACACCATATTCTTCGATACAAAAACAACCATTCACCGAAGCTGCAACAACAGAACCACAAAACAAATGGGTCTGTGATAAAGATGAATTAATTCATATCATTCTTGATCATTACACTAATCAATACATGACACCACATACAATAATAGATGAGGACCTATTTGCGGAGATCACACCCCCAAATTAATTTCAAGACAATGTGCCATGCTTATTAAGGAGGTAACCACATGAGAAATCAAGCTTTGTTATCCGTCAACTCTGAAAGCGTTCCTGGCCCTGATGGCTATACTAATAAATTCTTCAAGGTCTTATGGGAAACCACCTACTCTTAGTTAATATCCATGGTCCGTAGTTTCTTGAGATCCCTAACTGTTCATCCCATCATGAATCATACAAACATCACACTAATACCAAAGGTAGACCGCCTATCAAAACCATCCCAATTCAGACCAATCAACCTTTGCAATGTCACATATAAAGTCATCGCCAAAATTCTGGTCAATTCATTCCACCTCTGCTTGCTTTTTTGATAAGCCCATATCAAAATGCTTTTGAACTCCAATGATCGATACACGATAACATAACAAAAGTTGAAGAGCTATTCCACCATATCAAAACTTCACCACTCACCGAAGATCCTAAAATAACTCTCAAATAGATGTTCAGAAGGCATGATAGCTTAGATTGGGGCTTCATCAAAGCATCTTTTATCAAATTGGGATTTCCGACGATCTTTGGGAATTACATCATTCTATGTTATCACTACAATTACATCATGCTATGTATAACTACAGTTACCTATTCGATCGACATTAATGGTACTCTGTATGGTTATATCATGCATAATAGAGGTATTAGATAAAAGGACGTAGAAGTCTTATCGACAAATTTGTAAAAGTTGGAAGCCCAAAATTTATAAAAGGTCTATGCATATCTCAAAAGGCGCCGCGTATTTTACATCTGATGTATGCATATGGTATCATCATCTAGAATATAAAACATAGTTTAGACAAGTTAGGCAAGACAAAGAGAAGCCAAGATTGTTTATGGAGAAGCTAAATCAATGGTTATGGTGGTTTACATTATAGTTGTTGTTAGAGCATTGCTCGGTCGAACTCGCATGCGTTGCTATCTCAAGCATGTTTGTCAATGTTAGTGATCAAAACTATAAGTCTTGATTTCTAGTCTACTATAGCTAAGTCTAGAATTAGGATATAAAGTGTAGTTGAGCTCAAAGACTTCATGGCGATTCATCATACAAGAAGAAGAACTACTCAAGGAACCGGTGGAACTTATCGACAAAAAGGTATGTGAAGACTTGAACTTATCTGTCACTCAAAAGTCTATCTACTCTATCTCCTACTTCTTGAGACAAAAAGTCGTATGCTATATATAGATTATACACATTTGGTATTTCGATCCGAGTATACCTCGCCTATCTATATCTCGAAATATGTGTTGGTAAGCGTTTCGCTTCGACCATGTTTATCTTTACCTAGTGACGTAAGTCATGATATGTTTCAATCACTTTGAAAATTGCTTTGACGAGAAATGGTGTAACAACTATATAACGTCCTCTAAGAATGTTTCAATGTTTGGAATGAGAGTTTAGATTGCATAACCAATGATGGACATAATTATTGTTGTGGAAACACATATGTGCATAAGTCCTATCCCTTGAACCAAAGTTTGCGAACTTTGTTGATCAAGAGAAACCGGAAGAATGGATTATTGACAAGTCCGCGAACTGCTGAACTTCTCATCCTGAGAAATTCTGCTGGAGTTGACAAACTTGTTGCGTGAGTACCAGTCTGCGAACCGGCGGAAAGTCTTTATCGAGATTTTCTGCTGGAGTTTGTAAACTCTTCCCGGTTGCTTAAGTCCGCGGACCTAATGTGCGAACTTAAGAAGGTTATATATCTGAAGATGATTTCTGAACTTAACTTATAAAGACTAAGGAATGCAATTTTCAAACCGTGGCTATAAAGTTCATGAACCGATTCGAGTGAATCAAATCATCTTTGATTCAATTGTGTCTTGTGTAGTACATAAGATTTCCTTGTAATTGAACAACTGTATAACTAGTTCGTTTAAGTCATTTGAACTAGTTATGGTGAAGAAGGATATGGATGGTATGAAATGCTCATATGGCTAACCTTTTAGTTAACTATTGTTGAACCAACAATGTACACGTTTGGGTATGGTTAACAAACCTAGAAGCGTGCATTTCATTTGTGTATAACAAGCTAAATTTTCGATCTAACGGTTGAGAAATATTATCTTGAATCTAAATCAGGTTTTCATCTAACGGTGGATATTGTTTGCTTTATGACCAAGGCGAAACCCTGATTTGAAAGACTATATAAGGGGACATCTAGCAACTCTGCAAAACTAATTCCCACACTTCACGTGTGATACTAGTTTGCGTGCTAGAGTCGTGTCTCCTTTAACCTTTGGTTTTCTTCTTCTAAAACCAAGTTAACGACTTAAAGACTTCATGGGGATTATGAAGCCAGACCGACACTACTTTTATCGTAGTTGTGTGATCTGATCTTGCATATTCTATCGTACAAGTACAATCAGATTGATTGGCTTGAGATTAATATCTCCGATAGGCAAGATATAAAAAGTAGTCACAAACATCTTCGTCTCATTGTTTGTGATTCCGCAACATCTTCTTTCGCTACCATACGATTAAGATTGTTGTGAGGTGATTGATTAATCTAGGTTGTTCTTCGGGAATATAAGACCGGATTATCAATTAGTTCATGTTCACCTTGATTATTATCAAAAGACGGAACAAAAACTTTAGGATTTTTCTGTGGGAGACAGATTGATCCTTTGATAGACTTGTATGTGTGAGACAAATTTGTTTATTTTCAAAGCCTGCGATTTTGGGTCGTAGCAACTCTTGGTTGCGGGTGAGATCATCTAAGGGAATCAAGTGCGCAGTATCCTGCTGGGATTAGAGGCGTAGGGAGTACAACTATACCTTGAATAAGTGGGATACTGATTGGGGTTCAACTACAGTTAGGGATGCATAAAACCGAACCTAAACCGTGAACCAAACCGAAACCGTTGGATTATTAACCGAACGGAAGTGAAACCAAATACAATGGTTTAGGTTTCAGTTATCAGTTTCCCAAAACCAGCACTCACGGTTTCAGTTCCGGTTTGTTTGTGAAACCGTACCGACATATCATCGGTTAAACGATTAACTTACCTTTTACTTTTACTACTTATTTACGTTTTATACCCTTCAATATTATATAATATATAAGAATAAGTCATGTGTGCATAACCCTAAAATCTTACCAACTTCTCATTTGCACCTCCCTTCATATCTCTCTGAACTCATCCGAAATCTAGAAAGTAAAAACAATTGAGGAAAGAAAAAAACACAGCGCCAATCTCAAAAGGATCACTAAGTAAGTCATCTCCTCCTCCTTCTGACCTAGTGATAGACACATTTTTGTGTCTGATATAATCTCAATTGTATATATTGTTAGTGCTCGATTTTGTATTTATTTTGTCTTTTTATGTCTTTGTAGGTGTTTTTGGAAAAATAAGATTTTGCGGCGAAATTGGCTCGAAAACTGTTTTTTGCGTTCATGGGAGGACATTTGCTATTCGGACCCTCACTTTGGATAAGGAGTAACCTAATTACTAAGAGGCATCCCATTTCCAGACATCTGCTAATCACACCCCTACTCTGGATAAGGGGCAACCATCTTCAACATTCAAAAATCAGGTTTTGGCGGGGGAAAAGTGTAGTTAAAGAGCAGTTTTGGCAATCGTGATTTGGAGGAGTTTGAGGTCGATTAAACCTCTGATTTTGATAGGATAGACTCCTTATGGGTCTAGGAATCTGATATGGGTGTTTAAATCGATTAGAATGGGCTCAAACGACGGATTTTTCTCACAACAAGATAATATGGAAAGTCACGTGTGTGACCTGTTTTAGGGAATTTTAGAGTGATTAAAACGTTGTAAACCTTCCCAAAGATTTGTATCTATCTAAGGAAGAGTTTATAATAAAAAGGAAAGCTCAGAAACGCGTAGAAATCCTAAAACAAGAAATTGTCGCAACTTGGCCGTGAAGAGAAGGAAAGAGATTTCGGAAGATTTGGGAGAGATTTAATCGGTATTTTTGATATAAATAGATGTCTTGGGTCATATAGAAGAGGTGTCGAGAGTTTGGGAACCTAAGGAGAGCCAGAGAAGAAGAAATCAGAGCTTTACCAAACTCTGTTTCTGCTGCTGCTGCTGTTGAAGAAGAAGAGCAACTGAAGAACATTGACCCTCGGTAGACAGTCGCAGAAAAGTGTCGATGTTTAACAGCTGAAGAACATTAAGCTGTTCAGGGAAGTCTTATTCTAGGGTTTAAAAATCAGCGACAAAGCAACAGTTTTTCTGTAACAGTTCCATTGTATCAGCTGTTTTGCAACACCGATACACTGTTGCAAACAGTCTGTGTTATTACTTTTCACTCTTTTAATCATCTTTTGAGCAACAAACACATATTTTGAGATCATGATTAATATGAGGAGCTAAACCCCAACACTGGGATGACGGAGGAAGCCATATTTCATACGTGTGGTAATTATATTTAATTCTTTTTATGACCTTTTGCATTAATTTAATCGTTTTATGATTTTTCTTAATTAGTTGTGAAGTCGTATGATGATGTATACTTGGTTTAAGTGCTTTTGATGCATCATGCTAGTGATTTACAGTTAATATTTTTAAAATCTACCCTGGCAAAGAATTAGAGTCAATAAACAAGAGCTATAATTGTCTAAGAATTGATTTTTGAACCACATGGTATGAGGTTTGGTGGAATCCTGAGTCTCAGTAATCTCTCGACATTGTGACAAACCTTGTGTATATATTTTCTTTATTTTTATTGTTTTCTATTATTAAGTCTGAAATTGAGTCTAAACAAGTCCGAGTTGAACGAACTTTATATACCACTTAAAAAACTACATCAATTTTTGGCGCCGCCGACGCGGATTTGTATTTAGATTTGTTTTAGGTTTATTTTTATTTTTATTATTTTTTTTGTTCTTTTTTACGCGTTTTGGTATTTTTCGATTCTTTTCAGATTTGGAGAGAAGCTACAAGGAAAGAAAAGTACTATAAAAGGAAAGCATCGCCAAAGAAGGAAAGAAAAGAGGAATCTGAAAGGAGTGAAGAAGAAGATTTTGTATATAGTTATTTTGTTTTATTTTTAGAAACTGTAAATAGGGTTTTATTTTTGTAATTTTTCTTTTCCTTTTTGGACATTTTTATTTTTGGACTTGGACATTTTTATTTTTAAACCCTAAGGAAGGGTTAAAATTAAATATAAACTGTTTGCAGGGAAGGACGACAGTTACGATACTGTCTCGGCCCCTCGATTTCGTACACTGACATTGGAGTCGGTGGCCTGAGTCGACTTCAACGGTTCATCGCCCGTCTGGTACGAGAGGTAAGACTCTATCCACCCACGAATCCCCTGACAGTGAGTTTTATTTTGTGTGACAACTCACACCCCTGCAGTAGAATGTCGAACTGGTATTACAATAGCCAATACAATGAATATCCGACTGAGTTTCAAAATGGACGTTACTACTTTGACCATAGTGTGAATAGTAGTTGGGAACATCAGCCTTTTGAAGATTATGGTCCATACCATGGTGAGCCCAATTACTATCCACATACGCACCGGTCATATGAGCAAAATTCTTATATTTCTCCTTTAGAACAGTCTCTCAGGAAGTTAGAAGAGGCGACACGTAGGATAGCTGAGATGAATAACTTAGTTTATGACGAAATAAAACTTTCTTTAGAGGAATCCCTCAGGCTGATAGCTGAGATGAACGAAAGAATTGCTCGAAATAATCTTAATTTTCAATACAGTGTCTCCAATAATACCCTTGAAAATGAGGATAGTTATTTGCATGCACAAGATGACGAGGATAAAATTGGTTACACTACTTGTTTAGATGAGGTTAAACCATTTTCATGTTATTATAATGATTATGATGAGGATAGTGTTGATGAAGAATTTGAAATAAATAAGCATAGTGATCAGGAATTTGCTACTCCAACTGAGCTTAATAATAATATTATTTCTAGTTCAAATCCAAATAATTTTAATAATTATTCACCTATTCAAAAGGACGAGGATTTGACTAGAGATACCCCCGTTTTAGACGATGTAGTATTTCCTTTTGATTACGAAGCTAATAATGGTTTAGAGGAACAAGCATATTTTGAGTCTAGCGATTTAGAAACAATAGACTTAGAAAAAGAAAATGAACTCGTCGAGATGAGTGAGGATTTACCCGACTTAGAAGAATCAATTGACCATTTTCATGAATTTGATGACCTTGAAATTAGGGAAGTTGTGACTAGTCTTTCTAGAAACACTGAAAACTCTAAGTTTGGGGGTGATTATCATTCTCCATGTGATTTAACTCTTAGAAAGGTCCCTCACTTGGTACTTGACATATGTGCCTCAACCATTTTACAAGATTATCTTCATACACGTTTTCCTGAACCTAGTGATGTCCACAAGAAATTTCATTTATTAGAAACCCATCCTCTGGTTGATGTGGTTTACTCAGGATATGATACCCAGATTGACTTTTTTTTCCCACCAAATATTTTTCTTCCAAATGTGGGAATGTTTGATTTTCAAATGTGTCGAATATTAAGTTTTGAGACTAAACCTAATTACTTTAGGAGATTAAAGTCGACATACTTGTTTAAGGAAGATCACCACTCTCATTGTGGTCAGTTGTGTAAGTCAAATCTGATTGACTTAGAGGATCCTCAATTATTCAGGTTATTATTATGTGCTTCTAAGTTTTTATTTGAGTTTTTCCAGACTCTAGAACCTGAACATTTGGATCTAACCTATGAGGAAACGCAACCCATGAAAATATTTTATTTGGACCCAGTTATAAATCTTGAACCCGAACCACAACTAGATGTAGCTGTCTTAAACAGGAAACTAGACAAGGGTGTGCTTTATTTGTTCATTTTCTTGGCATGTTGCAGATTCCTTTTACTTGTGATAGCTCTATTTGGTTTTGATGACCCACATATATTTCGGCTATTACTTTATGATTTTATAAGGTGACTAATCCTTTCTTAGTCTGGCTGAAGACATTAAACTTAGCACTTCTTGGTAGGTAACCCGTTCTCATGCAACACGGTAATATCTTTCCTTATCTCTTTTGCTTCAAATGGTAACAGTTTCTCCTTGTTCATGCATTTAATTTGATCTTTAGAACATTGAGGACAATGTTAGATTTAAGTTTGGGGGTATAGGAGAAACTTTTTAGTTGCACAATTAAACTCCAGAGCCTAGAAATTTATGCTTATTAAGGATGGCACTAACCAATCTAAGTGGATGGAAGCATTTTGGTTGTAGGAGTTGAGGAACCAATCTGACTATATGGCAACATCTAAAGAGTTTATTCATAAAAGCACAGAGCTCAGGTGTTAGAAATAACATGATAGTTTCACCATATCTCGTTGAGTCCTTTTCACTTCTGTTTTTATTTTGTTTTATTTTTAAACTATGTTTCTCTAAGTGATTAGGTGGGGCTCACGATTCAAGTTGTTACCAATGTTAGGGTGAATTAGTGATTGAGATAAAAAAAAAGTAAGAGCTCAGGTGTTAGAAATAACATGATAGTTTCACCATATCTCGTTGAGTCCTTTTCACTTCTGTTTTTATTTTGTTTTGTTTTTAAATTATGTTTCTCTAAGTGATTAGGTGGGGCTCACGATTCAAGTTGTTACCAATGCTAGGGTGAATAAGAGTGATTGAGATAAAAAAAAAAAAAGTTGAAAAAGAAAAAAAAAAGTTGAAAAAAAAAGAGACCAGACCGTTAGACCAACTGGAATAAATTCAATAAAGTCGACCATTGGAACCCTTGTATATGCCAGTTGTGTTGAACTAGAGTTAGGATTATCAATCACTGGTTCCCTTGTATATGCCAGTGTGTTGATATTAGTCAGACTAGTATCTCAGTCCATTAGGATAGGTTCATTTTGGCGGAGGCCTTCAGACAGATATGAGAAACACCGTTCACCTAGTAAACATCAAAACCATCTATGTTTTTCTATATCCATCTTCTTGATCTATCCATATGATTAGTTTTGACTCCGGATATTGATGTCCATAGTGCGACTATCTGAGTAGAGCTCTGTCACTTCATATGAATTTTAGTATGCTTGAGTGCAAACTCGTGTACAACAATTGGAATTTCACATCAGGGTACTTCCTCCTGTAGTCAATAATTATGCCAACCAAGGAGATTCTTTAGGACCTTCCAAGGTTCTGTGTAGATAGCTAGGGTCTGGAGTAAAAAGGTTTTGTGGGTATACCTCTGGTAAGCCCTCCGGAGACAACACTCCGCCACTAGGGACACCTAGGGGTTTAAAGGCTTATTGCATACGCTAAATGCAATCGACGATGCCTGCGACAGTCAGTTAGGATTTTATTTCTATTTTATTTTTGCTCGAGGACTAGCAAATAATAGGTTTGGGGATATTTGATAGACACATTTTTGTGTTTGATATAATCTCAATTGTATATATTGTTAGTGCTCAATTTTGTATTTATTTTGGCTATTTATGTCTTTGTAGGTGTTTTTGGAAAAATAAGATTTTGCGGCGAAATTGGCTCGAAAAGTGTTTTTTGCGTTCATGGGAGGACATTTGATATTCGGACTCTCACTTTGGATAAGGGGTAACCTAATTACTAAGGGTCATCCCATTTCCAGGCATCTGCTAATCGCACCCCTACTCAGGATAAGGGGAAACCATCTTCAACATTCAAAAATCAGGTTTTGGCGGGAAAAAAGTGTAGTTAAAGAGCAGTTTTGGCAATCGTGATTTGGAGGAGTTTGAGGTCGATTAAACCTCTGATTTTCATAGGATAGACTCCTTATGGGTCTAGGAATCTGATATGGGTGTTTAAATCGACTAGAATGGGCTCAACGACGGATTTTTCTCACAACAAGAAAATATGGAAAGTCACGTGTGTAACCTGTTTTAGGGAATTTTAGAGTGATTAAAACGTTGTAAACCTTCCCAAAGATTTGTATCTATATAAGGAAGAGTTTAGAATAAAAAGGAAAGCTCAGAAACGCGTAGAAATCCTAAAACAAGAAATTGTCGCAACTTGGCCGTGAAGAGAAGGAAAGAGATTTTGGAAGATTTGGGAGATATTTAATCGGTATTTTTGATATAAATAGACGTCTTGGGTCATATAGAAGAGGTGTCGAGAGTTTGGGAACCTAAGGAGAGCCAGAGAAGAAGAAATCAAAGCTTTACCAAACTCTGTTTCTGCTGCTGCTGCTGCTGCTGTTGAAGAAGAAGAACAGCTGAAGAACATTGACCCTCGGTAGACAGTCGCAGAAAAGTGTCGCTGTTTAACAGCTGAAGAACATTAAGCTGTTCAGGGCATTCTTATTCTAGGGTTTTAAAATCAGCGACAAAGCAATAGTTTTTCTGTAACAGTTCCATTGTAACAGCTGTTTTGCAACACCAATACACTGTTGCAAACAGTCTGTGTTATTACTTTTCACTCTTTTAATCATCTTTTGAGCAACAAACACATATTTTGAGATCATGATTAATATGAGGAGCTAAACCCCAACACTGGGATGACGGAGGAAGCCATATTTCATACTTGTGGTAATTATATTTAATTCTTTTTATGACTTTTTGCATTAATTTAATCGTTTTATGATTTTTCTTAATTAGTTGTGAAGTCGTAAGATGATGTATACTTGGTTTAAGTGCTTTTGATGCATCATGCTAGTGATTTACAGTTAATATTTTTAAAATCTATCCTGGCAAAGAATTAGAGTCAATAAACAAGAGCTATAATTGTCTAAGAATTGATTTTTGAACCACATGGTATGAGGTTTGGTGGAATCCCGAGTCTCAGTAATCTCTCGACATTGTGACAAACCTTGTGTATATATTTTCTTTATTTTTATTGTTTTCTATTATTAAGTCTGAAATTGAGTCTACACAAGTCCGAGTTGAACGAACTTTATTTATCACTTAAAAAACTACATCACCTAGCCAACAAAAACTCTTATGGGTTTATTTTTTTCAAATTGATTGTTTGAATCTTGAAATTGTAGCAAGGCTGATCTTTTTATGGGTTTCTTAATGAGTTTTGAATGATTTTGTATTCTTTTTCGGTTTTGATTTAGAAGGCGTATGAAGGAATCAACAATTGTAGCATATGCGATGGTGAAATCATATGTTAATGTTTTCATAAATGTGAAAAAATAAGAGAGAATGAACATGTGGTTGGGTTTAAAAATCTATTTTACAGTATCAGTTTTGTTTATTTTTTCTAATTGTTAAGTAAATTTCTTTAATTCTCTCTGCATATTTAGTAAAATTGTTTGATTCAATTTGTAGGAGGAAATTACTAGGAAGAAATTAAAGTTATTCAAAAGTTACTTGGTAAATTGGTTGATGTGTTTTGGGTGTTAATCTGAATTGTTGTTGTGTTTCTAATTTAGGGTTTTGAGACTTCAACCTGGATACAAGTATTGCTTGTTGGGAACACTATCATCAGAGGTTGGATGGAGACATTGATGCAATAAGGTAAGATTTATGTGATGTGTTGCATTTGGTTGCTTTCGTTTGGTTTATGTTTTTGTTTCTTTGTTGTTGAGTTTGCATGATGTATGTTGTTTGATCAATGGAACCGGTGTGATTTGAATTCTAGTAATGTATGCTGAAAAGCTGAATTTTGTTTCCTTTATACATATGTATAAAGTAGTTATCCAAATTGGGTTCACACTATCAATAATTTCAGTAATTAAAAGTGTTTTTTGGTAAGAGATAGATTCATCAGTTAATCAATCACATGAGTAGCACAATTTTAAGTGGTAGTACAATTGTAATTTGGTGATAAGTGAGTCACTATTCCTTTTTTAGCTTGTTGCAATTATATTTTATTTACTTTTGGGTAGATGGCTTGGTTAACTTGAGTGTATGGTTTATCATGTTTGCACACTTGCAGTTGGATGATGTGAGGATCTAACTCAACATTTACTGCCTTTGTTTCTTCTAATAAAGCGGCCACCTCTACATCCACCTAATGCAAGATTAGTTGAAGATGCAAGTGCAACTGGAGATGATCTTTACTGAATCAATTGGATTTGTTGCTTTTCCTTTTGTTTTTGTTTCTGTCTTATCTATGTATGTTGTGTATATGACATTCTAAAATAATAAATTTGACTAGGCTGATCTATCTTTAGTAATTTGTTTTGTCAATATTGTGAAACTGACAGAATTTTCAGTTAACCGAACCGGGGTTTTTTAAACCGAAACCGAGAGGTACAAAACCGAATGAAACCGAGGAGGCTAAATGGTTTCATCAGTTTTCAATATGGGAAAACCGAGTACTTCGGTTTCGGTTGTTTTTTCGCCAACAACCGTATCGAACCGAACAATGTGCAGCCCTAACTACAGTCCAGTCCGAAGTTAGCTTGGAGTAGGCTAGTGTCTGTAGCGGCTTAATACAGTGTGTGTTCAATATGGACTAGGTCCCGGGGGTTTTCTGCATTTGCGGTTTCCTCGTTAACAAAATTTCTGGTGTCTGTGTTATTTCAATTTCCGCATTATATTGTTTTATCTTTATAATTGAAATAATACAGGTTGTGCGTTAGATCATCATTTAGAGTAATCCAACCTTTGGTTGTTGATTGTCATTGATTGATCCTTGGATATTGGCCTTTGGTACCATCCAAATTATTCCTTGTGTTTGATTAAAGACTCGTTGATTTCTATTAGCTCGAGTAAATCAAAATAAGGAGAGATATTAACTCCTTGAGATACTTTTAATTATATTGAGTCTGACTGTCTAGTTGATTCTCTAGAAAGTATTTAGGAGTTAGTCCATACAAATTTCTAAGTGAAATATTGGGTCGTGTTGTTAGACCCCTGCCTTTTCAATTGGTATCAGAGCAGGAAAACACGTTCAAGACCTTACAATTATGTGTTTGTAGCGATCTGACTCTATGGACAGAGGTGCTATCTCTATTAACGTACCACTAGTTTTCGATGGCTCTAATTACTTATGGTGGAAAATTTCTATGCGAGCTTTTCTTCAAGCAAGTGATTTTCAATCATGGGTATACGTTGTTAATGTCTATGATGCTCTTGTTGTGGCAGTTGGAGATGTAAACGTTCCCAAGAATATTGGTGAATATAATCCTGCCGAGATACTTGCTGCAAAGCAAAATTCCGACGGTTTGAATTCTATCATACATGCCATTACCCCAAATCTTCATCACCATGTGTCAAATTGCACTAGGTCTAAAGATGCTAGGGATATCTTAGAAACCGTATTTGAAGGAAACTCCAGTGAAAAGGAAGCTAGGCTTCAAAACCTTAATTCCGATTGGGAGAACCTTCGTATGGCAGATGAAGATACATTTGATGAATTTAATCACAGAGTGTCTGAAATTGTTAATGCATCTTTTGCATTGGGTAAGACTATTCCTGAAAAGGACATTGTGATGAAAATTCTCATATCGCTGCCATCTAGATACGAGTCTAAGAAGCATGCCATCGTTGAGGAAAATAACCTTGATAATCTTTCCAGAAATACATTGGTTGGAGAGCTAAAGATCTTTGATCATGAGCATACATCCAAAATAGGAAAGGATGTTGCCTTTAAACCACAGAAGAACACTAAGTTACTTGATAAAAGTAAAAGTGTTTATGTCTCTGAGGATGATCAGTCTGAGGGTGATTTTTCGGATGAAGATATTGACAAATCAGTCTCCTTGATCATAAGACAGTTTATGGATCTTCTATTGAAGAGAAGTAAATGGTTTTCAAGAGACAAACCTAGGTCGTCAGATAAACCTCACAATCGCGTTCCTCCTAAAAACAGGGCCGATGACGAGAATATTCCACAGTGCTTTAAGTGTAAAGGTTTTGGTCATTTTGCAAATGAGTTCCCAAATCGTAGAAAATACACTGGGAACAAAGGTCTTGTTATAACACTTGATGAGATGTCTGAGATCTATGATTCTGATGAAGATAGGAAATCAAGTGTTGGTCTTCTATGTGAAAACATTGATTTTGATAATTGTAGCAATACATATATCAACCTTGATGGTTTCGGTGAAGAAGAGAATCCAATCAAGCTGGAAGAATCAATTGACAAATCCTTTGGAAACTCTGGTTGTAATGTTTCAGGATCTACTATGTGTCTGGCTGCTTTCACACCACAGATGCTTGAATACTATCCAAATTTGACGTGCTCGTTTTGTTCTCAGAAGGGTCATGAACTATCAAGATGTTACAAGTATAAACATCAAGTGAGGCACGCCAACAAACTTCAACGAAGATCAAATCGATTGGCAAAGAAGCTTAAACTTGCTCACAAGACTGCTGAGGTATGTAGGATTTTATCTTCGTCTAAGAAGTTGGTTTCCAAAGACAAAATAAGACCATTAGAGAAGAAGGTATGGTCAAATCACTTTGATAGACAGAAGTCTGAGGAATCCTCTTAAGAGGAAAATGGTGGACAAATTGTTGTTCACCACATCACAAATTAATTGTGTTGTTTGGTAAATCTTGTCTCATGTGCCTGATCAAAAAGAGATAAGATTTTGTACCACTCAGGCTTTAGAAAAAGTTATTTTTTAGGATTGTTTTTCCTGTCTATCAAATAAAGTAAAGGGTTATTATCGATAATTATACTCTTTATAGGGTTTAGAATTGGGCGTCCACGAACCTGTTTAAAGATTGCGAACCCCACATTCCTTTTTCCTCTCTGATATCTTTTATATCTTAAGACTGCTTGATGAGATTGTGTTCCACTCATGATGAGTGCCAAATATTGTATATATTTATCCCTTTTTGTTGGCATTTAACTCATCTTTTGTGCAGTAATTCTACATTTTATCCCATATTCTGTATTTTCATTGTTTTCAAGAAATAAATATTTTTATTAATTAATTTTGCATTTTTAGGTAATAAATAAAGTTCGGATGAGTCGCGGAGCGAAAAGAGCAGAAAAGTAGTGAAAAGCCGGGAGAAATTACGCAAGGAAGCCGCGAAGAATGGTGCGCACAACCTCATTTTCTACACACAAAAGCGCCTCCGTTCTCAGCCATCAGATCATTTCTCAGAAGCATCCGACGGTCGCTCCTTGCTGAGCATCAAAATCTGATGTCTCTGCCAGGCACCACAGCGCTGAAATTCCAAGCCTTCAGATTAGATGGTAGTTAAATCCAACGGTCGCTCCCTTGCTGTGCATCAAAGTTTGATATCTCCGCCTAACACTACAGTACCTAACTCCATCAAGTACCGTTTATTTTGTTGTATCATATAATCCAACGGTCGCTCATCGCTTACCTCCGCATCACCGTCCGATCTACCTACCATCTCCGAATCTCGCAGCTCAGAGTCACAGAACATCAAGACTCGATGCATTCGCCTTACACCCTAGTACCCGAGCCCATCCACCTAACCCAAACACACCCCCTACCCCAAACACAGTCGAGCCATACCCTCTCCACCATCTTCTCCACAGAACCACCGTATACCACCACCTTCTCCACCTGCTCTGACTCCATCACCAACTCCTCTACCACCACCACACCTCCACCATCATCACCCCTACCTTCCTACAACTATTACCCATCTTTATAGCCCCCTAATTCGTCAATTTCTCCCCTGCCGAAACCCTAGGTGAATGGTTGACGAATTAGTGAAGCTAGAAAGAGAAATTGAAGGCATGGGAAGGAGCAGAGAAGGGAGAAGAAGCATGGGTTGAAGACGGACTCGTCTTATCACGTTTGGTAAGCTCGAAAATCAAAACCCTAGTCTACTGTCAATTTGGGGATTTTTTGTGTAGAACCCTAATTGTGCTTGTAACTATAAATTGGGACTGTGGGTGTGATGTAAAGACTGATGTTGGGATTAGCCCACATCCAGGACTCTCATGTCCTGTTAACTGTTAACTTTAGTTCAATTTTCAATTTTCAGTCACTGCTTAATTTCAGTTCACAGTTGTGTTGTTCTTGTTCATTGTTCCATGTTTTAAATCTTTGTTTGTTAATTTTCCTGTTAATGTGTTATGCTTATGTTCATATTCCTGTTATGCTTATGCCCAAGTTCTGTTAATGTGTTAGCCTGTATCATTTCTTGTTTTCAATTCCTGTTAGTGTTGTTTACTGTTAAATGTTCACTGTCAGTTAAATGTTCCTGTTGTGTTTAATGTATTGTTACATTTGAAGGAATGCTAGGCTAGGTATCTGTGAAGCAATGTGCTGATTGTGCAATGGCAAGAAATCAGTGCTCATAGCAAGCTGATGTTCTTGCCATTCTCCTTGTATGCTTAGGTTGTAGTGTTGATTGTGCACTGGGGGAAATTAGTGCTCACTAGTGACAATGAGCAAGCTAATTTTCCTCCCATTCTTTTAGTTTGCCTGTATCCTGCCTTAGCTTTGCTTCATTTCAGTTTCTTATTCATCCCTGCCCTTGGCCTTAGGCCTTGGTTCATTCTTGTTTTGTTTTGCTTTTGTTCATTGTTTTGTTGCTGTTTAGTTTTCATTTGTTTTGTTTCTTGTTTTTGCCCTGTGTTGTATTTGCTCCTCTGCTGCCTTCCTTGGCTTTGCTGCACTTGCATTGCCTCTGCTGCACTGCTACATTGCTTTCCCCTGCTGTCTCTCCCTGCAGCTGCTGTGCTTGTGCAGTTTGCTACAGCTGCTGCTGTTGCCTTCCTTTCTGCTACACTGCAGCTGCCTCTGCAACTGCTGCTGCCTTGTCTGTTGCTGTCAAGCAAGCTACTACTTGCACCTGCCAAGCCAAGTCCAGCTCCTGCTGCCTGCCAAAGCCAGCTGAGCCCAATCTGGTTCACTATCAAGTCCAAAGCTCAACTCAAACTGATAGCCCTATTCAGCCAATCTGTGGGTTTAACCAAAGCCCATTTGTTTAAAACCAAAAGCCCAAGGTCTAGTTCACTGAGGCCCATTTCACTAAGGCCCAAAGCCCAGTTGTTTAAGGCCAAAGCCCATTTGCATTTCAAAGACCAAACTGAGCCCAAGCTCAGTTCTTTTTTATTTTGAACAAACCCATTAGCACTCAAAGCCCAATTTAAGCCAAAAGGCTTCAAAAACCCAACAACAATTTTAGGAACCCAATAGCAAGAAACACTTCCGAAACACACCCGATCCTCTGTGGATCGACCGTACTTGCACGAGCTACAACCGACGACCGTGCACTTGCGGTATTACTGTAGGCCCCGTTCTTATCACGCTCAATTTTATACCCTTTTCGAGGCCTGCCAAGTTTGGGCCGTTGCCGGGGATTGGTGTTGGTTTTATCTGTGTTTTATTAGCTATTTTGTATTTATTGCATAGCATTTGCATCTGATCTGCTCATTCATTTGCTGTTGGACCTGCTGATTTGAACCTGTTTTTCCTCTGCTGGGACGCCACTAAGGAAAAGAACCAAAACCCACTGGGTTTTTGCAACAATATCAGAGCAGCTGGGCTGTGCTAGAAAGGTAAGCCTAAACCCATTCAATGAGAGAAACCCAACCTGTGGGCTTCCAAATTTATTTAATTGTGGGCTTGTAATAATTAACCCAATTTTTGTTGGGCTTTTTTATTTTTTATTTTGGGTTGTAATAATTATTTGTAGGCTTGTTGTTTAATTTGTGGGCTTGTATTTATTTTGTGTGGGCTTGTTAAATTCTTCCATTGGACGTTATATTTTGGACTCGCGGTTTAAACCCAGCTGAGCTTATAACTGATTGTGGACTTGGTGAGTGGACCTCGAAACCAAAGTTTAAAACAAACGTCGGCCTTAACCAACTGGGCCAAATTAAACTTTTCAAAATTAAAACTTAGTGTTTCTTGGGTCGCAGCCTTCCATTCCATTAGAGGACAAAGTGGGCGCGCTCCCAATTTCAAAAACAAATTTTATTTTATTTCTAAAAAAAAAAAAAAAAAAAAAAAAAAAAAAAAAAAAAAAAAAAGTTTTATTTTTCTCCCATTTAAGTCCAATTTTAGTGTTTAAAAACTTCCATGTCTCTACACTTTTTCTTTTGGGTTGATCCTCAACTCTTTAGACTTTGGTGTATGGTGATTTTTTTGTATATAATCCAGTAGATACAATTTCTTAACAACCCTTTGTTCCTTTTGTATATATTTTGCTAATCCAATATGATCTCGGCTGAAAACATGTTGGATTTTTTTGCCTTGATAACGGAGTTTTTAATTCTGCTTTCACCGAAAATCGGGTATTCTCTCCTTTACTCTACTCAGCATTCCCTTCCATATGTTGCATTTAATCCTTTCCATATTTTGAAACATTGAGGACAATGTTTAGTTTAGGTTTGGGGGTATAGAGTAGATACCATGATAATATGCTATAATTGAAATCGAACTCCTTCTTCTTTTGAAAAATTGAAAAATCAAAATTGCAAAAAATTAATTAAAGAAAAAAAAAATCATAAAAATGGAGCTCATTTACCTTGAAATGTTGACTCTTGTGCAATATGTATTTTTATTAGGAGTCTTAGTCTAGATATTTAGGCACCCTGATTCTAGCACAATTCACCATAGTGATAAGAAATTTGCACACGCACGATCTCCAATACATGTATGGCCTCGATCTCAAGGTGTGTGGATAGGAAGTTACGATTGCCAATCACTTTAGGAATACTGAACGAAACTTGACTAGCTTGTTTCTTTGGTGGTTGGGATAGAAGGTGGAGGTTACATTAAGAAAGACAACCATCGAATTTAACTGGGTGCATCAAAAGGCTACCTCTTGCAAAGTGTCATGTATCTTTTGTTTCCTTTTGTATATGTATCAAAAGTGTTCCTCAAAAAAAAAAAAAAAAAAAAAAAAAAAAAAAAAAAAAAAAAAATCAAGTATTTATCAATCCATCATCTCTTGTTCCAAAAATAAAGAGAATAGTAAATGTAAATAAGAGTCATGTAATTTGTCATCTTTGTTATTTCTTTGTAATAAGCAAGGAGGGTGTATATGCCATGATGTACAACGCGAGAAATTGTGAAATACCTCCAACTCATTCACAATTCTCGTAAAGTCCGGACAGCTAGCTAGATTTCGACCTCAGTTCTTAGCCTGAGAAAACTATCTCTTGGTGATTAGTAGTCATGACTTCAGATCTTTCTTTACACATGTGTAGATACACTTTACACTCTTATCACATGTCTTTTTTGTTATCAGTGCTAGGATTGTGCCTTCTATAGCTAGATTGACATCTCCATTTTGCTGTGAGCTTAAACGTTTTGCACATGTCACGTTTGATGGAATTGAGCTTATATTTTGTCCTTAGTTTTTGGTAGGCACACCTCTGGTAAACCTTCACGAGACTTCACTCGTCCACTAGGGACACTAGTGGTTTAAAGGCTTAGTGCATACGCTAAATGCATTCGAGGGACCAGCGACAGTGGTATAGTTAGGATTTCCTTAGTTTTGTTTTACTGAGGACAAGTAAAATTCAGGTTTGGGGGGTATTTGATGAGTGCCAAATATTGTATATATTTATCCCTTTTTGTTGCATTTAACTCATCTTTTGTGCGTAATTCTACATTTTATCCCATATTCTGTATTTTCTGTTTTCAAGAAATAAATTTTTATTAATTAATTTGCATTTTAGGTAAAAATAAAGTTCGGATGAGTCGCGGAGCGAAAAGAGCAGAAAAGTAGTGAAAAGCCGGGAGAAATTACGCAAGGAAGCCGCGAAGAATGGTGCGCACAACCTCATTTTCTACACACAAAAGCGCTCCGTTCTCAGCCATCAGATCATTTCTCAGAAGCATCCGACGGTCGCTCCTTGCTGAGCATCAAAATCTGATGTCTCTGCCAGGCACCACAGCGCTGAAATTCCAAGCCTTCAGATTAGATGGTAGTTAAATCCAACGGTCGCTCCCTTGCTGTGCATCAAAGTTTGATATCTCCGCCTAACACTACAGTACCTAACTCCATCAAGTACCGTTTATTTTGTTGTATCATATAATCCAACGGTCGCTCATCGCTTACCCTCCGCATCACCGTCCGATCTACCTACCATCTCCGAATCTCGCAGCTCAGAGTCCAGAACATCAAGACTCGATGCATTCGCCTTACACCCCTAGTACCCGAGCCCATCCACCTAACCCAAACACACCCCCTACCCCAAACACAGTCGAGCCATACCCTCTCCACCATCTTCTCCACAGAACCACCGTATACCACCACCTTCTCCACCTGCTCTGACTCCATCACCAACTCCTCTACCACCACCACACCTCCACCATCATCACCCCTACCTTCCTACAACTATTACCCATCTTTATAGCCCCCTAATTCGTCAATTTCTCCCCTGCCGAAACCCTAGGTGAATGGTTGACGATTAGTGAAGCTAGAAAGAGAAATTGAAGGCATGGGAAGGAGCAGAGAAGGGAGAAGAAGCATGGGTTTGAAGACGGACTCGTCTTATCACGTTTGGTAAGCTCGAAAATCAAAACCCTAGTCTACTGTCAATTTGGGGATTTTTTGTGTAGAACCCTAATTGTGCTTGTAACTATAAATTGGGACTGTGGGTGTGATGTAAAGACTGATGTTGGGATTAGCCCACATCCAGGACTCTCATGTCCTGTTAACTGTTAACTTAGTTCAATTTTCAATTTTCAGTCACTGCTTATTTCAGTTCACAGTTGTGTTGTTTTGTTCATTGTTCCATGTTTTAAATCTTTGTTTGTTAATTTTCCTGTTAATGTGTTATGCTTATGTTCATATTCCTGTTATGTATGCCCAAGTTCTGTTAATGTGTTAGCCTGTATCATTTCTTGTTTTCAATTCCTGTTAGTGTTGTTTACTGTTAAATGTTCACTGTCAGTTAAATGTTCCTGTTGTGTTTAATGTATTGTTACATTTGAAGGAATGCTAGGCTAGGTATCTGTGAAGCAATGTGCTGATTGTGCAATGGAAAGAAATCAGTGCTCATAGCAAGCTGATGTTCTTGCCATTCTCCTTGTATGCTTAGGTTGTAGTGTTGATTGTGCACTGGGGGAAATTAGTGCTCACTAGTGACAATGAGCAAGCTAATTTTCCTCCCATTCTTTAGTTTGCCTGTATCCTGCCTTAGCTTTGCTTCATTTCAGTTTCTTATTCATCCCTGCCCTTGGCCTTAGGCCTTGGTTCATTCTTGTTTTGTTTTGCTTTTGTTCATTGTTTTGTTGCTGTTTAGTTTTCATTGTTTTGTTTCTTGTTTTTGCCCTGTGTTGTATTTGCTCCCTGCTGCCTTCCTTGGCTTTGCTGCACTTGCATTGCCTCTGCTGCACTGCTACATTGCTTTCCCCTGCTGTCTCTCCCTGCAGCTGCTGTGCTTGTGCAGTTTGCTACAGCTGCTGCTGTTGCCTTCCTTTCTGCTACACTGCAGCTGCCTCTGCAACTGCTGCTGCCTTGTCTGTTGCTGTCAAGCAAGCTACTACTTGCACCTGCCAAGCCAAGTCCAGCTCCTGCTGCCTGCCAAAGCCAGCTGAGCCCAATCTGGTTCACTATCAAGTCCAAAGCTCAACTCAAACTGATAGCCCTATTCAGCCAATCTGTGGGTTTAACCAAAGCCCATTTGTTTAAAACCAAAAGCCCAAGGTCTAGTTCACTGAGGCCCATTTCACTAAGGCCCAAAGCCCAGTTGTTTAAGGCCAAAGCCCATTTGCATTTCAAAGACCAAACTGAGCCCAAGCTCAGTTCTTTTTATTTTGAACAAACCCATTAGCACTCAAAGCCCAATTTAAGCCAAAAGGCTTCAAAACCCAACAACAATTTAGGAACCCAATTAGCAAGAAACACTTCCGAAACACACCCGATCTCTGTGGATCGACCCGTACTTGCACGAGCTACAACCGACGACCGTGCACTTGCGGTATTACTGTAGGCCCCCGTTCTTATCACGCTCAATTTTATACCCTTTTCGAGGCCTGCCAACTCACAAAAACCAGTTGTTTATAACTATTCTCTAAGAATCATGTCTTTGGATGGAAAAGATGTCAATATGATTGGTAAGCCATCAATCAAGGAAAAATAGAAATCTCCAGTAACTCCTTCCTTGAAAAGAAAGAGGAATACAAGAAAGCCAAGGGCTGTCCCTTCTAACTCTCAGAAGTTTTCCGATGTTCTTGATGAGTTGAAGGAAGTAAGAAAGGAGATTAGTGAAATAAAGGCTTGCGTTTTAAGATCTTTGGAAATTCAAAAGGCCCTGGTTCGACATCATCAACCAAGACGGTTTGTTGGTATTGACTCCTTCCTCCACGAACCTTATATTCCAATGTCTGTTGACGACAAGGAGTTCGGGAATGATAAGGAATTTCTCAAAGATATTGTTGCCTAGTATGTCTTCTTTTTGGTTTAGTTGGAATAATAACTAGTGCTTGAATAACAATGATTGTGACTACACATAGATATTATTTTTCATCTTCTTGTTCTTTTTTAGGTTTATTGGGTATTAAATTCTAAAAATATTTGGAAGATGATGGTTTGCAGTATTTAATCTTTATGATTTGTTATATTGCAATTTGTTATGGGATATTGGTGTTTACGTCCGTGAACCATGTTGTCCCATATTTTGTCAAAAGTAAAGTCGTTCATGATCGGTATTTATGTATTGATTTAAGGATGAATAGACTTTTGACATATACAAAAGTTAAGCCTATATTGTCAATTCTTTGATGTAAGATAGGTTAAAATATTTTGTTTTCAAGGATTATATCTATTAAATATCGTTATGCAAATAGTGATGGAAGATAGAATGAATCCTTGTGTATTCCACAGTATTGATCTTCACTGATCCATATTTTATGTAATACTGCGAGGCTCCATAATGTGTCTTATGTTGAGCATGATACAACCAAGTTGATTAATTTTTGATTAGCTTTGTTGGTTGTTCCGGTAGATACTTTATGTTGAGCATTCTTGAACTAAATTAATCAACTTGTTTGGTTATTTAGTTATTGCTCCATAAGTCTTTTTATGTCGAGCAAATCAAATGACAATTAAATTGATTATTTTTGTAATTAGTTTGGTTGTGTATTCCAATTAGATTAATTATGGGTTCTCTTGTAATTAATCCAGTTGAGTATTTTCATACTCCGTAAGATTCCTCTTATGTTGAGTATATGAACGAATATCCTATTCATTTTCTAATGGTTATGTTAGTCGTATGCTCCGTAAGTTCTATTATGTCGAGCATAATCAATTAAGTTGATCACTTTTGTGTTTCATTTGATTGCGTATTCCGATTAAATCAATCATGGGTTTATTTATGATTAATTTGATTGAGTTTTTGGATATAGAAGATTATTCTCATGGTTTTTGGTTCCCAATCAAAATCGTTCTTTTCTTTTGAAATTAAGGTCGCTCTTGTTGTTCCCTTGGGAATGACATCTAATGGGGGAGAGTTCTTTTGAACTTGTGCTTAATGGTCATATCTTGAGGGGTGTGCGGCTGTGGAATTTTAAAAGGGTTATCTTGTATCTTTAAACTCCTTGATGAATGTTGTTAGCTTCGACTATATGATTGCATCTAAATTAGATGGTATGTCATGAAATTTCTCTTACGGAAATTTCATTATGATCCCGTTCTTGTACCTTTGCCAATTTATTGACAAAAAGGGGGAGAATTAATATGTAGTTCACACTATAAATACATATGGTTTTCGGATTATTGTGTAAGGGGGAGTGGTTTCCATGTGAGATGGAGTATTGACTAAGGGGGGGTGATACATATCACCATAGTATTATTGTTGAAATTGTGATACAATTGGACTTTGACACTGTGTAATAATACTATGACACCGTATAACAATGATCGAGACCGATGCTTTCTCATTGTTATAGCTACGGATCTTCAACAACGGTGATGCTAAACTTACAACCTTTGGGATCATTGGAGTACTTGGAAGTGACGAAGATTTCGAGGAATGTTGAAGATTAGACATGTGGAATAGGAGCTACTAAAGTTTCTTTATCTTTTTTGTATTCCATATGTATTGATAGTTTTGTCACTAAAATTAAAAAGGGGGAGATTGTTAGAGCATTGTTCGGTCGAACTCGCATGCGTTGCTATCTCAAGCGTGTTTATCAATGTTAGTGATCAAAACTATAAGTCTTGATTTCTAGTCTACTATAGCTAAGTCTCAGACTAGGATAGAAAGTGTAGTTGAGCTCAAGGACTTCATGGCGATTCATCATACAAGAAGAAGAACTACTCAAGGAACCGGTGGAACTTCTCGACAAAAAGGTATGTGAAGACTTGAACTTATCTGTCACTCAAAAGTCTATCTACTCTATCTCCTACTTCTTGAGACAAAAAGTGGTATGTTATATATAGACTTAGATTATACACATTTGGTATTTCGAGTCGAGTATACCTCGCCTATCTATATCTCGAAATATGTGTTGGTAAGCGTTTCACTTCGACCATGTTTATATTTACCTAGTGACTTAATTCAAGATATGTTTCAATCGCTTTGAAAATTTCTTTGACGAGAAATGGAATAACAACTATATAACGTCCTCTAAGAATGTTTCAATGGTTGGAATGAGAGTTTGGATTACATAACCAATGATGGACATAAGTATTGTTGTGGAAACACGTATGTGCATAAGTCCTATCCCTTGAACCAAAGTTTGCGAACTTTGTTGATCAAGAGAAACCAGAAGAATAGCTTGTTGCCAAGTCCGCGAACTGCCGAACTTCTCATCCCGAGAAATTCTGCTGGAGTTGACAAACTTGTTGCGTGAGTACCAGTCCGCGAACCGGCGGAAAGTCTTTGCCGATATTTTCTGCTGGAGTTTGTAAACTCTGCCCGGTTGCTTAAGTCCGCAAACCTAGTGTGCGAACTTAAGAAGGTTATATATCTGAAGATGATTTCTGAACTTAAACTTATAAAGACTAAGGAATGCAATTTGCAAACCATGGCTATAAAGTTCATGAACCGATTCGAGTGAATCAAATCATCCTTGCTTCAATTGTGTCTTGTGTAGTACATAAGATTTCCTTGCAATTGAACAACTCTCTAACTAGTTCATTTGAGTCATTTGAACTAGTTATGGTGAAGAAGAATATGGTTGGTATGAAATGCTCATATGGATAACCTTTTGGTTAACTATTGTTGAACCAACAATGTACACGTTTGGGTTCGGTTAACAAACCTAGAAGCGTGCATTTCGTTTGTGTATAACAAGGTAAGTTTTCGATCTAATGGTTGAGAAATATTAGCTTGAATCTAAATCAGGTTTTCATCTAACGGTGGATATTGTTTGCTTTGTGACCAAGACGAAACCCTGATTTGAAAGACTATATAAGGGAACATCTAGCAACTCTGCAAAACTAATCCCCACACTTCACATGTGATACTAGTTTGTGTGATAGAGTCATGTCTCCTTTAACCTTTGGTTTTCTTCTTCTAAAACCAGGTTAACGACTTAAAGACTTCATTGGGATTGTGAAACCAGACCGATACTACTTTTATCGTAGTTGTGTGATCTGATCTTGCATCTTCTATCGTACGAGTACACTCATATTGATTGGCTTGAGATTAATATCTCCGATAGGCAAGATATAAAAAGTAGTCACAAACATCTTCGTCTCATTGTTTGTGATTCCGCAACATCTTGTTTCGCTACCATACAATTAAGATTGTTGTGAGGTGATTGATTTATCTAGGCTGTTCTTCGGTAATATAAGACCGGATTATCAATTAGTTCCTGTTCACCTTGATTATTATCAAAACACGGAACAAAAACTTTAGGGTTTTTCTGTGGAAGAAAGATTGATCCTTTGATATACTTGTCTGTGTGAGACAGATTTTTTTTTATTGTCAAAGCCTACGATTTTGGGTTGTAGAAACTCTTAGTTGTGGGTGAGATCAGCTAAAGGAATCAAGTGCGCAGTATCCTGCTGGGATCAGAGGCGTAGGGAGTACAACTATACCTTGGATCAGTGGAGGAGACTGATTGGGGTTCAACTACAGTCCAGTCCGAAGTTAGCTTGGAGTAGGCTAGTGTCTGTAGCGGCTTAATACAGTGTGTGTTCAATCTGGACTAGGTCCCGGTATTTTTCTGCATTTGCGGTTTCCTCGTTAACAAAATTTCTGGTGTCTGTGTTATTTCAATTTCCGCATTATATTGTTTTATCTTTATAATTGAAATAATACAGGTTGTGTGTTAGATCATCATTTAGAGTAATCCAACCTTTGGTTGTTGATTTTCATTGATTGATCCTTGGATATTGGTCTTTGGTACCATCCAAGTTATTCCTTGTGTTTGATTAAAGGCTCACCGATTTCTATTAGCTCGAGTAAATCAAAACAAGAGAGAGATATTAACTCCTTGAGATACTTTTACCTAGATTGGGTGTGACTGTCTAGTTGATTCTCTATAAAGTATTTAGGAGTTAGTCCATACAGATTGCTAAGAGAAATATTGGGTGGTGTTGTTAGACCCCCGCTTTTTCAGTTGTATCATTAACTTCTCATAATAAATATTTTATTAATCTTACATCATAAATATCTTATAATTATCTTCATAAATAAACTTTCATTATATATTTTATTAATCTTTCGTTGTAAATATCTGCTTACATCATAAATATCTTATATTATTTATATGGATGAGCAATCATTAAATATTTAATTAATATTTAATTATTAATGGCTTACAATTTTTAAACCGATTTTCGTTTTTAGTGGGAAATAATATAATGGAGAGTGGAATATATTACAAGAAATTGGATGGGAGCCTTGCAACAAGTTGGGCTCCAAACCCTTTCTGAATGACAACCCATAACCTGGAACATAAAATCTTCCACTCTAACATTTGCATCATTAAATAAATATACATTCATCATTAAATATTTTATAAATGTTTCCTTATAAATATTTTATGATTATATTAATAAATATGTTTATTAAATAAATAATTAATTTTGTAATAATCATATCCGTCTGGTGGTATTTGCGGGTGGTGGTCCATGGAAGCCAGTGACGGTAGTGGTGATGGGTAGTGCAGGTGGTCAGTGTGGTAGTCAGGTAGTGATAAATTCTTATTTTATGTCGGTAGGACACAAGTAAATTATTATGGAAGCTGTGGTTGATTATTTTCACAAGTAATGTGAAAATAAGCTGGTTATAATACAAAAGAAACAATTGTATAGGCTGACCGCAATTTGCCGTAAAAATAACAGTAGAAAAATTCAGCAATGATAGGGTAATAATCCGCTACTGTGATTGTAATGGTTTTTAGTTGGTCTAACAACATGTTTCACTCGGTGGTTTCATCGAGACAACTATTACGGTCAACCTAGTAATTCTCCAAAAAAGAAATGGAAAACAAATTGTCAGTATATATAAAACCAACAAGAAAATGACAAGGGTTAAAACTGAAATAATTTTTCTTTTACTTATTATGGAGGCCGTGCCGTTACGGCACGGGTGAAGTTCTAGTCTCTTATAAAGCATCACAGGACAATAACAATCATCTCAAGATATTACTCCAATTCTACAGTTCCTCAGGAGGACAG